>NC_046374.1:343942-963942 GCF_011125445.2 Fundulus heteroclitus | reverse complement strand
AGATTTTTAATCTCAATGGTGACTTTCCTGGTTAAACAAAGGTTTAATAAAAAAAACGTTTTATTAAAATTTTGTTACTGTAACAACGAACTTTGTGTTTTATTTGTCAGTTTGCTTGCACACACATCATTTTATAATGGCTGTTTAGTTATTGTCATCCGTCTTGTCTTGTATGACGTGCTGCTTCCATCCTTGGCCAGGTCACCCTTGTGAAAGAGGTCTAGATCTCAATGGGCCTTTACCTGGCTATTTAAAAGGTTTAAAGCAAAAAGAAATATCCCATCACTGGAAAAAAAAAAAAAAAAAAGCTGGGTATGAATTGCCTGAATCGACATATGAAATAGCCAGGAACCTTGACACATATCCAGACTAGGGATGGTAAAAGCTATATGATCAGGTTTAGAATTAGCCGTCATACTTCAAAGAATGCAAGAGGGCACAAGTGATGACACCATGGGTGGAGCTGTACAGTTTTCAGCCAAAACACTGAATGTCATTCAACATAGAGGATGCCTTATATATACATTAGGCAGCATTGCCAACACTTGACATAATACAATAAGGGACGCGTATTAGGATTAGCATGAAGCTGGTTACTTGTACTGTGCGACTCCACAGCATGGAGAGTGGTGTACAGTGGTGACTCCTCTGTGCTCTGAGGTTTGGAGAGCAGGTTAGGAGCAAGAACCTGGGGGTAGCCACTGTCCCCTGTAGGTTATTGCAGAATGCAAAGCTGTAGGGAGTCTAAAGCGGCATATGAGCCAGTCATCGTCATGGGCTGGGAAGTTGTTGATCCCTGAAACACCATTTCCTCCCAATTCTCTGATTTGCAAGTTCTTCCTGCGGTGCCCCATCCACCACACAGCATCCCACAGGAGTGACACCACACCATTTACCAGTTTACAGCACTTAGCCATCAGTGTGACTAGCTCACACCTTGTTGAAATTTATCTGTTAACCTGTGGTACACATCACCCTAGAGATCATCAGGGAGAGGAATCTGATGGTAGAAAACCCAGATGAAATTTTGTGTTGACTTAGATTTAATTTGGCTTAACAAGCCATTTTTATTCATTTGAAAAGGTATTTATGTCCTGTTATGGCTCACCAGCGCAAACATAAAAACACTGTGTTTTGAATGCTTATGATAAAGTCAGACATGATTAGCAACTAGTTACATTTACTTGAGTAACTTTTTGAACAAAATGTACTTTTAGTAGTAGTTTTACTGCACTGTACTTTTACTTGAGTATTACTTTTAAGAAGTATTGCTACTCTTGAGTCACATTTCTGGCTACTCTACATACTGCAAGTAACTTTAATGAATAAAGAACAGACTTGTTTTAACCAAAAATGCACAACAGAGGCACATATCTACAGTTAATGTTAAAGTGTATCTCATGCCCGTACCAGAGCTTTAAAGTCTAACTCTTGGACTGAATGTATTTTTTGCCAGATGCATTCAAATAGTCACCAGAGTAAAGAAATGTATATTATATGTGAATTATGTGCGCCGTTTGGAAGTCATTTCGATAAAACTTGCTGTATAAGCGAAAGAGCACGAACGTTCTTCAATCGGGCTATAAAACCTTTTGAACCAATAGCAATACTGATTTGAAATTCCATGCAAGACAGCTGTTGAACCTTAGGAGGGTGCAACACTGATGGCTTTAAACAAAAAAGTAGGATTTTCATATGCAATAATTTGCAAAAAAAACAACAAAACAAACAAAAGAAACCAGGATATGTAGACAGCGCTATAAGTGATGTGACGCAAAGCGATACAACAGACACATTTCTAATGATGCGACAGGCATTTTGCCGATTGGGTTGAAGGGCTGCAGCAGAGACAAAGCCGTTTAAGATTTGTTATTGAGTACTTAAGTAGTTTTCTTACTACATTCTTTTTTACTCTTGAGTAATTTCTTGGCTGGCTGCTTTTTACTTTTGAGTAAAAATATGTAGTGCTGCCCTTATTTGAATGCAATTTTTGGCTACTCGACTCACCTCTGGATAAAGTCACTATATTTAATGTCTGAAATGGAGTGACATTAGATATCTGAGAGGAATCATAACGCTGTGTGGCTGCAATTCACCACTTTACCATCTGCGTCGTTAATGTCCCGTCCCCAAAACAAGCATACATATTAGATGTGGCGTCTCTGCATTTTGGGGCAGTGGGGCCAGGCCTCACCAGAGGTCGCTGTGGAGCTTTATGTTCACAATAATCAGTGGGACATGATCGTTCTTTATAAAGCAATATTGTGAAAAAGACCAATCCCTCTACCAATAAAATTCTGTTTTAAACATTTGGGTATATATGTCTAAGTCTGCCAGAAAACGGACAAGCTCAGTAGGCTAAATCCTCCTGAGGCGCCTTGATACTGGTGCCAGCCCACCAATGTTTGCTTAAAGGCATACTATGCAAAATTTTTCAGTTAATTAATGTGTTCCATACCGTTTTGGATGATTAAATGAGTCATTTCAGGTCGAACAAAGGTTTTCTCGGCCGCCCTGGGGGTCTGTGGGGGAAATACCGCACTTGCAATTGCAGGAGCTCACGGCCCGCACACGCAGAAGTCTCGCTTTACGGTGAGAACTCCATGTGTTTTTGCCCTGCCATTCACTATATGCACGCGCGAAAGCAACAACAAAGAACCGCGTGTTAACGTCAAATAAACATGCAAGCACATCGAGTTTTATTATTAGTATTATTATAATCTTTTTTTAATTTTTTTTTTATGTTGGCGAGACACTACCGCGGCGGCGGCGGCGGCAGCGGCGGCGGCGCCGGCGGCGGCGGCTGCGGCGGCTGCGGCGGCGGCTGCGGCGGCGGCTGCGGCTTGGCGAGGCGGTGGCGGTAGCGTCTCGCCAACATAAAAAAAATAAAAAAATAAATAATAATAATAATAATAAAACTGGCGAGGCGGCGGCGGCCGCCTCCTCACCAAGATAGCGCTGCGGGAAGCTTGATGTTCATACCTTCACTGTGTTAGTCATTGTTTGTACTGCCGTTTTTCCCACTTTTCATTGCGTTCACCTGTCTGCTAAGCTCATAACAACCGCGCCTGGCTTGACGGAGGAACCAGAACAGCTGAGCATCTTTACGACAGTGCACTTTTACTTTCGTCCTCTGGGGGGAGCCTCGCTGGAAAATCAACCCCGGTTGCATAGTATACCTTTAAATAATGAACATCTGAAATCGCAGTAGGCATGCCCAACATGCTATCAGTAGACAGCCGTGGGGAACAAATCATGTGGCCCCAAGGTCGGATTATCCAATCAAAATACTTAAAAAGTATGTGACCATCTGGGCACATTTCCGTACAAAGACTTTGCAAAGTGCCTTACATGAATAAAACATTGGAAAGTAAAAACAGAAGAAAACTTAAAAAAACAGAATAAAATGTAAACAAAATAATACAGGAAAATGTAAACTAAAAGCAAATATGAATCTAGTGTTGGTTGTCTTTGCTAGCTTATTGAAGGATTGATGTGAATCTTTTCTGTTCAATAAATTATCATTCTGAATGAGCCTTTATTTGTAATTTTATGTATAAAAATGTAATAACATTTAGCTTATATAAAATTGATTTTCAAGTGTGTTGGTTTATGCAAATGTATGCTTAATTTAAAATTGTTTAAAGTCAGGTTGTGTGCATAATAGGTGTTGAGTTTTTTTTGACCCGCTTGACTTATCATTTCAGAGACGCCACTGCATATTAGTGAGAGTTTGCATGAGGAATCCTACAGTCTAACATCAGATTTTTCTTTATAGATCAATGCTTGAGCGTGGAAAGTGACATACAGAATATTTAGTCCCCATGTTGCGCATTTGCAAGCTTTATAAATGAGACCCCTGGTCTGAATGGATTGTGGCAAGAAGTAAGCAATCAGGCTGTGGATATACTTTTCTTCAGCAGGAACCAGGAAGCTGCTCAGACTTGCTAATCAAGATCAGTTCTGGGTGGAGCCATTTACAAGGAAATCCTGAGAAACTGCAGCACACCTGAGTAGGGTGCTGCAGTAAAGCTATGACATTTACAGGTGTTTTGGAACGTCTCTTTAAAGCAAACACTGACAGTAGTGGGAGAAATTATATCTTTGACTCAATCAAAAGTTGTGAAGAATTAAAAAGACAAGGAACGTTAAAGCTTACTTAAAAGTTTCAAAGATCTGAATGTATAATTTTTACCATGACGAATTATCTTTAAAAAAGAAGAATCATTCCTTGACAAAGTTAATAAACTTGCTCGGCTTTTACAACATATTCCAACGTCTCTGGTGCATCTCTCTAGGTTTACTTTTCCCTTTAATTGATTTCCTATTAGCTCATGTTGTCTGGGCTAAAGCAAAACTCACCAAAGGTTATTTTTATGTAAACAAACAAACTAAAAATGCAATCAAACTTAATTATCTGAGGGACCATCAATCAGCCAATGCCATTGGTGGACATGTGTAAGTTCTTAATGAGACAGGTCCTCCTTGTTTTCTAGCCAATCAAATGGATGATTGTGTCATGTGATCTGTTTTCACTGCAGTTTGTTGTAAGCGTCACTACTTTGGTTCCGAGGTAATTAAATTTGATCCCGTTGATCTGTACAGGTTACAGGAAGCGTCAGCCACACAGAACGAAAGACGGAAAAATGCAATCATATACATTCCAACGTGCGTCATGTTTCCTGGATTTATGGCTGGAAAAAAAACATGATGAGAGCTACTGTAACCGGAGATGATGCAAAGATGTTTTTAGGAAATGAAACCAAAAGAACTTGAAGGTGGGCGACGAATGGAGGAAACACAGGTAGAAATCTAACTGAACAACATGATGCAAAACTGATACAGAATGAACTAAGAGCCAAATAAATAATCTACAAGAGAGAAAATAAAGTGAACGCTTAAGTAATAAAGATAAGATGAGATAAGATGGGCTTTATTGATCTCACATTGGAGAAATTCACATGTCACATCGGCTCAAAATCTAAAGAAAACATAACCCAAGAAAACTTAAAGGGTAACCCACCCACATACCAGAGCCGTACTCCGCATCCAACATTAGAAATGTGCCTAAAGGTGGTGCCAGGTGCAGGGGGTGAGGGCTGGGTGGGCCTGGGCTACTAGAACAAGGTCAATAAACGCAAAATAAACTGACTGAAAGCTGATCTAATAAATCTCTAACATGAAAAATGATAGATATATGGCAAACACACCATTCCATCTCTGACTCGCTACGGCAGCACGTATGAGATGGAGCCGTTTTAATACGCCACGGCGGCTTTTTCTGGGTGAAGCCACAAAGACGGTTTTAGACACAAAAGCAGGATTTCAACAAATGTGCATTAAATTGTTAAAATAATGACCGGGACATGTAGACAGCACTGTAAGACATCCATGTATACAGTTTATCAGCAGCAACAAAAAAAAGGTCGATTTGGGGGTGAGTTACCCTTTAATCAGTCCAAATACATATAAAAATACACAAGGATCATAATAAGGTTGTCTTGGTTATAACACACTACAGTCAGGTTAAGTCTTTTAGGAGAGGTTCACTTGTTTTTCTGGTGATCATCTGTTCTCAAACCAGTAGTATTAATCCCTTACTGTGATAGGTCAAGGCAGTGATGACATTCAGTAAATCTGAATAACCATCACAAAAATAATATTTAAAAAAATTAAGACGAGCAGCTGATTGTCGCCCCTTACTTCATTCATTCACAGTAAAATCTATTTTCTGGCGTTGGAGTTTAGAAATCAGAAATGAAAATGAAAGGTTAAGGTTAAGACCCAACATGTAACAACAGCAGATATTTAATTAGAAACTCAGACTTGTGACTAAAATTAAAAAGTATAATAAAGCAAATTTAAATCATACATACTCAATACTGTGTCCTTCCAGCAGCCTAAGCAGAGTTTTCTTTGCTTCTGTTTTTTTCTTTTTCTTTTTTCTGAAGACATGCAGACGGATCTCTACGTGAGAGGGGTGGGACTTTGGCACTCCGTAACTTCCTGGATGCTCATAAAACTCAGAATATTCCGGCCATATACAGCTGATAAAGCTGCATTTCACAAGCGCCTTAAGAGAAAAACAAGCCGGGGCCTGTTTTCCAAGGTGAACTTCTGCAGGCATGCGCACACTCTCACCCTGGGGGTATTTTGTTTTTTATGTTTTCACCGATCTGAAAAAGGAGACGAGGCAGAACCAGATCCGGGGACCAGAGCGATGACTGTATAAATTCTGCCTGACCTGGGGAGCTTATTGTGGACCTACGGATCCGATCGTGTTGTGATTGGTTCCTGGATGATGGTTCTGGCAGATTACGCTCCGTGTCGCTTGACAGATCGAGTGTTACAGAAGGGAGACAAACAGATTAAATCACCAGGCATGCGACGGTGACGTCACGGCCAAGCGTGCGTTGCAACATCTGGGGGGGGGGGGGAAATGTCAGCGTCATCATAGAGCCAGATGTTGCACTTACACGACGCTCCGTGCGTGGACGGGTCTAAGTATGGCAAGCCATTTTATCACGTAGTAGGTAATTTTCCCCCAAGGAAAAACAAATCTTTTTTTTTTCACCCGCTGCGGTTGCAGGAAATCCATTTCACGTGAAATTTTCTGTGCTTTTCTCGTCAAAACTGTTTAATTAATACCCACACGCCACCAGAAAAGACAATGACATAAAATAACTATGTGGTAGGCATATTTATCATTTAATAGGTAGCCTACTCTGAGGGAAAACGTACGTGCTGTGGTCAGAGCATGTCCCTTTCACATGAAATGTTTGGTGCTTTTCTCATGAAATATGTTTAATTAACACCTGCCCGCCACCCAAATAATTATAATAAATTAAAAAACACACAAAACAAATAGTACGGTAAGCCGTATATCATTTATTGGGTACTCTCAGGGAAAACCCCCATATTTGCTTGTACTTGCTGTCGTCAGAGCACGTCCATTTCACATGAAATGTTTGGCAAGGCCACTTCTAGTGCTGTACGTGACCTAAAAAAAGAAAACGTTAAGGGGAAAGAAAAACAAATGGAAAGCACAGAGGAAACGCATTGCACTTTTGACTTTTCTCAACAAATCTCTAACCACCTGCCAAACACCAAGAAATAAAATAAAATAAACTGGAAAATTCTTTAATTTCTCCAAAAGTGAGATTAAATCTCTGGTTTTGTTTGGTAAAACTGTAGGTTGTGTTGTACACACACACAAACACACACACACACACACACACACACACACACACACACACACACACACACACACACACACACACACACACACACACACACACAGGGAAAGGTTAGAGTTACATCACGGGATAAAACGAAGAAGTATAAAAGAGTTGGAAACTAAAAGAAGCTACAAAGTTTTGTTTTTCAGCAAAGCAGGATGAAGCATGTTCAGGAAAATGTGTCAAGATCAGTCTTTAACAGCACCATGGAGACCATTGTGGACCATGCACCGAATATGAAATGCAGTATGAAATTAAAGCTCGTAGCTGATGAGATTTTATTTTATGCTTATTTGATTTTTAATTAACTCTTACATACATGCAAAATGTTTCTGCTGCTTTTTTATTTACAGAACTACTTACAGTTAGTGTTAAAACAGAATCAGAAAAACTTTAATCCCACAAAGGGCAATTTATTGCAGCAACGTGACCAGACATACACAGAAAAACAGACAAGCAGTATGTGCTACATCCTTTCTCACACAATTGTTAGAAATATAAAGAAGACACTTCCACTTTAGGAAACTAATTGCAGATGGAATAAAAGTTTTAGCATAACGATGAGTTTTGATCATAAGCATGTAATAACGCCGACGTGAGGGCATTAACCTGACACGTCTTTAAGCCACGCCTCTGATCCAAGTCTAGGATCTGACCAGCCTTCTCAGTGGGCCAGCTCTCCCAGAGTGAGGCCAGATTACCTGGTTACCTCCTTGTCTAAAGTCTACAAGTTCTTTAGTGTTAGACACATGAAGGTCCAAGAAGTTGTAATTGCACCAGGCAACAAAGGATTCATGACTCAATTTTTTTTTCAACCAAGTTTGATTGTAACTAGGAAGGAGACAGGCAACTCAAGAGACATAATCTTCTTAAACGAGTAAAAATGTTTAACAAAAATGTTTTTCTTAAAAAACATGCATGCAGAAAATTCTTTATTATTTTTCAGTGATCAATAGAAAATGCTTTAACATCAGAACATTCAAACCCTTTTCATAACTGTTCTAATTGTTGCATTTTTCCCTGCGTTTAGACGACGTACCTTTGCTGATGAGTTTGAAAAGCTTTGCTGACATCACCCTAACCTTTAGCACTCTCCGCAGGTTCTCAATCAGAATTGAGGACAGCCGAGCCACTCCTAAACCTTAGTATTACTTCCAGTCAGAAGAAATAATAAATGGCCGTCAATTGTATATGGCTTTATCAAGTCCAAGGACTCTAAAGCACTTTACACTACATTGAGTCATTCACCCATTCACTCACAGTGTTGAGCTACATTGTGGCCACTGCAGTGAAGTGCCTCACCCAAGTTACAGGAAAAACTCCTACCTCCTGTCACCCCTAAAACCTGATAGGAAACATGTTGGTAAAATTAAAAGATTGCCAGCTTTTGATCTGAAGCAGGGGTATGAATTATCTTGGGATCAAATGCAACCTAAAAGGTAGATATTTTTTAGCCCTGTGGCAAAGAAATTCCAAAAGATTTGGGCAGAACGTTTACATTTTTTATAAATTAACCATTTGATTGGATACTTTTATAGATTAAAGAATGTGTTAGCTCTGTAAAAAAAATAAAAAATTAGTTCTGATATTTTCTGAAGGCAAGGCAGGTTTATTTGTGTAGCACAGTTCGGTAACAAGACAATTCAAAGTGCTGAATATGAACAGATAAGGGACATAAACACACAGAGGAAAGTACATTGCAGTGAGATAATAGCTGCAGGTCAAGATAAATTGGACTACAAACTTAATCTAATGATTAAGTTTGTAGTCCAGGGAAATTAACATTTAAAGGCAAGTCTAGACAAATAGGTTTTTAACCTTGATTCAAAGGAAATCAGGCAGACAGGGCAATCTTCCACACAGCATTCTGATATATTCTCTCTGGTGTCTGTTAGTCCAACCAGTTTTACCAAGTCAGTCTAATGTTACACTGGCTTGTTGCCCTCTTTCATAAACTGAGTGAGCTCTTTACTGTTTACTCAAGAATTAGAGAAAATCAGGGCGACAAACAACTCCAGGCCAACTTACTTGGTAGTTGTCTGCCAACGTGACAGAAAGTGTTTACTTAGCTGACATTAGTTAGGATCTTTGACCTTAAAGTTTGAGAATCGTTAAAATGCACGGCAACATGTGACTTGACGGCTGATTGATGGTGTGAAGAGCAGATCTGAAGACTATGTGGGAGCTTCTGGTTATGATGGCCCAGAACGTGCTGCAGCTTCATCCCTCAGGTAATCAGACAAGAATAACAGTTTCATTTCAATATATGTTTAGTATCAACAATATGAAAAACGTAATTGATATTCAGCTACACTTTCCACCAGTATTCAATACTTTTGATGAGAGCTGAACCAAAATCATCATCCCAATATCAGTTTGTGTAATATTACACATATGGACATAATTTGGCCAGGTGAATTGCCTCTAACTCCCCCTAATGTCCACACTGGGGCTGGGGCTCCAAGCAGAATTTAACTAAATTTTGGGAATCAACATCCTTTAACAATCTCCTACATTAATTTCTGTTATTGTTAATTATTTATTTCTATGTATTTTATATTCTAGGCAAGTCTTATGTAACATTCACCAGTGACCACGGACAAAAGGCTGTTACTTGCTGATCTGTTTACAAACATAATGTGCATACGATGTTCTCCCAGCTTATACAAAAATGCAGTAAAACGTATAAACTTAGATTTTCGTATTTGTGTCTCTGATAGCAGAACCTTCAAACTTTGGGGTTTTCCACGGTATGTGTATAAAAAGGACATTCGACAAAATGTCATGTGTGAACTCCGGATGCCGAATTCATGGTGGAGATATCGGGGTTCCACAGATCTAGTTGGAGTTTGACCATACAGCAATCTTTTCAGTTTTGCTTTAGCATGTTCATTAAAGACCAAATTTGATTAATCAGGGATCAGTTACTAATGCCTCAGACTTCTTTGCTCTGCTGTAAAGATAAAAGTAAGGGAACAGCTTCCCTGTGAAACATTCCCCTACATAAGAGTGAATGTGCAGCCGCTCATTCAGGTCGTAGAATGACACCCGACCTTCCTCGTAGTCCACATAGATCCCCAAATTGCTCGGTCTGGTGCAGAGATGAAGAACTCTTCGTGGCGAGCAATGAACTTCATAGTCAAACCCAGACTTTCCGATAGAAAAGAACCCATTGTCTTTTTTCACAATTACATCTTCTGATCGGTCTACAGTTTCCAGGGCGACACCGACATGCCAGTTGTTTCTCAGGCCCACCTGGACATCCCAGTAGTGACGGCCGGAGGTGAAGCCATTCGTTCCAAACACCATGGGTGAATCAAACCTTTCCAATTCATATGATGGAGACCTGGCGAGCTTGGAGAACTTCAGACGTGTACCGTACTCAATCACTTTAAGACCAGGACCAGCAGTGGAGTCATCAAAAATGACTGATTCTGAAAAGAGACAATGTTAAAGTTAGGTTAATATGTTTAGAAGGAGGACAAAAGTGAATACAACCAGCACAGTTCATGATCTATAACCTTTATATTGTTTGATTCTGGTCAGTTCTGTAAAGGGAAAAAAACAAGAACGTGGTCAAAGTAAATCATAGACAGGAGAAGTTTGTGAATCAAACAAATGAAAGAGGTAATTTACCGATGTTCGTCAGCGTTTTCAGTTCAGTTTGAAAGCTGTTCATGAGATGATCCATGGCTCTTCTCATCGTTTGAATGTAGAGGTCTGAGTAAACCTTGGTCTTGGACCAGTCCTTGGTCTCTGACGTGGTGCCCAGAGCCTGCATTGTCTGAAATGATCCATAGGTGCAGGAGAGTCAGCCTTCACTACATTTTTAAATTCAAACACAGAACAAATATTGAAAGGTTGAGCTGAGATGGAGATTTACAAACAAACAAAAAGGAAAAATGGCTAAAAAAAATAAATCTGTGGCCTTTGCTATGAGCACCCCCAAAATCTGTGATCACCCCAAGATCAAAAAGGTTTTTGACACCATAAAGCATGATTTATACAAGTTAACAAGTAGGAATAAGTAGGTTCTTCCTGCAGATGGCAGGTTGCTGGTTTGATCCCCCGCTCTGACCGTCTCAGTTATTGTGTCCTTGGGCAAGACATTTCACCTGAATTGCCTGCTGGTGGTGGTCAGAGGGTCCGGTGGTGTCGATGTGTTGCAGCTTTGGCTACAAACATAGTTCACCACTGTCAGGGTGTGAATGTGTGTGTAAATGGGTGGAATGATTGTAGTGTAAAGCACTTTGGGGTCAATGGAATACTTAAAGCTCTATACAGTACAAGCCATTTACCATAAATCCACACTTAATACTCCTGATTGCAATAATAGACAAATAATAATATAAAAAAGTTCAAGCACAATAGATTTAAATTGTGTTTCTATGTTCTTGTAATTGAGAGGATTTGAAAATCACTTTCCTTGTTGTTTATTATGTTCTAAATGTCATGTCATACTCTGTTATTTTTTCCATTTGGGGTTGCCATACTGGTTCTTGCCATAATAGTTACATTCCTTATGCTCATTATTGTCAGGTGTTTTTAGTTTCTTTAAATATTGTTGCTGTTTCTTCTCTGGTCTCTTGTTTTATAAATTTTTATTCATTTGTTATAGATCAGATTATTTGTTCATCCATTTGATTTCTTCCTCTTTGTCTGCCCCTGTCAATCTTTCTCCCTCTCCCTCAAGTCGTTGTTCTCAGCTGTTGCTCATTTCTTATCATTTGACTGCTTTCCCCTGTACTCTGTCTCACTATTTTCCTCACTTTCCTCTGTCATAAACTCCCTGGACCCTTCACTTTCTGCTGCTTCGTCTGTGGATTCGTCCCGCCGGCCTTCCGGTTGGGCCGTACCTGTTTTCTTCAGTTCTTGTGCGAAGAGAATCTGGAATTATTATTTATCAGCAAATCATGCAGGGAAAATGTTCTGCATTCCCGTGTGGGGGGGTGAGGCTCTGGAAAAGGGTGAATGTGAAGCTCAAGCAAAGTGCAAACATTACAGTTTAAATCACAATATAAAAAGTAGATTATAACTGGTCATTATACTTAAAACTAGTACTATTATTATTACTATTGGTGCTTTTAAACATAGTATTGGTAGTTGCAGTTGCTTTATTGAACACTTCTAAAAACAATGACATTCACCATTACTTCCATAAATAGTGTGCTGCTCTGTGACGTCTCCTTCTGTTATCTGCGATTTATTGGTAGCATGAACAACCACCTAAAAAAAATTCAATTTCAGCAAGAAATCGGAAGTGAGCATCCAGACCTGCAGTGTGAACGAAGCCTATAAGTTTATACTCCACCGGCCCCCACCCACACCTTGAACACGTAAACCCATTTTTACATAATTCTTTTCTTATCTTGATATTTCTTTATTCTAACACTTGTTTAACATTCTGTATATGTTGTTACATATTAAAGATATACATACATAAAACAATCATACATAGAAATGTTGTCAAATAAACCCCCATTCTCTTCATTCTCCACATATTGATAATATTTCTGTATTATTTATGACGACTGCAAACAGGATGAAATTCATTCATGTCGATACAAGTGAAGATTGAAAGGACACAATTTCAGTTAATGTATTCTGGCATTTCTGCATGATATATAGATTTTTTTTTAGAACATATGAGCATTCGTGTGACCAGTTTCCTTCTATGACAAGGCGTAGAATTGGGTTGACTGACTGACCTGTAGAAGCTGAAGGTGGTCTTCTTTTTGTGAAAGCTCCTCCAGCTGAGAGTGTTTCCTCTGCAGAGCTGCAACCTCCTCTACTAGCTCCCGAATCATCGCCTTGACTTTTGCTTTGGATTTTTGCAGTTTTGTATGAATGTTTTCCTTCAATTTGCTTTGCATTTCTTCAACTCTACCCGTCAGATTAGTGAAGAGCTTCTCAGCATTCTCAGTTTCTTTGTCTGCAATCACCTATTTAGAACAGAGAGCTGGTGTTGGTATGAAAGTACCATTGATTGAAGTTATCTTACAAATACATTTAATTAAGGTACTCACTTTTCTAATTTCTAATGCATTTGTAAATTCCTTTATCTTTTCCACTCTTCCATTGATCATGAGCTGGATTTTCGCTTGTTTGGATTTAATATTTTCCTAAAAGAGAGGTAATGTGATTGGTCCAAATATATCGATTTTTAGGCCTGTCAGTAAAAACATATTTTACAGATTTCATCTATTTTTTTTCTAATTTTAATTATCAGACAAAGATAACCTAAGTAAATACAAAATTCAAACTGTCAAATGATGATTTAATAGAGGTAAAAAGGACTGTGGTAAGTAATTTGTGCCTAAATTAATTATTCTGAAACTTTACAATTTACTGCAGTTTTTGTATTAAAATTTGATAATCTGAATCATTTAGGAGTGATAGAAGTCAAGAAATCTGTTAGGAGGAAAATCCTTTCTCAGCTTACTGCCAGTACTAACACATCACAGGCCTCACTTTCTGCAGAGCCCCCTCCTCTTCCACAGGCACCGTCTCGTGTTCTCTATGTTCTCCTTCACAGCACAGCAGACAGACGCACACCTGTTCCCGCCTGCAAAAAAACTCCAGGATCCTTGCGTGCTTCTCACAAACCTTCTCCTCCAGGTTCTCCACGGGCTCCACCAGCTTGTGTCTCATCAGGGCAGGAACCCGCTGGTGGGGCTCCAGGTGTCCGTCGCAGTACGACGCCAGACACACCAGGCACGACTTGGACGCCTTGAATCTAACGTCTGTGCACACGTCACACTTCACCTGCCACGGAGCGTTGGTGCTTTCAAGTGCCTCGGTTTTTCTTCTCTTTATTTGGACTGACATTTCGGCTATGACTTCATTTGTGGAGACCTCTGGCTTCATGAGGAACCTTTTGTTACACTTTGGACACTGACAAAACTCGCTGTCGCTCCACTGCTGGCTGAGGCAGGACCCACAGAAGGTATGACCACAAGGTGTGGTGACCGGTTCAGTGAAGACGTCCAGACAGATCAAACATCGGAAATGTTCCTCTGGTAATGGAGTGAGGATGCTGTATGCCGACATCTCTGTAGAACCAAATAAAGGTTATTTATAAATTTGTCAGGAAATATTATCTACTTTACAACTAACAAAAAAAAATCCCACATTTCTTCTCAAAGATCAAAAAAGCAACAACATAATCTGCAAGAAAGTGTACAAAGAGTTAAATCTGTTGGAGATTCAATTTCATTCAGTTTGGGTTCAATCAGGAGGTGATGCTGGGTTTGACCAGCAACTGACAAGAAACTGATAAGAGTGACTGAAACAATGGGTGAATAAAGTTTAGCATGATTTAAGTATCTTTAGAGAGATTCCTGCCTCATTTCCCATCACAAACACACCGCCTGTTAACTAAAACAGTGACAGCTTGCAGCTGCATTGAAAAGATTTGGCATTGTAAGATAAAACATTGAAAAATTAAACATTGAAAAAACACTTGCAATGACATCGAAAAAGAGATTTGGCATTGGAAAATTAGACATTGAAAAGTCAAAAATTGTTAGAAAGTAAAAACTTATCACGATATTCTCATTTTATGCTGCAGCTTTTATTCAGTGAGAGATGTTTTCAGTGTCACTGCAGAGCTCCTTCAGCTACAATGTCACTAGAAGTTGGCATTGTTTCGCTGTTGGGGGCGGGGCTTAATTTAAGGCCCCTTTATGGGCCTTCTGTTTTTCCTGTACTCCTCATTATCTACCTGCCGTCACTGGTTTAGCTTCATGTCACTACAATCATTAGTTGAATAAGCTAATGAAGATAACACTGATGAGAATAATACCCTTTCTTGTGGTAGAGCAGCGGTAATTGACCGAAGCTTTCCATAAGTTCAATGCAGGTAGCTAATGAGTACCGGAAGAAAACGTCCATCTAAGATTTATGACCACAGAAAGATACATGTGAAGCTGTAAAACCAAATCACAATTCCTTAAAATTAAAAAGAATACCATGGCAAACAGCATCAAAGTTTTACCTCAAATTAAGGCATCTCGTCTATCCACCCTCAGAGAAATTAATGACATTTCCTGTTCTACAAGGTTTTCTCAAATTTGATTAGAAGTTGTTCATCCATCCAAAACAATAGTAATGTGCAGAAATTAAGTTTTTACATGTGATGAAACAAAAATACCATGAAGATTGCATTTACTACAGATACAATATCTCAATTTGGCTTCTTTGGTAGTGGAACAATGTTCTGAATAGTTTTTAAAAATATATATAAGAGCAGACTTGAGTGTGGAAAAACATAGCCTCCAGTTTTTTGTGTGTATGACCAGCATCTAGATCATCGTGTGGAGAAACATCTACTTTAAGGAAGGAAGATTTGTTGAATAGATATTTCCAGTTAATTTTAGAAAATGATCCTGAGAGTCTCAAAGAAACAAGTTAATTATGATAAAACAGCATCTGGGTTGTGGTTTAAGTAAGCTGCATTTTAACTGTTTTTAGAACATTATAAGTTTTTAAGTTAGAATAGGGCCAAACGTGAGATGGGTGTTTGCAATAACTTTGTCTAAAGGCAAAATACAGTGCCAACTCAGTCACGCCCAGTGAGTCACCGTCACATGAATGTTGAAGCATATTAATTTATTTGTAACACTAACATGAAATTATGTCAATGCAGATAAAATGACTGAATTAGAGAAACAACTCACCTCAGTTTTGGTTGTTCTGCTGTAGATTTCTAAATCCAGAGGTGTAAAAAGGTTCTTAAAGTAGGATGAAACTACGAATCGGTAACTACAAACACTTGAGATCTCATCTCTGCAAAGGAAACAGATCTACCAAAAACTGAGCAGCAGAGCCAGCTTCTGGCACACAGTGGGTGTGGTCAACCACATCAGTTGACTGAAACGAAACTTAAAACAGTTTTTTGTTCTGAAATTAACAACAAAGAAAATATATCTGGGCATATTTGACATATACTTGTTAACTTTTCTCCTATATCCTACAGCTTTGTAATTATTACAGATAAATAAAAAATATATAATTTTTCACATTAAGCATGTGAGAAGTACACTGCCTGACCCAAAAAAAAATAAAAAATAAAAAAAACTAAGTAAATAGATACAGTATAATTACTGTATGGGCAATTATGTTTCAGCTGGCAACAAGTTATTTAACCTCAAACGGTGCTATGAATTGCTATTCATTTCTTAAACTACTATGTAAAACAACACATCCTGGTCTGTTTCAGAAGGGTCAAATCATTGGCATGCATTGAGCAGAGAAAACATCTAAGGAGATTGTAGAAACTGACAAAATTGGGTTAAGAGCTGTCCAACGCATTATTAAAACCTGGAAAAACAGTGGGGACCCATCGTCTATGAGGAACAAAATGTTGATGCTGCAGTTGGTCAAGTCTGGGTTCAGCAACAGTATGTGCTTAAAGAATGAGGTCAGCTGACTACCTGAATATACTGAATGACCAGGTTATTCCATCAATAGTTTTTTCCTTCCCTGATGGCACATGCACAGTCCAAGATGAGAATGCCAAAGTTCATCAGGCTCAAATTGTGAAAGAGAGGTTCAGGGAGCATGAGACATAATTTTCACACATGAATTGGCCACCAGGCTGGCGCTGCGGCCGGTCGAATTTCAGTACGTGAACTTGCATTGGGCCCGTAACTCATTTAGTGTATTTGCCCTTAGGGGGTTCAGGGAGCATGAGATATAATCTTTCATCATTTTCATCCTTTTTTTTTTTTGGGATGTGCTGGAGAAGGCTTTGCACAGCGGTTGGACTCACCTCAGTTTTGGTTGTTCTGCTGTAGATCTTTAAATCCAGGGGTGTAAAAAGGTTCTTGAAGCAGGATGAAACTACTACATCATCACTGCAAGATCTTAGTGAAAAATGAATGCAACACTGGATGCCACAGCAAATGTGTGCTGCAATTATAGCTAAAGGCAGTCCAATGAAATATTAGAGTCACAGACATGAATACGTAGACGCCGCGTTCTCGGTTGAGAGGCGTGCCGACAGAGCGGCCATCTTAGGTCAGACCAAGCGGCAGTCAGACAGAATCCAAGTCAGTTCAGGTAAGTGGTGCTTTATGTTTTCAGACACTCTGAATCCGGTGAATTCTCAACCGATTTCCAGATAAATTAGCTGACTGAAGACGTCACCCCTTTAGGGGCTACATGGGACCAATTGATTGAATTAAAAGATTGATTGTCTAACTTAATACATAATTTCGATTTTATATTGACAGTCAGCAAACTTCCAGAGCTCCGTCCCAGGATGCCCGATTTTTGCTCGGCTTATGGGTGCGGAAATAAAAGGGCATTACAAACCAGATCCCGGGGAATTACCTTCCACAAGTAAGATTTTATGATAGTTAATCCTCATACTTTACAGTTACAGTTTTTTCCGGCATAAACACATAATTAACTAATGGGTAGCAGGGATGGAAGCGGAGAAAAGTACATTAAACACCCTGATTTCTAAAAGATCTGACTGAGGATATATATATATATATATATATATATATATATATATATATATATATATATATATATATATATATATGTGTGTGTATATACATATGTATGTATATGTATGTATGTATGTATGTATGTATGTATGTATGTATATGTGTGTATATTTATAATATATGTATATATATATATATATATATATATATGTATATGTATAGATAGAGAGAGAGAGAGATGTGTGTATAATTTGTGTTTATTATATTAATATGTAACTGAAAATATATAACTGAGTATATGTATCATCCCGTTAGACTTCAGTTTAAATTGTTTTTGTTCTGAATAAATATGTGTAATCTGTCTGAAAGGTCACCAGCATTGTGAACATATGATTTAAATTAAATCTGAGCTGCCTCCTATTCATTTTGACAGCAGATTTCTGATCTGTGGTCTGACCCAAGATGGCCGCCCTGTAGGCACGTCAGCCCAGCAGCCGGCAGCATACAATGGGGCGTCTACGTATATGATGTCTATGATTAGAGTTGTCATGATGCAGCCTAGTGGCTGCATTTTTAGCAGTTCCTGCCTCCTCCTTCCCAGCACAGCCTGATCAGGATCACCTGTCAGGCTGCAATCACTTGTGACTGGCTCCACCTGCTCACCCTGCTTTAAATACTCACCTCAGTTTATTCCTGGTCGCTGGCTCGTCTGCAACCTCCACTCACATCACACCTGTCTAGTCCAGAACGCTGCCTTGCTGTTGGAACTCCTGTTACCCCAGTGTTTCAGTAACTCCAGCCTGGTAACTGACTCTGGTTTTCACCTTCCACTACTCCTTCTTGCAATAAACTCTCAAGACCATCTCTCTGTGTGTCCGCTCTGTCCGGGTTCATGAAGACAAATCATGACAAGAGTGTGTAACTTTTTTTTTTGATCAAGACCTTCTTTTGGGCCTGGCAGTGTATATAACAACCAAGAGGAAAATAGTCAAATACTTACAAAACTGTAAATTTAGAGGTGCAGTGCGTTTCTCCAGTGTGACATTATCCCAGAGCTCTTGCGTTGTTGTGGGTGATTCTTCTGTGCTCACAAACAAAATAGTGCTTGTGGCATTCCTGCTTTTAGCACTGCTGTTTACAAGATGCCAAAGCACAAGCATTCCTTTAACAAACAAAAGTGCAAAAAATATCCCCTCACACCATCCTGGTTGGGACAACCCCACTGTGTGCAAAGCTGACATATGTGTTTAAGTGTATCTCAAAGGTGCCATAGATCTTGCAGGTCAAATGGAACCAAAGACCCTGTTCCATTATTCACACTTCCACTCAAATGTATGTTCCCGCTGAGGATCTGATTCTCTAGAGTGGCATTTCGCCCCGCCCTCTTTACGTCCTCAATCCACACTTTGAAGTCTGCATTGATGCGGACTTCAATGAAGTATATTACCCACAATTCCTTGCTGTAGGTGACGTTTTGAGCCACAAGGTGAAAATATTTGACCTAAAAAGACCTAAAATCTTACTCCCATCTTATCATAAATTATGAATCACCAGTTTGTGTGCCTTAAAACAAATATGGTAGAATAAAATTAAACCGGCTGCTACTGAAATTTCAGTATATAATTAAAATGACTATCTGCTTTGTTGAATTTGTTTGATGTATTTGCACTTTAAAATGGGCAAAATACCCAAGTGATGTTTTGTATGTCTATTTATTGACTTTGTTCTATCTGAAAGTGTTTCTGAACAAGTAAGCAATCAGTTATGCTTCTTGTCTGCAATATGGATTTTCTTACCTCACAGCAGCTGTGGATGAAATTATAAAAAATAAAATAAAGAAATAGTCATTAATAATATCAAGTATTTTAATTATTATTTTTTCCTAATTTTCTGTAACAAAAATAAAACAATGTCACATTACCGTGCCATCATTAATAAAAGCCACACAACAAAAAATTATTTTTGTTTTATGTTTACCTTTAGTACATATTTAACAATATTATTTTCCATTCATCTCTCCTTTGTGGCAATACCTGCTATCCTATGCCCAATCCTCTCTAATTTCCATTCCTGTATTTTATTCCCCTCAAAACGATTACTTTTTAAATCATTTTCGATTTTTAGCAGTAAAGATTGCAAAAACAGTGATGGTCCTGTCATTTTTGGTTGTCGTAGGTACAGTATGACACAGAGGCGCAAGTTGATGACATAGTCCATAGTGTCCCAATCCTCCTGTTTTGGATGCTTGTAACCTGCACACTCGAACCCTTATGGGCACTTCCACCAGGTGCACACTTTATAGAAGTGCGCAGGGTTTAGTGTGAGTATTGGGACAGGGCTATATTAAGATGTGTGAGAAGACTGAGTTTGTTGTTACACCTAGGGAAATGGATATGATGCATCACAAGTGGAGCAAATATTTTGGAATGGCAAAAAGCATAACATGGTACTCATTATTACCAAATATTGCACAGTTTTTTTTCTTTCCACATCCTTTATACAATCCAAATGTTGATTTTTTGTTTTGTGATGAAAAACCAGGGGACCAAGGCAAGAAGCTAGCCTTCTGTTGAGTCACTAATGGGGATTCTGCTTATGCAATATAATTTCAGACACTTCTTTCATGCTTATCTGTACCTGAACTGATGTATGTTAAAGCCTTAGTTTGTAATCCTGTTCAGAAATACGGTTTGTTATACTGGATGAAATGGTCTTTCCATTCTGGAAGTAGTCAATACATTATGTATTCAAATATAAAAGGTTAAAAAAAACAATCTCTGTAAAAAGGCCTTTAAAAACAGGCCTGTAAAAACCAATCCCTGACCAATCCCTGCCGTTTAGTCTGAATGGCAGGAATGGCATTCCGCGGGAGAGCTATTTTTAGAACGTGACGTCAAATCACGTGGTACGCGGTAGGACAAACTTGCGTTGTCCTCCGCTCTTTTGCTGTAAAAGAGCTGTACGTTACCCTTGGTTTTACTCGGTAAAACGACTGCTTTTTCCAAGTCTAAGACGTCTCCTAACCATGGTTTTTAAACAATGTTGTTATGGAACGTGCAACAGCGACTCAAGTACGCGGATAGGCCGCATATGAAGGATGTTTTTTTCATTAATTTCCCGAAATTCAAGACTGCCAAGGAGAAATGTGTGCGCTGGGTACATTTGTGTGGTCGGCCTTCACAACAGTTCAACCCGAAAAAACATCCTGACCCACGGGCGCCAGGACGTATCGTCTTTCCTCTCTCCCCTCCGTTCCCCCGATGCCCGGTGCCTCCCGTGGGCCTTGCCCGAGCCAGGCTCGACCCCCAGGTCTGGGTCCCTGTCACCCACTGAAGGCGCCTCTGGCGTCGCTCGCCTGACTCTGCCACCAAAGCGCGCGGTCCCGCCGGCCTGCTCCCGTCAAGTATATAAACAGTTATTTTGTAGCTACCGATTGGCAAAATATACCGATTCCTGGAAGGTGACTACAAACAGAAAAAAAAAACGGCCGATGACGCCATGAACGCCGAGCAGTAGAAAAACATCGACTTACCTTTCTATCAACTCGGCCCGTTTTCCAGTCTTTCTAAGCCCTCGACACTCAAGCCATCGTTTGAGCTGAACGTTGGTATGTTGTTCCACAGTTCTACCAGTAAAATGGGCGCCTGGACATCCTCTTGTGAAAGTTTAACAGCTGAAAACTCTGTAATATCGTTGTATCTGTTGTACGTGTAACAGCTGGTTGCTACGGGCGCTCTCTACCTGTTTGTCCTACCTTAGCGGCAAGGGGCGTTGCTCATGAGATGGTGACGTCACGTGTGCGGTACGCTATTGGTCAGGCGTCTGGTCCTCCTCTCACCCTCCTCTTTCCCTTAGGTTCCGGGGGTATCACCTTATCTATTGGCTGCCCCACATGCCAATCATTCTGACATGCTCGCATAATGCCAGTGTCCGTGCTCATTCCTTGTTAGTTTCCAGTCGCAGGCTGCGCACTTCAAGTGTTTTTGTATCCAGTTGCCTTAGTTAATACAACAGTTTCTGTCGGTGGAGAAGGATGAGGAGGAGACACGTACCCATACTATCCTGCCTTCCCTCGGCAGCGCTGCCCCTCCGTGTGCTCTGCCTCCTCGCCATCAAAAGCACCTATGTGCATCCACCAGTCCTTTTTCCTGTCCTCCAGTGGTTAATTCAGTCATTGAGTCCTTTACACAGCCAGCCAAGGCTGCAGTGATGCCGTCTCATTGTTCTGATTCCTTGGACCGAAGAAGACGTCAGAAAGAGGCCTCGACTTCTGCAGATGCTACTTCCTCTTTGTCATCCATTCCTGTTGGGTCTGTTCCTTCATCTGTCACCAGGGAGCCATTCAGCACACTGATTCCTCTCACATCACTTACGAGAGTGTGGAGGAGAGTTTTAGATCTTTTGCGCCTATGATCAAGAGGCTTAAAGAGACCTTGATTTGTCAGTATTCTCCTGTATTAAAGGAAAAGTTAAAGAAGCTGGAGGAGGACTATAGGACTGCATTAAGGGCTTTTTTATCATCATCTAGCATCTCCTGCAGTTCTGAAGTCTACCACCAGAGGTTGATCTGATACCAGTCACAGAAGCTCAAGTCACAGAACCAGCCCATGTTAGTGAGGATGTTCTGAGCACATCCATGTCAGTGAGGATTCTTCAGAGCCTGTTCGCATCAGAGAGGAAGTCTGAAAGCCTGCCTCGGTCCCTGTTCCTGCCTCAGAGGGTCCGATGGACGCCTCAGGTCCGATCCCGCATTTAAGGGTCTGACTGATGCCTCGGGATGAGGATGACTGCTTACCTGTCCTCCTCTCATTTTTAAAAGATTTCTGGTCAGATTGTTTCAACTGCTTGTTGTGGCTTTGATGTGATAATATTGCAGGGGAGAATGTATCTGACACATAATGTGTTACAGCATAAAATGTACTGCAGGATAAAGCTTGGTGGGAAGAATAGTTTTCTTCTATCCAGGAAGTTGTGGGTTTCAAGCTTCCTCTACTATCAGTGTCAATATCCATTGGGAAACAAGCGTATCCCTAAGTCACCCACTGATCTATATATCATCCTATGAATGTTTGATGTGATGAATGAATGTGGTGCTAGTAAAAGAGCATTTTTACCATTTACCGCTCATTTCCGCAGTGCCTCATTTTTAGTTGTAGCTCTTACTTGTATTGACTCAGAGTCCAGTTGGGATCTGCAGGGAAAACTTTATCCCCATAACAAACAGTCCAGCTTTTTACCCTCAGGGCCCTTTGATAATGTACTAAGGAATGATGAATACATAAAACGGTCCAGTGTACTTTCTTATCCTCTGTTGACTGAGTCTTGCTGTAATTGTTATGGGAGTTTTGGGTGGAATTCCAAGCAATAGTAACTGAGTTCCCATCTTTACTAAATGACGAGACGGTGGTATGACGTTCCAGCACTTTTATTGAGAAACAGAGCAGAGATTCACATAGATGGAAAGTAATCGCACCCCACGGTTCCGCTGCAGTCTGCGTCTGCCCTGTCTCTGCCTGCCTCGCTTTTCAGGCTTCCCCTAATACTGCACCGTGGCCTTCCCATGAGACAAAACAAAGACAGTCTATCGTAAACAATCAGTATCCCTCAGCAGCTGCAGCATTTGGCCTTGCAATCAGAAAACAGTGGATCTTATACACAGACATCAGGTCTCCAGGCCTCCTCTGTCCGAGCGGTGTGAGGCCATAGTGACTTCAGAATAATAATTCTTATAACATTCCTCTTTTTTTTATTTTATTTTTTTAATGATGGCATCGTCAGCATCAAGACAAAACAAGATGACCCATCATATGAAAATGTGAACAAAGCACAGAGGAACCATTTCTGTAAACTCGTAAAGCGGGACCCAAAGGGTTCCCGTGTTGGAACCGGGTAGTGCTGGAACTTTTAGTACAGATCAACATGAATGCTTCATAGAGCTTTAACACACAAGATCAAAGGTTTAGCTTTCATCTACAATTTAGGGTTCATCTAATTAGGTAAGGCCGGTTTTAGGTACCTATGCGCACATTATTTTGAAATTACATTAGGCTATGGTAAGCTAAACCTGTTCAGTAACCAAGGTCGAATCCGTCTACTCTGACCCACCCTGAATACCCTCCTACTCCTTTCTCCACTCACCCCTACGATGGACAATAATCCACCACTCCAAACTTACAACACCAGGAGCAAAGGCAGGAGAGGTTCAGTGCGGGCAGGTGAACTCCAGAAAAAGCTACCCTTAGGGGGCAGTAAAAACTGCAAGGGCCCCTCCCAGGGAGATCTGCTCTCGGCCAATCTGAGCCTGAAAACCCTGTATTGAATCTAAGTGTTAACGTTACCAGCTAATATTAAAGGATCTTTAGAGCCAATCCGATCCTGGTTCTTCCTATATCAAATCAAAAGGTGCATAAACCATAGATCCTTGTGTGTCTGAAGCAAACAGTTTCCATTTTTTACCATAAAACCCATATTGATCAACATGATGTAATATTAAAGTGTAGATCTCATAACACAAAAAATCAAACATGTGAGTCAGTGGAACAGAGCAGTTAAACAAACAGCAACAGAATATGAGAAGAGTTCTAAATGTAAAGAACGCAAAGTTAAGAAAACCTTCAGGCCATTCAGGCACAAGGCAGAAAATTATCTAATCGCGCTTAGGGTCTCTTCAGGTAACTCCTCCCGTTGAAGAATAAGGAATCAGAGTTCTCTGCCTTCTTCATCCCCAGTCCTCTTCTTGGTTCCTCCTCGCAGGCTGGACGATTGAGCTGGATGGTAATAAGCGTTCAGTTCTGGATGGGCACTGAGCATTTTATTTTGCATTTCTCCCTAATAAACACTTTGTGAAGATGGTCTGCAGACACGAGTCCTTGTTCCCACTAGAGAACAGAAACAAGGTGTAATTAGTGTTCTTATCAAAACCCCTTTCATGTGTCATTTATTAAAACATCCTCCAAGCACTTTCACATTCAAGATATTTCTGTCCACAATTATTTAGCTCTCAGAATTCTGCTATTTAATTATTAGTTAAAAGAGTAATCTTTAAGTTCAAATGTATCTGCAGTAAATTCATAATAATTCTTAACAGAATGCTTTTAATGTGTGTCTTAACTGTTGTTGTCTGACAGTTGAAGTTCTCTGCAACACAATTTCATCAACATATTCGTTTCATGTCATTTCCCGATTATTTTGAAAACCCAACTGAGAAAAAGAAAGCCTTTCCATGTGAAAGCTTTTCCCTCTCTCTCTACTTTTTTTTTTAAGTGAGGTGCTGTTCTGCACAGAAAAGACAAAATATTTATACCATGCTGTTACTGTTCAAGGATGCCAAGGTTCTACAACACAAAACAAAGCAGAGAGCAGGAGAGAACAGGAGTTTTTTGAAAATGTTCTAACATTGTTGAACAACCAAAGCTACTTAAGCAAATCAGAATTAGTTCCTAAATTAATCCTAAAATAAAGTAAACCTTACATTGTGTACATTGTGATTATTTATTTATTTATCTTCTTAAACCGAGGATTAAGGACTTTGATTAAGAAGTTCTTGGATGAACGCGTCTCTGCGTTCCTATTTGTCTAGGCCTCTGCAATCTGATCTATGATCTATGTATTCTGAGTGCCTGGTCAGGAAGGGTTGAGGTTCTCCGAAGCTTTCTGTTTTCAGCAACCCTGAAAACCCAGAACCCTTTACAGTCAGTGTAAGGTGTCAGATGACATGTGGGACCACCTTGTCGTCCCTCTGGTTCCAACAGCTGTGTCAAGTCCACAGCAGCTCGTCCTGGGTGCCATGCCCCAGGGGTCTCCACACCCCCCTGTGTGGAACGTCTCTCGTTGTAAGGATCTCACCTTATGTCCCGTTCAAGATGTTCTTTACACAACAGGAGTTCCAATGTGGGATGTATTTGCTGCTTTGATGTTCCTCAGAGAAAACCTTCATTCATTGATATCACCTTCAAGCTGTTACCCTTTTATCATCACAGCCCCCCGACCATCCTGACCAGATCCAAAATGTCCCCATAATCTAATCTAATTAAAATAATCTTACTTATTTTCTGTATGTAAGACGATAACCATTAAATTATCCTGATCTAAAAGCCCTCAGGTTAACGGGTTAACTGGTTAAAAAGACTTTTGAGTTATTTGTGTTCTAGTTGAAAGATATTAAATCTCCATAAATATTGTAACCATTGTACCCTGATGCTTTAATCCTAAATTTACCCATGTTAGTTAGTAGGATGTATCATTATGCTAATTTTATTGCAACATTACCCATTTTAGCCAGTAATCTTTCTTTGCGTTTTATTGATGCCTGCCAGAGTAGCAGAAATCAGCTTACACTAAGATGTTCATTAAATGAAATGCTATTTAAAAGTTCACATTACTCTACTGATATAGTGAAAACTAATTAATTCATTTATTTATTTAACTGTTGATATAATACCCACTTAATCTATTAAGTTGCTCTATGATTCCATCAAGTTGCTTCTTTAAAAGTTTTCACCTTTACATAATCCTAATGTGTTTCGTAATGTGTGTTTTGTTTTAATTGTGTACAGAAAAATCTGAAGTGAAATGCATGAAGTCGTGTCTGCAGAACTCATCTGTGTTTGTTGTCGAAGGTTGTCCGATGCCTCAGCCATAGTCCTTCAATGTCCATTTTCAGTCCAATGTCTAAATTCAGCCGCCCAACATTCTCCTTCTCATCAAGAGTCCATCCTCCAGTCCTCACGCCTGCAAACAGAATGAATTCTGCCAGCATTTTTTGCCAAAGAAAACGCTCCATAGGTTGAAAAGAAATTACAGCAAAACAGTCACAAACATTTTAACTACAGTGTTCCCTCTAACATGACAAACATAAAAGAAACAAAAGGATAAAAAAAAAATCAAAAATCAAACTTTGTCTCTGACAAAATAAAACTCAAAACTGGATCAGGCTGAAGTCAATGACATCACCTTTAGTCCTTGTCCCAAGGATCAGCCCCCATGGCACTGCGGCACTGTTTCTGCATTCTCTCGCATCTGAGAATGTCTAAAATGAGACTAAATCTCTATGTTAGCACATTCCTATCATATTGACCAGGTTTCTTTGCAAAGAAAAAGAAGCAGAAAGATAGAGCTGTTAATAGCAGAAAGCAACAAACATCTTTAAGACACCACCTTTCCTGCTGGAAGATCTGGCATAACTTGGTTAAAACTAAGTATAATTTAGTGTCCAAATCTGATTATAACTCCTTACCGCACTGCTAGCACTGTCTTTTCAGAGTCTTCTGTTGGCAGAAAGGTGGCGTCTCCTTTAATCTGAAAGCAATAACTCAGAGAAAAACAAGAGTGTTAATAGCATGCATTTAAAACCCTGGTCCCCTTAGTGTCCCTTTAACGTGATGTTTTTCCCTTTTTTTCTCTGATCCTGGGAAGGTTTCTATTCTTTACCTTTCCTTTGAAACTCTGTTCAAAACACCTCCAAAAGAAAGAAAACAAAAAAACGAAAGAAATGAACCAAAAAAAACTAAAACAAAATAGTTTTCCAAGGAGCACAATTATGTCTTTTCCAATATGACATAGGTTTTTGACTTATTACAAACCTTTTTGATATCCTTCTGGTCCTTTGACCATGTGTATTTGCTGTTAGTAATACTTTTATTCATATATACCTTATCAAACCTAATTGGTCAAGGGTGAAACTTTAAAGCAATGATTGTTCCCTTTTAGTTTTTGAGCTTCTAGTGTTTCTCTATAAATGATAAGAGTTTTCCCCATAATTCAGCACATTGAGAAGGCTACCCAAAACAAACCAAGATTAGAATTAGAATTTAACCCTTTAGAAGCTGGCTTTATTTTAAAAACCTAGACATAGTTTTTACTGTAGTTCTGGCCAGAGAGGCCTGCTCCAGTGGACCACCAGCAGCATCTCTCTCCCCCACAAAAAGAAGTGACAAGTATGTAGCCTCCTACATATTATTCTGTTAGGAGTCTGTCACTTTAGATAAAACTATAACCATCTATCCTAATAATTAAAAGATGGATTGAAAAGGACATGAAACTCTGCCTTATCCAGAAAAAAACATGCTTTCAGCTTTCTGAACCTGTGATAAAATGTGCATACATCTATAAAAACAATACCTCATATTGTAAAGATGTATCCTGATATCCAGTAGCGTGCAGCGTTGCATAATGAAACAGTTTTTGTAAGTGTTTAAATAGGATTAAATAAATTATCTCAATATGTAGCTGTTGTTTTGTACATAGCTTTTCCTTCCTCTTTATTATTTATAAATTATGTAACTAAGAAACATGGACCTGTCTGGTTTGAATATTCAAATGCTAAAATATTTAAATAATGCAGCTGCTATTCAGTGATCTCTGTCTAAAAGAAGTTAACATTTGACAGAGGACAGTTTCCAGCAGAGCATCAAGAACAACCATCAAATTCAACAAGGTAAAAATTGACTTTCATGTCTGCCTTGATTGTACTGTGTACGTTTAGGTTTAGGCTTCAGCTCCTCTTCTCTCCCATTGTCTCTCTGAACAGTGGAGAGAGAGCTGGAAGTTTCCAAAACATGTTATGAAGTGTTTGAATGTGTTCTTCATCTATCATAGACTGTTGGAGTAAAATAATTAATCTGACAGCAAAGATGCAGTGGAGTCTGGTCCTGCTCTTTCTGATGGGTAAATTAATCTAAAGTACAGATACAATCATTGGATTCTGTTACAGTACTGACTCATCTGGATTAATTTGAGTTATTGCTGCTTTTTCTTTTTGTCATGATGCAGCCTAAAGGCTGCATACTGAACATTTCTCGCTCAGTCTCAAGTGCAGTCCTGATTGGGAACACCTGTCAGGTTGCAATCACCATGGACTCATTCCACCTGATCACTCCACCATATAAACTCACCTCAGTTTGTCCAGTTTTGAAAACCGTTAACTATTCTGCAAACCCCCATATATAACTCCCATGGTCTTCTGCACCTGGCGCCTTACTAGAGCTTGAATGAAGGCATTGTTTTTCAAATAGTCTGCAAAACTCCCCATCCCAAGTCACTACTTAATGATTAAAATTTGGGTAAATTTAAAAATACACTATTATCATATAAATGATTACATATTTTTAATAGTACAATACAAGTTTTTCACTCTACTGATTTCTACTGTTCTTCAGTCTACTGTTCTCCAGTTTTGCATTGTATTACATTGAAATGACTGTTGTCATTTCAGCTTTTAACTTTTTGCTCTCTCTCTTTTTCTTCATAGTAGGTACACCTGGTCTGGCGTTCTGTTAACTGTGACATCATCCAGAGAAGACGGCTCACCCGCTACTACCATCTAATGTAGAACAGATTACTGGATCAATGTGTGCTTCTGTGCTTTTTTGTTTCTCTTGTTGTGTCTCTGCTCTGTCTTCTGTAACCCCCAGTCGGTCGAGGCAGATGACCGTTCATACTGAGCCCGGTTCTGCCGGAGGTTTTCCTTCCCGTTAATGGGTGGTTTTTCTTCCCACTGTCGCTTCATGCTTGCTCAGTATGAGGGATTGCAGCAAAGCCATGTACAATGCAGACGACTCTCCCTGTGGCTCTACGGTTCCCCAGGAGTGAATGCTGCTTGTCGGGACTTTGATGCAATCAACTGGTTTCCTTATATAGGAAATTTTTGACCAATCTGTATAATCTGACCCAATCTGTATAATATGATTGAACTTGATTTTGTAAAGTGCCTTGAGATGACATGTTTCTATGTGTTTTCTGCTCAGTTGTTCAACCACACAGTGAGCTGCTTTTGTCATGTAGAACAGTTTTGTCCTGGGTGCACCTTAATGCTTTCCTCTGCCTACTTGCTTAGCCACCAACTCGCCTTAAAGCTATAGTTGGTAATCCTGTTCAGAAACACTTTTTGTTATACTGGTTAAAATCATCAAAAAATTAGGTTAAAAATCCTTCTTTGTGGGAGCCGCATGCCTGTAAAACACTATAACCAGTTTTTGCCGTTCGGTCCAAAGGGCGTGGATTTGTCAAAGTTTTGGTCCTGCTCTGACCCATGGACATTATATACTCACCCCCTCTGTCCCTTAAATTCTGGGGGAATGGTCTTATCTATTGGTTGTCCCACATAAAAATCGTTCTGACGCGGTCACGTAACGCCAGTGTGCACTTCTAGTGTTTACCAGACCTCTCAACTTTTATCAAAAGTTAGGAGTGAGATTATGCTAATTTGGGGACGGGGCTTGTTTGGGGGCGTGGCTAACCGGACCCTGGAAGAGCCGGTGGAGTCAACTGCATCTCATTTTTATCCCACCAGACATTGAAGTAGACATGTATTACTTGTGTTAAAAAGAGAAAGAGATGTATTAATACTTTATTGTTCAGTTAATGGATTAAAACATAAATAATGCACAATTGTTCAAATAATACTGAATAAAATTAAGTAGATTTTAATTATTGACCGAATTATTATACTGTTACACATTCATCTATGGGTTGTTTATCATTGTAAATCTATAACCTGATTGGTGAATCAGGCTGAGTTTCATCAAGCCTTTATGATCCCCTCAGCAGCAACACTGAAGCACACAGAGGTTCCCGCTGCGTCTTTACGCACGATCCAGCTGCTGATGTCTCCCTCCTTTCAGCTCAATGCACTTCTAGACTGTTACAGTTTATAACATTCTCATCACCTTTCACAGCGACAGGTTTCTCAGTCAGTCGCCGCGCTGACCAGACAAATCTCTATTGCGCCTTTCCCTCGGAGCGCACCAGCTCCGAGGGAAAGGAGGGGAGGGAGAGGAGAGGAGCAAGCGCGGAGGCACAGAAATACGGTGCATGTAGTTAAAAAATGCAGAATTAATAAAAACGAAACGTATAAACAGACCAAGTGGCGTTTTAAACTGCATCTGGTTAGCAGAACTGTTTTATTATCCAGCGTGCAGCCATGACTGGTTCTGAATGAACCGGTCATCTCGCAGCAGCTCCGCCCCCTCCCCTCCTGCATACGCGGTACAGGACCTTACCGGCTTACTTTCACCACTGTTAAGACTAAAATTATTCATAACTCTGATCACTCTTCCTGCTGCTCTGTTAACACGAACTGCAGCAGGAATTACTGATGGCCACAAGTTGTGAAAGAAGCCGAAACAGCTCAGCAGAAGGCGGAGTTTTGTCGTCCGCAGCCCAGATGGGCTTTGTGATTTTTATGCGTGAAAAATGCCATGTTTGCGTGTGAAATGCCATGTGTTGCGTGTGAGCGTGTGAAGTTAGTGAAATGCGTGTGTCACACGGTCAATGCGTGAGAGTTGAGAGCTATGTGTTTACGTTTCCGGTTAGCTTAACCGTTAGCCGTTTTATCGCAGCTCTACTGCTTTCACTGTATAATTAGAACATGGCTGAGAGTCGCAAGTAGCGAACCGTTATAGGGGCAAAATAGTAGCTTTAACATTTGCAAATGTGTGTGGAGAGTTGTGTGTCTGTACAACAATCTGCAAATGTGTAAAACTACTTGTATTCAGATCTGCAAATGTGTACTGAGATTTGAAAATGTGTACTAAGATTTGCAAATGTGTAGATCAATCTATGAGCACACACAGAGACACTTGTGTCTGAAGTATTTTCGCTTCAAGACCCAGAAATACAGACAAATCATTGGTTACAAGTCAAGCCGTTTTTCGGTTGGCTCTCTTTACACACGTGATTTTTGTCACACTTCTACCGCGTGAGATGCACAAATGCGTAAAAGGATCTGTTTGTGTAATTTCTTGATTTGTAACCCCGAGCTCAGGCTCACAGGCTCACATGTTGCCCTGAGCGCAGGTTCACAGGCTGCCTCTTCCGGCTGTGGGAGGTCACGTGACTTTCAAGGATTGTACCAAAGCGTTTTGCTTCCAGACGGCTGACAAGGCAACTTGTTATAACTATATAACTTTCCCCTTTTACAGCAAAAGTGTCTTGTTTTAATGAGAGACCTATCTTGCTAAAACGAGATAATTTTCTCCTCATAACAACGCAACATAACCCGACATCAGCTCACGGGGTATCTGAGTGTCATGGAGAAGAGGAGAGACGGAGGGAGATTATTTCTTTTTAAGAAGTCATCATTTGTCAGAGGAATGTATTTCTGCTCTGAGGAGTGACAAGGTAAGTCATGCATATACAGCAAGTGCTCTACTTGAAATTTGATCAATTCGGCAGTTATTATTTATAGTTCAAAACTATGCTCTGGATACAATGGCATCACTGTAGTACCATCTCTGGCTCTGTTTACACGGTGAAAACAGGTTTGCGTTGCCTTTGTACTCTCCATTTACACACTACAAGGTTTAACTGTTGCTTAGGGGGGGCTTTCAGCTATAGCTTTGGGTTTATTTACAACAGTTTGCAGCAGAAACAGTCCTCCGCCAGCAGCTGTTTTCTTCTTCTGGGCAATTTGACGCAGAGCTTCAAAAATCACAGCACTACTAGTGGTGCGGCATGGGAATTACACCGTTTAAGTACTCTAAACAGGGCCTGTGACTGCAAATGTACCTATGCCTTTATATATTTTAATTAAATATGATTAAAATAAATTTTAATTCGACACTCGTAAGGATAATTAAAAGTATGCGTATTCTACTCAATGAAAGTGAGGCTAGATAAAGCTACATTTATCCATATTTTATTGTGTCAAAACAAAGTGATGAATACAGAGCTTTCTAATGTGACTATTTACAAACCAGTGAAGGACAGTTATTTATATCAGCTCCATTAATAAACCCAGTCAACTTCTGCTTTATGCTTTAATAAGGAGAGAAGCAAAAACTGATAATCGATTATCATTGCTGCAAATTCAAAAGTTTCAAAATATCAGAATTTATAAAAGCTCCTGGCAGCAAGGTGTGATTGTTCTGAGTTTATTTGTTGTTGCATTTGTTTTTTTCTCATGTCTTTAAACTTACTCAGAAAAGAAAACAAATCTTAATCAACAACATTGTTGCATTGCAGTCTAGTTTTGAGCAATTTAACACTGATCCGGTCTAACTTTAATCACAATTTTAAACAGCAGCTATTCTCCTTCTGATGGGAATTCTGTAAAAGTACTTTTTAAAATTCCCATAAACAAAAACATTAAGGTAGGTGGACCAGGTTTAAGATTGCTACATTAAAAATACAGCCAGAAAATCATGAATGTTCTCTTTTATATCTTAGAATGCCTGTGCATTTGATCTGACACTCAAATTTGAATATTTGAAACCAATTTGAATTTTGAATATTTAGCTTCTCACATTTAGCAGAAGTAACATGCTCAATTTTTAGAAAGAATAAATTAATTGTTATTTTTACCTTTGTTTAAAATAAAAAACTTGAAAAAACAATAACAAATTGTCTGCTGTGTTTACAGGTTGGCATCTCTAAAGCTGAATACATGGATGGAAGCTGTCCAAAAGTTACTGCTGGATATTTTGTTTCAGAGGTTGAGAAAAGAGGGGGTACCACAGCCAGAATTCATATAGACATGGAGACAGAGAATGGTACAAGAAAGACATTCAGAGATTTTTGCATCTTGATGACAGCTATCCTGAAAACTACTTCATTGTGGGATCCAGCACCCACAGCCAGCACATCAACAGCCAGTACTGGATGAACCTTTTTCAAAAACTGAAGAATACAGATTACTTTACTGGTGACTTCTTGGATAAGCAGCCAATTCTGCTCACCTGTTTAAATATCACTGAGGTATGTTTGAATGTAAAAGATAAATACTACATGATACATGCTTTTAAATATGGAGTATGTATTTTAAGAACTTGTTTATTATTTTGTCTTTCAGGAAGAACTCTAAAAAGTGGTTCACTTATGGAACATCATTCGTAAGATTAGAGATGCAATTGCTGCAAGTGGCCTACATGATGTATACCGTTCCACAGCTTTTTGGTGAACAAGATCATCTCAAACAGGTTTCTGAGCAAGCGGCGGAAACTTGCACAGTCCAACTTCTTCAAAGGACCGTTCACACGTGATGAGACAGTTCGAACTATCATACCTTCTGATGAGAGAAAACTTTCTTCATGCACCGTCCACACATGATGAAACAATTGAGTTATGCTTATTTTTAAGAGCTTGTATACGCACAAACCTGTGACATGTGTGATATTTTCTTGTAAAAAAGAGTTTGTGGGGCAAATGACCTTGTGAGCCTGTCCAGAATGAACATGTCACTTTCCTACACAGTCAGAAATAGGCAGCTGCAGACCCCACAACCAATAAAGGACAAGCAGTCAAAGAAATACAAATGGAGGGAAAAAAATCCTTCGATTTCCATGTACTTAAAGGTTTCATCATGATGTACATAACTTTTTGAATTTTGGTGCTAGGTTTTATATTTTGTGTGATTCTTGTTGTGTATGACAGCAAATATATGCTACTACATATATTAGGACAATACCAAGAAATGTACCTTCACATTTGCCTTGTAATCTATCATGTAGGACAAAAAATGTTTAAATGACATGTGTTCTGTAAACCCCACCACTGCTCCTCATATTCAAGACATACTTTTTATATTTAAAACAGTAAGACTCTTTTAGTTCTCTGGGTAACACTTTATTTCAAAGGATGTACATAAGACTGACATTACACTGTCATAAACATGACATAACACCTGTTATGAACATAAATGACTCTTTATGAATGTTTGGGACTGTTGTCATTAATTGTCATTCGGTAAATTATGACACTATTAAAGCAAAGTTGACATTGTTTAAAATGTCTTTGTTATGACAAGCCCTTAATTTAACCTACTCCCAAATCAAGCCCTTAATTTAACCTACTCCCAAATCGAGCCCTAAACTTAACCTTGTCTCTGTTAATGTCAAGTTGTCATAACAAAGACATTTTAAACAATGTCAACTTTGCTTTAATAAGTTACCAAATGACAATTAATGACAACAGTCCTAAACATTCATAAAGAGTCATTTATGTTCATAACAGGTGTTGTGTCATGTTTATGACAGTGTAATGTCAGTCTTATGTACACCCCTTCAAATAAAGTGTAACCGTTCTTTGTTACTGGACACTGAGACCCAAGTTATGTACTGTTTGACAATGATGATATGATCGAATGAGATTAAAAATAAAGTGCCTATGCATTCAATACTTTCAAACTTTCAATGAGTCTTTGGTAAAAAAAAAAACATTCTACGCATTTGTGCATCTCACGCGGTAGAAGTGTAGCAAAAATCACGTGTTTAAAGAGAGCCAACTGAAAAACGGCTTGACTTGTAACCAATGATTTGTCTGTATTTCTGGGTCTTGAAGCGAAAATACTTCAGACACAAGTGTCTCTGTGTGTGCTTACAGATTTATCTACACATTTGCAAATCTTAGTACACATTTTCAAATCCCAGTACATATTTGCAGATCTGAATACAGATTTGTGGATTTTTTACACATTTGCAAAACGGAATACACACAAGTAGTTTTACACATTTGCAGATTGTTGTACAGACACACAAATCTCCTCACACATTTGCAAATGTTAAAGCTACTAATTTGCCCCCATAAACCATGTTCATGTTTATGAGAAGAAGAGGAAAGTCTCAGTAGAAATAAATAAGACCAGAGGGGAGTTGGGAGGCTTTTTTCACGCAATCCCTCTAAGGAGAGGAACATGCGGTTATTCAAAAATGGACTTGAGGAAACTTCAGGAAAAAAATCAACCACCCTAGCTTTAATTGCCCTGTGGGACAATAAAGGAAATTTTTATTTCTTTTTCAAATATTCTATTCTAAACACCAGCTCACATTTCTCTCAGGTAGACAATTAATCAACTAGCCATGAGCCACTGGTAAATGTAGACTGGCCTGGAACAACAGAACCACCTGTTATCAGTTCATTTCAAAGCTAGTACTGTATTTGGGTCCATGTAGTATCAGTGCATTGATTTTGCTTTACTCTAAGCAGAGACAGGTAATCCAGCAGCAGAAAATAAAAAGCCTGTACAAAAATCTGTTGTAACTATTCGCATTACCAACTTCACAGCATCAACAGGGACTAATACTAAAATCACCTGGTTTAGTGAACAGAATGAAGAAAAATTTGGCAGGGCTTTTTAACTTTCCTTCTTGTCCTCTGGTCAATCAACCAATCAGCTTTATTTCTAGAGCACATTTTAAAGACCACATGGGTGACCAAAGTGATGTACATTAAAACATGGGCTGCTTTCTCCAAATTAGGTCTTTCAAAGATTGATTTCACCTTTGCTATTTGATGAAGCTGATAAAAATTTTTCTGAACTCTTCTGGTAATGAGTCTTACACATTAACACCTAGACATAGTATTTGGGAACGGTAATTCTGGCCAAAGAGGCCTGCTCCAGTGGACCAAATAGTCCCCTAGAACTCAGTCAGGCTGGAGAGCAACCAGTATTTTTACTGGGAGATGTTACCAGGTGTGACATCACCACTCAGCTACTGTCCTTGGAACAATATGTAAAATCTTCCATCATAGTTAACAACATGCTGGACTTATGATTTGATAGCATCCCAAACTAATATATTTCTAAGCCTTGTCCACCTCTTAGTTGCTTACATCATAGAATTATTCTGTTATTACTGAAATACAGACCACAACTAGAAACTAGTGAACATGTTAAAAAACAATTACAGGCTAGAATCAAGAAGCAGCTGAAACACTTAAAGGCTGCTTCAATTTTTCTGATCAGGATGGCTTTTTTTAACAAACACTGGGATGATCCACGCCTCTTGACAAATGTTTTAGCCTCCTACATTTTATTCTGTGAGGAGGGTGTCACTTTAGATAAAACTATAACAATCCATCCTAACAATAAAAAGATGGATTGAAAAGGACATGAAACACTGTCTTATTCAGAAAAAAATGCTTTCTGTTGTCTTACCCAATGATACATTTGATCTGTTGTTGAGAATAAAAAATATATCTTAGTTGTTGACTGTCTCTCCCTGTTGCTGGGTAGAATAACACATAGAGTTTTATGGCAGGTGGGGGAGTAGGCCAGAAGAGTTTCTTTGTTCGAATAGATCACCCCTCCCTCCCTAACTTAGAGGAGGGCAGACACTGTAGTAAAAAGGATGTTTTGGCAAAACTTACTTCAGACAGACTTCTACATCGCGCTGTGAAATCACCTTGAATGGTAATGTAAACTCTGTCTCCATATTTAATTTCTATGAATCAAATATATATATTACAATGTTTTACCTCTGATCAATGCTTTTCTCATTTATTGTCAAATCTTAAACTGGAGTAAAAATGGGCCTTTATTAGCGAAGCAGAATTAGGCCAATATTACTATTACAACACTGTATAAAGTACATACAACAGCACTGAAATGACTGTTGTCATTTCAGCTTTTAACGTTTTGTTCTCTCTCTTTTTCTTCATAGTAGGCACACCTGGTCTGGCGTTCTGTTAACTGTGACATCATCCAGAGAAGACGGCTCACCCGCTACTACCATCTAATGTAGAACAGATTACTAGATCAATGTGTGCTTCTGTGCTTTTTTGTCTGTCTTGTTGTGTCTCTGCTCTGTCTTCTGTAACCCCAGTCGGTCGAGGCAGATGACCGTTCATACTGAGCCTGGTTCTGCTGGAGGTTTTCCTACCCGTTAAAGGGGAGTTTTCCTCTCCGCTGTCGCTTCATGCTTGCTCAGTATGAGGGATTGCTGCAAAGCCATGGACAATGCAGACGACTCTCCCTGTGGCTCTACGCTTCCCCAGGAGTGAATGCTGCTTGTCGGGACTTTGATGCAATCAACTGGTTCCCTTATTTAGGAAAAAAAAAGTTTTTTGACCAATCTGTATAATCTGATTGATTTTGACTTTGTAAAGTGCCTTGAGATGACATGTTTCATACATTGGCCCTATATAAATAAAACTGAAAACAATCAAAACAATACCCCATGTTGTTAAGATGTATCCTGATATCCAGTGGCTTGGTGCGTTGCGTAATGAAACAATTTTCAGAAGTGTTTAAATAGGATTAAATAAATTATCTCAATACGTAGATGTTGTTTTGTACATAACTTTTCCTTCCTCTTTGTTATTTATAAATTATGTTCCTAAGAAACATGAACCTGTCTGGTTTGAATATTCAAATGCTAAAATATTTAAATGCTGCTATTCAGGGATCTCTGTCTGAAACACTTGAACATTTGACAGAGGACAGTTTCCAGCAGAGCATCAAAAAGAAACATCAAATTCAACGAGGTAAAATTTTACTTTTATGCCTAACTTTATTGTCTATAATTAGGTTTCCATCTTACCTATAAATACATATTGTATATATCAGATTTATTATGTCGTAGCATTTTTTAGTTAATATTTGGCTTCAGCTCCTCTTCTCTCCCACCATTTTTTCTCTGAACAGTGGAGGGAGAGCTGCAGGGCTCAAACCTTGATATAAAGTGTTTAAACATGTTCTTCATCCATCAGAGACTGTTGGAGGGAAATAATCCATCTCACAGCAAAGATGCAGTGGAGTCTGGTTCTGCTCTTTCTGATGGGTAAATTAATCTAAAGTACAGATACAATCATTGGATTCTGTTACAGTGCTGACTCATCGAGATTCAGCTGTGCTATTGCTGCTTTTTATTTTATCACAGATAAAGTAAAATCAAAAAACATTAAACCACTTAAAAATAAATAAAATATTGCAGACAAATAAATGTTTGTTATTAATGAGTAAATACATCACAATGTTTAACAGGTCAGTGTGGTTTCATCGACTGTCATCTCTATGAATATCACTACATCAAAGAGGAAAAGAACTGGACTGAAGCTCAGCAGTACTGCAGAGAGAAACACACTGACCTGGCCACAGTGTCTAACATGACAGACATGAAGAGACTCCTCAGTAACTCACCAGGAGATATGAGGGAAGCTTGGATTGGTCTGCATGATCCACCAGGTGTCAACAGAACATGGTACTGGTCTCTGCCTGGAGAGGAGTTCAATGAGAGTGAGACAGACTGGAACACAGGAGAACCGACTGATAGAGGAAGTGGAACTGAGAGTTGTGGTTGTTTGATAAAAACTCTTAAATGGCTAGATACTGGTTGCCAATGGACGTATTATTTCCTCTGTTATGATGGTGAGAATTTATTTTTTTACATCTACTTATACTTTACTCTTTAGGTGGTGTTTTTTGTGTTTTTCGTCTAACAAAGAAGTCATGTAAATATGTGATCTAAGTTTATCTGATTTCTCCACAGAAACTAACACAACACAGAAATACCACTTGATTAAAGAGAGGAAGACCTGGCAGAAAGCTCAGAGTTACTGCAGAGAGAATCACACAGACCTGGTCAGTGGACAGAAGAAGCTAGAGGATGGAGAGCTGAAGAAGATGGTGAAGGAAGTGGTGGAGTCTGTGGGAGAAGGGCCATACATATACATTGGTCTGTTCAGAGACAACTGGAGGTGGTCAGATGGAAGCAGTTTCTCTTTCAGACACTGGAACAATGAGTTGAACAATATACAATCCAACAGTGGTCTATGTGCCATGACTGGGTTTGATGATGAAGGCAGATGGAAGACTGACAGCTGTGATGTTAAAAAACCCTTCATCTGTTATGGTGGTAAGTTGTTCTCATAAAATATGTAGCAAGAGTGTGTAAAGATTTGAACTATGGGTTATTTTATACAGCTATGTTTTTTATGAATCTCTGAAATTTGAAAAAACTTTTTTAACATATATAGAAATTAATTTGTTGTATTATAGTAACCCAGACTGAAAATGTTTTGTTGTTAAAATTTGCATGAAAGACCATTTGTTTGTGCATGTTATCTCTGTAGCAGAAAAACTGATCCTGATCAAAGAAAATAAAACGTGGGAGGAAGCCTTGTACTACTGCAGAGATCACCACCATGACCTGGTCACCATCACCAACCTGGATGAGCAGAGATGGGTCCAGGAGAAAGCCAAGAACGCCTCCACTGATTATGTCTGGATGGGACTGCGCTACGCCTGTACTCTGGATTTCTGGTTCTGGGTCAGAGGCGAGATGATCAGCTATGAGAACTGGGCCTTAGTTGGATCAATGGATGACTGTGACATGTCTGGAGCCATGGAGACAGGAGGAGAACATCAGTGGTTTAAAAGAAATGACAGAGAGAAGTCTAATTTCATCTGTTCTAAGCATTAAAGCTTATATGCTCAATTGCACAGAAAAACACACAAATTATCTATCTATCTATCTATCTATCTATCTATCTATCTATCTATCTATCTATTGCACAAGACCCGTATACGGAGGCCTTAGTCCTCGACGTGGCTGTCCCAGGTTTGATTCTGGTCTGAGTTCCTTTGCCATGTGTCCCCCCCCCCCCTCTCTAAAACCACCTTTCCTGCCAGTCTACTGTGTGAAAAACGAGCCACTAAGTGCTGGAAAAACCCAGAAAATAAAAAAAAGACTTCATTGTATTAATCAATAATGGAAGTCTAATGTCTTACACCTAAACAATAAAAAGACTGAGGTCATGTTATTTGGTGTATGATGTCTCTAACATCAGTGTTGACCTTGAACCTTTAGGTCAGTTTCTGACACATACTGCTACAGACCTAGGTGTAAGACGTGAAAGTAATTTTATCTTTGATGGTCAGTTTAATTCTGTGGTCATGTTCAGCTTTTTCCACTCCTGTTACAGTATCATTTTGGGATTTTAATCTATGTTTTTATTACAACTTGCTAAGATTACTGCTATGCACTTTACTCTGGGCATAACAAAACTTTAGTAGCTTGACTGCAGCTGGTCCAAAATGCTACTGTTCATCTTTTAACTGGTTGTACTAGAAAACAAGAGCACTTTTCTCCAGTTTTAACAGCTATTCATTGGGACTGATTCGTTTTTGGGTTGAATTTAAAACTATTTTATTTGTTTTTAAATGTCTTCATGGCCTTGCTTTCCGGTATCTGTCAGAACTGCTTCATCTACAGGTTCCCTCTCACTCAGACTGACAGATCAGTTTTTATTATTCCAAAGACAAACAGTGCAAAGAGGTAACAGCGCTTTCTGTGTCATTGCATTAAATCTCTGGAAAGAATTACCTTTACATATTTGGCAGGCAGACTCACTTCCAGTTTTTAATAATTTCTCTTGAAATACATTTTTTGTTTTTGGCTTTGAACTCAGTTTCAGATGTTGGTTTTTAACATTTTTTTGGTTTGCTTTTTGTGTATCTCTGTTTTATTTTACATTTTATTGTATTTGCTGTCTTTAACTGTTTATCCTGCTTTGAATTACTGTTTTTTAGAATGTGTAAAGCACTTCAGCCCATTGAGTTGTATTACACTATTCTAAATAAAAAAATAAAGCTGAGTTGAGAATATTAGTTATTAGGTTTTAAAATGGCGAATATGGTTGGTGTGCAAGCAGTTTAAAAATGACTCAACAACATAACATAATCTTTTCTTTTTGTTTTTCTGGCTTTAATTAAAATATTATATTTGACTGTAAAGGCACAACCTGAATAAACAGATTTATACCAAAGCAATGTCAGTTGTGACTATGGCTTAGTTTCATCAAGCCTCTCTGTGTTCACACATTTTCCCCTCAGCTGCACCTAGGACCTTTGTAGAACACAGGGGTTGTTACGCTGCATCAATACTCTGTCCATGGCCTTCAAATGGAGTTTGGAGACTCGTAACTTCTACGGTCAGTCTTCTGCGTAGTCAGATGCCAGAGTAAGGAACCAGCTTCTACTGAAACCAGATTTTATGATTTTTCTCAGCTGTTGAAGGAAAACTGAGCCAAAACTGCATGAAGCGATTTCCTGGGCTAGACCTCCTTGAACAGTTTTCCCATCCAGGAAGCTTTCTCAATTCAAATTGTCTGGAGTAGTGTGGAGCTCCAAGCTTTATAGACCTGCTGGCAGGCCTTTTTAGAGCTTAGGTTCACATGTACATTTCGCTTCTTGGAAGGGAAGCATTTTTTTTGGTTGATCATGACTTGGATGACTGAGAATCTTCACCAACATCATAACAGGACACAAGAAGAAAAGAACAGAACCTACAGACTTATAGACAACACTAAAAGGTTGAAAACACTGACAGACCGCACAATCCCGAGGAACCTAAAAATAAATAAACACTTGGGAATTCTGACAGACTGGGATAAATTAGAAGTAAGGATGAAATAACACACCGTGTGTAAAGCTCAATCCTCACTGGGAACATGTCTAACATGATAACAAAGTATTTGTGTTCAAGTCATTCATGACATCCTTGATTTGGATATTCAAATAATAAAATTCAGATTTAGCTGCTGTTCAAGATCTCAGCTGGAAACACATCAACTCTTGACTGACAACAGTGTTCAGCAGAACATCAACCAGACAAACCTGTTTAGCGCTGTTTCAGGGCTTTCCTGCTCTGTGATTATTATTATTAACTAACATCTTTTACTTTTGATATGTATAGATTTTGATAGTACCCATGTGGAAAATGTTCAATCAATATTTGACTAACGCAAGTGCTAGTTAATGGTCACTCAAAGGGGTTTTGCTGTTCAATGAAAGGAAAAAGTTACATGTGGTCATTCATATTGGCTGTATGTGTAAAATAAATTCATTGGAGTAGAAATTGATGGAGGGCAGGGTGTGGGGGAGGTAGAACCTCAGAGTTTGTGGGTGGTTGATTGGATTGTTTGGTTCATATTGGCCACATTCCTGGGTGGATGGGCCAGTGGGTCGTCTGGACCCACAGACGACACACTGGGTCCAGTCCAGGCTCCGTCCTGGACTGGAGCATGGACAAGGTATGTCAGTTTTGTGGTGCACCCCCACCCCCGCCATCTTGATGTTGGGGTTCACCTCCCGGGTCCAGGGGCTGGATACCCCTCTGGGACGCTATTGCCTGGACCTGAGAATATAGGATGTGTGGTGAGTAAGAGTGTGTACTGCACCCCCTTTTTTGTGTGTGGTAGGAGTGTTTGCATGTTTGCAGGATGTCACTAGCATGGGATCGTGTGCATTTTGTCTCATCTGTTACTCTTCCTTTTTTCCCTCTTCTACGTTCTAATTTCAGTCTCCATTGAACATGAAATAGTCCCAGCAAAAAATTTAATAAAGGTTCTTGCATATATAAATCAAATGAAGCACTATGATGAGAGCAGTAAGGCTTCACTTGTGAAATTAAAATCTGATGGGCTCTTTTTGGCATTAAGACAACAATTGTTATTTCAATCTGAAAAACTCACACAGAAAGAAAAGACAATTAGAAGAATTTATTGATACAATATTTTAAGACTTTGGCGCTCAGACCTCGGCAGGAAACAGATCATCAAATGGACATGTTCAGTCCATTTGATGATCTGTTTGAGCTAGATGTCCAACTTTGATAAACACAGGTTTGCATGAACTGTCCATGATGAGCAAGCATGAAGCGACTGTGGAGAGGAAAAACTCCCCTTTGGGAAGAAACCTCTGGCAGAACCAGGCTCAACATGGTGGTCTTCTGCCAGACTGTTTTAAGGAGTGACTGGGAAATCCGTAAGAATCTGGGAGGAATTACACTCTGATAGGGACGAGGTTGAAGTAGCAGCATAGGAAGCCAGGCGGAGCTTGCTACGATGGTGGAGAAGGGGATGGAGGTGGATTGAATCCAGTCATCAGAGTCCAAACCAGACACAGCAAAGCCACCGCTTGCTCACTGAGCAGAAGGCCGAGACGAGGATGTGGAGTTCTTTTAAGATGAACCCAGGATGCTCATTGGCTTCGAGGAGGAGCAGCTCAAAGCTGATTGGCTTGTGACCAAGGCAGATGAGTCTCTGATTGGATGGGAGGTAGGCAATAGAGTTTCTTCAGATTAAAATCCCGCCTTAAGATAGACTACCACTGTTGTGAAAATTTTATTGATGTATGTAACTCTGATCATATCTTGTCTGGATGCACCTGCATATTTCCCATGTGAAAGAAGCTCTAATGCTCACAGATTCACTTTTGTGTTTCCACATCCAAGGACACAGAGAGGAGTTGAGTTAGATAGGAACTGGATCGTACCAGTGGCTGCACTCCTCTGACGATAACTCCCACTTTCTTTGTTAACCCAGAATGTATAAAAGTTAGTGTGTTCTTTTTCTCATTGCTCTGTTTCCTGACTGCGTTAGGGGACAGAGACATTCAAACGCTTATGCCTTTGAAATAAAATAACAAACGATGCATCATTTGTTTTCATGAGTGGTGTGCTCACTTAATTGATAATTATTAATATCCATAACATAGGCTAGTGCAGATATGAAGCTATGCATAACTATACAAAAGCAACATTGAAACAATACAAGTAGCCTATTTCCACAAAGTTAGACTAAGAGTCATAACATCATCCATCCATTTTTTCACAGGCCACAACATTTAGGACAAAAATTGTGGTAACCTACACTTACATATTGTAGAGTAGGCCTATGTTGCTCAATGTCTGTGCATGTTCTGGTGATTTTCCTTAGGAAATAAACAGGTAACAAAATTAATTAAATTCAATTCAATTTTATTTATATAGCGCCAATTCATGAAACATGTCATCTCGAGGCACTTTACAAAGTCAAAATCAATCATATTATACAGATTGGTCAAAAATGTCCTATATAAGGGAACCAGTTGATTGCTTCAAAGTCCCGACAAGCTGCATTCACTCCTGGGGAAGCGTAGAGCTGCAGAGAGAGTCATCTGCATTGTCCATGGCTTTGCAGCAATCCCTCATACTGAGCAAGCATGGAGCGACAGTGGAAAGAAAAACTCCCCATTAGCGGGAAGGAAAAACCTCCAGCAGAACCAGGCTCAGTATGAACGGTCATCTGCCTCGACCGACTGGGGATTACAGAAGACAGAGCAGAGACACAACAAGAGAGACAAAAAAGCACAGAAGCACACATTGATCCAGTAATCGGTTCTACATTAGATGGTAATAGTGGGTGATCTGTCTTCTGTGGATGATGTCACAGTTAACAGAACGTCAGACCAGATGTACCTACTATGAAGAAAAAAAAAAAAAAAAAGAGAGAGAGAACAAAAAGTTATAAGCAGAAATGATGACAAGCAATACATAATTAAAGAACAGTAGAATTCGATAGAGTGAGAAAAATAGATCCTGATGTCCTCCAGTAGCCTAAGCCTATAGCAGCATAACTATAAAGGTAGCTCAGAGTAACATCAGCCACTCTAGTTATAAGCTTTGTCAAAAAGGAAAGTTTTAAGATTAGTCTTAAAAGTAGACACTGTGTCTGCCTCACGGACCAAAACTGGGAGTTGGTTCCACAGGAGAGGAGCCTGATAGCTAAAGGATCTGCCTCCCATTCTACTTTTAGAGACTCTAGGAACCACCAGCAGACCTGCAGTCTGAGAGCGAAGTGCTCTGTTAGGAACATACGGGGTAATCAGAGCTCTGATATATGATGGAGCTTGATTATTAAGGGCTTTATACGTTAGAAGAAGAATTTTAAACTCTATTTCTGATTTAACAGGAAGCCAATGAAGGGAAGCTAAAATTGGAGAAACATGATCCCTCTTGTTGATTTTCATCAGAACTCTTGCCGCAGCATTTTGTGGACTTCCTGATAGTAAAGAATTACAATAGTCCAGCCTTGAAGTAACAAATGCATGGACCAGTTTTTCAGCGTCGCTCCTAGACAGAATGTTTCTAATTTTGGCGATATTCCGGAGGTGAAAAAAGGAAACTCTGGAAACCTGTTTAATATGGGATTTAAATGACATGTCAAAAATAACACCAAGATTTGATTAAACTCAAAGGTTATTAAAAAATGGTCAGATAGGACAGGGTTGTGAGGAAATATTGTTAATTCTTCACAATCAATGTCATATGTCAGCACAAGGTCTAAAGTATGTAACCAGGAGTGCGTCGGTTTATGCACATTTTGAGCAAAACCAATTGAATCTAGGATAGTTTTAAAGGCTACACTAAGGTTATCACATTCAGTGTCAACATGGATGTTAAAATCACCCACTATAATAACCTTGCCAGTATTTAACACCAAATCAGATCAGAAATCTGACAGCTGATCCAAAAACTGAGTGTAAGGGCCTGGTGGACGATACAATGTAAGTGTAATAATTCGGTCAATAACTTAAAACTACTTAATTTTATTCAGTATTATTTGAACAATTGTGTGTTTTTTATGTTTTAATCCATTAACTGAACAATAAAGTATTTATACGTCTCTTTCTTATTTTAACAAAAGCAATACATGTCTACTTCAATATCTGGTGGGATAAAAATGAGATGGAGTTGAGACTCCACCGGCTCTTCCAGGGTCCGGTTAGCCCCCCCCCAAACAAAGCATAATCTCACTTTGAATAAAAGTTGAGAGGTCTGCATTTAACTATGGTCCTTGGTGTCTTTACTTCTTAGTAAGGAGCTGCCAATAATTAAGGTCGGCTCCTCGGCGAGACATCTGACAGAGAGCAGCAGATAGAAGATTTAGTCAGAGACGGAGAAGCCATTATGAGGTTGAGGCAGGGGCGGTTCTAGACCAAATTTACCAGGGGGGCCAAAGTGGGGCCAGTATTTTTTCACAGGGGCACAGAACAAAAAAAATTAAAAACAATAAAATGTCAATATTTAACTGTGTAATAATATTAAGTGAGCCACTTGTGGCTCTGGAACTGCAGGTTTCAGACCCCTGATCTAGCAGTTGAAAACTTTGCCCCCTGCTCAATACGGCTAAAGCTAAACGTGAAACATCTTAAGTTTTAAATTCTTTTTAGAGTAAAGCTGTATAGGTAAAAATAATATTAGTCAAAGTGACCAATCAGTTACGGTTTCTTTGCCATTGCAAATAATTATGAGAAGTTTATTTAACATCATGCTTTTAGTACAGGGGCCATAACAGGGGCCAGGGCCATTTCTACAGGGGCATTGGCCCCTGTTGGCCCCTGTCTAGAACCGCCCCTGGGTTGAGGCTTGGTTAAAGCTAGGCTAACGCTAGGCTAGCGCCCTCTTACCACGCCAAAAAGCAAACCGTGTGAAACACGGGGAGTTCTCAAACGTGATGTGCAGTCAGAGAAAATGTTTTAAAAGTGCTTATGTTTTGGAAACAGATGTTACAGCAAAGAGGTTTAAATATAGAAGCGAGAGAGCCTGGAGCAACACACTGCAGTTCACACAGCGACAACAGGAAGTGACACAATTCACCTTACCGCAAACAGGAAGTCCGCCAACAAACCACCCCTGATAACTAAAATTACTTAAGAATTAAACAGCTAATCAATTAATTTATTTCGAATTAAGAAATAAACAGGTACGGACCAAATAATTAATTAAGATGCTGCCAAAAGAAAACTGCATCAGGAAATGGTTGTAGGCTACAAACCTTCTTTTCCATCTGCTCAGAGTACGTTTAGGAACATTCTTCCTCAGCCACTCGTTTTCTTTCTCCTGAGAAGTGCATTTTCTCTTCATCATTTGTCTTTTAAAAGAAATTACTGTATACTGCCCTAGTCTTTGTCATTATCATTCAAACCCGGAAGGTCAAGAACAACGACAGCGGGTAAGAAAAGAACGAAACAGCAGAATGCAATGAAAAAGGCGCGACCCCAGATCTCGCAAAATTCTACGAGATCTGGCTAAACTTTTGGACTGAGGACTGATGCCAGCCGTCGTCATCACGTCAGCCAGAGAATCCAAGGATTGCATCGACCAGAAGTAAGTGAATTACCCAGTATTTGAGTGTTTTGGCTTAAAATAGTTGTGCATTCGTGTAGCTATTTTTGTTGGCCTGTAGCTTCCAACATTCCCTCGTTTACCAGTGTTTCCCGCAGGAATTTGCTTAGGCGAGGCGGTGAGTTGGGGGGGAGGGGACACGACGACAAGATTTGCGCGGAGGGGGGGGCGACGACAAGCAGCGGGGTGGGGGCGTATCCATGTGTTTTTTTCCCTGTCATTCACTATATGCACGCGCGAAAGCAACAACAAAATACCGCGTTGTTTGTTGTTGGTCTTTTTTGGAATGTTGGCTAGGCGGTAGCGTGAGTTTGGCAAGGCGGCCACCTCGCCAAGATAGCACTGCGGGGAACCCTGTTTACAGAAGACGGCACCTTTGAAGCTAACAGAACTTTTAGTTAATGCTACCTAATGTCATACGCAGTGGCGGCTGGCCAGTAGGGGGCGCTCGGGCGCCGCCCCCTTTAAATCTTTTAGATAATAAATGATTTCTGAACTGCAAAGTTCTTAGAAATGTATTTATTCATACTGTGTGTCCAATAGACATGTTAGAATTTATTAAAATAGTAAATACATAATTCTATTTAATTGCTCACATTGTGCACACTTCCTCCTTTCCTATGTGCAGGGCGCCGGTCTAATGGGAGTCAATGTAGGCACAGGAACTTGGGCAAGCACGTGATCTGAGGCTGACTTTTAATTGGTTATCTAGGTTTTTGCATAGGGGCGCAGAGCTCTGCGCCCCGGACACACCTATTCTGTTGTGTCATTACTGGTAGAGTGTCAATACTGGCTAATTTTTTTAAAAACATTGTGTGATTGGACAATCCCCGATTCGACTCAGCTCAGCTGCAGTTCGTTAGGTTGATTCACGGTTATGCTTGCAAAGTTGAGTAGTTTCAAAATGAGAGAAAATTCTGTTTTGTCTTTACAAAAAAATGCTTTTACAAAGCGTTCACTTGAAGAAAAAAAACAGGATAAAGGAGCTTGGACCGGATCGTCTTAATTTACAAATTCAGCAGCAGGCAAGTGATCTCTCCACTCCATGGGTGGAAAAAGCAGTGTAGCTAGTAGTCAGCCAGTGAAGAGGCGTTGGACACTCAGTGTAGAAGACCATGAAAGGATTGCTGCAGAGGTGAGTTGTTGTGGAAAATCACTGTTACACTGGTTTATAGTAATGTTATTTAATATATTAGGAAGATGTGCTTTGTAGTTAGAAATACCTTTAGTTGTGTCTATGCTGTGTAGGTATGTTGATGTAATGTTTGTCAGCAAGATATTTTATTATTTAAGTTGTACTGAAGTTTATGGGTAATGGGGAATAAAACATTTAGTTACTGAATTTTGTATAATCTTGTCCCACAAAAATGCTGTAACACATTTCATAACACAGCCTTAAAAAATGGCAGCAAATGTTATTAAAATCAGAAAAACAATCTAGAAGAAGTCTTTTCAGAAACTGTCACGCTCTTGAAGATCCTCCTCACCACACCCATGACCACAGCTGAAAGCTGAAAGGTGCTTTTCAACTCTGAAAAGAATCAAGACTTTTCTGAGAAACTCAATGACTCAGGACAGGCTGAATGCATTGGCCATGTTGTCAATGGAGAAAAGACTAGTCACAGAGATGACTGACTTTAACAATTAAGAATATAATTGAGAAATTTGCTGGGCAGAAGGAAAGGAGGGCAAAATTCATGTTCAAATAGTGCTATTTTTTAAGATTTGCTTTGTTTGTTTTTCGTTTGTTTGTGTGCGCCCCCCTCAGTTTTTTTTAGCACCAGCCGCCACTGGTCATACAGTGTAGCCTTCTAACTTAATGGTAATGTTAGCTGATAGAACTATAACTGGAAGTGGTGGAGCTGCCACAGACAAAGTTAATGTTACATTACTAAGTAATCTTACCTTTTGTAATGGTAATATATGTGTTGCTGTTGTAGTTGAGCTCATATTTTTAAAATAAAAATTCCTTCCTTCAAACGGGCTCTTTAATAAATGCCGTGAAAACTACAGAAATAAAAACAAAGCTTTAGAAATAGATACATTTACAGACAGTCAGGTGACACATACTTTAACAAAAGTTACCTCGTGACTGCCTGCCACTTCGGAGGTCTTTAACAGATTAATTCATCGTTGTCCACTCTAAATTAAAATATTAAGTAATTAAAACACCATAACCAATAAATTTACAAAATATTACAAACATTAATACAAATACCTTGACAACTACAGGAAATACGAGACGGCTACTTGTAGCTGTTTTCCAGACTTCTGCTCCTTCTCTCATATGCAAATCTCGCTGCCTTTCTTATATACGCAAATCTCGCGACAACTTTCAACAAATAGTTTGAAAAGAAATAAAATACAATAATTTTACATAAACCTCAAAATGTGAACTAAACAACTTAAAATACATTATCTGAAATAAACATACGTTTTTTCCAAGAAATAAATTATTTCACTGTCACTTACAACAAATAATTTGTGAGGGTGCTCTGGTAGGAAAGCTGAACTCACAGAGAGTTAGCTGCTTGGTGCGAATTAAGTTATAGCAGGGAGCCGGTAGGCTACACTGTCAAGATGTATCTTAAAATTAATATCTAAAGTGTCCTTTGGCAGAAGATAGGCACCCGCTTTGAAAACACCTGTAAATTAAACTCTGCTGGAAGAGGTGGAAAGACCACAGCTGACCAAAAGGGTGTCGGTGGCCTCAAAATATATAGGCGATTCAGATGATTCCACTGATATTGAGACTGAGCCAAAGAAATTTAAGGTGACATTCATTTACTTTTATCTTACGGTAGTATATGTAATTATCATATTTTCCAGTGGTAATATGTAAATTGAACACTGCTGATTTAGTTCTACAGTACATAATGGGTAACCAAGTATTGCTATCAATTCTGTTTATCTTGACAACCATAAGTCAAAGGCGAGGGCGGACCCTGCAGAAGACTTCCTTAAGACATATATGGACCTGGCCAGTCTCATTCAATTGACAATCATGACCTGAGAAAAACACTGGTGGAGTTAAAGCAGGAGGTAAAGGACCTTAAAGAAGAGAACACCAAATGGAAGGAAATGGTTCTTCAAGGTATCACTGCTTCTTATGAACTGTAGTTGAGTCATATTCATATTGAGCCATTAGACAACTACTAGGGCTGGGCGATATATAGATATATTTTAAAATGCAATATGGGATTAGACCATATCGCATATATCGATATAGTTCAAATTTGCGCCGTGATCCTTGCTCCACGCAAGCCGCTGACCGGAGCTCTTTGCACTGCTCCCCTCTCTGCACTGCTGTGGAACTGCATACTACTTTTCTCATAGAAATATTTTTATTTCAGAAAAAGATTGACCTATTTTATTTTATAGGCTATTTTTATTTTTATATTTACTACTGAGGTAGTGGTAAATTCTTATATGTTTTTTCCAGTTTTTTTCCGTATGGGTAGTCAAGTCTTGCTAAGATTGATTTCACCTTTGCTATTTGACGAAGTTGATAAAAACCTTTCTTAACTCTTCTGGTGATGAGTCTTACACATCAACACCTAGACATAGTGTTTGGGAACGGTAGTTCTGGCCAGAGAGGCCTGCTCCACTGGACCACCAGAAGTGTCCCTCGCCCCCACAAAAAGAAATGAAATAGTCCTCTAGAAGTCAGTCAGGCTGGACAGCAGTCAGTATTTTTATTGAGAGATGTTAAAAGGTGTGACATCACCACTCAGCTGCCATCCTTGGAACAATATGTAAAATCTGCCATTTTTCTGATCAGGACAGCTTTTTAAACAAACTCTGCGATGATTCACGCCTCTTGACAAGCTTTTTAGCCTCCTACATATTATTCTGTGAGGATGCTGTCACTGTTGATAAAACTATAACCATCTATCCAGACAAAAGATTGATTAAAAGGACTTGAAACTCTGCCTTATTCAGAAAAAAACATGCTTTCAGTTTTCTGAACATGTGATACAATTGATATGTGTAAAGTACATACATATCTATAAAAACAATACCACATGTTAAGATGCATCCTGACGCGTGACGTGCAGCGTTGCGTAATGAAACAGTGTTCTTGAGAATGTGTTTAAATAGTATTAGATTAATTATTATCTCAGTATGTAGATGTTGTTTTGTACATAGCTTTTCCTTCCTCTTAATTATTTATAAATTATGTTCCTAAGAAACATGGACCTGTCGGGTTTGAATATTCAAATGCTAAAATATTTGAATGCTGCTATTCAGTGATCTCTGTCTGAAAGAAGTTAACATTTGACTGAGGACAGTTTCCAGCAGAGCATCAAGAAGAACCATCAAATTCAACAAGGTAAAAATTTACTTTTATGTCTCCCTTGATTGTCTATATTTCAGTTTCCATATTACCTATAAATACACTCTGTTTATATTAGATGTCTTACATCAAACAATTTTAATATTGAATTCATATTTGGCTTCAGATCCTCTTTTCTCTCATCATTGTTTCTCTGAACAGTAGAGGGAGAGCTGGAGGTTTCCAAACATTGATATGAAGTGTTTAAATGTGTTTTTCATCCATCAGAGACAAACTGTTGGAGTGAAATAATTGGTCTGACAGCAAAGATGCAGTGGAGTCTGGTTCTGCTCTTTCTGATGGGTAAGTTGATCCAAAGCACAACTAAAATCACTGGATTCTGTTACAGTACTGACTCCGGTAAATTCTGGGGAGTCATGGCAGCTTTTACTTTTATCACACAGAGTAAAATTAGAATAGTCCAAGACACTTAAAATATATTATAATGACATTTGAATGTTTTTATTAATTAGTAAATATATCTAAATGTTTGTTAACAGGTCAGTGCTGTTTAATCACCTGTCATCTCTATGAGTATCACTACATCAAAGAGGAAAAGTCCTGGACTGAAGCTCAGCAGTACTGCAGAGAGAAACACACTGACCTGGCCACAGTGTCTAACATGACAGACATGGAGAGACTCTTCAGTAACTCAGCAGGAGATCTGAGGGGAGCTTGGATTGGTCTGCATGATCCACCAGATGTCAACAGAACATGGTACTGGTCTCTGCCTGGAGAGGAGTTCAATGAGAGTGAGACAGACTGGAAAGATAAAGAACCGACTGATAGAGGAAATGTAGCAACTGAGAATTGCGGGCGTTTGCAAAATACTTCTAAATGGCAAGATACTGGTTGTCAATGGCAGGAATATTTCCTCTGTTATGATGGTGAGAATTTTTTATTTACTTTTTTGATTTTTTCATGTATACTCCAACTTCACCCTTTAGATGGTCTATGGTTTGTTTTTCTTTTAACAACAAAAAGTCATGTGATCTTAGTTTATCTGTTTTCTTTACAGAAACTAGCACAACACATAAATACCACTTGATTAGAGAGAAGAAGACCTGGCAGAAAGCTCAGAGTTACTGCAGAGAGAATCACACAGACCTGGTCAGTGGACTGAAGCAGCTACAGGATGGAGAGCTGGAGGAGGTGATGAAGTCAGTGGGAGAAAACACGCCAATATTCATTGGTTTGTTCCGAGACTCCTGGAGGTGGTCAGATGGAAGCAGTTTCTCTTTCAGACACTGGAACAATGAGTTGAACAATACACAATACAACAGTGGTCGATGTGTCATGACTGTGTTTGATGGTGAAGGCAGATGGAAGAATGACAGCTGTGATGTTAAAAAACCCTTCATCTGTTATGATGGTGAGTTGTTCTCATAAAATATACAGCAAGTGTATAAAGATTAGATCTAATGATTATTTTGTACAGTTATGTTTTTATGTATTTCTGAAGTATGAAAAACATGTATAGAAATTAATTAGTTGGATCATAGAAAGCCAGACTCAAAATGTTTTGTTGTTCAGATACCGTTGAAAGATCATTTGTTTGTACACATAACTTCCATGACAGATAAAGTGATCCTGATCAAAGAAAGTAAAACGTGGGAGGAAGCCTTGTACTACTGCAGAGATCACCACCATGACCTGGTCACCATCACCAACCTGGATGAGCAGAGATGGGTCCAGGAGAAAGCCAAGAACGCCTCCACTGATTATGTCTGGACGGGACTGCACTACGCCTGTACTCTGGATTTCTGGTTCTGGGTCAGTGATGAAGTGGTCAGCTATGAGAACTGGGCTCCAGATGGACTGATGGATGACTGTGACATGTCTGGAGCCATGGAGACAGGAGGAGAACATCAGTGGTTTAAAAGAAATGACAGCGAGGAGTTTAATTTCATCTGTTCTAATTATTAAAGCTTACATGCACACATAGACACACTCGTTCTCTCTCTCTCTCTCTCTCTCTCTCAACAAGTATTCACTATGGGACATTTCAGTACAATGTTTTCAAATTCTTGGAAAAGAGGATGCAAATTAGTTTATTTAACATGCAGTGGGATTCACTAAAGCTGCAAATAATTGCGCTCATTGTTTGTCATTGTTTTGCATATTCCAAAGGCAGGTTTTATATGGAATAGCACTGCCCACAGATGGCAGGTTTAATAACCAAGTGGAAGGAGATAGGACCTTCCCTTAAACCTCTTTAAAGTGAAAGACGAAAAAATAATCAGAACCAATCCCCTATAAGATGATTTGGAGCTACAAACACGTCAGAGTGATCAGTGGCAGCCTGTCAAAGTCATCAGACACCCAGGTAACTCAAACCGTTGTTTTTTATCAATAGATAACTGCTTTTTTATTTTCTTTCCTCTACTCACTTTACCCATAGACATTATATACGTAGCTGCCCCATTGGACACTGTTGGCCACTAGGCCGATATGCCTATAGGGCGGCCATCTTGGGTCAGACCACAGATCAGACTGCTGCTGTCAGAATGAAGGCAGCTCTGATCTCATTTTTATCATATGTTCACAATGCTCGTGACCTTTCAGTTAGATTACACACATTTATTCAGAATCAAAACTATTTAAACTGAAGTCAAAATAGATGAGATAAATACACACAGTTATGTATTTTGCGGTTACATATTAATATCATATACACACACAAATTGCACATTTATATATATCGCTTTCACACACACACACACACACACACACACACACACACACACACACATATATACTGTATATATATATATATATATATATATATATATATATATATATATATATATATATATATATATATATATATACAGACAAGTGAGAGCAGAGGTGCCAATAACAGCATTTAAAAATGATATAATACAAACCACAATGTGGGGAAAAAACAACAAAAAACTAAATAATGGATCTTAGAATCAAAGAGATTACAAAATCATAGCAAAAAGAAAAATATTCTATATTATTTTTTTCTCATAAATCATGTCTGTCCAGTAAAATTAATTGCTCTTACAGAACCCCCCTAGATTTACAACTACAATCAGGAAGTATTAAATATTTGGGTATTACTGTGTGGTCTAAGCAGATTTACCAAAACGTAACCACATCCTGCTTTTAAAAATGATAGAAGAGGACCTTGAAAGATGGAAATTGCTTCCAATTTTACTTATGGGTAGGGTTGCTTCAATAAAAATGATGGTCTTACCTAGAATTTATTATTTATTTTCAATGATCCCCAATAAACCATCACCCGACTGGTTTAAATCTCTAGACTCCTCCATCTCTAAATTTCTTTGGAAAGATAAACCACCTCGTATTAGCTTAAAGACGCTACAGAAAACTAAAGACAGAGGGGGACTAGATCTGCCTAACTTCCATAACTACTACTTAGCAAATGGGCTACAATATATCTCTAAATGGATAAAACACAATCCAGGATAGACACAGAACAGAAAATATGCAACAATATCATGATTTCAGATTTGCCGTTTATTAGCTCAAATATAAAATGCCATGCATGCTTTAAAAATATCAACATCAGCTCTTCTCTGACAGCATGATAGGAGTTTCTTAAAATGACGAAGTCATCACTTACCCCGTGAAGTCGTACACCCATCTGGAAAAATCCTGACATCCTACAAAATAATAATATGATAAACTTTTCGTACTGGAAGAATAAAGGTATTGAATACCTTTATTCAATACCTGGAACAATTATTTGATTAGATTAAATATGCAATATGGCATTAATAAATAATAAATAAATAAATTCTTAGAATATGAACAAATTAAATCTATAATTAGAAATTAATTTAAGCATATTAAAAGTGGTTTACCAATTCCAACTAATATATTAGAGTTCCTAGATTTAAACCCCCCAAAACTACTGTCTAAATTATACAGGACATTGACTAAACTAGATGATCCAATTTCTCCTCCTATTGCATCGGTGGTGCTTCAGCGCAGCACCACCGATGCCCACGGGCTCCTCCCTGCGGCCCCTGGGGGCTTCGGCATTGTGGTGGCTGGAGGAGTTCCTCGGGGCTGTCTCTCCTCTTCCCTTGGTGGTGGTGGTGGAGGGGTGGGGGTGGCAGATTTCCTGTGTTGGCCCCTCTTGGGCACCTTTACTTTGGGGGTCCCTTTGGGCATCTGGGGTTTTGGGTCCCCCGGTGCCTGCCTTGGTGCTCTAGGGGGCCGCGTCTTTGGCTTTTCACAACCACTGTTGAGCATTTTTCTTCTAGATAAACTTTACATGCACAAGTGTACTCTCACAAACAACTACAAGTGCTTGGTTCCAGGTACTTAGAGATTCACATCCATACAGAAAGCCCATACTTTTATCTTCAGCTACCACATTATACATGTCGGATTAAATAATACTACATATACTTCAGCAATGGTATCAAGGTGCTACTTTATTGTTTCTGTTATACTATATCCATTGGTTGTGCTGTTCTTTTTACATCTCTCTTTGCAGGTGATGAAGCAGACTGATGACGTTTTATCATTCTCTAACTTTTATCTCCTTATTCTTTCACCTATTCTCCTTTTTTCTTGTTTTTCCTTTCCTCTTCTACTTTCTCATTGTAGTGTCCATATAACATGAAATATTCCCTGCATGAATTATAATAAAACTATTTACATGCATAAATCAAGCGGAGCACTATGGTGAAAACCGTACTGCTCCACTTGTGAAAGTGAAATCTGTTGGGTTCTTTTTGGCATTAAGACGACAATTGTTATTGCCACATTGCCACACAGGACACTGTTAAAGAAAAACAAAAGAATAAATTAGCTTTACATATCAGGTGGGCCAACCCACTTTCTGTTTTTAAATCTATTAAAACACATTTTTTCTTTTTGGCTTTCAATTCAGTTTGAGTTTTTTTTTCTTTTGTATTATTTGTTTTTGTGTATCTGTGTTTTATTTTGCATTTTATGGTATTTGCTGTCTTAGTTTTAAGAGTGTGTAAAGCACTTCGGCCAACTGGGTTGTATTATAATGTGCTAAATAAAAAATAAATAAATAAGGCTGAGTTGAGAATATTACAGAAATTAGTTTTTAAACGGTTTTAGAGTCACAATTATGATAAAAACAAGAAACGGGCTTCAGTCTTAACTTGGTGGTAACTAGGTCTAATTGTTGTCTAGGATAAAGAAACAAGACATTTTTGAGATCTCACTTTTTTCCCAGTTTTCTTTTCCTCTGGGATGACCTTTCAGTTGTAAGACTTGGAAGAGTAAAATTAAATTAGACAGATAAAACTAACTTGAATTCAAAGCTGTCAAGCAAATATTTTTGTTGAGACAAATATGGACAGGTCATGATGTGTGTGGTTGTAGATGGACCAAATTGCAGACAAGAGCTTGGAAGCAGCATGAGTGAAAAGCGGATTATTATAAACGAAACAGCAAAACTTACATTTAGGGCAGGTGAAGACAAGGACCAGGAATAAAACAAGGAGCTGACCAGAACAGGGATAGAATAATGGAATATCCGACCAGGAGGGAGAGGATCCGAAACGCTGCAGCAAGAATACTGATGAAAATAAAATAGAGATAATATTTCACCAATGTTATCTTCCCTTCATTGGCTTCCTATTAAATCTAGATTATGATTTAAAATTCTCATGCTCATGTATAAAGCCCTTAATAATCAAGCTCCATCACACAAATATCTGAGCAACAAGAGACTGCTGATTTTTGCTAAAGATCAACTGCAAAGAGATGCATTTCTCAGGGCTCAAACCCTAAATGGAGAAAAAAAAAAAGGGGGGCCCCCAATCCTTTAATTTTTTTGGTTATTCCACAACTACTTGTTCATGAACATTTTCAAACTGGACAATTTATGTGCACATTGACTGAACTGACTGAACTGTTATATTGGAAAGACTTACTGAAATTTGTAATTTCTTTGTTGGTATGAGCTTTAGAGCTACAGGTTATAAAACCTACCCTAATTTTTTTAAATATTAATTTGAGTTATTTTTAAGGGTGGACAATTTAAGTTTTATACCTTAATTTTATTGAGGTAATTATTCTTTTGTGGAGAAAGAAAATAAACCTGAGTTGTTAAAACGTGTATGCTTATCATCCTCCTGTATGACCCTAGAACAAAAGTAACTTTCCTACTGAATTTATTGTTAATTAAGTAGTGGTTACACAAAGAAAGGAGGTTAAAACAGACAGCCTGTCAGTTTTTTTGAGTTTGAAAATGTGAAAAAAAAAGAGAGTTAAAATAGGTTATCTTTGCTATTAGGTCAGATATTTCATTTTGGCACCAATAAGATGTTTCAAGTGTCAAACAATGGGTCACACAGCAAATAATTGCAAAGGAAGACAAATATGTGCAAGATGTGGAGGGGAACACGACTATGGAAAATGTGGTCAGGATGCAAAAGCAAGATGCTGTTGTCATGGTTTTTAAGTGTTTGGCCAACATGCAGACACAAACCGAAGCAGAAACAGTTTAAAGATGTTTATTAAAGGCTCAATAACGGGAAAGCACACAGCGTGTGAGACAGGCGAGGTCTGAACGTTAGAGCTGGAACGACTGCGGGAAGAAAGGGGATAACATTACTGAGGATCGAACTATGGGAAAACGTACCAGAAGCTGCACCGCTTACCGTTTAGTTGGGGAGACCTATCCGGGGGAAATGAGTGACTAGGGAACTCTGTGACTGTAACTCACTGATGGAAACAGGTGGCTGAGTGACTGGAGGGCTGACAGATGGAATGCTGCCAAGGGGTTAAGACAGCACCACAGAAACGGCAGGCAGGAGGAGCAGCTGGAAGAACCAGAGTGTTTGTGGATGAACCAGGTGAATCCAGGAAGGGGTTCTCATGCTCGGCTTGGTACCACCAAGGGTGTATGAGTGGAGATGCCAGAGCAAAATCTGAGCGGCGGTGCGTCATGGCGTAGCGGGTACGCGACCCCTGTTTGGAGGCCTTAGTCCTCGACGCGGTCGACCCGGGTTGGAATCCGACCCGCGGTCCTTTGCCGCATGAGTCCCGGCTCCGTGCTATGGAAAGACCAGCTGATAGCCGCCCCTCTGCTAGCGCGGAGCCACATAGACATAGCGTTAGTTCACTTAGTGGTCCTCCAGAAGCACCCGAGCAGCCGGGTAAGCAGGCCGGCTGGGTGACAGTTCGTAGGAAGCATAGCTCTAGATTTCAGCCCCCAGTTCACCACCAACCCGTCTGCGTTTCAAATAAATTTTCCCCACTCAGCGACACACCCGCTGAGAAGCCGATCCTGGTTATTGGGAGCTCAATAGTGAGAAACGTGGCACTAGAGACACCAGGGACCATAGTTAAATGCCTGCCAGGGGCCAGAACGGGCGACATAGAATCTTACCTAAAACTGCTGGCTAAGGATAAGCGTAAATACAGTAAGATTGTTATTCACGCTGGCGGTAATGACACCCGATCACGCCGATCGGAGGTCACTAAAGTTGGTGTTGCTTCGGTGTGTGAGTTTGCTAAAGCAATGTCGGACTCCGTAATTTTCTCTGGTCCCCTGCCTGATTTGACCAGTGATGACATGTTTAGCCGCATGTCATCATTCAACCGCTGGTTGTCTAGGTGGTGTCCTGAAAACGACGTGGGCTACATTGATAACTGGAGAACTTTCTGGGGAAAACCTGGTCTGATCCGGAGAGACGGCATCCATCCTACTTTGGATGGTGCAGCTCTTCTTTCTAGAAATCTGGCCGGATTTATTAGTCCTCCTAAATGCTGACAATCCAGGGTCCAGACCAGGAAGCAGAGCCGTAGTTTAACACATCTCTCTGCAGCTTCTGTACTGTTACCCACCCATTACCCTATTGATACGTTGTCTTTCCCACGGCCAAAACTTAACAGATCAAAAACTTATCTAAAAGGAACAAATCATAAAAACCTAATAAAAATCAATACGGTTCACCTTGAACCTAAAAATAAAACAATTAAATGTGGTCTATTAAATATAAGGTCTCTCCCTCCAAAGACTTTGTTAGTTAACGAATTGATTTCTGATAAACAGATTGATTTGTTTTGTCTCACAGAAACCTGGCTACAAGAGGACTATGTTAGTTTAAATGAGTCAACCCCCTCCAGTTATTCAAATTTCCACATTCCTAGATCTGTGGGAAGAGGAGGAGGAGTGGCAACTATCTTTCAGTCTGATTTATTAATTAGTCCCAGGCCAATTAATAACTACAGTTCTTTTGAACATTTAACCCTCAGTTTCCCTCATCCAAGCTGCAAAGCAATAAAACCTCTTCTGTTTGTTGTTTTGTATCGTCCATCAGGCCCTTACACTCAGTTTTTGGATGAGTTGTCAGATTTCTTATCTGATTTGGTGTTAAATACTGATAAGGCTATTATAGTGGGTGATTTTAACATCCATGTTGACACAGAATGTGATAACCTTAGTGTAGCCTTTAAAACTATCCTAGATTCAATTGGTTTTGCTCAAAATGTGCATGAACCGACGCACTCTCGGCTCCATACTTTAGACCTTGTTCTGACATATGGCATTGATTGTGAAGAATTAACAGTATTTCCTCACAACCCTGTCCTATCTGATCATTTTTTAATAACATTTGAGTTTAATCTAACTGAGTTCTCCACCCCCAAAAGAGGGTTCCATTATAGTAGATTTTTATCGGATAATGCTGTATCAAAACTTAAAGAGTCTGTCCCCTTTTTAATATCCTCCGTATTGCAGAAATGCCCTGCAGATAGCAGCAATGTTGTTTCTTCCAATTCACAAATAGATGTCTTTGTAAACGGTATGACTTCGTCATTGCGTTCTGCATTAGACAATGTAGCTCCCTTGAAAAAGAAGGTGATTATTCACAGGAAGCTGGCTCCTTGGTTTAATTCAGAGCTGCGTTCCTTGAAGCACAATGTTAGGAAATTGGAGAGAAAATGGCGCTCTACACACCAAGAGGAATCCTACCTAATCTGGAAGAACAGTCTATTGTTGTATAACAAGACCCTTCGCAGAGCTAGAGCAGCATATTTTTCATCATTAATTGAGGAGAATAAGAATAATCCTAGATTTCTCTTCAGTACAGTTGCCAAACTTACTCAGAGCCACAGCTCTGTTGATCCATCCATTCCCTTAGCTCTTAGTAGTAATGATTTTATGGGATTCTTCATAAATAAAATTGATTCCATTAAAAATAAAATAATTGGCATCCTCCCAAACATGATTACCTCATCCTCAGTAAGTGAGGCAGCATTGGAGGAATCCTTAGAACCTGCGCAGTGTCTGAACTGTTTAAAAGCAGTAGAGCTTTCTGAGCTATCTAAAATTTTAGCTTCATCTAAACCTTCTACCTGTATGTTAGACCCAATCCCAACCAAGTTGTTTAAGGAGGTATTCCCTCTGATCAGTGGTCCTATTTTAGACATGATTAATGTATCCTTGGTAAATGGATATGTACCACAGGCTTTTAAAGTAGCTGTTATTAAACCTTTACTTAAGAAACCATCTCTTGATCAAGATGAGTTAGTAAATTACAGACCTATATCTAATCTTCTTTTCTTATCTAAAATTCTTGAGAAAGTAGTTGCTAATCAACTATGTGAACATTTACAAAGTAATGACCTACTTGAGGAGTTTCAGTCAGGCTTCAGAGCTCATCATAGCACTGAAACAGCTCTGGTGAAGGTCACTAATGATATTCTCATGGCCTCAGATAATGGACTTGTGTCTATACTTGTCCTGTTAGATCTCAGTGCTGCATTTGATACAGTTGATCACAATATTCTCCTACAAAGACTTGAGCATACTGTAGGGATTAAGGGAAAAGCATTAGGCTGGTTTAAATCTTATCTGTCGGACAGATTCCAGTTTGTTCATGTTAATAATAAATCTTCCTCAAACTCTAGGGTCACTTGTGGAGTACCACAGGGTTCAGTCCTTGGACCAATTCTATTTACTATATATATGCTTCCGATAGGCAAAATTATCAGACAGCATGGGATTAATTTCCACTGTTATGCTGATGACACTCAGCTATATTTATCCATAAATCCTGATGAATCCAATCAGTTACTTCGACTGCAGTCATGTCTTGATGACATCAAAAGCTGGATGACTTTAAATTTCCTGCATTTAAATTCTGACAAGACAGAAGTTGTAATCTTTGGGCCAGAGTCTTCAAAAAATAAAGTTCTTAATCAATCCCTTAATCTGGATGGCATTAACTTGGCCTCTGGTAATAAAGTTAAAAATCTTGGTGTTGTTTTCGACCAAGACATGTCATTTAAATCCCATATTAAACAGGTTTCCAGAGTTTCCTTTTTTCACCTCCGGAATATCGCCAAAATTAGAAACATTCTGTCCAGGAGTGATGCTGAAAAACTAGTCCATGCATTTGTTACTTCAAGGCTGGACTATTGTAATTCTTTACTATCAGGAAGTCCACAAAATGCAGTTCGAAGTCTTCAGCTGATTCAAAATGCTGCGGCAAGAGTTCTGATGAAAATCAACAAGAGGGATCATATTTCTCCAATTTTAGCTTCCCTTCATTGGCTTCCTGTTAAATCAAGAATAGAATTTAAAATTCTCCTTCTAACGTATAAAGCCCTTAATAATCAAGCTCCACCATATATCAGAGCTCTGATTACCCCGTATGTTCCTAACAGAGCACTTCGCTCTCAGACTGCAGGTCTGCTGCTGGTTCCTAGAGTCTCTAAAAGTAGAATGGGAGGCAGATCCTTTAGCTATCAGGCTCCTCTCCTGTGGAACCAACTCCCAGTTTTGGTCCGTGAGGCAGACACCCTATCTATTTTTAAGACTAATGTTAAAACTTTCCTTTTTGACAAAGCTTATAGTTAGAGTGGCTCATACCCTGAGCTATCTCTATAGTTGTGCTGTGATAGGCCTAGGCTGCTGGAGGACATCAGGGTCTAATTTTCTCACTCTACTGATTTCTACTGTTCTTCAGTCTACTGTTCTCCAGTTTTGCATTGTATTACATTGAAATGACTGTCGTCATTTCAGCTTTTAACTTTTTGCTCTCTCTCTTTTTCTTCATAGTAGGTACACCTGGTCTGGCGTTCTGTTAACTGTGACATCATCCAGAGAAGACGGCTCACCCGCTATTACCATCTAATGTAGAACAGATTACTAGATCAATGTGTGCTTCTGTGCTTGTTTGTCTGTCTTGTTGTGTCTCTGCTCTGTCTTCTGTAACCCCAGTCGGTCGAGGCAGATGACCGTTCATACTGAGCCCGGTTCTGCCGGAGGTTTTTCCTTCCCGTTAATGGGTGGTTTTTCTTCCCACTGTCTCTTCATGCTTGCTCAGTATGAGGGATTGCAGCAAAGCCATGTACAATGCAGACGACTCTCCCTGTGGCTCTACGGTTCCCCAGGAGTGACTGCTGCTTGTCGGGACTTTGATGCAATCAACTGGTTTCCTTATATAGGACATTTTTGACCAATCTGTATAATCTGACCCAATCTGTATAATATGATTGAACTTGACTTTATAAAGTGCCTTGAGATGACATGTTTCATGATTTGGCGCTATATAAATAAAATTGAATTGAATTGAATTGAATGTCTCTCCCCTTCTTCCATCCCCTTCCTTTCAGTCTACTGTCAATAAAAGCAAGCCGCAAAAAAATAAAAAAAAATAAAAATCTGAGGAGCGGGGATTCTGAAGGCTGGTTCACTGAGCACGATGCCAAGACAGGTAAGTAAATCCAAACATGACAAGACACGACGGGGTAACACTCTGGCATCTTCCAGCTGTCTCTGAACTCCTTATAAAGCTCCTTGATGAGCAGCAGGTGTGGGCCATGCCCACCAGTCAACTGCAACCACCTGTGAAGCAGAGATAGAGTACGGAAACACAGAGAACCCTGACAGCTGTAACTGTGGAGGTGATCATAGTGCTGCTTTTGGGAGGATGTCCTATACAGATCCAAGCTAAGGAGATACATAAATGTAAAATAACAAATCAGGTATCATATGCTGACGCAGTCAAAAGTGGGAAAACAGTGAGACTGCTAGAGCTGAAGTAGCACAGGAGGTCAAAAGCACAAGTGAAAATGGGAATATACAAGTAGCAAAGGCATTGTCTTCAACTCAGAACCACTCAGAAAATAACCCATGGCTGAAGGAATTAAATCAAGACAGTTTGATTGTGAAAAATAATCATATTTGTGGCATTCATTTGTAAAACTGTTAAAAGTCTTATTACAATATTCTCTAATTTTTTCCCCAGTCTGCTTTAGCAAAACACCATCTTCCTATCATGTACCCTTCTTGAACATGTCAAAATTCACACAAAATAATATAGGAAAGTGACCACTACCTATATTACTATCATCTTTTAACTTCCAAGTTACTTGAAACCAGGGTAAGATCCTAACATAAGACTTTATTTTTTGTAACATCCACTCTGGTACCCCTTCCATTATTAATAAACACAAGTGATCTTTCCTCAATTAATTCCCAACAATCTCTCCACTATGAACTGTATGATCACTTCCCCACAGTATTATGACCATTGACATCCCCACACCATATTTCTCTTCTACGGTCACTTCCTAGAATGTCATGAAATGTTTGTATAGTTAATTTTTTGCAATAATTATAAAAAAAATACAATTTTAATATTCCCTCTGGGGCCACATAATTTTACCACTATACATTCCTCTCCCTGTATAGCACTTTTAAATGCTACACTATCCTTGATGAATGTCATACATCCCCCACCTTGTTTCTCAAGACAACCTGATCTAACTGCACTGTATCCTTACATAACAAAGTCTAAATGGGGTTTTAGACATGTTTCTTGAACATAAATAACATCCAGTTGGAATTCAAGGTCAGCTACAACTTTCTTGAACTCTTGCCCATTGACAAGTAAAGGTCTGGCATTCCATTGAAGGATATGAAATGGATCATTTCAGCTGTAACGTCTTCAGTCCCCAGAATATAATTAGTTGCCCCTACAATTGTTGTAATTCGGTCACTTTTCTTCTCCAGCTGTGTGTTGTTCTCCCCAGAGACCTGAATTTCCCATCCAGCTCCTGTTTGTGCCTATACTCCCTCTCAAACAGAGAGGAGTAAAACTCCACAGCCCTCCTTCTACTCCCTGCTGGTTCACTTAGCTGCTGCCCTGTTTCAGATACTGCCCGCGTGTCCTCTCTAAGATGAAAAAGAAAGTAGAGGGAGCATTGATCTCTGTAATGTTCTGAACCCTAGATCAAGTTCTGCTTGACTGAAAGCAGGATTCTGGTCCATCTTCTTCCCTTGCAAGGCTGAATGTAACAAATGCTCCATGTTTTCTTAACATTGAGCCTGATGCTGTGCCTCCTCCTTCTGGATCTCAGAGGATCAATTAAAGGTTCTTACTGGAGGCCCTCTTGCTGGACAGAAGCGATAAAATGGGTGATTTAGGAAGACTAAAATGAAGAATAAAAAATAATAAGAATATTTAAACTGGTAATGAGCAGTGACAATACAAGTGCTATGTGTATGATGAGATGATCAAAATCTATGTGTTTTCTGCTCAGTTGTTCAACCACACAGTGAGCTGCTTTTGTCATGCAGAACAGTTTTGTCCTGGGTGCACCTTAATGCTTTCCTCTGCCTACTTGCTTAGCCACCAACTCGCCTTAAAGCTATAGTTGGTAATCCTGTTCAGAAACACTTTTGGTTATAAAGGTTAAAATCATCCTTCCATCCTGAAGCGAGTCGATACATTATGTATTCAGAAAAATGAGGTTAAAAATCCTTCTCTGTGGGAGCTGCATGCCTGTAAAAACTACAATCAATCTTTGCCGTTCGGTCCGAAGGGCATGGATTTGTCAAAGTTTTGGTCCTGCTCTCACCCATGGACATTATATACTCACCCCTTTGTCCCTTAAGTTATGGGGGAATGGTCTTATCTATTGGTTGTCCCACATAAAAATCTTTCTGGCAGGTAATCAAGCAGCAGAAAATAAAAAGCCTGTACAAAATTTTTTTCTAACCATTGGCATTACCAGCTTCACAGCATAAACAGGGACTAATGCTAAAATCACCTGGTTTAGTGAACAGAATGAAGGGAAATTAGGCAGAGTTCTCATAACTCTCCCAAGGCTAAAAACAGATTTATTGATCGGGTACGATCATAAAGCTGTTCCTGGGTTTTAAAGGTAAAGGGGTTAAGGTAATGGTTCCTTACCTTTCAAAGCACGTTGTGGGGTTACGCTGGGCTGTCGGTACTGGTACTGGCCAGCGGGACTGGAGTCAGGCGCGGCAGACGAAAAAGCTTCTGGAATAAAACAAAAAGGCAAATAATAATAATAATCTTCAATGCTCACACAACAGCTAATGTGTGCATATTATAGGGACAATGAGGGGGAACCATGAACAGAGACTTAGGGGCTAACAAGACTCCAGCTTCACCAGAACCTGGTTTCAGATTAGCTTTTGTTCACACAAACATTAGCTCACTGGCGACAATGACTAATTACATAGGAGAATATTTTAAGATTAAAATAAACATTTACTGTCATTCAGGAACCCCACAACACAGTGGCTGAGTCGGGTGACTCTCCCTGCCATCTCCCTGATATTGCTCGTCAGTTAGCTCCTGTATTTTGAATCCATTTCGACGAACCACTACAAAATTTTTCGGGTGGTGTTGCTCCGATCAATCCATCTAAATTTTCTCTTCCACCCAACGTGTTCACCTCATTGGTGAGCCACATTATTGATTTGAGAGATTCCATCTCCATTCAGCATCTATTCATTTACTTGGTAACTGCTGTGGCTGTTTGTCTTTTTAAATCTTCTAGTTGTGGAATTGCTGTTGTCACTCAAACAGCGTGTAATGCCAGTTCAGACGTGACAAACTGCATTTCCCATGAGGCAATGTGGTCAAAATGGCCACAAACTTCCATCATGCAAAACGGCCAAACGGCCGCCGGTCGAGATAAGGTTGCTATGGTGATAACTATAAAACACAGCCACGCACGGCAATCTTCCTTCTTCTTGGCGTTCTGCCAGTCCGAGAAGGCACGCAGCTGTTATACTCCCTTGGGATTACCACCACCCACCCACCCCACCCCCCAGGGCCACGTGCTCAATAAATTCGCTGGACCGAAGATTACCGAAGCAAAACTTTCCCTGTATTGCTGATACAGGAGGTTGACTTAAAAAGTACTTTTGAATTCCCTCTGATCAATGACTGAGAGCCGTTATCTCCCGGTGATCGAAAGAGGTATACGCTTCTGTTTTGGCCGAAACGAAGCGTCTGAACGCCCAGAGAGAGACCTTGGAAAACCTCCTCCCCTTTTCCTTGCTGCCTGATGGACCTGCGCTCGTCCAGTGGGATTCTCAAAGCTGTTCTGTCTGTCAATGCTGCTACGTTAAATGCCGACATCTTGAATGTGATATTTAAACAACCGTGAGTTGAACTAAGATTTGCTACCTCTCACTTTAATCCACTTTTATTTCCACATATATTTTGCATGTTTAGTTTAGGAGCGAGTGGTGCTGAGTGGTAGCGAGTGGTCTGTTATGCCATAATATGCCATGATGAATCTCAGATTGGATTCTGAACAGTAAGAAAGAGGTGACAAAAAGAATTCTGTCCTGCTGCAGACATGGCCGCAAGGACGGCCTCTATCCCTCTCTCTCTCCTCCTGAGGGCCCTTTTTCCCAACAGGAGGTCAGCTGTGACCCCTACTATCAGATAAGTCACAGCACAGACAAAGAGCGCTTCTCTTCAGCATTCTTCTGCAGACCTGTTCAGCTCCACTACAGCTCTCTGAGAGCAGACAAAGAAGGCCAAACCATGAGGGCCTGGTCGGCCCTCACCGACACACAAGCCAGCAGCTGAGGGAGATTGCCTGGACCAACAACACTTGATCCAGGGTCTGCTAGATTCGACTGCCTGCTTCAGCAGAGGACCTGACTGGATCCGGACAAACAACATGTACGGGCAAATACAGAGCTAAGTTGCTGTCCTAACTTCACAATCAGATGCAGGGGCAAAGATCCTGCATGCGAAACAGCTCTGTGTATTTTTCCTCAGCCTGTACAGGGAAGTGAACACCAATGGAGCTGAAGGCTGGATGCTGAGGAAAACCCCTGCTCAAATCGGACTGCATCCCGGTCAGAGAACGTGGCCTCCAAGCTACCCAGACCACGCCGTTAGCCACATGCTGCTGCAAAGGTAATGCTAGCCTGCCAAGAGACAAACCAACAACTGCCCTCCTTCAACGCTCCTTCCGTGAATGGCCAAACTGAACAGAACTGACACGAGACAAAGGACAGGTTTGGACAGCGAGCTGAGGGTGAAATAAAAGGTTTACTGGGAAACGATTTGTAAACCATTGTATACCTGGTGTTTTGAACAAAAGGCTAACAATATAGCATTGCTAGCATTTGGTACCATGTTAGCGCCGAGCGTCAGCTAGCCAACATGCTATTAACCTTGCTAACATCCGGTTTCAGACCTTTCAAAAGGAGTTTGTTTTAAAGCATAAAGCGTAACTGTTCTGCTCCGCTATCATCCGATGGTGTTATCTGCCTTATTCCCGCATTAATATGGTATATTAATGCCGGTTTTCAAAGCAATTTTGGCAACTTTATGTTGTAACTTCTTAGCCACCGAGTTGCCACAGCGACCCCATGCGCCCGGAGGGAGAATCGCGTTAACAAACTCGGTCGTAAGGGTTTAAATGATTTTACAGGACAAACGGTCCTCAGAATATTATTTCAACAAATAATGTTTTGTTTAACTTGGGCTTTGCATTGTGAATGGATTGAAATACATGGCAGATGTTTTTTAACTCCATTCCATGTTGTTGTTAATCAGATCTGCAGTGAACCAGGATTCACTGAAGTATTCTGATTATGACCAACCATTTTTGTTTTGTCTTTTGTTTGTTTTTGCTTGTAAATAGTTTCTTAGCTTAGCTTCTTTTTATCTTCATTTTGCTCAGTAGTTTAGTTAAGTTTCACTAGCCTAGTAGAGAGGATTTATTAATCGAAATATTGTGCTAATTCAGGTAAACAGCATTACATAGTGATGTTCTCTGGATGTTCATTTTATTTCTGTTATTAAATTCTTGGACTTGAAAAGAAGCTGTCACTCCTTTATTCTATGTGTGTGCAGGTTTTGCTGTTAAAAAGATCGCTAGTGCTCGAATTCATCCCTTTCAACCATTGTTCTGATATCAACTTAAGAGCTGATCATCACCAGACAATACTTAACAGACAGAGAGGTTTTTATGAAACATTAAATCACTTTAAACAGTGTATAATTGCACAACAGGTCCAAGGTTGTTGAATCAGAGAATTACTGTAACAGGGAATTGCCTTTGGTTCAATAAAACAACAACTGTGGAATAGTAATTGTTTGTGTTCATTCCAATTCAGAGTTGCATGGTTATTCAGAATTCAGAGGTAACCTCCTTTGGGAATTAACATCCGATATTAACACAGATGCATTTTCCTTGGATTGGTGATAAAAGGGGTTATGGTTTAAACTCTAATTGCAGTTATAAATTGAGTTAATTCGTTGCTGGATAAATCTGATCGGTCAGAACCCGCTACCTGCTAGGGTTCCGCCTCTCCTCCTTCTTAGATTGTGGGGAAATGGTGAGAGGGCAGCACAGCAAATCTACCGAGAGAGCTAACAGCTGTTCTCTGATGTAAACAATGGGAGCATTCCCACTCATGAGCCTCTGAACACAATTTAAAAAGAAAAGAAAAAAGAAGCTGTCCACAAAACAGTCAGCTCCATAATGTGAACAAGTAAAACAGAAATACACCACACATAAAAACACATTAAAAAAAGAGAAACCCAGGGTTGAGCTGAAGCTACAGGAAAAGACTACCTCCCCCACCGGGGCCTGAAGGAGAGCTCTGTCATAACCAACACTGCAGCTGAGAAGACTGCTTATGTGACAGTTGTCCAGAAGACGGTCATTGACAGTGTATGCCAAAAAGGCTAATTGCTCAGGAAGCCGGCTGCTCACACATCACTGTATGACAGCCTTTTAAGGGGAAGTAGAGAGGTTGAAAAAGAGTGGTAGAGAAATAAGGACATTAAGAAAAAGATTGTTCCCCACTTTAATGATACAATAGACAAGAGACTCTCTCTTGCCTTGTAGGTTGAGGATTTTGACTCTGTACCTGTCTCCTCCCTTGTTTAAAAAGATTTCTGGTCAGCATGTTTCAACAGCTTGTTTTGGCTTGATGTGTTAGACTGGAGAGGAGAGCACACTGTGGTACAGCATGAATCTTATTATGGGATAAACGGTTTAGAATGTAAAACGTGAAGCTGTGGATACTTTCCTCTTTGGGAAAAATCTATGTGAAAACACCAGCTGTTATCAAACAAGCACACCTATAGAGTCTAAATGCAGAAAAATTATCGAATATCGAAGTAAATCTACATCTGACATGTGCTGAACACATCTTCTCTCATGCGACTGGAGCTTGGTGGGAAGAGTAGTTTTCTTCTATCCAGGAAGCTGTGGGTTTCCAGCTTCCTCCCCTATCAGTGTCTATATCCATTGGGTAAGGGACTAACCCTTAAATCACCAACTGATCTATGTATCACTGTATGAAAGTTTGTTTGATGTGATGGATGAACGTGGCGCTAGTAGGAGAGCATTTTTACCATTTTAAGTTCTCCTCATTTTAAGTTGTAGCTTTTACTGTATTGACTCAGTGGCCAGCTGGGATCTGCAGGGAAAACTTGATCCCCATGAAAAACAGTCCGGCAAGAATATTTTAAAATGCCATACACGACAAGATCACAGTGTATTTAAAGACCGGAAATAAAAGTGCGTTACTAAAAGAGATTTAACTGCAGAAAAACAGGAGGCCTGTCTGATACTCAATGGTAAATTATTACATAACTTAGGAGCAGCAACAGCAAATGCTCTGTCACCTCTGAGCTTCAGCCTGGTTTTAGGGACTGTCTGCAGCAGCTGATCTAAGGGATTGGGGTGGGCAGTGAGGCTGAATCAGCTCACATAAATATGGTGGAGCAAGGTTGTTCAAACATTTAAAACAAATAAAAGCTTAAAATGAATTCTGTAGCGCACAGAGAGCCAGTGAAGGGATGCTAAGATGTTAGTAATATGCTCATGCTTACAGGTCTGGGTTAATAAATGAGTAGCAGAGTTCTGCAAAAGCTGCAGACAAGAGAGCTCTGGCTAATGCCTGTATACAGAGCATTACAGTAATCAAGATGGACTGTGATAAAAGCATGGACTGCTTTCTTCTAGTCAGGTCTTGTTAAGATTGATTTCACCTCTGCTATTTGACGAAGCTGATAAAAACTTTTCTGAACTCTTCTGGTGATGACTCTTAGACATCAACACCTAGACATAGTTTTTGGGAACGGTAATTCTGGCCAGAGAGCCCTGCTCCACTGGACCACCAGAAGCGTCCCTCACCCCCACAAAAAGAAATGAAATAGTCCCCTAAAAGTCAGTCAGGCTGGACAGCAGTCAGTATTTTTATTGAGAGATGTTTTTAGCCTCGTACATTTTATTCTGTGAGGATGCTGTCACTTTTGATCAAACTATAACCATCCATCCTGACAATCAAAAGATTTATTAAAAAAGATATGAAACTCTGCCTCATCTAGAAAAAAGCATGCTTTCAGTTTTCTGACCCTGCGATACATTGATCTGTATAAAGTGCATACATGTATACCCATAATACCCCATGTTGTTAAGATGTATCCAGATGTGTGACGTGCAGCGTTGCGTAAGGAAACAATGTTCTTAAGCAAGTGTTTAAATAGGATTAAATTAATTATTATTTCAGTATGTAGATGTTGTTTTGTACATAACTTTTCCTTCCTCTTTATTATTTATAAATTGTGTTCCTAAGAAACATGGACCTGTCTGGTTTGAATATTCAAATGTTAAAATATTTAAATGCAGCTGCTGTTCAGTGATCTCTGTCTGAAAGAAGTTAACATTTGACTGAGGACAGTTTCCAGCAGAGCATCAAGAAGAAACATCAAATTCAGCGAGGTAAAAATTACTTTTATGTCTCCCTTGATTGTCTATATTTAGGTTTCCATCTTACCTACAAATATATACTGGATATATTAGATTTCTATTATTTAAACATTTTTATTATTTAAATAACGTTTGGCTTCAGCTCCCCTTTTCTCTCATTATTGTTTTTCTGTAGAGTGGAGGGAGAGCTGGAGGTTCCAAAACATGATACGAAGTGTTTAAATGTGTTCTTCATCCATCAGAGACAAACCGCTGGGGTGAAATAATCCACCTGACAGCAAAGATGCAGTGGAGTCTGGTTCTGCTCTTTCTGATGGGTAAGTTGATCTAAAGTACAGATACAATCACTGGATTCTGTTAAACTACAGACTCATCTGGATTCAGCTGTGTTATTGCTGCTTTTTCATTTAACACACAGAAAGTAAGATGAGAATAGTCCAAAACACTGAAACATCAATATAATGATGCAGGTATTCAAACGTTGGTAAATGCATCAAAATGTTTGTTAACAGGTCATTTCATCCACTGTCATCTCTATGAGTATCACTACATTAATGTTAATAAGACCTGGACTGAAGCTCAGCAGTACTGCAGAGAGAAACACACTGACCTGGCCACAGTGTCTAACATGACAGACATGAAGAGACTCCTCAGTAACTCAGCAGGAGATATGAGGGAAGCTTGGATTGGTCTGCATGATCCACCAGGTGTCCAGAGAACATGGTACTGGTCTCTGCCTGGAGAGGAGTTCAATGAGAGTGAGACAGACTGGGACACAGATAAACCGAATGATAAAGGAAGTGGAACTGAGAGTTGTGGGCGTTTGCTAAATACTCCTAAATGGGATGATACTGGCTGCCATTGGCAGGAATATTTCCTCTGTTATGATGGTGAGAATTTTTAATTTACTTTTTTGATTTTTTTCATGTATACTTAACTTCATCCTTTAGATGGTCTATGGTTTGTTTTTCTTTAAACAACAAAAAGTCATGTGATCTTTGTTTATCTGATTTATCCACAGAAACTAACACAACCCAGAAATACCACTTGATTAGAGAGAAGAAGACGTGGCAGAAAGCTCAGAGTTACTGCAGAGAGAATCACACAGACCTGGTCAGTGGACTGAAGCAGCTACAGGATGGAGAGGTGGAGGAAATGGTGAAGTCAGTGGGAGAAAATACGGCAATATTCATTGGTCTGTTCAGAGACACCTGGAGGTGGTCAGATGGAAGCAGTTTCTCTTTCAGACACTGGAACAATGAGTTGAACAATACACAATCCAACAGTGGTCTATGTGCCATGACTGGGTTTGATGGTGAAGGCAGATGGAAGAATGACAGCTGTGGTGTTAAAAAACCCTTCATCTGTTATGATGGTGAGTTGTTCTCATAAACAAATACTCCAAGTTTATGTAAATATTTAAACTGTGGATTTTTTTTACAGTTATTTTTTTATGTATTTTTAAAGTATGAACAATTTTATTTTGCCTTGAATAGAAAATAAGTTGTTGTGTCATAGAAAGCCAGACTGAAAATGTTTTCTTGTTAAAATAAGAGTGAACGAGGATTTGTTTGTGCACATAACTTCCATAACAGATAAAGTGATCCTGATCAAAGAAAGTAAAACCTGGGAGGAAGCCTTGTACTACTGCAGAGATCACCACCATGACCTGGTCACCATCACCAACCTGGATGAGCAGAGATGGGTCCAGGAGAAAGCCAAGAACGCCTCCACTGATTATGTCTGGATGGGACTGCGCTACACCTGTACTCTGGATTTCTGGTTCTGGGTCAGTGGCAAAGTGGTCAGTTATAAGAACTGGGCTCCAGAAAGACTGATGGATGATTGTGACATGTCTGGAGCCATGAAGACAGGAGGAAAACATCAGTGGTTTAAAAGAAATGACAGCGAAGAGTTGAATTTCATCTGTTTTAAGCGTTAAAGTTTACACTTGCACAGAACACTTATGCACACACACACACACACACATATATATATATATATATATATATATATATATCCATCCAAGGCGACATATGGAGTGACCAGTGGCAGCCTGTCAAAGTTATCATCCATCCAGACACCCAGGTCACACCAAACCATTGTTTTGTATAAACAGAGAATTGCTTTTTTATTTTATTTTGTTACAGACTCCCACTCATAGGGAGTGTCTCAAGCCTCTATTCTTCCCCCCTCCTCTACTCTCTTGACCTCCTCCCGTTTAGTTTACATTTTTATGCAAAAAGACAGTCGAATTTTTATGGTACTAAAAAGCAAAATAGTTACAAATAACTACAAGAATTCATTGCATGGGGGCGTGCAGGTTTGATTCCGGTCTGAGGTCCTTTGCCACGTGTCTTCCCCCTCTCTCAAACCCCCCTTCCTCTCAGTCTACTGTTTGAAAAAAGAGCCACTAAGTGCTGGAAAAACCCAGAAAATAAAAAGAGACTTTATTGCATTAATCAAGTAATGAATGTCTAATTTCTTACACCTAAACAATAAAAAGACTGAGGTAATGTTGTTTGGTGTTTGATGTCTCTAACATCAGTGTTGACCTTTAACCTTTAGGTCAGTTTCTGACACATACTGCTACAGACCTAGGTGTAAGACGTGAAAGTAATTTTAACTTTGATGGTCAGTTTAATTCTGTGGTCATGTTCAGCTTTTTTCACTCCTATTACAGCATAATTTTGGGATTTTAATTTATGCTTTTATTACTACTTGCTAAGATTACTACTCTGCACTTTACTCTGGGCATAACAAAACTTTAGTAGCTTGACTGCAGCTTGTCCAAAATGCTAATGTTCATCTTTTAACTGGTAATACTACAATAAAAAGCCCTTTTCTCCAGTTTTAACAGCTATTCATTGGTATTGGTTCATATTCAGGTTGATTTTAAACTATTTTATTTGTTTTTAAATGTCTTTAAGGCCTTGCTTTCCGGTATCTGTCAGAACTGCTTCATCTACAGGCTCCCTCTCACTCAGACTGACAGATCAGTTTTTATCATTCCAAAGACAAACAGTGCAAAGAGGTAACAGCGCTTTCTGTGTCATTGCATCAGAACTCTGGAAATAATTATCTTTACATATTAGGCAGGCAGACTTCCAGTTTTCATTCTTCTCTTGAAACAATTTTTTTGTTTTTGGCTTTTAAGTCAGTTTCAGATGTTGGCTTTTGACATTTTTATTGTTCGCTTTGTGTATCTCTGTTTTATTTTGCATTTTATTGTATTTGCTTTCTTTAACTGTTTATCCTGCTTTGAATTACTGTTTTTGTAGAATGTATAAAGCATTTCAGCCAATTGAGTTGTATTACAATGTGTTAAATAAATAAATAAAGCTGAGTTGAGAGTATTAGTTTTTAAAAGGAGGAACCAGCCAGAGTAAGGAACCAGCTTCTACTGAAACCAGATTTTATAATTGTTCTCAGCTGTTGAAGGAAAACTGAGCCGAAACTGCATGAAGCGATTTCCTGGGCTAGACCTCCTTGAACAGTTTTCCCATCCAGGAAGCTTTCTCAATTCAAATTGTCTGGAGTAGTATGTAGCTTTATAGACCTGCTGGCAGGCCTTTTTAGAGCTTAGATTCACATGTACATTTCGCTTCTTGGATGGGAAGCATTTTTTTGGTTGATCATGACTTGGATGACTGAGAATCTTCACCATGATCATAACAGGACACAAGAAGAAAAGAACACAACCTACAGACTTATAGACAACACTAAAAGGTTGAAAACACTGACAGACCGCACAACACCCAGGAACCTAAAAATAGTCAAACAGCTGGGAATTGTGACAGACGAGGATAAATTAGAAATAAGCATGAAATAACACATCGTGTCTAAAGCTTAATCCTCACTGGCTTCATGTAAAGCAGAGTAAAGTCCATCACAGTTTTCTCAGGAAAATTATTAAACAGATTATGCTTTCATCCAGCGTATAGAGGTTGCTTTATCTCATCATTCTACTTCCTCTGGGGGGATAATAAAGTAATTGTGTTCAAGTTATCCATTACATCCTTTATTTGGATATTCAAATAATAAAATTCTGATTTAGCTGCTGTTTGTGATCTCAGCTGGAAACACATCAACTCTTGACTGAGGACAGTGTTCAGCAGAACATCAACCAGACAAACCTGTTCACCGCTGATTCAGATATATGTTTCAACTCACTTCCTGTTTTGTAATTATTCTTTTTAACTAACAGGTTTTACTTTGATATGAAAAGATTTTGATAGTACCCTTGTGGAATTTGTTCAATCAATATTTGACTAAAGCAAGTGCTTTTTTTTTTGCTTTTTTTGGGTTTTGCTGTTCAATGAAAGGAAAAAGCTACATGTGGTCATTTATATTGGCTGTATGAGTAAAATAAATTAATTTGAGTAGAAAGTGATGGAGGGCAGGGTGTGGGGGAGGATCTGGGCGATATGTGTGATGAGTACGAATGTGTGTACTGCCCCCCCCCCCCCTTTTTGTGTGTGGTTTTGAGTGTTTGCATGTTTGCAGGGTCACTAGGATGGGAATGTGTGAATATGTATGTGCTTTTCTGTCTGTTTATTTGTCAGGTTGGGTTTGAACTGCCCCTATCCTGGGACATCTCAGGTTTCCATTAAGTGTGGAGCCCTGCTCTCCACCATCTGCTGGTACCTTGGCCCACGGGTGTGTAGCATTTATGATACTGAATTTATGTTAGAATAAGGAAATAATTATTTACAGTAAGGCTAATTACCAGAAGACCTAAAGATTTGACTCAGAGAGGATCAGGGTTGTATTTAACACACTGGAGACAGTAAGTTTGTGCAGAAAGTGATTTATACTACGAAGACTATTTACAATATATACAGACAAACTTTGTCAAAACCAAAATCCTGCACACGCCGTAACATTCCAAGTTGTAACATTCCAAAAGTCCAAAGTACTAGTCTTAGTCGATTTAAACGTTGACTTGAATCCTTTGGATGGGGTGGGGCAGGCAACAATGTCTCCTATCACACAGATAGAGATTTAGCAGTCTATCCAGGTTCCTTGGCCTAAAGGCCTAGTGGGTAGCTCGCCATCAAATGAGGACCTGGCCTGTATAGAAAGGTCCAACAATAAGTTAATTTCCTCTTAATAGTAAATATTAAGTCATTAATATTCCAAACATTTCCTTTTTAAAGTAATTGGAATCAATAGGAAAAAATCTACATGTACATGATTCAAATAGAGTACTCTTCGGCATAAATATCTGATTCTAAAACATTAAATAGTGCACCATCAGACAATATACAAACATCTTTCAAATACTGAACAATATCACCTCAATGGTACCAGGTCAACAACAAAAGATAGGATTAGCTTTAGTTCAGCATGCTAATGTTTGCATTAGCATGCTCCAAACAATAAGACAAACACTCACCAGTTCATTGCTTCCCATTTCTAAGCCATAAGAATACCCATTCAGTGTAGAGTACAGGCATCTAGAAACTGCAAGGCATATCAGTGAGCATAGTATAATCAAACGATGACAAATAACTGATTTAAACAGATTTAAAGCCCACCTGCAACAGCCAGCCCTGAACTTCCTTGTTCATGAGACCAAACAACTTCCTTGTTCATGACCAAACAATGGGCACCGCCCTACTTTTTAAAACTAAAATCCCACAGAATCTCACGGGATTTCACACTTAGTACAAAATTGGTGAACAAGATGAAAAATTGAAAGGGAGACATAACCTTAACTATTAGAGATATCTGGATTACCCCAAAAACCTGGGTTACACCTGCATTGGTGGTACTCGGTGTCCGGGGCTGGGTGCTCTGGCGGGTGCTGGCTTGCTCCTGGCAGCTGCTTTGCATACATTTAGTATTAAATAATACTGTATATTCTACAGTAATGGTGTTAAGTCATAGGTTGTTTGTACCTGTAATACTTCATCGGTTGGTTTTGCTGTTTTTTTATATCTCTCTTTGCAGGTGAAGAAGCAGACTCAGAGGATGTTGTATTGCTGTCTCTCTCCCATTTCTCTTCTTTTTCACCTTTTCTCCTTTTTAGCATTTTGTCTCATCTGTTTCTCTTTTTTTCATCTTCTACCTTGCAATCTCAGTGGCCATTATAACAAAGGCAGCAAGGTGCCGCTTGTGAAAGTAAAATCTGCTGGGCTCTTTTTGGCATGAAGACAACAATTCTTATTGCCACAATGCCAAACAGGACATAAAAAATTCCTGTTTGGCATAAATACATACATATATACATGTCATGATTGTTTACCGGTGTACTCAGGACGCGCACACGGGACTGAAGGTTTTTAAAGAGTTTTATTACAAGAGGTTGCTGGATGGTGGATGATGAAGTCCGGAGGGTCAGGGTTGCAGAGGATCAGAGATGTAGGTGACGATAGGAGCTGACGGCCCGGAGCTAGAGTCCATAACGACCAAAGTGACCAGGAAGCACAGAGGTACGAGTAGCAGTTCTCAGGAGACACTGTGGTTTAGAGCAGCGCATCTCCTGGGCGGCTATACAGGTCAGCAGTTCTGAAGAGACACCAGGACACAGAGCAGAAACTTCTCCAAGGAAACACAGTGGGTAACAGTCCTTTTAGTGACTGGCTAGACTAACCTTAACTCGAGAGGAACAAATCTTCAAAGGAAAAACGTGGACTGGCATGGGAGGTGGTGACTGAAGTCGGACCAGCACAAGAGTGAGACAGAGGGAGGCACCTTAGCCAAGGTGGGTGGAGGGAGGTATGGATGGCGGGCCAAAATCAAACAGAAAACTACCCAATCAGGGCAGACCAAAACAAAGAGGAAAAACGAAAGCAGACTAAATGGGTTTCTAACAACTCCTGATAGGAAAAACAAAGCTTCAAACAGACGTTGGCAGGCAAACGAGGGCAAAAAACGGATAAACAGGCGTACGTCGCCAGAGGACAAAACAGACAACCAATGTCACAGGGCAAAACAGGAGAGACAGGCATACTAATGCCAGTGAGCAGAACAAGCAAAACGTGAAAGGGCAAAACTGGTAAGACAGGCAAACAGCGCCATAGGAGGGGACAGGCGCATCAATGCCAAAGGAAAGGGAACAGGCGTACGAAAGTGCCCAGAGGGAAGGAACGAGCGTACTTAACGCCAAAGGGAAGGAACGGGCGCACGACAGCGCCAAAGGGAAGGAACGGGCGTACTTAACGCCAAAGGGAAGGAACGGGCGCACTCAGCGTCAAAGGGAAGGATCAGGCGCACCACAGCGCCAAAGGGCAAATACAGGCGTACGACAACGCCAGAGGGAAGAACAGGCGTACTGAAAACACCAGGGCTCAACAACACACGCTGGAGCATGACTAGCGTACAGAATGCCAGGGGCGTGAGGGAAACGCCGGGGCTTGGGAAAAAGAATGCCGGGGCGTGAGGGAAACGCGGGGGCGCGAGGGAAGAGATCACCGGGGCGCGAGGGAAACGCCGGGGTACAAGGGAAGCAGGAACATCTAAAACGCCAGGGAACAAGAACGGAGGGCGTACTAACACGCCGGGGAACCAAGGGCTTCCTAAGACGCCGGGGAACCACGAATCAGAGGGCATCCTAACATGCCGGGGTACCAAGAGTCAGAGGGCGTCCTAACACGCTGGGGAACCGAGAATCAGAGGGCGTCCCGAAACGCTGGGGAACCGAGAACAGAGGGCGTCCTAACACACACAGGGGAGCCCTGAAATCTAAAAACCAGGATACAAAGGCGCTCTAACACGCCGGGGAACCAAGAGGTCTAAATTCTAGAAGACCATATCATCATATAGGCCATGGTAGGGGGGGGTGAGGGGAAGACGTCTGGGGGGGGGGCTTATGTTGTGTGGGCCTCACCTCGGACGGCTCCCTTCACCTCCTCTCCCACTTAGACATTGAGGGTTCTGGGCAGTCACACGGAAGGGGTGCGCTGGCAACAGCTACCTTCCGAAAGGGGGGTGGGCTGTGCCGTGCATCCCCTTCGGCGCTCCCAGTTTTTAAACGCACTTGAGAACAACATGCAACAACACAACATTTGAGCAGGCGTAGGGAGGGTCGGGGTCTTCTGCACACCCCCGTTCTCCGATGGAGGCAAGGAGTCTGGGGCCTGGAGGAGGTGCGGGCCACTGTGTCCGGGGTCTTGGCGGGGGGCTGCGGTGTGCAGTCAGCGGCCTGCCAGGTCTGGGGCTGATGCCTCCGCTCCCCCCAGGGGGCGGGGGGCAGGGATGGCAAGGGTAAGGTGGGGGGAGGGAGGGGGTTTATTAGGTATTTAGGGGGAGGGGGGGGCTCTGGCCGGGTGGCTCGTGCGGGTCGTGTTGGCCCGCCCTCTTGGGGGGGCCCGGTCCGGGGGGCGTCTGGTCGGGGGCCGGGGCCGGGGGTTGGGCACAAGCAGTCGTATAGTCGATTTGGGGTGACCCCCCCCCTTTGGTCAGTGTTAGATGTGAGTGTTATGTGGGAATGTGTGTACAGCGTCTTTTTTTTTTTTTTTTCTGTGTGTGGCGAGTGGGGCACAAGGGAGGGTTGGGGTGAATTAGTTTTTTGTTTTTTTTCAGGTATGGGTGTGGTCCGCTCCCTCTCCCAAGAACATCTCAAGTCTCCGATAGGTGCGGAGCCCATCCCCCCACGTCCTGCCCTCCTCCACTTCGTTGGCGGGCGCCTTGGCCCCCTGGCGCATTGGTTGGCTTCGGGTTTGGGGCGGGTTCCCGGGCGTGCGCCGGCCCACTCCTGGCGGCCTCTTCGCGGGGCCTGGCCCCCCGGGGGGCGGCCGGGGCCCTCGTCGCGGGGGCGGGGCGCCCCTGGGGCCTCTGGCCCTCAGCGCCCATGGCCGGGACCACTTCAGCGGGGCTGGCTGCCGGCGGAGCCCACGGGCTCGTCTCCGCGGCTCTTGAGGGCGTCGGCATTGCGGTGGCTGGGGGATTTCCTCGGGGTCGTCTCTGCTCCTTCCTTGGGGGGGGGGTTGCAGATATCCTGTGTCGGCCCCTCCTGGGCGACCTGCTTTAGGGACCCCTTTGGGAGTCCGGGGTTACGGGTCCCCTGACGCCTGCCTCTGTGCTCGGGGAAGGTGGGTCTTTGGTTCTCCACAATCACTATCAAGCTATTTCTGGATAATCTTCACCTAAACTAGTGCACTTTCACATCTCCCACAGGTGCTGGGTCCCAGGTATTAAGTGTTCACTTATATACAGTAATCTTATAATTTATTTATTTATGTTGTGTCACTTTCTTTTTTCAAATATCACATTACACATGTCAGCTTACATAATAATATATATGATTTAGCAATGGCATCTAGGTGTTATTCGAGTGTATCTGTTGCTTTATGTCTGTTGGTTGTGCTGTTCTTTTTGTGTCTCTTTCCAGGTGATGGAGCAGACAGAGGACGTTTTATCATTCTCTTCCTTTTATCTCCTCTTTCTTTCACCTCTACTCTTTTTTTTTCTTTTCTTTCACTTTTTGTTCTTCCTTTACTCTCCCATTGTCATGTCCATATAATTTGAAATTCTCCTTGCAGGAATCATAATAAAGCTATTTACAAGCATAAATCAAGTGGAGCACTATGGCGAAAGCTGTTTGCTCCACTTGTAAAAGCAAAATCTGTCGAGCTCCATCTGGCATTGAGATATCAATTCCTATTGCCATAGTGCTAGACAGGACACTGGGAAAAAAAAATAAAAATAAAAATAAATAAATAAATAAATAAATAAATAAATAAATAAATTCTAGAAGACCGAGGAACAAGAAGGCCAAAAAACTAAGGAAGCTCAAACTAGCCAAAGCTAAGGAGCGTGAAACAGCTCATAATCAGGGGTCAGAAGTCTAAACTATCGCTAGGACCTAAGGAGTGCTGGAACCTAAGGAGCGCTGGGACCAAAATAAAGAATCAAACCAAGAACCAGAAAATAAAGGCAAGACTAGAAAACTAAGTCAGGGATAACACCACAAAGAAAAACTACAGCAAAAAACTACTAAGTCAAAACAAAATACTAAAGCAGAACTATGAGACTAAAGCTAAACTAGAAATTAAGGCAAAACAAGAAAAATAGGACATGAACAAGTACACTAACGTGAAGAGCAGAGAACTAAAGCTATAATGAGAAAGCAAAGCAAAGCTAGAAAACTAAGGCAAAATCTTGAACCCTAAAACAGAGCAGGAAAAAACTAAAGCAAAACAGAGACAAAAACTCTAAGAAAACAAAGAACCCCCTAAATAATTCTAAACCACGGAATTCTAAATCACTCCACTAGAGCCGAGCTTAAACAAAATAAAACAGAAAGCACTGGCCTTAAGGGCGCAGGCAAAAACAGCTGCTAAGCCACAAAGAGTCCTCGAGGAGGTCGACCAGGCCGAGGAAGCGGCGAAGCAGCATCGCCCGACTAAACCCTCGAGGAGGGAGGCCCCGACGAGGCATAGTCAAGCGGCCCGGAGACCGCGGTCGGCGGCTCCGGCCGAACAGAAAAGTCAAAAGCGGGCGGCGTGGTGGACGGCCCCGCCGAGGTAATGTCAAACAGCTCGGGGACCGCAATCGGCGGGCCCGGCCGAGTAGGCGAGTCTGGATCGGGCGTCGTGGAGGACGACCCCGACGAGACAAAGTCAGGAAGCGTGGAGACCGCTGTCCGCGTCTCCGGCCGAGTTCAGAAGTCTGGCGCGGGCACCGCAAACGGCGGCCCCGGCCGATCAGAACCAGAGACGAGCGTCGCAAACGGCGACCCCGACCAGAAAAACAAGGAACGGAGATAACATCACCAGAGGTCATGGACTGAGGTGAAGCAACTCCCTCGGCGGCCTCAGACTGAGACAGAGCAGCTCTCTCCGAGGCAAAGCGGCTCCCTCGGAGGCCTCGGGCTGAGACAGAGCAGCTTCCTCGGAGGCCTCGGGCTGAGGCAGAGCGGCTCTCTCGGAGGCCTCGGGCTGAGGCAAAGCGGCTCCCTCGGAGGCCTTGGGCTGAGGCAAAGCGGCTCCCTCGCAGGCCTCGGGCTGATCCTCTTCCTCGTCGGCCGGCGGGTCTACTTTCTTGGCGGTCGGCAGAGCAGAGCTTTCAGCGCCCGGCAGAGCGGAGCTTTCGGCGGCCGGCAGAGCGGAGCTTTCGGCGGCCGGCAGAGCGGAGCTTTCGGCGGCCGGCAGAGCCCTCTCCTCAGCTACCTCGGGTGCTACCGGGCTACAGGCTTCAGTGGGCGCCGCAGGGCTACCGGCTTCTGAGGGCGGATCCCCCTGGACCCCCTCTCGGGATTTGAGCGGAAGCGGGTCCTCGGAAGCCTTAACGCGCCGGAGTGACCGGCTTCTTCGCTGGGAGGAGCCAGACGGGGAAACGGAGGCGGTCAGAGGGGTAGCTGCTGGTCCACAGGGAAGATGGTCGTCTCGGTCACCATAGTAGAAACTCCACTGCTCGTCCTCCTCGACGTGTGGAGCTCTGATAGGTGGAATGATGACCCTCACTCGAGGGGCCAGCTGAGAGTCATGGAGGTGGTGACCGAGACGACGTGAGGCTAAGCGGCTTCTCCTCCCGTGCTCCTGGGTAGCCGTGACAATGCCCACGTGGACCATCTGGGTAGTGGAGTCTGCCTTGCTTGGATGCGCGGCGATCCGGGCTGATGCCATCTTGGCATACCTGTCCTTCATCTGACGCTCACACTCCATTACATAGGCGATGATCTCCGGGTCGTCAACTCCAGCAGGTAAGCCCCACACGGCGCCTGAGTACACCTTTTGGCCGGTCCGAGCTGTCATGATTGTTTACCGTGTACTCAGGACGCGCACACGGGACTGAAGGTTTTTAAAGAGTTTTATTACAAGAGGTTGCTGGATGGTGGATGATGAAGTCCGGAGGGTCAGGGTTGCAGAGGATCAGAGATGTAGGTGACGATAGGAGCTGATCGCCCGGAGCTAGAGTCCATAACGACCAAAGTGGCCAGGAAGCACAGAGGTACGAGTAGCAGTTCTCAAGAGATACTGTGGTTCAGAGCAGCGCATCTCCTGGGCGGCTAGTCAGGTTAGCAGTTCTGAAGAGACACCAGGACACAGAGCAGAAACTTCTCCAGGGAAACACAGAGGGTAACAGTCCTTAGAGTGACTGGCTAGACTAACCTTAACTCGAGAGGAACAAATCTTCAAAGGCAAAACGTGGACTGGCATGGGAGGTGGTGACTGAAGTCGGACCGGCACAAGAGTGAGACAGAGGGAGGCTTAAATAGGGAGACTAGCAGGTGACATGCATCTGACTGAATAATTACCAACAGGTGTGACTGACTGCAAAGGGAGTGAAGGGGAAGCTTAAGTGAGGGGAAGGGAGGAGCTAAGACTAACAGAAATAAAGGTCAAATCATAACTACATCCTAAAAGAGATGAAAACTGAAATATAATATTAAACAGAAAGCTAAGTCAAAACTCTACCATGACAATATATATATATATATTAGGGCTGGGCAACAATTAAAATATTTAATTGCGATTAATCGCGTAATTTGCCTGATTAATCACGATTAATCGCGATTAATTGCATTGTATTTACAAACTCCAAGAATGAATTCAAAAGTAGTGTAAAGAGCACTTTTATTTTAATATTCTGCTGCCATATGAACAAACGTGTTGTAACATTTGTAGCACTTATCAGTAACACATATTTAGTGTAAAGCTCAACTTAAACATGTAAAACAAAAAATAGCAATAATAATAAATTAAAGCTTATTGCCACTGACAGAGAATTCTCTTTATGGGGAAATAATCTACCAAAAACAGGCAATTTCTGAGGTAACCGCAGGGAGCAGCATTACCATTTTATGTTCAATACCAAAGTTTAACTTGGCAGTGGTTACAACTAACTTGTTTCTGTCATATTTGATGCTGGAAGAACTTTAAACTGAAATGCTTGCTAACTCGATATGCTTGCGTTGCTTGTGTTTATTTGACGTTAACACGCGGTTTTTTGTTGTTGCTTTCTCGCGTGCATATAGTGAATGGCAGGGAAAAACAGGCAAAAACACATGGATACTTTGAAACGAGAAGCGACTTCACCGACGGCGTCGATGCAGACCCGCTCCGCTCCGCACAAAACTTGTTCCGGCCGCCAACTCACCGCCTCGCCTAAGCAAATTCCTGCGGGAAACACCGCCTTCCGCATGTCGGCTTAGTTTTTTTCTGGCCAGCACCTTTCTTCCTCTGAATCTGAGGCTTGGCTGACAGCGAGGTTATTGGCGCATTATCGCCACCTACTGTTCTGATTCAAACCCCTACACCGCAGCAACAGACCTTCACAAAATAAAAGCATGTGAGCAACATGCGTTAATGCGCGTTAAAGAAAATATCGCAATCTGATACCATCAACTTACTCTTAAAACGATCTTGTGATACATTATCTAAAGAAGAAAAATATGTTGAGAACTCGTCGTTTGTTCTGTTTGCGTCTGCCACTGTGCTCGCCTTCTGCCTTCCAGTCCGCCTTCCAGAAGCTGGAAAGAAAAGAGACAAAAACATTTTGTCTCTTTTTCACACCTCACTTAATAGCTCTAATATTTTAGTCTAAATACTTGAGCCTAAATATTTTAGGCTAAAATATGACACTTTTTATTTGTTTTTCTCCAATCCCTCGGTGATGTTTAGTAATTTCTGCCAAAGGCTGCAGCATTTTGATTTAATTCATCTGAATGCAGTATTTGCAAGCCATACTCTGATTGGATGGAAGAAAAACTGTCTGTAATCGGCTTTAACAGCCGAGGGAGCGCACAGCTGGTGTTGGAATGAGCAGGTGCGCGCGAGCAAAGTAGCGCGCGAGAAGAGATGGAACTCACCGTAAGGACAGTGGGTTGAGAATAGTTTTTCAGACCGTGCCAGACCGGTGTTTCACTGCGCGCTTGGATTGGTTCCTGCGCGCTCAAACAGAAGGCACGAATATCGCTACACTGTTTCACAGAGTTGAGCGGCAGCGCTGTCTTCTACTCTGTCTTCTCGCGCCTCCCCTGTGACTCTTTGGCGCCCCCCAGGGGAGGCGTGCCTCACCGATTAATCTACGTTATATTTTTTAATGCGTTATTTTTTTTTTTATTAATTAATCGAAATTAACGCGTTATTTTGACAGCCCTAATATATATATATATATATATATATATATATATATATATATATATATATATATATATATATATATATATATATATATATATATATATAATAACCTATTCGGCAGTTTTACTCAATCTTTAGTTTTACATACAACCTATAAACATTTTTCATGCAAAATATAAATAGGCAACAATTCAAACAAACAATTCAAACAAAAAAAACAGAGAGAGAACACACAAATGGTCAAAATACAATATTTCATCAAATTATACTTATACTGAGCACTCCGCCTCTCTGCCTGCTCGGACGCTTTTTTCTCTGCTCCCTGCTTGCTTGCATTTTCCTGCGTTTTACTTTTTATCTCCTTTTTATCTCTTTGCCAAAACCACGGAAAGTTGGATTTAGTTATTTTTATTTATTTTCTTTTTATTTATTTTTGATTTTGATTTTGCAAAGATGCCTACCTTCACCACAGTGGACCTTGACACGCTTCTACAAAAGATCGCCGTTATAGAACAGAAGATATGCCGACTCGAACTGAATTATGATGTAAACGGCGCGTGTGGAAATGAAACAACCCTGCCTGCGACTCCAAACGGGGACCACCAGCCCAGCAACTCTCTGAACAAACAGATCCCTGAGGAAAATGAGAATCCCTGGATCACTCAGGGTGCAAGACCAAAGGATCAACGAACCCCACGCCTAGACAAAGAAAACTGGCCGAGACTACAGAGAGATGTCCCAGGACAAGTGAAACAACAGCGGGCTGTTCCCACAACAAATGATAGGAGTAAACCTGCTGGAAATGCTGGAATTCCTTTACGAAACAGATTCGCTCCGCTCCAAAATGTGACCCAGGAGAATCATGACAACACTCAGAGGTACGTCAACGACTTTCGCTCTAATACATCAGAGAAAAGACATGCCACGGGGCCAAGGACCCTGATTTTATGCAGTGGGTCTGTATGTGGGATTAAACATTTCTGTAACAAGAAAAACACAGAGGTGTTAATTTATAACAATTCGAACTATGGCCTGGTGTCTGATTTATTAGACATCCTTCCAAGGATCTTGAAAGAGCGCCCGACCTTGGAAAAACTCATAATACAAGCTGAAGCCCTGGGCGACGTCACCCGGATAAGAAAATCAGAAGTATTAAAAGAGGATTACATTCGTCTGTTGAACTTAGTTCATGGCAAAAATGTCAAGGTGCTTCTCAGCGGCCCTTTCCCGCCCGTGGCTTGTGGAGACGAGATTTTTTCCCGAATTCTGATGCTAAACAAATGGCTGGAAAAAACATGCAAAGAAACAACTGTAACCTTCATAGACAACTTTAACATCTTCTGGGAAAGAAGACATCTGTTCAACAGAGATGGCTTCTCTCTAAATAGGTCAGGTGCAAAACGACTGATTTCAAACATCTTCTATTCTGTAAACCATACAGCATCAGCTTTGTCCCAAAACAAAGAACATCCAGTGCCTAAACAAATGATAAGCCCAGTGCAGCCCGAACAAGCCAAGATAAAGATGGCCAGAAAGATGACACAGAAAGAGGCTACATCAGAGCTACAGGAGGATTCATCCCAGATCTCAGCAGGACAAAGAGAGGACCAAGAACCGCCATCGTCACGAACACCGGTCCAGACAACACCCGCCTCGCCTTCTTCTCCACAAAGCCCAGAGGTTCCTTTCCTGGATTTTTCTCACACCATGAACAAAGTCCTTAAGATTGGTCTACGGTTGACATCCTCTCCACATATTAATTCTGAATACCGCAGTTCTGTGACTAAATCAGCATCTTCCAAAGGACGCAGAGGTCCAGATCCTCCTCCTCCTCTACATATCACAGAACATGCCTGTCCTGAAGACCTTCGCATAACGTCCTTGTGATATGCAGCAGGCCCTGGCTGTACGTTTATCAGTCAAGACCGCCACCAGCATAAGCCTGGGCCTCCTGACGGAGAACATGCAATATCTGTTATAATACGTGGCAGAAATAAGAAAAGCAAAAGGAAAACAGACAGGAATAATCAGTCGTACTTAAAAGTCATAAACTGTCAGATGCAACCTGCCACAAAGACACCATCAACCACCAAATCATATAAACTGGGTTTATTAAACATTAGATCTCTGTCAGGAAAATCCCTTTTAATTAATGACTTCATTATTGACAATAATCTTGATGTTATGTTTTTAACAGAAACATGGTTACATGAATCTAATGAAGCAGCTATTCTGCTGGAGTCGACTCCTCCAAACTACAATTTTCTTTGTGAGAGCAGACAGCAAAGGAAAGGTGGAGGAGTAGCAACATTGTTTAATGATTCACTAAAGTGTAAAAAGGTGTTTTTGGGAAAATTTGACTCTTTTGAACATTTGGCTCTCCAGGTAAAGAGCCCGGTACGAACTATGTTTCTGAATGTTTACAGGCCTCCTAAGTCCACATCAAACTTTTTTAATGATTTTAGTGACCTCCTGTCTATGGTATGTGTTGATTATGACTTTTTAATTATTGTTGGAGACTTCAACTTTCACGTTGACAACCCTGAAGACAGAAGTGCAAAAGAACTGTGTGACACACTTAGAAACTTTGGTTTAACTCAGCATGTTAAACAGCCAACACACAAACAGGGACATATTTTAGACTTAATCATCACTAAAGGTCTAAACATTTCTAACGTCAATGTAACTGATGTTGCCTTATCCGATCACTTCTCCGTTACCTTTGAATGTATCATTACCAGTGACTCATTTAGCCAAAGGGACATCGTAAGAAAACGCACCTTTAAGGACAATGCCACAGAAAATTTTATTCAAGCTTACTCTGCTACTTCAACCTTGGGCTGCAACTCAGTAGATGAGCTAGTAGATAACTTTCATTCTAAAGTCTCAGACATCATTGACTGCATTGCTCCAGTTAAAGTGAAGGTTTTTTACGGGAAGAAAAAATCTCCTTGGAGAAATGCTCCATCAGTTAGAAGTGAAAAAAGGGAATGTCGCAAAGCTGAACGGAGGTGGAGAAACATTAGACTCCAGGTTCACTATGACATCTATAAAGAGAGACTTAACAGATATAACTTACAACTGAAAAATGCAAGAGAATCTTTCTTCTCTGAGATCATTAAGAAAAACATTAATAACGCTCGTGTCTTATTTGCCACAGTCGACAGATTAACAAATCCTCCTGTGTCCGTGGCTTCAGAACTCCACTCCACCAGGGCCTGCAACGAATTTGCTAACTTCTTTACTGAGAAAATCCTAAAAATTAGAGGATCAGTTTGTACATCCACACCAGCTCCAGAACCAAAGCGGTACTCAGCTGGAACTTATCCTGACAAAATGTCCCAATTCAGCCAAATAAACTACAAAAGCTTAGAGCAGATCATTCAGCAGCTAAGTTCCTCTTCATGCTGTCTTGATGTTCTCCCCACAGCTTTCTTTAAAAAAGTTTTACCTGTCATAATGTCTGATTTGACTCAGATAATAAACACGTCCCTCCTGTCAGGTGTTTTCCCCCAGTCCCTAAAAACAGCAATTATCAAACCACTGCTGAAAAAGAATAATTTAGACAAACTTCTACTCCAGAACTACAGGCCCATCTCAAACCTCCCCTTTATCAGTAAGATTATTGAAAAAGCTGTATTTCAACAATTAAACACCTTCTTAACAACGACCAACCGCTTTGACGTTTTCCAGTCTGGTTTCCGCGCTCACCACAGTACAGAGACCGCCCTGATCAAGGTGTTTAATGACATCCATATAAATACAGACTGTGGAAGAACCACCGTGCTGGTACTATTGGACCTTAGTGCAGCATTTGATACTGTCGATCACTCCATTCTGTTAGAACGCCTGGAGAACTGGGTCGGCCTCTCTGGTACAGCACTCAACTGGTTTAAATCCTACTTAAAGGACAGGGACTTTTTTGTATCAGTAGGTAACTTTACATCAGAGATGACAAAAATCCCATTTGGGGTTCCCCAAGGGTCCATTCTGGGTCCCCTCCTCTTCAATATCTACATGCTCCCTCTAGCCCAGATAATAAAAAATAACAACATCAGCTACCATAACTATGCAGACGACACACAGCTCTACATCACCATGTCACCAGGTGACTATGGACCAGTTCAGGCACTAAGTAAATGCCTAGAAGAAATCAATACGTGGATGTGCCAAAATTTTCTCCAATTGAATAAAAACAAAACTGAAGTAATAATATTTGGACCAATAGAGGAAAGATCAAAAGTTAGCACACAGCTTCAGTCGCTTCAGCTAAAAACCACCAATCAGGCCCGAAACCTGGGTGTAGTGATGGACTCAGACCTGAACCTTCAAAAGCATCTAAAGACAGTTACAAGGTCGGCTTTCTATCACTTGAAGAACATTTCTAGGATTAAAGGACTGATGTCTCAGCAGGATCTAGAAAAACTAATCCATGCGTTTATTTTTAGTCGAATTGATTACTGCAACGGTGTTTTTACAGGTCTGCCTAAAAAGTGGATCAGACAGCTGCAGCTGATCCAGAACGCTGCTGCCCGCGTCCTCACTAAGACTAAGAAAGTAGAGCACATAACCCCAGTTCTAAAGTCCTTACACTGGCTCCCTATATCTCAGAGAATAGACTTTAAAATACTTCTGTTAGTCTATAAATCCTTAAATGGCTTAGCTCCTAAATACATCACAGACTTGTTATCAGCGTATAAACCATCCAGACCATTAAGGTCTTCTGGCTCCAGCCTGCTCTGCAGAACCAGAACCAGAACTAAACAAGGAGAAGCAGCATTTAGTTCCTATGCTCCGCTTATCTGGAACAAACTTCCAGAAAACTGTAAAAGTGCGGAAAGCCTGAGTTCTTTTAAATCAAGATTAAAAACACATTTGTTTAAAATTGCCTTCAACTGTCCTAGTTAACTGAATCACCACTTTTTTGTTCTATTTTCTTTCTATATTTTATTCCTACTTGCTCTTATTCTGTTTTATTTTGCTATATTTTAATCATGTAAAGCACTTTGCATTGTCTTTGTACTGAATTGTGCTATATAAATAAATTTGCCTTGCCTTGCCATCACATTTGTTAAATTATTAACTTGAGCTTCAGAATTGTAAATACATTTTTATCAATTTCCATATAACAATATGTTTTTTATTTTTTGTCTGTACCATCAACACCAAGTCAAATTCCTTGTAAGTGCAAACCTACTTGATTCTACTTCTGTTTTCTCGGTGTGTTTTCTCTCTCTATGTGGATGTACGCCCCAATTGATGTGTTTCTCTTGACCTTCCTTCCATCCATCCATCCATCCATCCATCCATCCATCCATTCTCTTTCGCTTATCCGGGGTCAGGTTTAGGTGGTAGCAGCTTCAGTAGGGAGGCCCAGACGTCTCTCTCCCCAGCCACTAAGGCCAGCTCCTCCGGGGGAATCCCAAGGCGTTCCCAGGCCAGCCGAGAAAAATAGTCCCTACAGTGTGTCCTGGGTCTTCCCCTGGGCCTCCTCCTGGTGGGACATGCCCGGAACACCTCACCAGGGAGGCGTCCAGGAGGCATCCTAACCGAGTCCAGGAGGCATCCTAACCGAGCCACCTCAACTGGCTGCTCTCGACGTGGAGGAGCAGCGGCTCTACTCTGAGGCTACATTCCCACTGCAGCCTGAAGTGACCCAATTCCAATTTTTTTGCCCATATGCAACCTGTATCTGATCTTTTTAAATGCGACCTGTGTCTGTACGGCCGGGTCGCATTTATCCGACCTGTACGTCACCGATACTCGACAAATGTCACTATTCTGCGTCCTGCTATGCAGAAGCAGGAAGAAAGACGACACCCATAGCGGACTACAATGAGAAGAGCAATCAGAGGACGGAAAGCTCCGGTTAGAGAATAAATTAAAGACCGCAAAATGCGCTAGCATTATAATCCATGTTTACTTCCGCAAACACTGAGGACGCTTGCTACGTGTGACGTCATCGCGTCATCGAGTGCGCATGCGGGGCACTTAGTTTGAACGCCTTCAGTTCACACAGGAGATCACATACAAGTCGCATATATTTGGAAATGTGAATGGACACGCAAAAAATCCGATTTCACAAAAAAATCTGAATTGAGCATTAAGACCTGCAGTGTGAACGTAGCCTGAGTCCTCCCCGGATGACTGAGCTCCTCACCCTATCTCTAAGGGAGAGCCCAGACACACTACAGAGAAAACTCATTTCAGCCTCTTGTATCCGGGATCTCGTTCTTTCAGTCACGACCCAAAGCTCATGACCATAGATGAGGGTAGGAACGTAAGTCAATAATTATGAGATTAATTATAACATACCATATTTTGCAGATCATAAGGCACACTGGATTATAAGGCACACTGTGAATTAATGTATCTATGTGTGTCTTTGTCCACACATAAAACGCACTGAATTATAAGGCGCACTAAATATTCTTCCCAAGTGTGTAATATCACTCCGCTCCTTTGCGTACACAGCTCTATCCTGAGAGGGAGAGCTACACACACTCACACCTAAGGACAATTTAGTCGTGTTTTTGGACTGTGGGAGGAAGCCGGAGAACCACGCATGCACAGGGAGAACATGCAAACTCCATGCAGAAAGACCCAGGGTTGGATTTGAACCCACAACCTTCTTGCTGCAAGTCAACAGCGCTACACAAAACTAGAAATATTCTGTCCAGGAGTGATGCTGAAAAACTAGTCCTAGTTACTAGTTACTTCAAGGCTGGACTATTGTAATTCTTTACTATCAGGAAGTCCACAAAATGCAGTTCAAAGTCTTCAGCTGATCCAAAATGCTGCAGCAAGGGTTTTGATGAAAATCAACAAGAGGGATATTTTTTTTATCCTATTTTAGCTTCCCTTCAATGGCTTCCTGTTAACTCAAGAATATAATTTAAAATTCTCCTTCTAATGTATAAAAGCCTTAATAATCAAGCTCTATCATATAGAGTAGTTCACGCGTGACGTTGGCGCTACTTCCGGGTTACGCTGGTAGGCAAAAACAGTACTGTTCTCGACAAACACCGTGACAAAATGGGTAAATTAGAGCATACTTTTAGTTTATTTTTAGAATGTAAACAATGCCTACGACTTGTTGTGCTCCCGGTTGCACACAGAGGCATTCCAAATCGTTGGATGTACGTTTCTTTCGTTTACCGAAGGACGAAGAAAGAAGAAAGAAATGGATAATTTCAATGAAAAGAGCGCAGGCTGACACTCCCAATGGACTGTGGGAGCCATCATACCACGACAGAATTTGCAGTCTACACTTCATCTCCGGTAAATACAACTTAATTCTGCACTAGTCATTGTTCTACTTAAATAGCAGCGGAGGGGAGGTGGTGATCGCTAGACGGGGCCGGGAGAAGTGGAGTCGATGCGCTGCAGCAGCAGTAGGCCGCATCATTTTTGTTTTCTTCGCACAATCAGTGTGTGTCACGCCAACTGACAGAAAGCACGACGAAAACATCAAAAATCTCTTTCATTCACTGCCATTAACAAAACAAATCTTCAGGCGAACTTGCAGGGGGCAATCAATCATTTGCATTTTTGCAACGTCACCAAAGAAGCACCCCAACCGACTTCCTGTCAAGAGGAGGAAAATCCTGTTAAACGGTCATCTTGAACATCAGTTCAATACATGCTGTGGAGGACAAAGGAGGAAAGTTTGTAGAGAGCAAAAGCTTAAAGAAACAAGCCAAACCAAGAAAAATAAAATCCCTCAGTTCACCGTCAAACGCAACTGGTAGGAGATTTGACTTTCTTGAATTACTCACCTGTTGTTGTGGAAGGTGGAAAGGATAAACTTGTGCTTAACTATGTGCTCCACGTGTGCACATGTAAAATCTTTGTCTCAGTTGGCATCTGACTTAGGTTATTCTAATGTTAGTGGCTTTCAGTTAATTATTTTCACTTAATTTGTTTGCCTAGTTTGAAGTCTGAAGTTTATGTTAAGCTTGACAATGCACCTTATTGTTTAAGTTAGTGACTCAAACCAGTCCAATTGTTTGGATCAGTAAACCTGATGGCTTTATTGGACTTGTGCTTTTTTTTGACACTACACTATTTGCATATCTTATTTACTTCTTAAGTTAAATGTTAAACAAGATATATTTGTTTATGTGAGATTAATGCTAAAACTTAGTTATGTTGGCACTTATGTACGGTGGCCCAGAGGTGTCACCGCTAATACAAAAGCCGCAACACAACTACAAGAGCCGCAACACAATTACAAAAGCCACAACACAAATACAAGAGCCGCAACACAATTACAAAAGCCGCAACACAACTACAAGAGCCGCAACACAATTACAAAAGCCACAACACAATTACAAAAGCCGCAACACAATTACAAAAGCCACAACACAAATACAAGAGCCGCAACACAATTACAAAAGCCGCAACACAAATACAAAAGCCACAACGGAAATACAAAAGCCACAACACAAATACAAAAGCCACAACGGAAATAGCCGCAACGGAAATATAAAACTACAACGGAAGTGACGCAACAGTTGGTCTTTCTACATGACGGTAGAAGAAGAAGAAGCTGACCCGGCAAAAAAAAAAACAAAGAAGAAGGAGCTTTGCTTGTGGACTCACAAGCAAATATTGTCCGTTTGATAAGTAAGTAAAACATTTTTTTTTAATTATATATGGTACAGGTGTACCGCTATGCCAGAGAGTGGGTTTACTGACAACTTCAAGTTTGTGAACCCTGTGAAGAGAGAAACATTTCAATTTAGATTTGCGAGTCAGTGGTTACCATGGAAACGAGTTGGATAACTTGCTTTGCTTAGCGACAGTATGGCGCATAAAACGGAGAATTTATCACTCAGAAACTCCCGAACTGGAAGTTATAACTCCAACTGTATTATACTTTGGTTAAATTGTTTAAATCATGGGGGCGCGCTGGTCGCGTAGCAGGTAGCGCAACCCATGACGCGGTCGACCTGGGTTCGACTCCGACCCGCGGTCCTTTGCCGCATGTCTCTTCCCCTCTTCCACCCCTTCCTGTCAGCCTACTGTAATAAAAAGTGAGTCACTATAGCCGCGAAAAATCTCCCCCCAAAAAAAAAAAAAAAATGTTTAAATCGTCTCCATAGCCTCACTGAGTTGCTCTTTACAGTAAACGTCTTTTTTGAAAGCTACTTTTTCATCTGTGGGGCTGCACAGCGTGGCAGTGGGTAGGAATGCTGTGTGTTCAGCACATTATACATCAACAACTGCCATGTATGAAACCATTGTTTGAAGCATGAAACGTTTATGGAAAATATGTGTTTTAGATATTTGTTACAGCCTACTGTAATAAAAGTGAGTCACTATAGCCGCGAAAAATCTCCCAAAAACAAAAAAAACATTTAAATCGTCTCCATAGCCTCACTGAGTTGCTCTTTACAGTTCATAATTGAAAGGAATCACAGCGCAATCGAAAGGTAGTTTTGTTTTTTAGTTTCTTTTTTTTTGTTATTGCCGATGTTGCTTTTTCCTTTAGCAGAAGACTCCTCTTACCCAGATGTACCACAGAGCGCCAGAGTGATGACTGTGGTGATCAATCTCTACAACTCTCCCTCAGTGATTCAGACATCACCCCTCTGTATTGACATTTATTCATTTTTTTTCCTTTTGCACATTGTCACTATCACTTTAATTTAGATCTGTATATAGATATATCTAAGTTAAAGTGATAGTGACGATGTGCAAAAACAAACAAAAAATATATATATAATGTTTTTGTATATCTGGAGCGTGTCGCAAAAATAATGTTGCTTTGGGATTATTAAAGTGATTCTGATTCTAAAAAGTAAAAACAATAACTGAGTGGTATAAAACAGGTGTTTCATTTTAATGCTTAGTAGCTGATACAAATTGTACTTTTAATTTCCTAAGCAACCTGTTATTGCATTTCAGATTCAAGAATGGACTTGCTACTTTGCAGTTTTTAACAGCCCTGCAGCAATATCCTATGGCGCTGACTCCTGTCTTGTGCCATTCTGAGAGAAAGTTATCTGCTGTGGACATCGAAAATCTCTTCCGGCCAAAGCTTAGTCCAGATGGCAGCAACCAGAGAGCCCAGGAGAACAAGACAACAAGTTTCTGGGCCGACTACCTTCTTGACTGTGAAGGTTGGTTTATTTTTTCCACATCACACTAATTACAATGAAAATTAACTACTTATGATGTCTCAGTGTTGGTATTTATTTCTACCTTCAGTAAATAACAGTGAGGTGACCCTGGAGGATGTCCTTATGTTTGCCAAAGGTGTGCCATCTATTCCTCTTGCTGGCATGGACCCTCAGCCATGTCTTGAATATATTTACACCTCAAAATTCCCTATGGCAAATACATGCGCCAACACTTTAAAGCTGCCCCTCTTGGACAGCTACATTACATTCAAGCACAATATGAACTTTGTCATTAAGAATTCCCGTGGCTTTGGATGCCTTTAGTCAGCATGCAGCTGTTGTTATTTTGGGCCAGGGGTCCGTTCTTCGTACGTCGCTAACTCAGTTAGCTGGATTTGATTGTTGATGATTTGGCATGATCTCGGATCGTTTGGTCCTTCGAAAGTCATCTTGGACTTGCTGTCATGGCAACATGTGCGGCAGTTTAAGCCTGCTCGTAAGCAGGCTTATTTCATGTAAACAGGATTTGATCGCAGCTTTATAGGCGAAGGAGATAGGGAGGTCTGTCGTAGCCATGTCCATTTTTACGACAGCAACCTGTTGCGGAAGGTGCAAGAATAATTTCAGAGCTTTTCGAGTAATCGCGTATGGCGCAATAGACAGGATCCTTTAGCGCAGCGCAACAGTGTAATTGTAGAGAGATTTATCTTTGTGGCTGTTATAAACAGACAAACACATCATTTAACAGTGGCTTTTATAGAGGAAAAAGTGGTGTTAGAGCCATAAATAGAAAATATTTAAGTTATTTGTATGATGGGTTGTTTTTTATTTTTATCCTATTCAGTAAGAAGATTTGTTCAGGCCATTTTATTGTGAAGTTTAGTTTTACTTTGAAAGGCTTGCTTCCTGCTGAGCTGTATATTGAATTAGGAAAAACTATGGATGGATTATCTAGACACGGAGCAATACAGTTTTACCGAGTAAACTGTGGATGATTTGGAAAAGGGAAAACTTCATTTTTTTATAGATTTAATTTTTTTGTTAAAATTCCCTGTTTGTACGCATCCTTTACTTCCACTGTCTAAGGAATGACACCGATATTGGATCTCTTGACATAACAAGTTCCTTTTTAAAATAAATTATAGTAATTAAAGGCTACCATTTTGTAGAATATTCTTGTATTTCACTTTTACTTGTCCCCATGTTCTAGTGGGTCCCGTGGAGGCTGTGACATAAAAGAACAAAGTAAATATGAAATTATTAAAATGCAAAAATACATACTGTAGAAAGTGATAGAAACATCTACCATGGACAATATTTACACATTTAATTTGTCTGCTGCTTTTTGCCAGCCCTCTCTCCTGGCTTTAGCAGACTTTGAGGTGTTACCTGTCGTTTTAATTAATGACTCAAATTCGGCATAACCTTCCATTAAAGCTCGTGTTCTGCTTGGGAGAGAAACTGTGGGCGTTCTTTGCTGAACAGCCAATAGCAGCGCTGCTGATCATTGTTTCTACTATCGATACATTTCCCCTTTTAAACAAACGCATGAACGCGCAGTTATCTCGGATAACTCAATCCAGCCATACTAATCATAAACAACAGGTGTGTTGGAAGAACCCAATTAGCCGGATCAAGTCATCTTGGAAGTCTCATTTGATCTCGGATGTTTTAAGCAACGTACGAAGAACGGACCCCAGATCTGTAAAAGTTTTGGATTCTAGTTGTGTGGGTTCTATATGTGTGTGTATATATACATATTAGTTCTACTGCATTAGGTTGTTCCCAAATTTCTATGTTTTGTTGTGTAGTTTGGTTTGAAAGACAACACAATGTTTCAATGATATTGTTGAAAACAACTGTTTATAACATTCTTTATTTTGTCATTTTAAGCAACAGTTGCTGTATTGCTTGTATAAATAAATAAATAAACAAAACCTGAATGACTTTTCTGCTTACATTGTATTCAAAGTTATGAAAAGGGTTGTTTATTTTACAGTCTTAACATTTTATAGATCAGCCATGTTCTTCAGAGTGATGTAGATTTGTACAGCAGCTCCCCATTGAAGAGGTGGTGACAAACCACTTTGTCGCTGAAGTTCTTCAAAGCAATTTTCCTGTTCGTCATCATCATCACTTTGAGTTCCTGCCGCGGGCATGAACTGGCTCAAGGCTTGTGCAGATGCAGGGAATCCACAATTTCTGCCGTTGAATCTGAGGAAGTACGAAAAAAGTCCACGTTTACTGACAGTTGCAAAAATTATGCTTAGTTGTGAGATTTGGAACTCACTACCATCTCATTTTAAGATGTCAACTCAGATTAAAATATTGATTTCAAAGCTTAAGAATTGGCTGATGGTGAACCAGACACTTCTCATTTTTAAATATTTTAATTTTGATTCAATAGTTTTAAAAACATTATTTCACATCTGTTGGGTCATTTTATTGTATTTACTGTTGGTCTTAAGGCTGCAGTATGCAAGTTTTACAAAAGTATGTTTTTTGCTGCTGTTAATGCTGGAAGAAGGCAGAGGAGCCTGCATTTCTTTCATAGATTACCTGTTTTATGCTGTGATGACATAATGATAATTTCAACAAATATCTAAAACACATATTTTCCATAAACGTTTCATGCTTCAAACAATGGTTTCATACATGGCAGTTGTTGATGTATAATGTGCTGAACACACAGCATTCCTACCCACTGCCACGCTGTGCAGCCCCACAGATGAAAAAGTAGCTTTCAAAAAAGACGTTTACTGTAAAGAGCAACTCAGTGAGGCTATGGAGACGATTTAAACATTTTTTTTTTTTTTTTTGGGGGGGGCAGATTTTTCGCGGCTATAGTGACTCACTTTTTATTACAGTAGGCTGACAGGAAGGGGTGGAAGAGGGGAAGAGACATGCGGCAAAGGACCGCGGGTCGGAGTCGAACCCAGGTCGACCGCGTCATGGGTTGCGCTACCTGCTACGCGACCAGCGCGCCCCCATGATTTAAACAATTTAACCAAAGTATAATACAGTTGGAGTTATAACTTCCAGTTCGGGAGTTTCTGAGTGATAAATTCTCCGTTTTATGCGCCATACTGTCGCTAAGCAAAGCAAGTTATCCAACTCGTTTCCATGGTAACCACTGACTCGCAAATCTAAATTGAAATGTTTCTCTCTTCACAGGGTTCACAAACTTGAAGTTGTCAGTAAACCCACTCTCTGGCATAGCGGTACACCTGTACCATATATAATTAAAAAAAAATGTTTTACTTACTTATCAAACGGACAATATTTGCTTGTGAGTCCACAAGCAAAGCTCCTTCTTCTTTGTTTGTTTTTTTGCCGGGTCAGCTTCTTCTTCTTCTACCGTCATGTAGAAAGACCAACTGTTGCGTCACTTCCGTTGTAGTTTTATATTTCCGTTGCGGCTATTTCCGTTGTGGCTTTTGTAATTGTGTTGTGGCTTTTGTATTTCCGTTGTGGCTTTTGTATTTGTGTTGCGGCTTTTGTAATTGTGTTGCGGCTCTTGTATTTGTGTTGTGGCTTTTGTAATTGTGTTGCGGCTCTTGTATTTGTGTTGTGGCTTTTGTAATTGTGTTGCGGCTTTTGTAATTGTGTTGCGGCTCTTGTATTTGTGTTGCGGCTTTTGTATTAGCGGTGACACCTCTGGGCCACCGTACTTATGCTCACTTAATGGTAAGGCATTGCTAGTTTGGTTGCACTCTGTTAGTTGTAATTAATAATAAATTAGTACTTTATGGATTTTTATTTTTTACATTTTAATGATTTGTGTTTGTTTAAACTTAACGCAATATCTCCTGTTACTCTTGTGTTCAAGGTTTTCAACCTGAATGACTGAATGACCCCTTCACCGATCAAATCAAGAGAACAAATTTCAATAATAAACAAAAAAAGGGGAAATGCTTGTTTTGAGTTGTTCCTTGCCGACAACAATAATGAATAGGGAGGTTCAATAAAAAAATAAACTTACTAACTGAACTGAAGACAGGCAGGCAGGAAAATAAGGATCCAATTGAAACAAGAGTAACTGACTAAATTCATAATGAACAGAATAAATCATAACAAGGAAAGAACTATGGAAGAAAAGCAGTCCCATTGGAATCTACCTTTTCTTAACAAAGGTAGATTCCAGTTTTAAACACTGAATTTTTTTAACACTGATTTTTTTAGAAGTTTGATCACAGCTAGTGCAGCACCCCTGTCTGCCAAGGCTCTTGGTTTGATCCGGAAGAGCTTCTAGCATTGATCGGCTCAGTTGCTTCACCCAGTCCGATTAGATGGAAAACTCAAATGGCTGTCTATTAGCTACCTGACGTTTTGTAATATCTATTTAAGTAGAAAAACTCCCCATTCAGCTCTATTCAGCCAGGAAGAAAGCTGAACACAAATGAAGCTGAAGGCGCAAGTTCAATCGAAGAAACTCATCACCTGCCTCCATTCAGAGTCCGATACGCCTCTGATGTGAGCCAATCAGCTACGAACCGCACCTCCATGAAGCCAATCAGCATCCCGCGCTCATCTTAAAAGCAACTTCAAATCCACGTCTCAGCCTGCTAACCAGCAAGCGCAAACGGATCGCATGTCGGATTTCAAATCAGATGTCCGATTCAACCCACCCCCAACCCCTTCTCCACCATCATAGCTGAGTTCATCTAGCTTCCAAGACGTTCCTCCATTCTCAACCCATCAGAGTGTTTTCTCCCTTCAGTCTTCATCACTCCCTATCGCCTGTTATTGGTCCGGCAGAAGACCACCATGTTGGGCCCGGTTCTGCCAGAGGTTTCTTCCCAAAGGGGAGTTTTTCCTCTCCACAGTCGCTTCAAGCTTGCTCATCATGGACAGTTCATGCAAACCTGTGTTTATCAAGTTGGACATCTATCTTAAACAGATTACCATATGGACTGAACAAACTTCTTCTATCTCCACTCCACCACCAGTTTCAGACCTGGGGGGGACATCCCTGTTCTCATACATCTACTTATGCATATTAAAGTATAATTCAGCATTAATGTTCCTGCCGAGGTCTGAGCGCCAAAGACTTAAAATATTGTATCAATAAAATCCTTCTAATTGCCATTTCTTTCTCTGTGAGTTTTTCAGATTGAACTGTTGTAACGTAACCAAATTAGCTTATTTAATTGGCTAGAAGCTGCTCGACTCTATCAAGTGTAGATTGCTTTGGCTTGAGTTCACCAAAAGGTCAACACATTTGCAGCTGAATTTTTTGCTGGCGAATTTTTGCAGCTGAATTTTTTTGCTGGCAAATTTTTGCAGTTGAATTTTCTGCTGGCGAATTTTTTGCAGCTAAATTTTTTGCTTGCGAATTTTTACCAGATAAAAATTCAGTGTAAGGAATTCAATATCTAAAAATAATTCAGTGTTTAAAATTCAGTGTTAAAAAAGATTTCAATGAGACTGTTTTTCTTCCATAAAGAACAGAATATACAGACTAATAAACAACTCTGAAAGGTTGAAAACAGTAACAGACCGGACGATCCCCAGGAACCTAAAAAATAGTCAAACACCTGGGAATCATGACAGACAGGGGATACATTTTAACCAGCAATGAAATAACACACCATGTCTAAAGCTCAATCCTCACTGGCAACATGAAAAGCAGAGGAAAGTCCATCACAGTTTTCTCAGGAAAATGATTAAACAGATTACGCTTTCATCCAGCGTATAGAGGTTGCTTTATTTCATCATTCTACTTCCTCTGGGTAAATAATAAAGTAATTGTGTTCAAGTCATTCGTGACATCTTTGATTTGAATATTCAAATAATAAAATTCAGATTTAGCTGCTGTTCAAGATCTCAGCTGGACACACATCAACTCTGTACTGAGGACAGTGTTCAGCAGAACAGAAACCAGACAAACCTGTTCAGTGCTGATTCAGATATATGTTTCAACTCACTTCCTGTTCTGTAATTATTCTTACTAACTTATGTTTTCCTTTTGATATGTAAAATGTTGATACCCATGTGGAAAAAAAACTATCAATATTTGAATAATGCAAGTGCTATTTTATGGTCATTCAAGGTTTTGCTGTTCTGTGCAGGGAAAATGTTCCATGTTGCCTGGCTGTACGTGTAAATCAAGTCCATTGGAATGGAAGTTGACTTATTGTGTTCTCCATGATTGTTTTCTTGTTTTGTGTTACGCAGACAGTTCTGCAACAGGAAAACTTCTGATTCCAACAAGGAGACAGTTTCCTGACATCTCCTCCTTTTTAGCTTTGTCCTCTGGCGTTCCCAACGTCTCTGCTTCCTTCTCTCTCCTAGAGTTTGGAATTTATATTAGCACTCGTTAATATGTTGATTTTGTAGCGAAGCTACTACCTGCCCCTATCACCCTGCTGAATGTTATTTTAGATATTCTAATACATTTCATTATTACAATAATAATAATGAAATTGTTGATTTGTATGTTTATCGCTGTTTTTTTTTTTTTTTTTTTTACTGTTTCCAGTGTTTAATCTTGGATAATTTACTGAAAATAAAGTGAAAGAAAGAAAGACCTAAAAAAAAAAAGCCTCACATTATCTTGTAGAAATCTGTCTGGTAGAGATCAAATGACTCCTGGGCTGTTCTCCCTCCACTGGCTGCCTGTCCGTTTTAGAAAAGATAATAAACTGCTATTGTTTGCTTCTGATTCTTTGAGCTTCTGTGTGTAGGGGGCCACTGAGGTTATGGACCCAGTTCTCCTTACAAACATTGTCACACAGCTTTTACAACTATTCATGGTCAAATCAGATCAAGGGTTGTTTGGCAGTCAATCTATATTTCTTTCATTTTCTGTCATCATTAAATGCAGTGATGGCAAATTAACCTCTATTGTATTCCTGATTAAATAAAACCTTTAAGCCACTTTAAAGCTACATATAGCCACCCACCATATACAATCAAGACTCTTTGTTGTCATTGTTGTAGCTGTAATTCATACATAACAGAGACACAAAACATGACAGAACTTTCAAGTTGAATGCACTTACAACAGTTCCTGAGAAGTTAGGAGTGTGCAAATAGTCCATTGCATGGCGGTGGTCAGAGGGCCCGGTGGCACCGGTGTATGGCAGCCTCGCCTCTGTCAGTCTGCCCCAGGGCAGCTGTAGCTACTAACATAGCTCACCACCGTCAGGGTGTGAATGTGTGTGTGAATGGGTGAATGACTGACTGTAGTGTGAAGCGCTTTGGAGGTCGTCAAGACTATTTAAAGCGCTATACAAGTACAAGCCATTTACCATTTACCATTGCATCTGATGAGATTTAAATGTTTGAGCATAGCAAAAACAGCAGCTACTATACAGATGACGTAAATTTCTGAGCGATTGCATGAATTTATCAGACAAAACATTTTCCGGGAAGTTGAAATGTGGACAAATAGTCATTAGCAAAACCTTTTATGTTAAATTTAATTGATGCTCAAGTCAAGATAGGTAGAAGTCCGCAGCATCTTGGTTCCAACCCCAAGCATCTTGGCGTCAGCCTAGTGCATCGTGATTCCAGCCTGCAGCTTTGAGGGTTTCTGCCCCGATGGTCTCCAGACCAACACCACACAGATGCCCTCCTGTACTCCTTGCTTCATTGGGACGACCTCAAGGCTGCCTTCTTGGACTCCTTGACTCATTAGGACGACCTCACCGCCACCAGACCCGGCGGCATGGGCGAGCATTGGGGGGGCATGCCCGCGATGTGAGCCAGCCGTGCCCGCCCTGGACTGGAAGCTGTCTTTTTCTTCTTTCTTTTTTATACCTCGGAGTGGCCATTATCCGATTAGTACTATCTTTGATGTGTCAATCATACAATTTAACCAATCAAATCAACATGCTAGCCAATCGCAGCAGGAGTGGGGCGGGACACTGAGTCATAGCCTTCAGTCGCTGCCGCGGTGTTCGGCTGTGGTCACCGTTGGTGTCTGTAGAGCGGGATGGAAATTTGGTCTGATTACCAAACAATTACAAGAAGTGACAACGAAGCAAACAAGAGCGAGCTGGAAGCAGCGCTATTCATTTCTGTTTGAAATGTCAGCACTGAAGTCTAAACTGGAGTAAACATTCACGCTAGAAGGATTAGCTAGGACAGCTAGGAGCACCAGGAGCAGAACTAAGCAGAAATACTACCAAACTGAAGAGACTTGAGTTACTTGCAGGCAGAAGGGAACTCTGCTTTGTTCTGGTCCTTGTTCTCATAGCTGCTATAATTACAGAACCTGTTCTAGTCAGAATTGTTACTTCAGTCAGTGTTCAGCCTGACACCAGCGCTCATGTTTATTAGCGTGTAGCTTATGCTGGACTTTGAGTCCAGACACAGCACTACAGGTTATCTCACTGATAGTTTCCAGTAACCGAAACCCAGCATAAAACCTGCCCAACTTAAAAGAAAAAAACAAGTCTAAATCTCAAACTCTCTCACATTAAAAGCACAAAACTATTAAACACAAAAGAACATGCCATTAGCACACAACTGCGCTGAAGCAAAGAAAAAAACTGTGCATACGGGCTCCGAACAAAATATGCAATCAGACAACCAAATAACACACAAGATCTCTTTAACAATCATGATATATCAACCGCAAATAAATATAGAAATAGCTTCCCAATATGAGTTGTAAATCTACCTTAATACAAACTTAATTTATCTCAGTATAGGTCAATCAAACATTTCTCTTACAGGCAGTCATGAAATATTTTTAAGTTGATAAGTAGAACTCAACCCCCCTTGGGCGTTTACACTGACCAAACACTTGATTAACCATTGTTCTTTTCTTGTTTTATTATAACAATCAATATTATTCATCATAACTACTATTCATTGATGATGTCAGATCGACAGATTCAACTTATTTAAAAAATAAATTGACCAGTATGAGTTGAAGGAGATGGCATTTTATTAAAATGTTTTGGTTTCCTGTCCGACCTTGAAGACTATTTTGATATATTTTGTTAGTAATTCTTTCTAAAAACCCAACAAATGTTGTGAAAAGCTTCCCAAATTTTTTACAACCTGCCCATAAGCCATTTTTGTTCCATCTCAATGTGTTCAAAAGCCTAATTGGTTGGAAGCCTGCCTAATTTGACAAAACTGACTACACCATTGCTATTTGTTTGTTTGTTACAGTAGTCACAGAGCCACTGTTCAGCCTGAGGCATATATATATATATATATATATATATATATATATATATATATATATATATATATATATATATATATATATATATATATATGTGTGTGTGTGTGTGTAATAAAACATTATTTAAAGTGTGCCCCCCTAAAAAAAAATGGAATGCTGGGTTTGACTGCCACCCTCCTGAAATCTCAACCTTTCATCTGTCTGCTTGATTAGCAACTGACTCGGTTTATTTCTCCAATTGTGCGACAATAAAGAATATTCTATTACGGCATTTCTTTTTTAGATATGTATTCTTATATCAGCTCACAGTTCTCCCAGGTGGAAAAAGTGATAAGTAATCTGCCATGTGTCATGGTTTTGACGTGTCTAAACCACATGCAGAATATACTCAAGAGGCGCGGAGCAGTTTCAGATATTTATTTTAAAGCAGGGGAGCACGAGCCGATCTCAGGCGATTTATGGTTCTCGCAGCCAGGGAAAGAAAGTACAGCCGGGCTCGGGCGGTCTGCGGACAAAGGAGAAAGTTAGATCAGCTCACGGAGCAACGGGAATGGTGTTACTTTGTTTCCGCTTACCGCCGAGCGCCGCGATCTAGCCGGGGGGAGTGGAGCGGAGAGACGGACCCGATCAGCGACCCTCCTAGGTGGCAGATGGTGGTGGAGAGACAGGCGGGCGGTCAGGAGGGATCCGTGCGAGGCCCGAGCAGCAGGTGGATGGATGGGTGGCTTGAGGAAAGCTGGAGTAACCAGAGCGGTTTCGTAGGTGTCCACTGATTGACTCGTTGGAGCCGAATGGGCACCGGAGACAGAGTTCGCGGAGGAGCGAGGAACAATCGGGATGAAGGGGTGACCAATACTTGGCTACACTCTGGCATCGTCCAGCAGTCCAAGTGCTGTCTTTATAGTGCAGCTCCGCGCTGCTGAACGAGCCGCAGGTGTGTACCACGCCCACCTGTCAACTCCAGCCACCTGTGGGGAAAGCAGATCATGCGGGGCCGGCAGAAAACTGCACGACGCTTCCCGCAGGGTCCTGACACCACCCCCCCCCTCAACGGTCGCCACCCGGCGACCCCGAGGCAGATGTGGAGGGACGGGAGGCCAGAAAGGAATCAATCAAAGCAGGATCCGGAATGGCGGACCCTGGCACCCACGAGCGGTCCTCCGGACCGCGGTCCGCCCAGTCAACAAGGTACTGCCACCCCCTCCCACGCCGACGTGAGTCCACGATCCGGTGGACACGGCGACCCTGGTGATCCTGGGCGGGTGGAGGGGGTTCGGCCGGAGGGCACAGAGGGCTGGACAGCACGGGCTTAACTTGTGAAACATGGAAAGTAGGGTGGATTCTGGAGTGCAGGGGAAGGCGAAGACGGACAGCAGAGGGGCTGATAACAGAGTCTACAGTAAAGGGGCCGGAGTGACGGGGAGCCAATTTACGTGGAGCGCCCCTGGTAGGAAGATCCCGTGAGAGCAGCCAGACCTGCTGACCGGGACGATAGCGAGGGGCAGGTACTCGCCTCTGGTCTGCAAACCAGCGGTTCTGCTCGACAGTTCTGTGGAGAGCCTGGATGGTTTCTGTCCAGATCCGCCTACAGCGGCGGATCTGGTTCTCCACAGAAGAGACGGAGATCTGTTGTTCGTCCGTGGGAAGAAGGGGGGGCTGATATCCGAGGGATACTTCAAAGGGGGAAAAACCAGTTGCGGTGGAGGTATGAGTATTATGAGCATACTCCACCCACGGGAGGAATTTACTCCAGTCAGATGGGTTAGTGGAAGTGAGACACCGGAGGGCTGACTCGAGCTCCTGGTTAAGCCGCTCCGTCTGACCATTAGTCTGGGGGTGGTACCCAGAAGAGAGAGAACACCGAGCTCCCAGAGCGGAGGCAAATTCCCTCCAGACTCGGGAGGTGAACTGGGGACCTCGATTGGACAGGATGTCCTGTGGGATCCCATGCAGACGGAAAACGTGCTTAACCAGGAGCTGAGCAGTCTGTAGAGCGGATGGGAGCTTGCGGAGGGGAACTAAATGACAGGCTTTCGAGAACCGGTCGACTATGGTTAAGATTGTCGTCATCCCCTGAGAGAGTGGGAGACCGGTAACAAAATCAAGGGCTATGTGGGACCAGGGCCGTTTGGGGATCGGTAGTGGACGTAGGAGACCCAAAGGGGGTCGGTTTGATGGTTTATTCTTGGCACAGACGGGGCAAGCGAGGACATATTCCTGGATGTCCTTAGCCATAGAAGGCCACCAGAATCGCCGGGAGATGTGGGAGAGAGTTCGGTGGGTGCCTGGGTGAGCGGAGAATTTGGAGGCGTGGCTCCAGTGAATCACTTGAGCGCGTGCAGCGCGGGGCACATAAACTCGATTGGCAGGACCGTTGCCTGGATCAGGTTCATTCTGTTGAGCTCGGGTGATGACTTCTTCTATTTCCCAACGTAACGAGCCAACGGTGCAGGTGGGGGGTAAGATAGGAGCTGGTTCAGGATCGGAGTTGTGTGGGGAGTAGAGGCGAGAAAGGGCGTCGGGCTTCAGGTTCTTGGAACCGGGGCGGTATGTTATGGACAGGTTAAAACGGGAAAAGAACAGTGACCAGCGGGCTTGCCGAGGGTTTAGACGTTTGGCGGACTGTAAATAAGCCAAGTTTTTATGACCAGTCCAAATGATGACGGGCTGCTCGGACCCCTCTAGCCAGTGACGCCACTCTTCCAGCGCGAGTTTAATAGCTAGCAACTCACGATCCCCAACATCATAGTTGCGTTCAGGAGGGGTCAGGCGACGGGAAAAAAAAGCGCAGGGATGGAGCCTTTGGTCATCATCGGATTGCTGGGAGAGTACAGCGCCAACCCCCGTGTCTGAGGCATCGATCTCCAGGATAAACTGTTTCAGCGGGTCAGGATGCTTGAGAACAGGTGCTTGGGAGAAGCGATTTCTTAAGTCCTCGAAGGCTGCATTGGCTTCAGTGTTCCACACAAATGGGGTCTTGGGGGACGTTAGAGCGTGTAGGGGGGCGGCGATCTGGCTGTAATTCCTAATGAAACGGCGGTAGAAGTTTGCAAAACCTAGGAAGCGCTGGAGTTGCTTCCGCGTCTCAGGAACGGGCCAGGTGAGGACCGCCTTGATCTTCTCAGGGTCTGATCGAACCCGCCCACCCTCTAAAATTAGACCTAGGAAGGTTACAGAGGGTTTATGGAATTCACATTTTTCCGCTTTGACAAATAAGCAGTTTTTGAGGAGGCGTTGGAGCACTAAACGAACATGGTGATAATGCTCGGTGGGACTCTGGGAATAAATCAGGATGTCATCCAGATAGACAAAAACGAATATGTTGAGAAAATCTCGGAGGACGTCATTGACGAGGGCTTGAAAGACTGACGGAGCGTTACAGAGCCCAAAAGGCATCACCATGTATTCGAAATGGCCCAGTGGGGTCTTAAAAGCCGTCTTCCACTCATCCCCCCGGCGGATCCGTACTAAGTGATACGCGTTACGCAGGTCTAACTTTGTGAATACGGTGGCATTTTGGACAGGTTCAAGCGCGGAGGAAAGGAGCGGCAGGGGGTATTTGTTTTTAACGGTGATTTGGTTGAGCCCGCGATAATCAATGCATGGGCGAAGAGACCCGTCCTTCTTGCCCACAAAAAAGAACCCCGCCCCTAACGGCGAGGAGGAGGGACGGATCGGACCCGCAGCGAGAGACTCGCTGATATATTTCTCCAGCGCCTGGCGCTCGGCCCGGGAGATGTTATATAGGCGGCTTGAGGGCAGCGGAGCGCCGGGCAGCAGGTCGATGGCGCAGTCGTACGGACGGTGCGGGGGTAAAGAACTGGCCTTACTTTTACTAAACACCTGCCATAGATCGTGATACATCTCGGGGACAAGACCAAGATCCACCGAGGACTCACCAGATGCGGCAACCTCCGATGGAGGATGTGAGGGAAACGCGGAAAGTAAACAGCGTGAGTGACAGGTAGCTGACCAGGACTCGACCCGCTGCTCGGCCCAATTAATGTGTGGGTTGTGTTCTCTTAGCCACGAGTATCCGAGGACTAACGGAGCGTGTTTTACTGGAAAAACAAAAAATGAGACACGTTCGCGGTGGTTACCTGAAATGATGACCTCCAGGGGCTCGGTCTGGTGGGTAATTTGCGGGAGGTTGCCACCATCCAGGGCGGACACCTGAAGGGGCGTAGGCAGTGGCACAGTTTCGATGCCGATCTGCTGCACAAGAGAACCATCGATTAGGTTAAAATCGCAGCCCGAATCAACTAGAGCAGCGAAACTTACTCTGTCATGAGCCGTGGGAATTATTGCTCGCAGACAGAAACGTGGGGACGCAGGAAGATGTGGAGGCGCGGGAGACGAAAGCTTGTGGTCCGCCGGCTTCTCCACTACAGCCGACGGACCCGGTCTTTTGACAGCTCAGGGCAGGCACGGATGAAATGGTCAGGTGAGGCACAATAGATACACTGCCTAGCTTCCATGCGTTGCTGCCTCTCTTCTGGTGTTAAACGCACCCGGCCTATCTGCATAGGTTCAGGTGGAGGTGGTGAGGCGGCAGCCGGCCTGGGAGGAATGCGCTTGGGAGGGAGAGGAGCCGACAGCCGCGGGGATCTCTCAGACCTGCCCCGGCCCCTACTTCTAAGACGGTCATCGAGACGGATGGTGAGTTCAATCAATTTATTTAAAGAGTCAGGCTCCTCTAGACGGGCTAGCTCATCCTTAAGGGATTCGTCTAGCGCATTAAAGAAGACCGTCTTGAGCGCTCGCTGTTCCCAGCCGGCGGCGGCAGCTAAGGTGCGGAACTCCACTGCGAAGTCGGAGGTGCGGCGACCGCGTTGTCTGACTGCCAGCAGCTGGCGGGACTGTTGTACAGGGTCAGATTCGACTGAAAAGACCATCTTGAATTCCTGTAGGAACTCTTGAAAGGAACAATTGAAGTCTTGACAATTGGGAAAACGGGCCTCAGCCCATCTTAAGGCCCTCCCTGTTAACAGGCGCAAAATGTAGGAGATCTTAGTCTCGTCTTGATTAAACGCTCTCGGGGAATTATTAAAAACTAGAGAGCATTGAAACAAAAAACCCCCACAATCTCCGCTATCTCCAGAGAACTTCTCCGGCCCGGGAGAGGAGGTTGCGCCAACAGCTGAAGGCGGTTCGGGGGGCGTGGGCCCCGATGTAGAGGGAGGCGACGCGGAGGGAGGTTTCAGTGCGGCGGCGCGCAGCGCGTCAGTCAGTTGACCGATCTGCCCTGCGAGCCCCTTCAGCTGATCCTGGGTGGAATTTACAGCAAAACCAAGGTTTTGCAGCTGCTCCTGATGGATAGCAAGCGTCCTCTCGAGTATATCAGCGGGGTTTGTCTGGCCAGAGTGTAAATCTGTCATGGTTTTGACGTGTCTAAACCACATGCAGAATATACTCAAGAGGCGCGGAGCAGTTTCAGATATTTATTTTAAAGCAGGGGAGCACGAGCCGATCTCAGGCGATTTATGGTTCTCGCAGCCAGGGAAAGAAAGTACAGCCGGGCTCGGGCAGTCTGCGGACAAAGGAGAAAGTTAGATCAGCTCACGGAGCAACGGGAATGGTGTTACTTTGTTTCCGCTTACCGCCGAGCGCCGCGATCTAGCCGGGGGGAGTGGAGCGGAGAGACGGACCCGATCAGTGACCCTCCTAGGTGGCAGATGGTGGTGGAGAGACAGGCGGGCGGTCAGGAGGGATCCGTGCGGGGCCCGAGCAGCAGGTGGATGGATGGGTGGCTTGAGGAAAGCTGGAGTAACCAGAGCGGTTTCGTAGGTGTCCACTGATTGACTCGTTGGAGCCGAATGGGCACCGGAGACAGAGTTCGCGGAGGAGCGAGGAACAATCGGGATGAAGGGGTGACCAATACTTGGCTACACTCTGGCATCGTCCAGCAGTCCAAGTGCTGTCTTTATAGTGCAGCTCCGCGCTGCTGAACGAGCCGCAGGTGTGTACCACGCCCACCTGTCAACTCCAGCCACCTGTGGGGAAAGCAGATCATGCGGGGCCGGCAGAAAACTGCACGACGCTTCCCGCAGGGTCCTGACACCATGAGTCACTGCTAAATGCAGACTGTCCTTTTAGAAACAACAGAACCACCTGCTAACATTTTTCCACTTCACTGGATATGTATCACAGTTCAGTTCAAAGCACATACTGTATTAGGGTCTTTAGGCTTTAGGCTTTTTTTTTACTAAGCAGAGGTGGGTAGTCCAGCTTCACTCTGCCTGGTGGCAAAGCATGGGGTGTGAATGCAGGTTATATGGTATGCAATATAACTATAAAAATGGAGTAGCAGTGAAAGAGCAGTGAAAGATAAATGGTTACATTTGCCTGTCAACAACAGTGCTGAGATCTGTAATACCTTTACAATTTTATAAATGATACAATGAAATATGATGCTGATCAGGTCACTTAAATCGGATGATTACGTCAAAAGTAAAATTATCTAGAATGTTGTTGCTTGCTAAGGATTTAATGATCCCATTGGTGTCAGGTGAGTTTGTCCAAAAAGGCATTTAAAAGTTAGGACACTGGCCCTAGAGACCTGAGTATGGAGTTTGAGACTCCTGGTTGCTGTCACAGAAGAGCTCCAGCAGATGTGTGTCCTGCAGACACATCCTATCCTCCTATCATCCACCTGTCCTGTCCATTTTGGCTCCATCATCTTGTGCTTGGTAAAACCTCCCCTCAGGATGGAGATGGGGGATAAAATGGCAGAGATGCCAGGTAGTTTTGAGGATTTAAAGGGGATGCAGTTCAAAGCAATAGTGAAGGTGGAGCTGTGGTGCTTCAAATGAAATGTTGGATGGTGATGAATGAAAGGTTTTGGGTTCTGTCTAACCTCCATGAGCATCTGCATCTGAGCTCTTCCCCCAGCAGCTATTTCAGCAATACATGTTTTCAATCGGTTTGTACAAGAAAACAACAATCTCCTCTTCATCCAAGGCAGAATAATATCATGGTGGCAAAAAAAAAAAAAAAAAAAAAATTATGCCATCATTGCACAGCTGGACCCAACACAGACAAGAGAAGAGCTTGTAATGGAAGCCACATCGTTTATTTCTTACAAAAACATCACTACAGTAGACAAAAGACTGCAAACAGATCCATTCTTTAATCAACACTGCTGAAGTGCACAGTTAGGTTCAGAGAAAAAGAAATATTCAGATGAATAAAAATGTTTGCTCTGTGTGTCCTTGCACATGCTCAGAGCAGTTAAAGTGTCCATTTTTTTCTTTATTTTGGTTATTCCCTTTAAATCATGCAATATTCACAGAATTACTATGAAATACATCAATAAATATCCCACCAAAAATACGATAAAAGAAGAAAAAAGCAAGAACAAGAATGAATTCCCTTTTCGGAAGTTATTCTGTTTACACATGTGCAGAAGAGCCGACATTACGGATCCTGCTTCTGGTACAGATCGGGTACTGACAGACCCTCCAAACAGGGTTGATGTCATTCGCTGACCCTCGTCTGTTTTGCAGATTCCATCTTCAGTATATTCAGCCCCTCATCTCCCGCTGTGTGAAGCCTGCTGTGAATGCAGTCTGTCTCCTGCTAACCCTGGGCTCTATCCTGCCTGTACCATGTTTTTGTTTGTTTATTTCAATCTTTTCAACAAAAAGTCCAACACCAACACCTGAATTATAGAAATTTACAGGTTGGAATGTAATAAAAACAGGTACAGACCTGTGAGGGACGAATACTTTTGCAAGGTACTGCAATTGGTGTTCAACCCTATGAGAATTTATTCTATTCAGTGTTTGTTTTATCTTGATTTAGAGAGTGAATGAGAGTACGGTAGTATTCTGGATCATAGATCGTACGGATAATCAAGGGCTCAGACCTCTTTGCACCACTGTACAGATAAAAATATGGGAAGAGTTTTCCTGAGAAACGCTCTCTTTCAAAAGAATAAATATGCAACTTTTCGGCCACATCAAAGAATGATACTCGGCCTGCCTCGTAGTCTAAATACACTCCCACATGCCTTGGCCTGGGATTGAGAAGGAGAACTTCTCGGGGTGAATCATTAACTTTGTAATCAAAACCAGATTTTACTATAGAAAAGAATCCCCTGTCTTTTTTCACAAAATCATCTGACCTATCAACCGTTTCCAGGGCAACACCGATGTCCCAGTCGTTTCTCAGACCCACCTGGACCTCCCAGTAGTGCCGACCTGAGGTGAAGCCGTTTGTCCCAAAAACCATGGGTAAAACAAACCTCTTACAAGATGGTGACTGTGACTTTGCAGCCTTCGAATACTTGAGACGTTTTCCAGATTCAGTTATTATCAGGCCAGTCCCAGCGGTGGATTCATCAAAAGTCACAGATTCTACAAAAAAAAAAATGGAATTTTCCAATAAATAACTATCATCTCTTATGAATAACTGAAAAGTAACACAACAAAAGTACCTTTGTAATCTTTCATTCTGGTCAATTCTAAATGGGGAAAAACAAAACAAAGTTAATAACTTTTGTCTCCAAAAGAAACATTTATGGGTTAAGTCAAAACAACATCAATCTTACCAATGTTTGTCAGTGTTGTTCGTTTCGTTTGAAAACCTCTCAGAAGATTCTCCATGGCCCTCCTCATTGTATGAATGTACAGGTCTGGGTAAACCTTGGTCCTGGACCAGTCCTTGGTCACTAACATGGTGTTCAGAGCCTGCAAAGTCTGGAAGCATTCATAGGTGCAAGCACAGTACATGTGGTGTGAGTGACTAAAAGACACAACAAGATGGAGACAAGGCTGACACACAGACCTTTACTGACAGTTATGGAATAATTTCTCAAGCCCAGTAGACCTTCTTATCAGTGCTCTTTTTATGTTGCCTCGTGACTAAATATAAAATAAAATATGCAGAGGAGAACCTTTTGCTGTTCTTCTTAGCTGCCCATCGTGATGTGTTCTTTAAAGCCTATGTCCTTCATATAGATTACAAACATGTAGGGTGAGTAGAAGAAAAATAAGATGCAATAGAAGACAACCAGCAGTTGTTTGGTTTTAAGGACACCTTCAGACTGAATTTGGAATGCATGTTGTTTTGCCAGAATATTGATGGTCTGCCCAAAGTCTGTTAGAGACGTCTTTGAGAAAGTGATTTAAGATTGCAGAGTGATTTAGTGGGCTCCACACTTAGTGGAGACCTGAGATGTCCCGGGAGAGGGGGCAGTACAAACCCAACCTGACAAATAAACAAACAGAAAACTACATACACAGTCACATTCACTCATTCCCACCCCTACATGCAAAGACTCCTACAAAAAGAAAAAGGGGGGCACTGTTTAACACTCTTTATTAATTCAAAAACAATATTGACACCATCAATTGAAAGTTCTTATTAATTAACAGTCACTAGCTCATAACTATCCTGACATCCCGTTGGCCAATAATGAGCATTACTTCCACAAAAACAGCGACAGCCGCTGTGTGTTAAAGGCTTTCACAGCTGGTCTGACATCTTGGTAGTCTCCTGGCATCCTCTGGCACTCTCATGGCATGTTCGTGACACCCAGTGTCCACGGACCTCCAAAGTGTGCCAGCCTGTTTTCACGTGATGTTTTTATAGCACCACATTTGTTTTTCTTATCACAAGTCAATCAACTCACACAGTCACCATATAAATTGTTAAATTGTTTTAAAAAAAATATTAAATGATGTCAATTCAGCACATCATTAATCGAAAGTAAATATAGAACAGGCATTAAATAACTCCAGTGACAAACCGTTTGCCCATAAACAGCAATAGAATTGCGGCCTGCCGGCTTGGTGACACCTTGTGGTAGCAGAATGCCACTGCAGCTGCCACAAGGTGCCAGAGGACCTGCCACTAGTGACGGCAGCTGGACTGCCAGCTTTGTGACACCAAGTGGCTGGTGAAAGTTCCTCAAGCGTTTATTGGAAATAATATAAATAAAACATGTTTATTTGGAAGTAGTTATAGATTTACAGGAATCTATAACATTTCATTTGCCTAAAAACAGCAAGAGGAACGCAGCAACAGCCGTGACACCTTCTTGGCAGTCGCATGCCAGTGGAAGTGCCACCGGAATTGCCGCTATCAGCTGCCGCTGCCACAAGAAGAGCCACTGGTAGCTGCCACTGCCGCAAATTGGCTGTGGCAGCGCCAGTCCTTGGGGCGTCTACGTATAATATGTATGTTGCTGCAATGTTAGTGACTTGATGTAATTATCTGTCCGCTGTCTGATAGTGTGACACATAATCTCTACTCCTTATTTGCTCAGTTGGCTTGAAATTGGCTGAGCTTTCTAACATAGATAGCTTTTGATTTGACTGACTTGTGTTATATTGAGCAGAAGATCAGGACCTGTTGTTGAATTGGAACTGTTATTATTGTTCTATTCCTTTAAAGTAAGATGTATTTATTGAACTGTATCATTAGAAATGAATGCAACCTGTTTTCTTGTAAGGTGTCATGAGAAAACATTTGTTGTGAGTTGGTGCTATAAAAGTAAACTGAATTGAATGGAGAGTTTTGTGGTCTAGAACTGAGCATTTAATGTAAGACCCCTTAATCCCTTTGATCCAGAAGCCTCCCATAAAATCTACAATCATGGTTTAGCAAAATATTCCTTTAGACTGACCTGTTACTAAAATATACAAAGCTTAATTGACTGACTAACCTGTAGAAGCTGAAGATGGTCTTCTTTTTGTGAAAGCTCCTCTAGCTGTGAGTGTTTCCTCTGTAGAGCTGAAACCTCCTCTTCTAGCTCCTGAATCATCACAAGGACCTCTTCCTGTGATTTCCTTAGTATTTGATCCATTATTTCCTTCAGTTTGCTTTGCATCTCTTGTACTCTACCCATCAGATCACCGAACAGCTTCTCAGCATTCTCTATTTCGTTATTAGCTTTCACCTATTTAAAGATACATTTGTTATTCACATAAATATGTGTCATTTTGCAAAAATAACGTTTAACCAAACACTCACTTTGCTGATTTCTGAGGATTTCTGAAATTCCTCCATCTTTTCCGTTCTTTCATCAATCATCAGTTTGATCTTTGCCTGGGTGGACTCAATGTTTACCTAAAATGAGCAGTTACAAGACAGTCAATGTGATCCAGCCACATTTCTCTTTTGAAGCTCAGTATTTTGACAGCATAGTGTCATCCGAGCGCACAAGATAGCCTCACTTTCTGCAGAGCCCCCTCCTCTTCCACAGGCACCGTCTCGTGTTCTCTATGTTCTCCTTCGCAGCACAGCAGACAGATGCACACCTGTTCCCGCCTGCAGAAAAACTCCAGGATCCTTGCGTGCTTCGCACAAACCTTCTCCTCCAGGTTCTCCACGGGCTCCACCAGCTTGTGTCTCATCAGGGCAGGAACCCGCTGGTGGGGCTCCAGGTGTCCGTCGCAGTACGACGCCAGACACACCAGGCACGACCTGGACGCCTTGAATCTAACGTCTGTGCACACGTCACACTTCACCTGCCACGGAGCGTTGCTGCTTTCAAGTGCCTCGGTTTTCCTTCTCTTTATTTGGACTGACATTTCTGCTATGACTTCATTTGTGGAGACCTCTGGCTTCATGAGGAACCTTTTGTTACACTTTGGACACTGACAAAACTCGCTGTCGCTCCACTGCTGGCTGAGGCAGGACCCACAGAAGGTATGACCACAAGGTGTGGTGACCGGTTCAGTGAAGAGGTCCAGACAGATCAAACATCGGAAATGTTCCTCTGGTAATGGAGTGAGGATGCTGTTAGTTGACATTATGCAATCTCTGTTGAAGAGGAAAAAATTACTTATAGGCCACTTTGTCAGGGGTTGTGCATCATCTGTTGCATGACTAATAAGATCTAAGTGTAAGATATGTGAGAAAAAAATTGACCATTCTAACTCAGAGCTCCTAAGTATTTCACAAAAAATAAAACGTAAAACACAACAAGTAAATCAACACAGTGTGCTTATAATTGGTCTAGTTGCAGTACCTTTAAGCAATTACAATGGTAGCCAGAACAATACATGGCTAACTTAGGTCAACAGGTGAAATAAAGAGATAAGGCCAGGATAAGACTGGTCATTATGTTTGACTTGAGGATGAAAGATACATTTCACAGTCATTTAAATAAAAGCTTTTATATGGTAATTCTGAACAAACAGAACAAAAGGAACATATATAAGAAGGAGGCCCCATTATGTTGTATCTAATTCATGAGGAGACAACTCGGGCTTCCCAGATGTTTGGACAAGCTGACCACAAACTAGAATGGCAGCAAACCACAATACCAATCATTTTGGAAGATGACAACGTCCCGGGAGCTTCATTTCCACATGCTTTAATCGTGAAACCCAGCGTAGAACAGCTTAAACGTTGGTTGAAATGTAGAGGCCTCTAACTGAGCGGAAAGAAAGCAGTATTAGTAGAAAGGCCGGGAAGGCTGTCCTCTCCTCTCACACAACAAATCACGCGCGAGGAAGAAACCCCTGAACTTTGGTCGGCTCTTGTTGCGTGGCGCGATAACCAGAAAAAAACGGTTCTGCTGGATTAAAACCAAGACGAAAGAAACGACTTCACAATCAAAAACGAGCAAAATGAGCCTGCTTCCAGCACTCAGTCAGCACACGAGCAGCAGAGTTCTGTAGCAGCTAAAGCCTGGACGTGTTTTTCTCACTGAGCCCAGAAAGCAGGATATTGCAATAATGTAATTGGCTAGAAAATCATGTAGTGGAGTCTTAGTGTTGACTTGAGACAGAAGAGGGAGGACATTGGCTAATTTGTTTAAATGATAAAATCCTGTTTTTGCTGTAGTTTTGATGTGTGAAAAAGTGAGCTCAGAGTTCAGATAGAGCCCTGAGTTCCCCATTTCTTTGGAAGGCTTAAATGAATCTCATTTGCCTAGAAGCCAAACCAGGTTTCCAGCCCTGGCACGCCCAATGAGTCATGACCACATGTAGCTGGTAAGACACCACAGTGCACCACCGTTTTTTTTAACACAGTAGATAATGCTTTTTATAACTAGCAAAATATATATCTCACTCAAATAATGATAACTCACCCCAGTATCGCCTGTTCTGCAGTGAATTCCAGATCTTTCAACAGTCTGTCACATGCAGGATGGAAAAAACTCATCTTCAAGGAAACAGATCCAGAAAAAAACCTGAGAAGCAGGACCAGCGTCTGGCACGTAGTGGGCGTGGTCAGGGCACGTCATTTCACTGAAACAAAACTTAAAGTTGGCTTTTAAGTCAGAATAAAAAAAAATACGCAATCCTGGTAATGTTTTGGACGACATTTATTGGTTTACACTTGTCTCTTACATCACACAGGTTTTCAGACGACACAGTCATAACAGAACTTTATTTTTCATGTCACGCATGCAAAAAGTGAAATGAAACCAAGTGGAAAATAGTTAAGTTCACACGGGACTTCCACCAAATATCAACTCCAGACATCTGTTAGCTCGACCGTAGGCCTGGAAACATCTAAAACGATCATGTTATAGCAAAATATCAGCTTAGCACATCTTCTAAAACATAAGTGTTATTTACTGTTCATTTGACACAGAATAAAAAAGTTGTATCCAAACTTAAATGACTTCAGTCATGCGTAGGTAAACCAACACACTCTGACCTCAGAACATGTATATTTTGCTGATTTCACCGAAGATGATAGCTTAATGGATGCAGATGTGTTGGCTGTACATCTGTGATAAGAATGTCCTGTTCTCACATCCATGGACCTGTCAGTGTCTTTCCTATCTATTCCAGTCCTGTTGTGGTTAAGCTGAGTGAATTCTCTTAGCTGACAGGAGCAGCATCAAGCGTAGTTTTCTGCCGCTGTATCCCATCTGCTTCCCGGTTCGTTAGAAAGACGTCCTTCTCCACAGCTTTCTTGTACCAAGTTATTTAAGCTACTCTTGGCTTTCTATCACCTTGAATCAGTCTAGTAATTGTCCACTGGCCTCCTCCTTTAGATCATTATTTCCTTACCGTTAGATGTTTTGACTGAACATCCTAGTAAATCAGCAGTTTCTGAAATACTCATACCAACCAATCTGGCACCAGCAACCAAGCCAAGGTTTGACTTGAATCCATTTGAACTTTAGTAAATCGCCTTCACCATGTATGGTTGCCTAAACGCATCTAGTTCTCAGATTTGATATTTGTGTAAACAAGCAGGTATACCTAATAAAGTGACAAGTGAGTATATTTTCCTAATGAGTATTTTTCTTAAATGAAAAAAAAAAAACAATTACCCAAGAACAGATATAAAAAAAACGTCCCTTTTTGTGCTACAGGTGGGAGTCCTTCAAAGTCTCTCCACACGTGTTTTGCACAACGTGTTAAACTTTTGCAGACAAACAAGATTTTGATGTTTTTTGGGGAAAAAAAGCTGTTAGTAGTAACCTTGATTTCAGCCTTTGCTTTTACACAACTTGCCCTCCACTGCTAAAAACGTTTGTGTAGAGTTAATTTCCTTTGTGAAAAGCCAGCTGTGCATCAATTCTTTGAATATTTAGGTTTTTTTTATCTCCAGGTGACTTCAAAACACTAGTGTTTAACTAAACCGGTCTGACATGTTTCAACAAACGCTTTATCTTTGTCACAAAAGCTGTGAGGGGAAATGGTGACCTCTAGAGGTCTCAGGACATGCAGCACTTGAAACTCTGAGGAGTCTGGGCCCAGTTCACATATAACACACTCCAATTAAGACTTAGGGGAAAAAGCTGTTCTCCAATGAATACTGCATTGGGCTGAACTTATTCCTCTTGGTATGTTGTGCTCCTCATATTAAATATAAAACATATATTGCTGAAATCCTCTTTTTTAACCCAGTGCCAACTGTCTAATTCTAAGAAGGTGGTCCTGATGAGAAATTAAGAACTGGAGATGTTCCTATTCTGTGTTTTCACAAATAAATTAAAGGTAAATCTCGTACTGTGCAGTTTCACCGCAGAGAAATATTATCCTCTTCATGTTTCTTTATGTTTGATTTACAGGTATATCTAAAAAAAAAATTGCATGTTGTGTGCAAGTTCTGCATTTTTTGTCTTATTTCAGAAAGTGAAACTCCTATATTGTACAGATTTATTACACAGAGAGGGAAATATGTCAGTCAGGCACATTTTTTGTAATTTCAATAATTAAGGCATAAAGACAATGAAAACTCAAAATTCATCAACTCAGCAAAGTAGAATATTATTAATAAAAAGGACATTTTAAACAAAAATTTCTTCTGAAAGGTACTTTTGCAAGAATCAGCCAGTGGTTCAGCTGAGATATAATGGCTGCCATGATTGTCCTTATGAGGAAGAGGAGAGTCTGGTGTCCTTCATCTTCCTCTTGACAACAGCCCAGAGATTTTCTATGGGGTTCAGGTCAGGGGAGTTTGCTGGCCAGTCAAGAAGATGAACAACATGGTCCAGCTTTTGGTATATTTAGCAGTGTGGGCCAGTACCAAATCCTGCTGTAAATAAATTGCACTAAAATGTCCTGGTAAATGACTGCAGTTGGCTCTTCATGTGCTGACTCCAGCCTCAGTCCACACTGTCGCTGGTGTGCGTTTTCTTTCCACTCAACTTTCTGTGAAGATGCTTGAATAAAGCACTCTGTGAACAACTAGCTTCTTTAGCAAAGACCCTTTGTTGCTTATCCTGGGTGTCAGTGGCAGTATTGTGGACATCTGTCCAGTCAGCTATCTTCTCCATCACCATCTAGCCTATTGAACCAGACTGAGAGACTATTTGACACTCAGGAATCATTTGTGGGTGCTCTAAGTTAATTAGCTTATTAAGGTTAGGACACCGTGACTTTCCATTATTTACCTTTTGTTGTAAATCTCAAATGTGTACATTTAAAAGAGGCAGCAACTCCAACCTTCACCACTGGAAGTCTTAATGCTGGGACTCATCATTCAAGAGAAACAGAGAAGAGTAAGTTGTATAGAGGAGGCGCAGGGTTAAAGGTCACCACTATTGTCTGCTGTTAATTCCTTCAAACCCTCCTGGCACCAGTTGAGGCCAAAGAAAGAGAATTTGAGATGGTTTTCACACCCAATATTCGGGTAGACTCGGTTTTATTGGGGACCAAATTGCTAAATTTTAGGTGGTGTGGTTTGCTTTGTCACATGAACCAAACATTTCGACCAGCCTGTTCAATCACTCGCCTGTGGTGGCGCTGCACAAGGAAACAGAAGGAAAGAGGTTGGTCAACAACACAACTTCCTTCTCCACAAAAATGTACACAAAATGGAATGGTAACAGCTATTAGTCGTATTATTGCAATGTTGTCTTTGGCAAGTGTGCTGAACAATTCAACAGTGGGGTCGGCATGAGCGGAGGACAAAGCAGAGGAAAACGGAGATTATTGTATTTTACGCAAGATGGGTGAGACGGCTTTCTGGCGCATACACACATTGAACAGATGTAATGCTTACACAGACGTCGAGCAAGGCATCTATAATATATGAGTTACTTCATTAGTTTTAATGCTAAGCTACAATTGTATTTACCAGGATTGCCCTGCCCTGTAATCCACTTCCTGATTTTGGATTGGCCTCTGGTTCGCCTGGCATTCCCATATGTATTTGAACCGCTCTAGAGTTCACTTCAACCACTCCTAAAGGTGGAACCGAGTCCGCTGTTTTGTTCCACATCAGAGTTCGATTGTGCATTCACACCTCCCCAAATGAACCGAACTTTCTGAGCAAGTGAACCAGAGTCAGATTAAAGCGGACTAAGCAGGGCATGTGTAAATGCACCCTATGGGTGCAATGGGCCATCCATGTGGGGGAGTTGTAGATTATTTAAGAGCTAGAGGAGACTTCTGTAGCCTGTAGAAGATGATGAAAAACATCAATGGTCTAGCCACAAGTTGCTAAAGTGCAAACCATCTAAATTGACTCCTGGATAAGTGTCAAAAGTTTTTAGAAAAACTGACCAAAAGTCTGTTTGCCTCGGATTTGGGCCTGTCTGCTGAAGACGATGTAAGTGAGACACACTGCCAGGAGAAGTGAAAAGGAAGTCCATATGTGGCTTGCTGTGTAATAAGACACCCTAGACAGTATATTTTAAGCATTACTGCTTCATCATATATTAATCATGCTTATCTACTCATATAAAAGCTGAGAACACAGATGTTGGAGAAGCTTTTTGAGGCTTGGACTTTCAGAGAAAAAGAAGAAGGTTCACATAGAGAGAGTGCTACCCTCACTCCGTGGAGGGCGGCTACACCAAGAGGGATTTTGAACAACCTGTCACGTCTTTTTTTATAATTATAATCTTTAACGTTTGTATACCGATCACTGATCTTGTGCTTGGTTTTAAAATAAACTTTCTTTTTGAGCACATTTTTATGCTCAGCTAGAGTATATATGATCTCTACAGTAGGATAAGTGGGTGTCACGGGGGCTCACTGGTTAAACCTGAAACTGAGAAGTGGCCCTGGATCAAATAAGGTCCAAGACAGCCTGCTGATTTAACACTTTTTTAGAATATTCCAAATTTCGAAGACACTGAATTTTGGGTTTCCTTATCCGTAAGCCATACTCATCACACCTACAAAAATTAAAAGGACTGAAATATTTTACCCAGTGCGTAATGCATCTATAAGGAGCACACAGAAATATAAAATAATCTAATTCCAATGTTATGAGATGTACCTGTAAGTAGTTTGAATTCAAATGTTGTCTAAACACATTAAAAACTGTGGAATATCCTTTTAGTTTTGTGTTGTGAGGAAGCTAGCAAGCAGAAACCAACCATTCCAACCTGCAATCTTAGCAGCTAAGGGTTAGCCATCTAGTATTCTCAAAGCTCACAAACATGTGTTACAATGGCAATGTTGTTTTTATTCATTCTGAGTACCAATAATTCTGCCAACAAAAGTAAATTAATAGTGCCAGACTTCCAGAATGCTTGACTAACCTGGTGTTTTAACCGGGCTTGATAAGCAGTCTTTTTAATCAACTCCGTCATCACAACACAACAACTCAAGAACTGCTTTCAGTCTCAAACACAGGGACAGGGTGTTAAGCTGAAGGCACATCGCGTCATATCCAGGGTTCACCCGTCTGTCACCAGACATAGTCCCATGTTGACAGTGACTGCTTTTACATGGTGAGATCTTGTTCCACTAGAAAAACAAACTATAGACTGCTTGTGTCCAACCTTTTGCAGAACACTCAGCGTTAGTACATAAAACTGCAATTCAATAGAATTAGGCGAGTGAGTCTGAATTCCAGTCTCTTCCAGGGTTCTCATCTTCATGATGAAAGTGTGCTGTTTTACTTGATGAGGTTTTTCTCCTGCACCGGACAGATCACCATTGTGTCGGAGGCTTTGTCGCAGCAGTACAGGTAGAAAAATGGCAGAATCTTCTCGGTGAAAGTGTCTTCAAACGTGTAAATGTGGGTCTGAGCTTTCATGTCATAAAAAGAGACGTGTCCTTCCTCATAGTCCAGGTACACACCAATTCTTTTTGGCTTTGGGTCGAGAGAGAGCGGCAGTGGCGGAGCTGTTGACACCCGATAGCCCTGGCCTTTCTTCATGGCCAGAGCCCAATAACCCTGGGATGTGCTGACAGAGATCCTACCCTTCCTTTTGACGGAAGACTTGGCCACACCTAAGTACCAGTCATCCTTTTCCCCCACCTGGACCTCCCAGAAGTGTCGTCCAGAAGTGAAGCCATCTCGGCCCAGTACTATGACCACGGTGTCGAAGCGGTCAGGGTTGTCCGGGAGTTCCTGCCAGGCTCCCAGATGCCTCACCTGGTGTCTGTCCTGCGAGAGCTGCAGCCATGGATTGGCCGTGTCAGGGTCCAGGATGACGTCCACTGCAGACACAAAACAAAGGATGTAACTACAGGACGGTTTAAGAAGCAAAACAAAAACTCCAACTAAATAACAACAGAAAATGAGGAAATAATTACCTGAATATTTCGGAATTTTCTTAATCTCTGTCAAAAGTCAAGACAAAAGGTAATTGTTTTCAGATTATTGTCACCTTATGGACATGTTTTTGCTTTTCTTTTAAAATTGTTTTAAAAGTAACGTAATGTTTCCTACCGCTTTTGTACAGCTTGTCAATCATTTCACCTAACGTAGCCTCCAGTTTAGACACTGATCTCCTGATCATGCCAACGCATGCGTCGGTGGGAACACTGGTCTCAGACCAGTCCTTAACAGGTGGAGTAGCGCTTAAAGCTGGAAAGCTCTGCAGGGAGAAGGCAGAATGCCACACAACATCGTAAATAATAAAAAATTTTAATGTGAAATTGGTGTATATTTAAAATATGGAAGAAAAAAAATCGCTCCATTTGGAAAAAGCTTCTTTAAGCTATTCAAAGGTCATAGCTAATTAATTTTTTTAATGAAAATAATACATCTACGGAAGATCTAGAGTGGTGCTGAATCAAAAGTATGAATTTTACTGAAAAATAAATAATTGTTTAATAAATTTAGTCAGGTCCAAATATATCAGGGTTGGGCGATATGGCTTACAAACAAAATCTCCCGATTATAATTTACCAGATTCGATTAATTGATTTTTTTCTTCCTTTTGTTTCATAAAAAACAATTACTGAAATTATTTTTAATAACTTTAATTTCAATCATCTTGTCTGGGAGTTGACCCTAATTTAAAGTGCAACTAAACACAAGCTTTGAAATATGCCTATAATACAAGTTGGCATGTCCCGCCATAGTATTAAATGAAAATAAAAAAAACTGTTTGCTGCTAGTGGTATTTCACATCTAAGAATAAGCCTCACTTCACTTGCATAGTTTCAAAGTAATTCAGAAAAATAAGTACATGAATAAATTAAAGTACCTTACCTTAGGGTAAAATTTGGTTTCATCTTCAGAATATTTTGACAATATAATTTCCTAAAAATGTATTCAACGTTGCATGTTATTACAAAAACTAGTTGACCCTATCAGAACTGATACAGTGCAAAGTTTTATGGAAGCCCACGAGAGAGCACTGGAAAAAAAAATCTAGTTTTCCAAAACTTAAATCTTTTTAAATTTTAAATTGAAATTATAACATAAATTTATTGCCCAGCCCTAAAACATACACATTTTTATTTCTGGTTATGATGCCAACGTCAACATGCAAGGATTCTGCACTAATAGGAATAGCAGGTTGAAGTCACGTGAGACGGGGCTCAGTTGTTGTTTTTGCCAGCTCTGTGATAGGTCACACTGATCGTGTTTTTAAAGGTAGTTCGGGTCCTGGAAGCAGGAAAAACAGACTGGAGCGTTGTTAAGAAACGCTGAAGAGGAAGATAATAGCGTGGCTCGAAACCTTGCCTGGGGTATGTGAATGGAACAGAATGGCTACTCAGGTAGACGCGGAAGAGGAAAAATGGACAACATGGGAAAAGGAGAGGGAGAGGTTGAGGATGAGGAGGGAAAAAAGGTGGATAGGAGTTTGTTTGACAGTCAAGGAAGCAAGCGGGAATTAGAGGAAAGCAGTTCGGATGAGGAAAGGGTTGTTCGTAGGAAAGTTGTGAGAGAAGAGTTCAAAATAATATTTAGATTCAGAAATGAGGAAAAACAGGGTCATATGAGCCCCATTATGATTTCTACAGAATGAAAAAGAATATTGGAGGAGTCGAAATGGTGAAAGTTTTGAGACATGGAAACTTGTTGATAATTTGCAAAACTGAGGAGCCAAAAAAACAAGGAGATACATGTTGGTCACATAGGGGGAAAAAGGTGATAGAAAGAAAAGTCAGAGAAGAGAACAAAACAGTTAAAGGAGTGATTACAGGAGTACCAACCAATGAGGATCTAGATTAAAAGTAAACATGGATGAGACAAGGTTAACAATATACAGAGATTCTATAAACAACAAAGAAAAAGTGGCAAGCGTGTCATTTCTGATAGTTTTCAGAGGCAGTTTTGCCGGAAAGAGTTAAAATGGGATCCATGAGCTTCCCAGTCAGGCCTTTCATTGCGCCTCCACTCCGTGCTACAGTTGTCAGTGCTATGGACACTTAACTGTAGCAAAAAATAATAATTCTCTGTTGTTTACCCATGAAACTGGAGGAATTGTTCAGTTTGCTGTATTTTCTGTGGGAATTATGTATACACATTTGTGAAAACCCCCGTTTAAGAATGGAGCAAAACAACTAATTAACTGAGTGGCATTGCAGCCTGATGATTGTGACAGCTCACCTGCTTACCTTTCCTGTTCATACAGCTTTTAGGTCAGCATGTCACAAGGGCTTATCTGATATGTTGTGGCTTTGATATAATAGGACTGGGGAGGAGAGCATATCTGACGCACATTGTAAGTTACGTCACAGATTTTATTGCAGCTTGATTTGTTTTGACCTTAAAAGGCCAGGCTGGTTGTCTTTCTCCTTTGGCAAAAATGCATGTGACAACACTGGCCTTTACGGGACAGCCACAATAACAATAAAAACAAAGACGGATAACAGAATTGCGTTTAAATAAATTGTTCCTAACCTTCAGGAAGTGAATATGGTCTGTCCTAGCCACGTTTTCCAAGTCTGCGTGCCTCGTCTTGAGCTCCGAGATTTCCTGCTCCAGTTCGGCGGTGAGGCCCTCGGCCCACCTCTCCGTCTGCCTCTGCTTCTCCTCGATGACTAAAACCAGCTCAGCCTGAGCCTTCTGGATGGAGCGCACCAGCTCTGAAAAGACCTGGATGCTCTCCTCGATCTCTCTCTGAGCACTGACCTAAAAGCAGAAATCACACAAACGTTCAAATCTGCATTGATGAAAGAGCACGAGTGCTTCATTTGTGAGAGAGAAAAATTAATTCTATAGCTTTGACAGGAAGTCAATGTGGTATTCCCTACTATGTTGGAACACCTAGCATAATGGACGGTACATGGTCTGACTCACTTTGTTGAGCTCCACAGAGTGTTTGATCTCCTCCACCTTCTTCACTCTTTCCTGGATCATCTGCTGGACATCTATCTCTGTCTTTTTCAGCAGCGCCTGTGTGACATTAACAACATAGATGGCAGATGTAGAATTAATACTGTTACTGATATTTTAACTGTTTAACATTTTCATGCATTTGCTGCATATGTTCTGTTAACTAAACTTCAGATATCTACTGACTGTCCTTCAGTTCTTGCAGTAACTTGACATGCACCCTGGTTGCGGCAGTTGCAAAGTCAAACACCCAATTGCAATTGCAATCGGAGGCAACTACTCAGTTTTTCTGAAAATATTTCAACACCTATCCAGGAGTTGCCTCTGATTTAAGCCTGTTTGCTGTAACGGTGACCCGGATAACTGAGAATTTGCACAGGCATCAAATGTCTAATGTTTTTTTTTTTTTAAATCATCGTTATGTAGGCTACCAGGTCACATTAGGAACAAAACTGCTTGGTGTGGATGCTGTTATTGAATCGAGAAGACTCAAAGTTTACCATTTTCAGTATGAGTAAAGATGTTATAAGAAGAATCACAAGAAGCTAGTCTAAAAGACAACTGGATCATTTAGTCTGCAAGAGTGCAATAGAGAGCAAGACGTTCTGCAGATAACTTCATAATTTTGACCTTTCATAGTCTGTGACAGCACATCCTGGAATGTCAGGAGCCTTTAAGGAAATCTGATCGTTAGGAGAAAGATTTACACTGTTGTGTGAAGTTTTATTCATGTCCTGAAACTCAAGAAGAAAAGAAAGAGTTTGTAGGCTACTTCTTTTTTACAATAACTGTTCATTAATCGGTTTTGTGAAAGCTCTAATAGTGTCCTATTGTTTTCTTTGGCAATTATTTAAACCTCCATCACCAGATTTAAAGTCTGTCACTTAAAATAATTTTTGACAACTGTGAAATATGCAAGAGAACGCTCCATCCTCCTTACAGTTTGGAGTGACTATAAACAGGTTATAAAGTGTAATCAGTGTCTCAATAGCCGTGGTAATAGTTTTATTGCAGAAAATGATTGCTTATTATCTTTTTGACGGTAGCCTTTTGCCTATCTCTCTGACTGATGGGCGAACAGCTTGGACAGATGCCCCTCCAGTTGCGCCTTTCCCCTAAGTTTAAAGAGACCTTTCTTAGTTTTTAAGCTCTAACCATTCTGGGACACCCCGGTATTAATGTATGTTTTGTTATGATTACACTGGTTTTTAAATCCCTTTCTAGACTCTGCTGTTCCTAAGTTTGCTCATCCATCTAAGCAGATCACTAAAACTACAACAAGGCGTGAGTTTGAGGGTTCTGCTTGTAAACAATAACAAGAAACGCCACTGTAAAAGTTGACTTAATAGCTGTATTTCATCCCCTCAATCAAGGCTGTGATTTTGCTGCAATAGAAAGCACCCGTTCAGTGTTAGTGATTACTATAAATCCGCATAAACAGTGTGGTACCCCTCTGAGGAAAGGGACGCAGCCAGCAGCCAGGGTTAAGTAGAAGGTTCTGGAAAATTAAGGTCTGGAGAAAATATAGTCCAGAAGTATGATCAAAATTCACATTGAGTTTGCAAAAACTGTCAAACGTGTCCTTTTCCTTAACTTAGCACTCTTTAAATAGAGCCATAGTGAGAACATTGTGACCTCTAAATTCAAATCAATATGTAGTACAATCTTACATATCTATGTTTATAGGGCTGCATGGTGATGCAGGTGCTGGCATTTGTTCAGGCTTTGCAGTCATGGTTTCGAATCCTGGCCCTAGGGTCTTTCTGCATGAAGTTTCCATGTTCTGCCCGTGCATTCTTGGGTTCTCTCAGGGTACTCTGGCTTCCTCCCACAATCAAAAATCAGAACCATTAGGTTAACCAGTCTCTTTAAATTACCCCAAGGTAAGAGTGTGTGCCTCTATGTTGCCCTCTGATGAACTAATGGTGTCTATGGTGTACATTAGAGATAAGGCACCAATCCCCCCCTCCCACACTCACAAGTATGCATGCTTGTGTATATTTATGGGTGTTAGTCTGGGTTTCTCACCTTCTTCTCGGTCCACTCTCTCTCCACAGGGACGGTGTAATGAGCCCTGTGGTCGGTCTCGGTGCAGAGGACACACACGCACGTCTGGTCTTTCTTGCAAAAGAGCTCGAGCAGCCTCTCATGCTTGGGACACATCCTGTCCTCCATGTTGGCCACGGGCTCTATCAGCTTGTGCTTGGTGAACCTGGCAGCGTGAGATTTGAGGTGCTCATCGCAGTAAGAGGTCAGACACACGAGGCAAGATTTGATGGCTTTGGGGCGGCCCTCGCCCAAGCAAACATCACACAGGACATCCTCCCAGGTGGAAGATGGGAGAGGAGGGGTCTGAGACGTTGGGGAGGTTTGAGGAAGTGAAGCGGAAGGGATTTCACATGAAGGTGTAGGTGGCGTTTTGAGCGGCAGAGCTGGAGCTGAATCTTGAGGCGACGATGGAGGAGAGCTTTTAGATGCCAACACTGGAGGGATTAATGGGGGCAGCTCCTCCATTTGACTCTCCTTCACCTCCTGCTTGTTTTTCTTCTCCTCTTGCTTTTGTTTCAGCTCCTCCATAAGATGCTGCATTTGATCTTTCTCCAAAAGCCTCTCCTCGTCCTCCTTCCTCTTTTTCTCCAGGGTCCACTTCTTTGTCTTTCCAACCCCCTCTTCCCCACTTCCTTTCCCTTCCACACTCTTAACTCTTATCTGCTTGAACTGCTCTGCAATTTCCCTCAGGACGGTGTTCACGCTGATGTCGGGCCTTTTGTGGAAGGTCTTCTTGCACATGGGACACTGGTAGAGAGGGCTCGTTTTCCAGTATCCCAGGATGCAGCCCTGGCAGAAGTTGTGCCCGCAGGGGATGGACACGGGGTTGGTGAAGACGTCCAGGCAGATGGAGCAGTGCACCTGCTCTTCAGACAGGTTCCCAGTGGTGGCCATGCCTGCACGGCGGAGAGGCAGGGTCATTTTCAGCGAAAGCAACCAGCCTTTGAACGGGACATCTGACCTGCTGTGATATTGAGGTTGCCAGAGTTAGATGGCTTTTAATTCCTGGTGGCTCATGTGCATGCACAGTTGAGGAGAGATGGGTTAAGGGATGAATTTCTCAAAACAGATTTAAGAATGATGACTCGGTATTTTGTTATTGTTTATGTTTTACTATGCCGATATCTCATTCGTTTCATTTCAATTCTTTTTACTTTCTTAAACATTGTCACCTAACCTTGAGGTTAATTGTAATATGTAAATGTGACAAAAACTGTTATAAACGGCACAGATAAGACACATGAAAAATTAGGTGATCTTATTAGCTGAACTTCTTGGATTACATCCTTCGTATCAACTTTCCAGAAAAAACAAAATTAGAATTAGTCTGAAAATTAGCGGTACTCTTACTTAAAGGAGCAATCAGCAACATTTCACCACTAGGTGGGGCTTGAGCACTGTCTGTAGACTAAAACAAGATGTCTCTAAAACCCTGAGTGGCAGCAGTTCATCATGGATGTACATGCACCCGCGGCCAGCCTGGCAATGTGAACAAGAGACGGGAGAACAACGCAGAGAGATAATGTATAACATCATACTATATTTAATCTAAAAATTAGTACCCTCACAAAGAGGGCCAACAGTAAGCTATTTGCCTCTATGCCAATTTGAAACTCCTTTAAGTGTCTGCATGTTGCTGTTTTGGCTTTTCCAACTTCCATTTTGTACCTGTGTAAGTTTATTTATTTTGATAGATAAGTACTTTTGATGATATAAAAAAAAACTCAAATATGATCTAATTTAAATATATCATTTGTTGAAGTCCCTTTATGTATTAATTGTGGGTTTGAAACCTTATGAACCAGATAACTTTGGAAATATGAGAGACGATGACCCTCCAGACTAACTCTAGGTAACTTCATGTTGATAGGTGTTATTTTTTGGAGACACATATCTATGTTTCCTTACAGCTGGTAGTTTTAATAAAAAAAAAATATTTTTAAAATCAGTTTCCAAAGCAGGCACAAAATGTCCCCTAACTGTTTATGAAATGACACAAGGTCGGTTTGAAGTGTCCTGTGGAATATGGCTCACACCTGGAAAAGTCAAGAGCTAAACAACCAAGACTGCACGAATACAAAATAACAAATGAACAAAACTCCCTAAAGAGCAAACAGATGAGCTCTATATGGCTAAAGCCATATAGATTCAAACATAGCTGTTTGCAATGATGAAGAAGAACATGGAAGTGTGTAACTGTGAAAACAGCCAACACATTGTTAAAGCTATGGTTGGTAATCCTGTTCAGAGACACTTTTTGTTATACTGGGTGAAATGGTCCTTCCATCCTGACAGCAGTCAATACTTTATGTATGAAGAAAAACAAACAAAAAAATTTACATCCCAGCCTTCCGGTCTGAATGACAAGGATTGGTCAGAGGATTAGTCCAGCCAAGTTCTCCCTGGAACCACGTCCCCCCGTCGCGAGGGTATCACCTTATCTTTTGGTTGTCCCACAAGCCAATCATTGTTAGGTACCGGTGTGCGCGCACATTGTTAGTTTCCGCTTGCTAGCTGCACATGTGCACTTCTGTTTATGTATCCAGTTAGCTTTAGTGTTAGCCTTTCACCATATACTTTGAAAATGGCTGAGAGTCGCAAAAAGCAAACTGTTTGACATGTTTACTTTTTTGTTGTTGAGGCTTTTACAGAACTAGTGGCTTGTTTTTCATACAGTCAGCTGACAGGAAAGTGGGTATGAGAGAGGGGTAGAGACATGCAGCAAAGGACCACAGGTCAGAGTCGAACCTGGGTCGGCCACATCGAGGACTAAGGCCTCCATACATGGGTCGTGTACGCTATCGTGGTTAGATCGTGCAATATAACCACTGCGCCACCGAAACACGCCCAACTGTCTGACATGTTTATGAGAAGAAGATGAAGACCTCAGTAGAAAGAAATAAGACCAGGAATTGTTTTTTAATTTTTCACATGATCCCCCTAAGGAGCAAAAAAGTAGGTAAGACAGTCTTGAGCATGCAGTTATTCAAAAAGGGACTTGGCCATTTCTTACTTGTATTTCAGGAAATATCGCTGACTCTACCTTTAAGATGCAAAGTTTGTGCTGAAAGTGCAATGAAATCTTTGACATAAAAAGGCTTAAAAGAGAAATCTTTCTTTTGTTTGAATTTTGAGTTCTAGATTTAACAAACTGATGAAAGTACTTACATTGAGCCTTTTTGAATCCAGAACTTATTTTTAGTCATTTGGAAGAGAAGAAAATTGGTACAAGTGATGATTACTTGTATTTAGAGTAAAGTACATGCAAAGAAATATTGAAACATAATAAAAAAGCAATTTCAATAGACAATAGATTAGACAATCGATTTTTTATGTTGAATTTCTTATCTGTTTTAAATATACTAAATTATTTAAAATATGCCGAAGATTTTTTTTGTATTGATGGGGTTTTGTGGTTTTTATTTGCACATTTTTTGAACATGAACTGCAATGTATCACGCTCAATTAAAGCCTGGTAAACTATTTTGCAAATGCCACTGAGCCCAAAGTAACTGTGTTTGCCTTTCAAATACATTTAACTCCTGGCTAAAGGCCTCTGCAGTCATGACCGTACAGACTTTTACCACGAGAACCTACATTGTACATGTGTGTTAGTCTGGCATTTAACCACTGCTTTCCTATGGTCAAATCATTTTCCTGTGTTTTATATGAGTCAGCAGTAAACTATTAAAAGACAAACTGAAAGTAATGCAATCAGGTCACAGCTTTTAAGACACCATACATTAGTTTCCTGGGAAATAAAACAAACCCAACAACACTTCCCTTCGAAAATAGGTAGTAAACATGTTTAAATTCAGAAAATAGAAAGCAAAACTCTGAAGGAGAACCGCACAGACACTCACCAAAGAACAGCTGCCTAAGACTTCGCTCTGTGCTGATATCTGAGACCGGCTTTGACCACTGGCACCTCCAGCTCCCCCAGTACTAACCCACAACTCAGTCCTGAAAATAAACCTCCCCTCCCACCTCTTTCTTTCACCCTAGATACAAATTTAAGCCTCTTGGCCATGGCCTTCTGAGCCTCAGGAGGAACTGCCCTGTGTAAGTATAGAGCAATTCTCAAACTTGACAGAGAGAAGCTATGCAATGAAACAAAAATATCAATACTACATGGTTAACGTGCTGGTTTGCTCGATTTATATAATTTAAGTTGATAATAAATAACATTCAAGCTTGATTTAATTGGGTGGATTTGGTTGTTCTTGCATTATTTTTGATATTCTATATCGATCCCATTTGTTTAAAAATACACAAGAACTGTAACAAACATCCAAGCTGAAGCTTGTTTTTATTTATATATTATTTGTTTATCAGGGTTATTTAAACTGATAATAAATGTTCTCCAATCTCATTGGGATGTTGTATAAACTAAACATACTTCCAAATGTTGAAAATACAGGAGGACATGATAGTTAGCATAGCATATTTACAGACATGTTAGCATGTCTTTTGTTTTTTACTTAAAGCTTATTTTTATGGCTGTTCTTAGTTTGGGAGGTTTGTGTAATTTAAGTAGATAATGTATACTCAATTTATTTATTATTTTATTTAGAGTTAATACTTGCAATTGTTAAAAATACAGGAGGCTAGTTAGCTTAGCATATTTAGAGAGATGTTAGCATAGTTATTTGTCATACGGAACAGCTTGTTTTAATGGCTCTTGTCAGATTTGTGTCATTTAAATTATTAACAAGCGCCCTCCAGTTTCAGTTGTATTGATTTTGGAAGTCTTATTCAGGTTCCAGATGACTGAGAACACAAGAGAACATGTATGGCCATTTAACCTAGCACGAGCTACAGCAATGTTATAGAGCTATAGATCTATTCTGTTTTTGCTTTTACCACATCTAAAATATGAATATCCATCAACATGATGCAATGCAAAAATATAGTCAGAAATATTTTTGCTAATTTAAAAACATGTTACAACTGGGTTTTTAATTGTCATTTGTTCTTAATTTTTTTAGATCATGTGCTGATGAGCTGCATCTTTGAGCTTATTGCACATTTATGGATGTAGTGAGGAAAACACCAAAAACTGGGTAATCAGAGTTAATTTGGGATTTGATAAGGTGAGTGATTATACTTTTGAATGAGAAAAAAAATATATTTTTATTGTTTTGTTGTATAAGTGTCAATAAAATAGCAAAACCAGAAGAAATCTGTAAGGGGTTGTTCACAATTTTCAGCCTTTTCACAAATGCACAATTCGGACTCTTTGGGGCAAGGGGCAGTCGAGGTCCTGTGTTTGTTTCAAAGATGACTTGTTGAAATAGGGCCCATATTTTAGCACATTTTGCTGTTCTTCTGCCTAGCAAGCCTGACAACACGGGAGGGAAAAACAAGCCAAGTCTGCTTATTATGCACCACTTGGGCATCAGTCCAGAATGTTAATTTCATGCTGCTACTTCATGAGGCCTATGTGGGAAAGAGAGATGTTCTCTGAAAAAGGATGTTTGGATTTAAAAGTAAACATGGGAGTAAATGGACATAGCTGGAATGAACAAACAATATACTTTTGTTCAAGGCTGATGGAAGCCTAGATTCCAGTAAGTTAATCGGTATCAGTATGACTCATGAAAAGAAAGTCCCTGTTCCCAGCCTAGGCTTATTGGGCCATCTCCTGGTGAGATATAGTAACTGAGCCCCACGGTGATGGAAACTGAAGAGTTCCATAATATAATGTGCACTAGTTGGAAAGCACTGAAGGACATGCTGTATCTTGTCTTTAACGACTTGATGAACTGTTCCGATTTTGGTGATCAAGGTGTTCTCAGAAAATGTCGCACAAATGTCCAGAAGGTGAAAATATTCTATTGATGAAATATAAGGAATCTAGGCATAAGGAAAATGCACATTTCAGTTGTCATTTTAGGGTAGATCATATTTATTTGAAAACTGCAGAAAGAACATAAGAAAAAGAACCTGCATAACATAAAATCACAGACCATCCAAACCCTATAAAACAACAACAGCTCAGTTTAACATCTTTCAAATATGTGCAACAATCTATTTGTTTCCTTCAGTAAGTCCCTGAAAGGACTTCTTTTTACAAAAATGCTAAACTTTCAATGACACATAGCTACTGTTACATAGAGAGTTAAATGATGGGAGGGCTGTCACAGCCAACCATCTATCTTTGTACACATTTTCAACTTAATTAGACATGGTAAAAAAGAATGTTATGATTAGTGAGACTTAGAGGGACGGACATCTTTATCACACCACCCCTAGCATTGCTCTCAGTAGTGTAAAGGCTAAATTATTGTAATGTAAATAAATGAGACCATGATAAATCATTTGAAACTTTCTAATATTTGTCCTGTACAATTCAACTGAGACACAGCCAGTTCTGGTACAGGTCAAAGAAAATGAAATAAAAAGATTGTTAGATCTCATCCTGTCCACAGATCTTTTCAGGTGACCTCACAGATTTTCTCTCAAATGTAGTTTGGTCATTCTAGAACTTAAATTTTCCTCTCATGATTTTGACATTTTTGGAGTCGATGTGATGCTGAGCTAAACTAAAATCAAAACTCTCTTTATCCTCAGGTTTGCGGCAGAAAGCTGAAGTTTTTGGGGGAAACCTGAATGGTGCTTTGATCTGATTATAACTTCTCCCACCCTGACCAGAAACCCCATTCTGTCTAAATAACAGTAACATGCATGTATGATGTTTCATAGAGTCTAATGCTGTTTCTGTGTCAGACATGCTTATGGCAATCATGGACCTAAAGATTAAAGTTTGGTTCATATGATATATATTATTCCAAAAGGCTTTGGGGGGGATTCTTTGGTAAAAAAAAAAAAAAAAAAGGTTCCAGCCTTCCGTCTTGATCCAGACGTGCAGAGAATACCAGAGGATATCTGCCACATGTAGAACCTTTAGCTGGAACAAATGACTGTCCCTAAAGATCAGGTTGATCAGCTTTACTGTGACTGGTGATGGCTGGGTGCACATTTGAACCGAATGCTGTTACCGAATCAAAAGCTGCAACTGCTTTACGAGCATACCCAACCAGGTTATTGCACCTTTTTTCTTTCATACCTTTTTTCCCTCTCCTAGCCCATTTGTTTAGTTTGTTTTTAGCTGAACAGGGTAAATGTCCCATCAAAGGTGAAACAAGACTGGAAACGATTTACCGTAGTCTCATTTTTAACATCACAAAAAGCTGGGATTTGAACTGGGGTGTCCAGACTTTTAAGAGGCACTGAGCACTGTACCGGCCAAAGTCTCTGAACACAGTCTTTCCTTCAGTGTTTACACACAGTGTGCAGCAGGAGCTTGATTTGCTTCAAGCCAACAAAACTAGACACAGTTGATATAAAGTGCCTTGCAAACAAGTGACACCACCATGAAGTCTTTAAAGACAGGAGGACTTGTTTCAACAAAAACACTGAGCTCTTGGTCTAAGGTTTGCTCTCTGGCCGGCCTAGGTGTGTTTAACGGGCGTGATGACTAGAGGAGTGTTGTTCTTCCCATCCTGGCTAAGGCAGGGGCTGAAGATCGGGTAGACGCTCTCGGCGAACTTATCCGCGAAAGTGTAGAGATGCTGGCGCGTCTTCACGTCGTAGAAGGAGAGCTGGCCGGCCTCGTAATCTAGGAAGACTCCTATTTTGCCGGGAAGGGATGGCAGCATCAGAGGCAGCCGAGTGGCTGCGAGGGCCTTCACCTCGCCGTTCTTCAGCCACAGGCACCAGAACCCCCCCTCGGGGCTCAGCTTGATCTCGCCCTTGCGGCGAGCCGTAGCGCGGGCCACGCCGAGCGTCCAGGCCGTCTTACGCCCGACGTCCACTTCCCAGTAGTGCCGGCCGGAGTGGATACTCTCTCGGGCCAGGACGAAGAGGGCCGGGTGGAAGCGTTTGGGACCCTCGGAGTGGGAGACCTTGCGCGCTTCGTATTTGACCTGCTGGCCATCTTCAGACACCACCAGGTCCTTTTGGGCTGTGGATTGGTCCAAAATGACTTCACCTGGAGAGGAGAAAGCAGAATAAAATGCTGACTGAGCTGCTTTTTTCCCCCCCGGAAAAGTCTAAATATTAGATTCAGATACAGGACTGTCTCAGAAAATTAGAATATTGTGATAAAGTTCTTTATTTTTTGTAATGCAATTAAAAAACATGAAATGTCATACATTCTGGATTCATTACAAATCAACTGAAATATCGCAAGCCTTTTATTGTTTTAAAATCGCTGATTATGGCTTACAGCTTAAGAAACCCAAAAATCCTATCTCAAAATATTAGAATATCGTGAAAAAGTATACTAGTAGGCTATTCAACTAATCACTTGAATCGTCTAATTAACTCGAAACACTGCAGGGTTTCCTGAGCCTTGAAAAACACTCAGCTTGGTTCAGTAAACTAAATCACAAGTATGGTAGTGGTTAAGAGACGACATAAGATTCTCACAGTAACTGGTGTACTGACCATGGCATTACTGTCCTTGATTGGCCTGCCAATTCCCCTGACCTGAACCCCATAGAGAATTTGTGGGGTATTGTGAAGAAGAAGCTGAAAGACACCAGACCCAACAATGCAAATGAGCTAAAGGCCGCTATTGAAGCATCCTGGGCATCCATAACACCTCAGCAATGCCACAGGCTGATTGCCTCCATGCCACGCCGCATTGATGCAGTAATCTGTGCAAAAGGATTCCCAACCAAGTACTGAGTGCATTAATGGACATTTTCAAATGTTTGATTTTGTTTTGCTGTTATAATTTTTTTTTTTACTTGGTCTGAGGAAATATTCTAATATTTTGAGATAGGATTTTTGAGTTTTCTTCAGCTGTACGCCATAATCAGCGATATTAAAACAATAAAAGGCTTGCGATATTTCAGTTGATTTGTAATGAATCCAGAATGTATGACATTTCATGGTTTTTAATTGCATTACAGAAAATAAAGAACTTTATCACAATATTTTAATTTTCTGAGACAGTCCTGTATCTGTGCTCTCAAATGGCCAACATGCTGATGGATTGAAAAGATGTGGCTCCATCTTGTGGGCATTCAGGGGAACCGAGCATCAGAGGGCTCAGCAACCCGAAGGAGCTCGTTACCACGTCACATCGTGCAGGGGGAAAGAAGCTGAGCTGGGTTCACTCACTTGCATAGTTCTGCATCTTTCGGAGGTCTGAGGGGGGGAAAGGACAGACAAAGACAGAAGGTGAGGGAGAAAAATCATACCAAGTCGACAACTCATTAAGCAAAACAAGTCAGAGCTAAAGCAGATGGCTCATGTTGGTGTTGAGCGTGTAGCCGGAGTGTAGGGCTGGAAAGGCTCCAGCCACGTGCTGCTGCCACTCAGCTGAGCCCGCGCGGCTGTGCTGCAACATCGCCACCGTCTCCATCTGTCCAGTCATGGCTGATGTGTGAACGCAAAGATGAATCACTCGCATCCTGCAGAGCGTGTTCGCTGACCTACATATGCCTGATTTCAAATCTGCATAGAACATGTTGTCTGTATTATACAAGGGATTATGGGCTTTACTGGATCTTTGCAAATGAACCAAAATGAGGAAAAAGGCAACGGCTGTCAAATCTAGAAGAGTTTAGGGTTAGGAAACAACCAAACGCAATTCAATGTTGTCTTTTTTGTTTTTGTTTTATCAGCTTTTTTCTCATCTTTCTGACAGGATGTGTTTATATCTCTTGGACTTTCTCACATTTCATCACTTTACAATCAAAAGCTTCAATGGGTTTTATTTGGATTTTATGGTTTTATGTGACAGAGAAACACAAAGTTGAACATAATGGTAGAGTGGAAAGAAAGTTATAGGTTTTTTTTTTTTTGCAAATAAAATCTGAAAACCATGGTTTTGTATTTAGGTCTCTTAGTTAATACATTCTGGAACCTTCCACTGAGGTAACAGCTGGGGGTCTTTTGGGTATATTTCTCTAGTAGGTTTGTACCACTACTGACCGAAGTTCATCCCTCTTTGCAAATTAGCAAGTCAGTCAGACAGGATGGACTGTGTCTGTACACACCTTTTTTTTTAAAGATTTTTCTTCACACTGGTGACCGTTATTGAACAGCAGTTTGACAGGAAACCAAGTGATGCAGGAAGGGGAAGGCATCTGGCTCAAGACTGGGAATCAAACCCAGACCAAGTACATAATTGGCTAAACCCTCTGCACATGGTGCGCCTGCTCTGATAACCGAGCCATCATGAATAGCAATGGTCCGGACTTTGACTAGGCCATTCAAACATGTGCATGTACTTTGATTTAAACCACTCCGCTGTAGCTCTGGGTCATTATCCTCCAGGATTGCCCTGTGTTCAGCTTGATCCAGCAACCCATCATCCAGAGTTTCTGTTCCTTCAGAAGAAAGCCATTCCCACAGCATGATACTGCCACCACCATGTGTTACCCTGGGGGTAGTGTGTTCAGGACGATGTCCTGTGTCCGTTTTTTAGCCAGGCATGACATTCTGCATGTGGGCATAAACGTTCTGTTTCTCTACCCTTTTCCACATGTTTATATGGCTTGTGCAAATTTTTAAATGAGAATTATTGTGACCTCATGTCAACAACAGCTTTCTTCTGGCCACTTTTCCTTAAAGACCAGATGTGTGCAGTGCAGCACTAATGGTCCTACAGAGTAACCCTGGACTTCTTGAATCTCTGATTAGCGCTTCTCTTGTGTGGCCTCTCAGTTACATTGCAGAGCCACAACTCCAGAGGTTTGCAGTTGTGCCATACTCTCTCCATTTTAAGGTGGACAGCGCTCTGTGAGATGTTCAGAGCTGGAGATGGTGTTCCATGACCTAACCCTTTTTGAACTTGTTGGTGTCTATGTTGCTAATTTCTTTTATCACTTTTAGGTAAGTTCAATATTTTTCTTCTTTTCTGGGTGACTGTGGCACAGGAGCTAGGAGCTTGTCCTGTAACCGGTGGGTTGCCGGTTCGATCCCCCACTCCGACAGTCTCATTTGTGTCCTTAAGCAAGACACTTCACCTGCATTGCCCGCTGGTGGTGGTCAGAGGGCCCAGTGGTGCCGATGGATGTCAGTCTGCCCCAGGCCAGCTGTGGCTACAATGCAGTTAATCACCGTCAGGGTGTGAGTGAATGTGGTGTAGAGCGCTATACAAGTACAGGCCTTATACCCGTTTTACCATTCTTTTAATATCTTGTTATAGTTTGCTGTTATGTTCAGCACTTGTCAGTTTAGGGGTTGTTAGGTTGTAATAATATAGTTATGATATGGAATGGTGGTAAAAACTAGATTGATGTTTGTGGTTGCAACGTGGCAAAATGTGGAAATCCTGAATGCTTTTGCTATTTGCAGGACAAGGTGCATCTGTACATAACCGATTCACCTTGTCCTACTTATGGCACCTTCTTGTGATTATTGATTACTGGGCCGATGTGACATGTGAATTTCTCCAATGTGAGATCAATAAAGCCTATCTTATCTTATTCACTGTATATGCGACAAGAAAATGATCCACGTCATGACTAGAGTAAAACAAAACACACATAATGAAACTGATCTAAATGTCAGGGCCAATGCAAGCGGTTTCATGTGACCAATAGTTTGAACTGTATTGTTATTTATCCCTTTCAAACGCTAGTGTTCATTGATTGCTGGTCCGGCTCAGGATCCGGTTCAGGATCCGGCTCAGGATCCGGCTCAGGATCCGGCTCAGGATCCGGCGCAGGATCCGGCTCAGGATCCGGCTCAGGATCCGGCTCAGGATCCGATTCAGGATCCGGCTCAGGATCCGGCTCAGGATCCGATTCAGGATCCGGCTCAGGATCCGGCTCAGGATCCGGCTCAGGATCCGGCTCAGGATCCGGCACGCACGGCAGCCGCTCGCTCACCTTTCCCATACAGCCGCTTCAGCTCGTCCTGGAACTTCTCGATGAGGCTGCTGACAGAGGAGCGCAGGCTCCCCAGATAGATGTCGGTGTTTATGCTGACCGCTGACCAATCGCTGAGTTCCGGCGAATGGGACAGCGTGGCCAGGTTCTGTGGAAAACAGAGCACATGAAAATGCAATGAGGTTCGCAGGGAGGAGAACAAGCTGCACTAAAATAGGACGTTGGTGACCTTATTTAGCGCTCCCCTCTTGTTTTTAAAAGATTAAATGAGGGGGAGGAAAAAGGCACGTTGTTTCCAAATTTGCTGCTTTGCATCTTTCCGTTCCCACTGTGTACAACATACCAGGCTGCTGACTTCAAAAGAATCTTTCATGTGCGATCCAATCTCCGTTTTACACACATGAAAAGTGCGGGAATAAAAGGGTGAGGGAGGGCTAACAGGCTCTCTCGGTTCGTTGAGGCCTTTGATGTCGTGCCTCTGAACTCTTAAAGCAAACCACAGCTGGCTCTAACTATATTATTCTTTCAATATAGAATGGTAGTTCATGCCAGTATAGACTGCATTTGTCAAACAAGCTTTCTTTTTTTATATATATATTTCATCAAAGAGGTCTACAGGGATGTTGGGATTTACTGGAAAGTCTGCGCTACCTGAAGGAAGACCACTTTGTCCTTGGTGTGGGCGTGGGCATCCAGCTCGTTGCTCCTCCTCTTCAGCTGGCTCAGCTCGTTCTCCAGACTCCTGGCCAGCTCCTGGGCATGGCGCTCCGCCTCCCGCTGTCTGGTGGAGATCAGCTCCACCATCTCCGCTTGACTTTGCTCCACCAGCTTCTGCAGCTCAGCGTACACCTGCCAGCTGTCCTCCAGCTCTTTCTGAGAGCTGGCCTGCAGACAGTAATTGTGCTCTTTTAGGACGCTAAGAAAGGCCCAGGTGGCGTCAATATGATGATGTCAGCGATATAACAATACGGTAGAAGGGTGGTTGTGATTTTTAGGCTACACTACAGACTACATTAGTTTAAATGTTTACTTGTTTTTTACTGTCAGACTTTAGGAGTGTGCTTTTAGAGAAAAATAACATCTCAATTAGAATTAGTTTCCTCCTACTATACATACTATTTCCCATAAGGAGGATGTGTTTGGGTTTATTTTTGGGATACTTTTAAGAAAAATCTGGGTTAGTTTTGTAATAAAGGGATTTCCAGTACTTGATGAAGCTTGAAAAGCCACAAAACAAATACAACAGATTCAACATTTGAAGAATGGTCTGGCTTATGAAAATGACATCCTCTCCGTAGAGTTTGATTTGTGTTTCACAAAATGAACACTGAAAAATGTACGAAAACCAACTGTTGTTTGTATGGCAGTAAGAACCAATGTAACAACCTACAAGGTTCCCAAATAAACCGGTTTCCTACGTTACATGATTGTTTCCAAAGAAGGAGTGTGTTTGGAGTTGTTTCTCATAATTCTCGTACCAGAAAAAAAAAAACAGACTCGCTTTTGGTTTCACTTACAGTGATACCCAACAGAGTATATATTTTATTTTAATGTATTATTTTCTGCAAAAAAACTTTTTTATTTTCCTACTTATCTAACCAGATATTATCTTTTTGCCATGAACACAAACAGGGACTACAATCAAAACTCCCATCATCGGTTGTCTTTGCTATGCTAACTTGCTAAGCTTTATTTATTAACTAAAAAAACTTTAACAGTCAGGGATGAGAAGCAACAAAACATTCTAAATTCCTTTTTTCTAATTCCTCTTCCCTAACAGTTTTGGGTTTCTCCTGTGTGATGTGAGACATGTTTAGTCTTTGAAAAATGTGAGTGAATTGTATAGAATTTTAGACCAAAAAATAAAAAATACAAAAAAATAATAATAATATCCCACCTTCCTCTTCTCTACTGAGGAATACAGCAGATACAAGAAAGGTGTGTCTGCTGTATACCTCAGGCTAAAATTAAACCAAATAAACCTGGTCACAGTCAGCATGCAAAATGTAGGCCTTGGGCTCTTTAATTGTTTCTTTTCTGCATCAATCACCAAGAGTCTGTCTGCCACCTCTTGTTCAACCGGACAGGCTGGTTGTGTTTTTTTCCCAAGCCCGATTGGAAATCCCAACTAGCTTTTCCTGTCTGCATTAGTTTGAATCACACACACACAGATCCTTGTTCTAACATTTACTGAGAGCCGTGCCCTGACTTCAATTGATTTCAACCCTTTTGATGGCCTTACCCTGACCCCCAAACAGAACCCCTAGCCCACAAAAGGGGGGGTCTGCTGCATTTGGATCAGGTTTTGGCCCACATGAGGCCCATTGGTCTAAAAGGGCCCTGAGACGGCAACATAAACCCGTAGACACATAAACACACACAGGGGTGTTTACGACAAACAGTCGAGGCCATCCTAATCCACTGTAACACAACCCTGATTGTATTTGACAAAGCAAAACACGAATCCAAGAGTTTCAATGAAAGTGCTACATGTTAGCTTCTGGCTAATCAAGGAAAGGTGCAGCTAAAATGCTCTGTAAAAATAAATAACAGGACTATATCTTAAAATAGTCTGATAAACAGCGTCCTCCTGTGACATTTGAAGGCAGCATGCTGAACCACCTCATGCATTTTAATGTTTGCCCGGTCGCAATTTGTCTGCGATATTTGGCCCAGTCAGTTGTCATGGTAAACCCTTCAGGCAATGGGCCCTTCACGGGTTTATTTCTTCCCCCAAAGATAAAATTTTACGGCCGAGCATTCGTGGGCAAACGCAGCATCTGAGAAAACAATCGGCAAGTGTTTCCACCAGCCCCACCGGTCGGATGGCCTCGGACATGGATCAGAGTCTGCGTGTGTGAAAGAAAAACAAGCGGAGAGCACGAGAGGAATGACTCAGATAAGGACACGTCATTGCCCAAATTTCTTTCCTATTCTTCGTCAAAGTAAAGAAAGAGTACAGAATACGGGGGGTGGGGGTGGGGATTGTTTTTTTTTAGCGAGTGAAAGGAGTAGACACCAGTTTATGGTTTATAATCCAGCCTAGAGCAAAGAGCCTTGCTGAAGCCTTTGAGCTTTGGAAGCACATATTCACAGTAGACAGGGTAAATATTTAACAGACACTGGGAACCGGTTAAACATTGCTTCTGATTGGCTGTAAAAAATAAACACACGTTTAAAGAAGGCAAGGGCTGGGGTGAGATTCTCACTGAATGGTAACCTTGAGCATTTTAAAAACCGACAATTACCGACGCAGACGGCAAAAAAAAAAAAAAAAAAATTGAAATATATGGCATGATTTCCCTGGTTTTTAAAAAACACAAGGTAACAAATACTGATAATAATTTTGAATTTCACAGAATGTAGCAAAAATATAGGATGAAGTATTTTTTAAATGAATTTAACTACACGGTCTAATTTAGCAATGTTTTCCGAGAGTTTATTGTGAAGACTGATTTACTTCGGTGTTTACAAGCTTGGGCAGACCTTTTCCAAAAAAATCTTACCTTAGTAAGAAAGATGGGTGGTGCTGCTTTAGTTTGGCCTCAATAAATCTTTGTCACAGAGACAAATCAAATTTGTCTCTGTGAAGTGATGGAAAACTTTAGGGGCTTTATTTCAGTCTGCTGACTAACTGTGTATGTAACAGGTGGGGGAGGGGCAGCGGCACATTCTTCTAGGCTTCATAAAGTGGTTACAAAACTCCAGGGAAAGTAGCCCTTCCTCTGGCATCATCATTAGAAGGACTTTAATGTGTAGGAACTGTATGATAGCAAAATATAACAACATTGAAACTTTGAATTAATTATCAAATATCAGAAACTGGCCCATACCTGAGTTAAACTCAGTTTATGGGAAATGTTTGGTTCATCTATACCACAGAAACCCAAGATTAGTGGGAAGACGTTGGTTTTTATGACACAGTCATACACTGACATGGTTGTTGGTGTGCAGCGGAATCACCTTGATAACCTTGATGGACTGCTTGATCTCTTCCAGTTTCTTGGTTCGCTCTTTGATTAAATGTTTCAGCTCTGACCTCTTCTTTCCCAGATTAGTCTGAGAGAGGGGGGAAAAAAAAGAATTGCGATTTTTTAAAAACAGCTATCAATTAACAAAGTCACAAAACGTGACCTTAATGTTAAACAGTGTACAGGGTTTATATCAGAAGCAATAAAGCACAGCTTTCTTATCTTGTCTTATCGTAGGAAATTGCCACCTGGACACTTCAATCGGTGACCTCGGGATTACATGATATACTTTCTGCTAGAAATAGAAAATGGCGACAGCTCACCATCTTCTTCTTGAACTCCTGGTTGACGGGGATGATGTCGTGGGACTTGTGCGAGGCCTCTGCGCACACAGTGCAGATGCAGGTGTGATCGGTGCGGCAGTACACTTCCAGGAGGCGCTCGTGTTTCTTACAGATCTTCTCCTCCAGGTGGAAGGTGGGTTCAATCAGTCGATGCGAAATCAGAGTCTTGACCTAGGGCACAGTTTTGGATGGGAATGGAGCCGTTAGGTTTGGGTGGACAGATGTAGACATGAGAACAAGGTGGGGAAAACAGACCTTCTTGTGATGTCTTAAGTGGGACTCGCAGAAAGATCCAGGGCAGTTCACACACGACTTGAAAGCCTTTAACTTCCTCCCAATGCAGGCATCACATGGAACATCACCGGGCTGCGCAAACTCACCAGTATCCTGCGCAGGAGAGCTGCTGTGACCTGGGTCTGAGCTTATAGTCAGCGAGCCCCCTCGTGAGGGGGTTCCAGAGGCGCCTCCAGAGACCATCAAGCCCTGGAACTGGGAGGAGATTTCAGCCAGGACCCGGTTGACACTCATCTCTGGTCTTCTGGTATAGGCCTTCTTACACATGGGGCACAAGAACTTCTTGCTGTGGTTCCAGTAGCCCTGCAAGCACGCCTTGCAGAAGCTGTGACCACATGGCGTCGATACGGGCTCCACAAATATTTCCAGGCAGATGGAGCAGGTGAACTGGTCCTCAGAGAGGGTGCGACCTCCCGGAGAGTTGATGCCTGGAAGACGGACGAAAGACAAGTGAAGGCTTAAAGTTTGGGGGTAAGGTTCCTGAGTGAATTAGGGTTTACTAAGAGGAAATTAGAGGTTGTCCAATTGGTGTAGCATCACAGTGTGTTCCATCATTGACTGGAGAGGCTTCTTGGGATCTGCCTTTCAAGGGGAATGTGAGACAAAGTTCTCTCCACTGAGTTAAAATTTCTTCCTGACTAAAAATTTTAAGCATGCCTCTGACTCCAAATAAGTAATCTTGTGTATGATTTGTCAAAATTTACCTTCTGACCAGGTAAAGACACAAATAAAGATGTATAACAAAAATATACTATTAACTTTAATTTGACCAGAGGAACTGACTAATTTCTGGGTTGTTCTTTTTACTTCACATGCTATTTAATTTTACCTTGTTAACTGATGAAATATGACAGATTAAAACCTTTTATTTAAACCAAAATACCTTCTGTCATAACCTAATTCAAGTCACATGTTACTCGTTTTACAGTTGACTATAAATTGATTATGGAATATTATTCATATTAAATAAAGAACAAATTATCTCAAATGCAGGCTTAAATGATTGGTACACAACCTGTAAACGTACAAAATTATAAATTTAATTGCCAATTTAGGACAAAAAGTAATTCAAACAAGAGATTATATCTTCTCTAACTTGAGGTTATGTTATATTGGTTGTTGTTGTTTTGTTTTTTTCCAGGGTTATTTTTTGAGCAGTCGAAGCAAGTAAAGCCTGCACAGCAGCATCTCTTGTGTCCATGTTGTGCTTTAAATTGAAACTCTCCACATTCGCCCCCTGATGCTGGGTGTGAGACTGCACACGGTGCGTATGTCTGACCGTTCACATGCTGTTGAACATCTTTTTAGAATTTAGATGGCTAAAAAAAAATCAACGTTGCATTGGAATTAGTTCATTTTACCTCAACGAGAAAGTCTAAAACATGAACAGCATGATCAATAACAATTCATGTATATGTCAGGATAAATATTGAAGTGATTGCTGGGGAGAGGTGAAACTGCACATGGGGAAATGATGCATGAGGCAACAGGATCGCTGAGGCCTTGTTGATGAATGACCTGTGAAGGCCACACACTAGATACTGCGGACAGGGAAATCTGTTAAAGCTGGAAAAGCAAACGGCTGGTCCGAATTTCATACCTTCTTGTGTGACATGAACAGCATGTAACAGAGGGAGTAGAGCATTCTTACTTAACTGGAGGAGTTTAAATGGGTTATTCTGCCCTGTGGTGGGGGAACAACTATCTAAGGAATGCAGACGATCAGGACCGTCTACCTTCCCTGCTCCTGCGTTGGCTTCAGGATTTAGACACATTTACAGACAAATAATCTACTGCCGCTTGTGTTGCTTTTTAAACTCCGTTATCAAACTGTAGGACAAATCAAGACACCCCTAAGTCACTATCTCTGACTTTCAGGCAAAAGATCAAACTAACATTATTTAACTTCTTATACATGTCAACTATACACCACTCAAAGACATTTTTTCAAACCTTTGGCAAGGTTTGTGTCTCAACTCTTTCCAAAAACCTTTCTACAGTTACATGAAAACAACAAAAGTTGAACTTACTCATGTTGTTTTTTTGTTGTTGTTGTTGTTGTTGTTGTTGTTTTGTCTCTGACTTGGCACGCTGCAGCGCTTCACTCCAACCAGTCTCCTGTGGATCTAAGACCAACAGGTGTAGCGCTCTTCCTGAAACCTGAAGTTGGTCCTCCCACTTTCAGTGTGACACACCCAAACTAGTCTTTCTTTTGTTATCATGGCGGAGCAGAGTAAATATTCAAAGCCCTAAAACCAGACAAGCGCTTTGTGCTTTACTTTACCTGTGAAGAAACGTCTCTGTGGGGAAATTAAACACAGGAATGAGGCATTCTGTTTGGTCAGTCTAGTTGTTTTTTTTATCTTTTCATTGATTTCTTGAGGAATAGTGGCAGTGGAAGTCCACTGAGTTTAGAAAATCAGAAATTATTTTTGGCAAGGGATCCTTGTTAACAGATACAAAGAACAGAACAATCTGAGTAGGAATAAAACTGAGAACAAGACACTTCCAACCCTTGAATTAGCAAAGTTAACAGTAGGACCTCTGACACATTTGTGTCAATAATTGATCATATATTGCAGCAGTCCTCAAACTAGGGTCCCTGGACCCCCGGGGGTCTGCAAACCCGGGTTGGGGGTCTGTGAAACACATGTTGTTGGGGCTGAGGAGACAAATATTTAACTCAGCCCATTTCATCAAGTAAGGTTAAAGCCAAATCAGTATGACAACAGTTTCATCGACTTTAGCTTTATTGAAAATGAGGATCTAATCTTCACCAAATCTCTAATCTTAGGTGTATTTCTATATATATTTTTAAAAACATACATAATTCCTAATTTATTTAACAGTAAAAAAGGCTGTTTAAAAATACTGTCAGCATGATGAATTTAAAGGAGTGCTTGGAAACATTTTATCGCTGCTATGGGGTTAGGGTTATATTTGAGAACCCCTGCTATATTGCATCATGTCACATATAAAAATAATATAGGTCCCCTTAAACATCTGTATTAAATAATTAATTAAATAAAAAATATTCCTTTTTAAATCAATTGTTGTTTCTTTGTCATAAATATGACCTGATATTTATTTTAGCCGTTGGCCACAAGGCTGGACAAACACAGCCCTAACCACAGTAAGCATGACAGTAATGGAAGTAAAACAAAATCTCCTAAGATCATTGTCAGAGAACTCCAAGTGTCCATGACAAACATTAGATGCTATCTGCTGTACATTCCAGCCATTTGTGATGCCAGAAAAGGCAGAAATAGTCGAATCATCACAAAGATAAACATGTAAAGCTTGATAAACTCTGCCTGGAACAGTGTGCTTTGGTCACTTTGAACTTTCAAGCAAACACTCCATGTGGGTTCGATATAAAGACTGAATACATGGGGAGTGGTAGTCTTTTATAAAGGCAACATGGGAAGTGGTGGCAGACACTGGATGTAGGAAAGTACCTCGTGTACTCATATCAAGTAAAGCGGGGGATCTGTAATTCTGTGGGCCTGTTTCTCTTCCAAATATCATTTATGTTAAAGTGCATCGCACCATGAACCCTTTGAAATACCAGGACAGTTTCAGATATACAGAAATGGTTAACCAGATATGAAGTTTGGCTACTTCCCCACATCTAAATCATATAAGATGCATCTGGAGTGAGCAGAAGTGAAGATTGCCCAAGAGAGGGCCCAGAAACCAGGTTTAATGGTTTTGAGAATTCATGGAAAGATCAACAGCAAAATATTCTCTTTCTGTAAAGTCCAACTTTGTGAAATATGCGTAGGTAAAAAAAATCAGTACTATGCTGTTGCCAAAAGGAGGTTGTACAGATAATGAACAGCAGGAGCAGCAATACCTTGGTGTTTATGTTAAAAGTTTTACACTTCTGAATAAATGTGCTAAAATGCTATGTTAGATTTTCCTTAAATTTTCAGTGTGAATCTATGCTACTGCTGTAAAAGGTGAATACATTTTAAGGCTTTTTGCACATCTTTAACAGAAGTGCTAATAAACACGGCTGGCACTTGGCAAATGCAGACCACGCTTAATCAGGAAGGAAAAATGGAAAACAGGGTAGCTTTGCTTTGATGATATCTGGCTGGTGCTAACGGTGGCTTTCTAACCCCCAAGTGTTGTTGAAAAAACAAGGATAATTGAAAATAGAGGAGAAGTTTGAGAGGATTCCGTGTGTAGAGGCTCCTGAATGAGATTGGGCTGGAATAGCTTAGGTAGGGTCTATTTTCCATAATTGATTTATTTCATGTTTCCACCTTTGGCATACTTGAGGGTATGAAGCGTGCCCACTTCGTATGGAAATAAATTAAAACCAAAAAAAGGTGGAATTAAAAGCATCTTTGTTTTAAGACAATGCCTCAGAACAAATGTTCTGAGAAAAAATAGAGAAATGAATGAAAGAAAGAAAAGCACCTATCATGGTGTGGGGTAACATCATTCCAAGTTACATGTTACAGGCAACCTTGGAAACATGCCATGTGAGTTCCAAAGTCCTAATCTGATTAGACTATAGCTTTATGCTCGTTCTGATAAATCTGAATAATCTCTTTTTCAATTTGTCACGACATCATTTCCAAGCAGAAGATTTTCCTCTATTCCTCTGAAGTTGCATGTTTGGTTAATCCTGCGTGTGAAGTTGTGTTTTGACGGAAGGTAAAGATGCAAATCTTGCCTTCTCTTTAAAAAGAGAAGCATATGTCCCTCTTAATAATTCACAAACACACCAACCCTCAGAGGACGAGATGAAAGCATAAAGTGGAACAGGTCTGAATCGCAGCGAAGTGCAGCTTCCCCTCCCCGTGACTCAGAGACCGGATGCCGTTCTTGTGGCATGAACCGGGGTTTAATCTCCTCAGAGGGCCAGATGTGACTCCAAGCAGCCTTTTGGACTTCTCCATCTTTTCAGCCTCTAACTTGTCTTAGACCTTGAGGTTCACCAACTAATATCTTTGCTCGATTAATCTTGTTATGAGTGCCTGACTACCTTTCTCAACTCCTAATTCATGGTTCAAGTCCTACACTACCCACCCCTACGTAGCTTTCCGACCAACTTATCATCAAAACAGGTCATTCTCTTTAATTTATTAGTTAAAAAAGGAAATGCATGTCGATGTCAGTTTATTTATGTAGCGCTAAAAACAAATGTTTAAGAAAGTGCTTTGCAGTTCAATATAGTGAACTGAATAGACAGTAATAAGAGCAACAGAGCAAAAATAATGAAAAGGTAAGGTCAAAAACAAAATAAATCACAAACTATCTCAAACTGTGCTAGAAGCAAATGCCAGCCTTCAATCATTTCACAGGAAATGCAGGATCATCAGAGCTGCCACAGTGATGGGTCACCTTGGCAACTGATTTAACGATTTTTCAGCTTGTGGCGTGTTAGGCTAGCGCGTTTTGTTTTCACACACTGAAGCTCTGGCCTTCTCAGCTATTCAGAAAACCAGATGAAGAAAGATGTGCCATTATTCAAATAAAACCCATTATTTTAATTACTTGATCCTGCTCACGTCGTTTTGCTAAGAAGCATCATTTTTAGTTAAACAGTTTCCTAAAGTGATGGAACAAACTGCAAATACAAGCAAGCACATAAATTCACATGAAAAAAAGACTTTAGGGAAAAAAAAGATAACAGTAGGAGAATAACGTTTAGAAAGGACTGGAGTGATAAAAGCCAAGTTGCCTGTACTTTCAGGTCACTAAACAGTCTGAAGTGGTGTGTGAACATGTACTCGTGTGTGTGTGATTGGGCAAATATACTCTGAAAACTAAAACCAATCTATATAAATACAGATTTATGTAGTTAAAATGCTGTTTAACACGTTGTCGCTGAGTGACCTTTAGGGATATTATGTAGCCTAAGGAGCTAGCAACAGTGAAATTTTAGCAAGCTAGTAGTTGCTCACTAAGAGCAATTTTGTTTTGTTTTGTGAGTCTGAAGCACTAACAGCAACCTGGCTTGTTCATACAGGTATTTATGTGTGCTGCATGCATCTACTGGCATATACAAACCTAAATGTCACTTTACCTTAGGGTCAGGGTAAACTTTAGCTAACTTCCCTCTGCTGGGCACTGATGAGACTATTTTATTAATAGCCTATAATGTTATATGTACATAGAAATAGTTGCTATGTACATATGCTTTACTGCAACTACCAAGCCTGCAGAAGATTTCCCATCTTTTTCTCATTATGCTCACACACTTCAGTGCACTTTGTTGGGCTTCTATGGCATGGCAAGCAGTGCATAACGTTGAAGTAGACACTGTTTTCAAAGTTCCTTATTCATGAAAACATGCATGAAAACATTTGCATTTGCCACCTTTACCCTTTACAAAATAAGATCTAGTGCAACCAACTGTCTTCAGGAATCACCTTAAAGTAAAGAAGATCAAGGAACCAAGGACCAAGGAACACAATAGATCAGGATCAGGATAAAGGATAAAGTTGTGGAGAAATTTAAAACAGTGTTTGGTGAAACAATATTAAAGGTGACCTAATATGCTTACATTTAAACATTTAGGATAGGTCTATGGGATATATAAAACATGTTCATTTGATTTATTGCACAAACTCATTCTCAGAAAACGAGATTTCACCTCCCCAGTCTTGCCTATTTTGAGCTCCTTTCAGAATGAACTGCTTTTAGGCCTCTGTCCTTTTTATACAAATAAACTGTTGCTGGCCACGCCCCCAACTCATTATTTAACTCACAGAAGCACAATGGTACAAAGGTATATCTTCAAACCTGATTCAGCTTCAGAATCTGAAGAAAAGGAGCATCCTGTACAACCAGCAAGGATGCAACAACAGTTTCTGAAGGGTAAATAAGTAGCCTATTCCTACAGGGCTACCTTAGAGAGAGTTCCAGAGCTATGGTGAAAGCCAAATCTCTGCAGTGTTAAACTACTCTGTTATATCCTCTCATCTGCCAAGAAACATCTGTCCATGCGTGTTGTGTTTGTATAAAGTGGTGGCTTGTGTAAGTTACTTCCAGGAGGCATTTTGACTGAATCTGAGAAGAAATAACGCTAATAGCGCTAGCCCCTTTATGGGATTTTCAATATAAATTAGCATCATTCTAACCGTTAGTTCCTTGTGTCTTTTCAGCTGTAGATAAGTGTAACTCACCCCGATGTTAAAGCATATCCCCGTCCCAGACACATTATTAGAAATGGCACCAAAGTGGGTGGCTCCAAGAGACATGGATGAGCAGCTGGAATTTTAAGTAGTGCTCCTTGCAGTGGTCAGGACTAAGGAAGATGTCCTACTGAAAGATGGAGTAAGGAGGGTGACATCTGGTGGTCTTTGCCATGGAACTGTGTTTTGAGGAGGAAGATTTTTCACCCCCAAACGCAGGCCTATGGTGACGAAAGAATGTACCGTTTGAACCAATAGGAAAATTCAACCACAATTGCAGAGGGTAGCACTAAGATGGAAAAATATAGCTAAACTAAACAAGTTTATATAAAAATGTAAAAATAAATAATTCACAGTAACATTAAAGTTGCACAGTTAGGCCCAGTTTAGACAGTTCATCTATATATAAAAAGTTGATTTTGGGGATGTTACATTTCAAGTTGTAAGGTCATAATTGTTCAGCATGTACTAAGGCCAATATTGAGTTGTGTATGTGATTTATTCTAATAATAATTACTACTTTAATGTATGTGATATAAAATTCATGTTAAATTTTTGTATGTTGCAGTTTTACTTAGCTTGGGTTGCTAGGTGAGGGGGGATGATTGTGATGTAATAATCAGGAGGTTTTTGAAACAGTTGATTTTCCAGACATCAACAAAACACTGCCAAATAACAGCTGGATGATTTGTTTTAGCATTCGTGTACTTTCCAAATTCCAAATATGTGTAAAATGTCCAATTTTCATAATTGGTCACTGAAGCACAAAATGCATACTAAAGCACTGTTTAGGGCGCATCTGTAAATAGAAAGGGTACTATCAACTGATCCTACCAAGACATGGCTGTCCACCTACACTGAGTAGTCTGTTAAAGAGATATTAATCAAAGAAGCAGCCAAGTGACCCATGATACCTTTGGAGGAGCTGCAGTGTGCAATCCTGTAAGTATAAGACGGATTTCCAACTCTAGGGCTGGACGATAATTTAATAACGATAAATATTGATCAATAGACGTATGGTTCAATATAGAAAAAAGGGGTCAATAAAAAGTTCAATAAAAGAACAGTGCATTCTTAATACTACAGTCATTGCATCCTCGCAACCAATCACAAACCCAGGAAAGCTCCATCAGCCTTCAGAGAGTATGTGTTCTTTTTTCTTTTTTAACACAGTTTTCGTAAAAAGTATGTTGAATAAAGGGTTGTGTTTGAATCCATTTCTTAAAAAATAGGTCATCAAGCAACATCATAAAATGCCCTGGGCTGCACTTAAAATGTATATTTTGAATTCTTTTGATATTTATCAATATCGATCAATATGATTTCTATTTTATCGATATGCTTTTATTTTATATCGTCCAGCCCTATCCAACTCTGACCTGCTACTTTTAACAGCATCCTTGCTCCGGCAGACATACATCAAATGAATGGCACATTAGCTGCACTCAGCAGAACTTGATAAAATGCTGTGGATATAATTCAGATATTCAGTCTAGGTGTGTTGGAATTCAAATTTCTTTTTAGCTATGTGGTCAGGCTGTGTTAGGAATTTATTGTATAATCTTTTCTTCCAAGAAGCTTAAGGAAAATAAATGTTTGGACAATGAGTGGACAATGACCCATCTTATCTCATAATGCATTTAAAAGTAGACGGATAGTGGCACTTAAGAACTGAAGTTTGAGACAACTTCGTTGAGCTGCTTTTAAGCCAGCTCCGTTTTGCCTGGGTCTACTCGGTTCCCCAGCCTAGCAAGCGTTTCAAAAGCAATTTTTTTCAGCCCCCTTCTGGGCTTAAGATGTTCCATGAAATAGAGTAGGAGGGCAGACAGACAAGTGTGGAGGATCTTGTCCAAGGAGATGCCTAGGAGTGGTCACGCAATTAATACGTTTCCAGAGGGGGAATTGAAGAGTGCAGTTAGAACAGAGATAAGAACTCTTGGCACAAGAGCTCAAAGAGAACTGTAAACAGACACTTTAATCACACAGAGAAGCACAAGAACATAGAGACTGTATCACTTATACTGCAACTCAAAGATCACTCTAAAGCAAAGAGAGACTACCTGAGCGCTGCCTAAAGCTGCAGTAGGAAACTTTTGTAAAAAATTATATTTTACATATTTCATAAAAATGTCACTATGTCTTGCCGGTAAAATATGGGACAGATAATCTGTGAAAAACAGCTTTCCTGGCTCCTCCCACTGGTCCAAGTGCCATTGTCAGAAATATACCGCTCCTGGTCAGAAACAACCAATGGATTTTGCACAATCTAATATATGTCCACAGTGCACAGGCAATAATCCTGACTATTATATTCATGCATTATGGTTATGTACACCTGTTCAGAGTTTCTGGGTCTACACATGTAAGGACTTGTCAAAGTGCCTGAGTTGTAAAATGTCACTTTCCCCCTCAGTTTGCTTACTGGGTAACTTTGATGATAGCACTTTGGAGAAACAAAATCAGTTTGCATGGCTTTCACTACCTTATGTATCTGAAAGAAAACTCTCCTCATGAATTGGAAAAGCAAAAAAGCAAATCTCAGTATCAATCAGTATAGAGATCTTTTGTTGGATCATATTAGTCTTAAGACAGCATCTGCATCCGCATCAGATCGATCTCTCTGGGCTCTTTTGATCAGCTCCATCACTTAGTGGGGGTGGGAGACTGTGGGATGCGTCCTTTGGAGCATGAGGGCTGATTCAGGGGGTGCCTGGGTCTTGGGGCCCTGGGGGGTGCTTGGAGTGGGGTGTCTGGTGGGTCTGGCTCCGGAGTCTGTGGTCCCCACCTGTGCAGGCTGGGGGACCTCAAGGCGGCCTCCAGCAACTGCTTGCGATGCTCTTGGGGGGTTCCACGCTGACAGATGTGGGTTACTGGCCTGGTAGCTGTGCTGCCGCTGGATGGGTGTAGGGTGGGTCCTGGGCTCTCGGTTCCTAGGGTGTGTCATCCTTGGGTGGGTGTCCTGGCGGGGGCCTTTCTGGAGGGTCCCACTTTCTGGTGACGTCCCTGACCCCAATTTTATTATGCGTCTTAGACACTTTCATTCACGACATTTTCACAACACATATATATGTAGGGCATTGTTTAGGGGGGTGGGGGATAAAGGCATCTGGGGGGGCTTATTGTGTAGGCCTCACCACTGCCCTCACTTGCATTCAAACATTGAGGGTTTTGGGTAGGTTGCATGGAGGGGGTGCACTGGCACCAGCTATCTTCCGGGGGTGGGGGGGGGGGGTGGGGGGTGTACTGTGCTGGGCACCCCCTTTGGCACTCCCTGTTTTAAACACCCTCAAGGACAACATGCAACAACACAACATTTGAGCAGGCAAAGGCAGGATCAGGCTCTTTCTCACACCTCTGTTCTCCGATTGCCGCCTGGAGTCTGAGGCCTGGAGGAGGAGCAGGCCACCTGGTCCAGGGTCTTGGCTGGCGGTTGTTGTTGGGCCTGTTGTTGGGATTCAGGATTTGTGGAGAGGGGGCTATGGCTGAGTGGTTTGTTCAGTTCATGTTTGCCCCATCCCGGGGATGGTAGGTCTGGGGAGTGTTTGTGCGTGGGGGCACTAGTGTGGGAACGAGTGAATGAGACTGTATGTAGTTTTCTGTTTGTTTATTTGTCAGGTTGGGTTTGTACTGCCGCCTCTCCCAAGGACATCTCAGGTCTCCACTAAGTGTGGAGCCCATCCCCCCATCCTACTCAATCAATCAATCAATCAAATTTTATTTGTCAATTACAATTTGCATTGCAATCGAAAAGTCAGTTCCAGTACAACCGTCCATCACATACACTTAAACAAACATTTGGGGGGAACGATTGACTGAGGCCTTGCGTTGCCAAGGAACGCAGCCAGCCAGCCGCTGCTAAAAAGCGCAGCTGTCAAGGCCGCATTCCTCCAAACTGCCCAGACCCCGCCTAAACGGAGTTTACAGGCGCTGCCTTGAAACTCTCGAAGAAAGAGCAACAACATGGGGGAAAGAGGGGAGGGAGAAAAAAAAGAGACAGATGTTTGCCTATTTATGCTCTCACCTATAAAGAGACAAACAACCGACACAAAAAAACCCTCATAGCACAAAAGCACAAATAAACACAACAGGGAGACAACATGTATGCAGAAGGTAAACATTTGAGATCTGTCGCGTGTGTGTAATTCATCAGTTTTATGAGTATCAGTTATGCGTGTGTGTATGGGCGAAAGTGTTTTTCTTAGTGAACACTCTCCAGAGGCCATTGTCCTTGATGTTATCAGCCGGCCCACAGTTCAGAGAAGCATCCCAGGTGTCAGCGGGGGAGGGGGGTAGCCGGGGGCTTTTCTGGGCACTCTCCGTCATAACAATCCAGGAGTAGATAGGGAGGGAATCCAAATATGTTATTTGTTATGAGACAAGCTGCACTGCCTTTCCTGTCAGCTTTTAAGTCTTTTGCTGGCTCCACATAAATCCAATTTTCCAAATTATAGGGCTTTTTCGCGCTTCACTTCCAGATTTTATCCCATCTCCCCTTGAGTTCAACCACCAAAGTAAGTCTGCGTTCCAACACAGGCAGCTTTTTGGCTTCGCTCCATTCACCTGCCAGGTTTGTCCGTTCACAGCCAGAGTGAGCGCGTCATGCAGCCGGCAGCCTGATCAAGGCCAAATGGCTCCGACATCCGCTGAATTTGCCGATACTTCAAAAATCCACAAAAACCAATAAGTAGAGATCCCAGTATCCTTAATCCAATGTGAAAATTTCAAACGTCCAGGAATGACAAGGTCGAAAGACACACCGTTTTCCTCCAGGAATTTAGGGTGTATCTCACAAAATAAGTCAAATCAGGACCGGACGGGTCCGCCTTCCGTTGCCTACCCGTCGAAAAAAAATTATCAATAGTATTGAGAGACCAGCTTACCAGATCCATGTTTTTCAGAGTTCGGTTGATATGAAGAAAGTGCTCAGAAGACAAGACATAGCAAAGCAAAGCAGGAGGGGGGGGGGGGGGGAAACGCTGCAGAGAGAGAAAAGACACGACCGACCTCGGAGAGAGACAGAGAGAGAATCTCCCCTCCGCTGGCTGGTGCCTTGGCCCACTGGTGCATTGATGGTACTCGGTGTTTGGGTTTGGGTGTCCGGGCGGGTGCCGGCTCACTCATGGCGGCTGCTTCGTGGGGCCTGGCCCCCCGGGGCTCGGTCAAAGCACCTGGCGGGGGCTAGGGCGCCCCTGAGGCCCATGGCTAGATCCACTCCAGCGTAGCTGGCTGCCGACAGAGCCCAAAGGCTCGACCCATGGCTCCCGGGGGCTTCAGCATTGTGGCGCTTGGGGGGGTTTCCTTGGAGCTGTCTCTCTTCTTCCCTTGGTGGGGAGGGGGGGGGAGATTTCCAGTGTTGGCCCCTCGTGGGCACCTTTACTTTGAAGGTCACTTTGGGTATCTGGGGACTTGCCTCCCCTGGCGTCTGCCTCAGTGCTCTGGGGGGTGGATCTTTGCCTCCTCACAACTACTAATGACCATTACTCTTTTGGATAAACTTTACATACACATGCACACTCTCACAATCACCTACAAGTGCTTGGATCCAAGTATTTACAGACTCACTTCCATACAGAAAAAAAACTATTATTATCTTCAGCTGTCACATTATACATGTTGTATTAATTAATATTGTATATACTTGAGCGATGGTATCAAGGCGCTACTTTACTGTGTCTGTAGTACCATATCCGCTGTTCTTTTACATCTCTCTTTGCAGGTGAAAAAGCAGACTGGTGTTGTTTTATCATTTCTTCCCTTCTATTCCCCCTCCCCCTAAAAAAGAAATAACCAATTAGAGCCAAGAGGACTGGATCTAACTGGTTGTTAGCAGTGTCAATCACTCTCTCTTGTGTATGCACTGCTCACACCCCTCCCCTGCACATCGTTATTCAAGGCCAAGATTGCCAGTGTGCTGCAGCTGCATGGTGGGGAAGCAACCTTACAACGTTAAAGGAAAGCAAGCAAATTGTGAAGTGGCACATGCTCACAAAACAAAGACATGTAAAGAGAAGAAGACTGATGATTAAAAGCAAGCTAAAAGGAAAGAATTAGACAGAGCCCAAAATAAAACAATTGTAAACAACGGTGCACAACGAAGCACAACGGCAGGCTTCACTGTTGGGGTGGAGCTGTGGAGGGAGGGCTTCAGCACAGCAGAGAGCATGGGAGAGGGGCCTGAAAGGTGTGATTGGTCAAATTTTCAAGTCCACGATTTTTTTTGTTTTCATAACTCTCTATTTGAGCCTATAATGCAGGCAGGCTGAATAGGTGCTTGAACTGAGGAGAGCACACAGCTCACTGTTCTGCCACACCCCCTAGTGTGGATCACAAAAAACCCACCTAGCATGTTCTTGGAAACAAGCACCAGCAGTACAATGACCCTTAAAACAACTGAAGCCAGGTCTACAATGGAAAGGTTACCATAGACCAGTTCACGCGTGACATCAGCGCTACATCCGGGTCCCGCGGGTAGGCAAAAACAGTACTGTTCTCGTCTACTACCATGACAAAACAGGTGAATTAGAGCGTGCATTTTAGTTTGTTTAATTTTGGAATCTAAACAATGCCTGCGACTTGTTGTGCTCCCGGTTGCACACAGAGGCATTCCAAATCGTCGGATGTACGTTTCTGTCGTTTACCGAAGGACAAAGAAAGAAGAAAGAAATGGATAATTTCAATGAAAACAGCGCAGGCAGACACTCCCAATGGACTGGGGGAGCCATCATACCACGACAGAATTTGCAGTCTACACTTCATCTCCGGTAAATACAACTTACTTCTGCTCTAGTCATTGTTCTACTTAAATAGCGGCGGAGGAAAGGTGGCAATCGCTAGACGGGGCCGGGAGAAGCAGAGTCGATGCGCTGCAGCAGCAGCATGCCGCATCATTTTAGTTTTCTTCGCGCTATCAGTGTGCAATAATGTTCACCCGACAGCGGCTCCATTACGCCCCTGTTCACGTGTGCTAGTACGTCTGTGTTTACGCTGCAACGTCGCCGACACCCCCACCCATTTTAACAAGACAAAAACACCAAAATAATCCTTCTTGAACAATGTTTTTTTAATCTACCGGTGGCGGGTCTTCCTCTCTGCTGAGGCGCGGTCTGTGTCCTACGCCGCTTTCTGCTGTTACACAAACATGTCTGACCATCCATCCTTCCATCCATCCATCCATCCATCCATCCATCCATCCATCCATCAATTTTCTGACCCGCTTAATCCCTCATGGGGTCGCTGGAGTTGCTGGTGCCTATATCCCGATATAAAATAATTGTAGCCGTCCAGTGGTTTCATGGCTTCCGTGCTCTCTCGTGTGTACTGGCCTGCGTGTTTATAAGGCAGCTGTATATGTCGCCATACAGAAAACTTGGCCAGCATTTCACAGACTTGCTCCCTCCCTTCAGGCTTTTGCTGTGTGGATCTGGCAATCTGATACCATCAACCATCAACTTATTCTTAAAACGATCTTGTGATACGTAATCTAAAGAAGAAAAATACTTGGAGAACTCGTCAGTTTCTCTGTTTGCGTCCGCCATTGTGTTCGTCTTTTGCCTACCAGTCCGGCGCGCATGCGCAAAAACCCCCGCATCAAAACAATAACAATGAACTGGTCTATAGATCAAAGCATATTCATCTCAGAATTGTCCAGTCAACACCCACAACCTAAATCTGATTGAGAATCTGATATTAAAGGAATACTGAGCGATCTTTCGGCTCCGTTTTCCCATATGCCAATGACGTGCATTATGTGATGTGTTCACATATCGCCAATGTGAGTGCACACTTCTTGCAAATTTTCTCTGTCCGCTGTGTATGCGCACTGCTAGTGTTTATGTATCCAGTTAGCTTTGGTGTTAGCCGTCATCGTAGCTTCACTACTGCTACCATATACTTTGAAAATGGCAGAGAATTGCAAGAAGCATACTGTCCTACAAGTTTATGAGGAGAAGAGGAATGTCTCAGAAGAAAGGAATGAGCCAAAAATGTATTTTCCAGATGTGCAAAGCTGGTTAAAGATACCTCAAAAGTCTTCCAGCTTTGATGTCATTGAAAGATGGTTCTACAAACAGTTTACTCAAAGAGATCGTTTCACATTGCAAGCATGTGCAACTTTCTGCTGCTCTGTCACAGGAAAATTCAATGAAATAGATAACAGTTTGCAGTTGAGGCAATACTCAAAAATTTGATAAAATGTAGATTTTAATAATTTGCTTGGCACTGTGTGTAGCTCAGAAGGGCTTGCAGCAGTAGAATCTTGGAAAGCTAACATTGCTAATCAGCACTACTGCAAACAAAGCAGAGGCTGATAGGGCTTTCTGCTTCTTAAGTGGAAAGCATTTATGTCAGTACAAACCCAGCATATTTCTACATGCATTTCACAAACCCAAATGTCACTTTATAATTTTAAATCCTCCTTTATGTATTCCCTGGTAGGTGTTGTATCATTATTATTGGCATTAATCAGTATTAAAATATGAAATCCCTCTGACTAGCATTGCTTAACAAACATATCAAACTATCCTCTTTGTCTCCCTGTTTGTCAGTGGTCCTACTAAGTCTGGAGAAGTCTGGAATTTGATTTAGATGTTTCGTAGGGTTATGTAAAAATAAATAGATTACTTCCTTCTTTCCTTGTGTTCTTTCTTCTCTTCCATCCTTATTTCTTTGTGTTTTCTTCCCTTTCTTCCTTCTTTGTGTTCTTCCTTCCCTCCCTCTTTCCCTCACTCCTTCCCCTGTTTCATGTGTCCATCTCCCTTCTTGTTTTTCTTGTCATCCATGTTTCTGTTATTTCCTTTCTTTGTGTTCTTCCTTCATTTATTTTGTGTCCATTGTTCCCTCCTCTATAGTCATCCTCCACCCTTTTTCCTTCCGTTCTTTCCTCTATCCTCCTATTTGTCCCTCATTGTGTTCTGTTCTGCAATATGGATTGCCTATTTTCCGTTTCGTGTTAGAGGCTGCTATTCTAAATCTCTACCACTAGTGGGCAGCCTAGAGTTTAAAATGGGCCAACACTATGTGGAGCCAACACACTTTACATTCATCATGCATTTTTAGCCTACATGGCAGCTGATGCTGTTGCCCATAGCAGCAATTTAGCACAACAAAGAAAAACTGAAAAATTTTCCTTTTTATTTGCAAATATTGTACACCAAGAAATAATGCTTAGAGGGATAACCACGAACAGTCTAAACACATTTGTCTCTTTCGATGCAACTACAATAAACTATAAGGCATTTAGTCGTTACCCAAGTTTTAAACGGATTGATTTTGCTGTGGCGCCGCAGTACATCCCCACCCCTGATGTCAATAAGACATCTAGTAGAAGTGTTATCTGAACATCAATCATCTGTCCTGGGTTCTAGTTCTTTTCATTGTTGTGATGTCTCTCCATCTTTGTTCTTTGCATATTTTCAATATTATTTTGTCTACTTTATGCTTTATGATTCCCTACAGAGAAGTTTGCTCTGAAACAGTAGGAATCAGATATTTGGATAACATTCTGTGGGAGGTTTATTGTTGTTTGTTAGTGATCACTGTGAGGTCTTAACTGCACATTTGCCCCTATGTGACATTTGCTGAGAGGGTTTCAGGAACGAGGGGGACTCCTGATGTTCAGGGTAGCCCTACAGCAAACCCACTGCAGAGATTATGTCGCATGATGCTTTGAAGCTCCAGCTTCTTGGAGTGGGGGGGGGATTCTGCTTTCTCTCCCTGTCGCTGCGTCACTCAAGGTAAATATATTCCTCCCTCCCTCCCCTCATTTCCTCCTCCTGTCTTTCTCTCTCTGGCAGCGCTCCTTTGTAGCCGCCAATCTTATCTGTCTCACGCGCCTGTCTCTGATTTCCCCTCCACGTTGTTCTCCTTTCTCCCTTTGTTTTATTTTCCACAACCTCGTCCAAATGTACAAAAATAGAAGTTAGACCCCTTTTGAGCTGTCTCTTCCTCTGTTTTCCTCCCCCCCCCCCCCCCTGCAACCCGGCACAGAGCAGAGTGCTGGCTTGCAGCAACACTTCCTCTGAACTCCCCACCGTCTCTCCACGCCTCTCAAGCTGAACTCCCTCGTGTTGCTCCTGCATCCCTCCTGCCTTGTCTTAAAGTAAAAGATCTTTAAAAGGAGCAAAGTTCCCCGTTAGCTTTTTTTTTTTTTTTTCATCTCTCCAGAACATAAGCGGGAGCGACCAGTAAGATCAGCCTGTGTACAGTTTTGTCACATCTCAGTGTGCTGCTTCCTCTCCATCCTCCATCCCTCCAGCTCACATCTGCTCTGGATGTCCCCCCCCCCCCCCCCCCCCCACCCCCCACCCCGAGCTCTCTAGTTTCCTGAGACGGACCATGAGCGCCCTCACCTCCTTCGGGAGGATACGGCAGAGCTAGTGAGCGTCAGTGAGTCAGTGCAGATAGTGTCACTCCGTGTTACTGATAACCTCATTGTGCCGCAGGAACCCGAGGACAGAACCCTCCAGTGAAACGAAGCCCCCCCTCCCTGATCCGCTCATGTGACCTCTCCGAGGCTGGTAGAAAGGCAATTAAGTTGCTCTGCTAGAGCTCAGAGGCCCAGTGTGACATTTCAGGTTGCTCCCAGGTGGGATATTCTTAGAAAGACCAAGGGAACGGAAGTGAACCCAGTCGTACAGAGGTGCACTAAGACATCCAAATTGTTTGGAAGCTGTGTCTAAACCTCCAGCTGAATGTTTTGCATAGCTGATGGTTGTAAATTATGAAATGTCACACCATATAACTCAGCGCCTACATAATTAGCAACCTGCTCTGTGAACAAGTGTCTCATCACCACACAGAATCAAAATCGGAGATCTTAAGCAGCTCATTCATGCGGAGTCGGGTTTTCTAGCGTAAAATTACCATCAGTTGCATAATGCACCCAAATTACACCTTGCACTTTTTCCCCATTCTTCTTGAAAAGGAGACACATTCCCTGAAGGCTGGCAAAGATATCCACAGCCCCTGAAGTCTTCTGCGTTTGGTCACGGCAGAACCGCATGTTTCGCTGTATTTCATTGGGATTTTATGGCACGCTGAAATGTTCTACGTTGTTTTCTGATTTGTTTTACAGAAATCACAATCTGAACAGTGTGGCGTCCAGATCAATACTTTGCGGAACCGCCTTACGCTGCATTAAGAGCTGCAAGTGTTCAGTGGTAATTCTCTACCAGCTTTGCACATATACAGACCAAAATTATTTTCCATTCTTCTTTGCAAAATAGCTCAAGCTCAGCCAGATTGGAAGGAGGCCATCTCTTAACAGAAATGGCCAGGTCTGACCACCGGTTCTCAGTGTGACTCAGGTCAGGACTTTGACAGGGTCATTTAGACATGAGTTTGCTTTGATCTTAGTCAGGTTTTCTTGCTACCCTGTCCCTGCTGAAGAAAGGCATCACCGGCACAACACTGCCACCGCAGTGAGTCATTTAGAGGATAATGTGTTCAAGGCAATGTGCCGTGTTGGTTTGCCATCACATATAGCATTTTGCGTGCAGTCCAGAAAGTTCGCCGAAGTGACACCTTGTTCCTCATGTTAGCTGTGTTCCCTACATGGCTTGTAGCAAACAGGACATCCTAATTTTTTATTTAAATACAGTATTCATCTTCCCACTCCTCTATGAAGGCCAAATTTACAAAGTTCCCAATTGATAGTGACCTAATTAGATTCTCCCACCTGAGCTGTGGTGGCCTGGGTTGCAATGGATTTAATGTTTGGGTAATGGAGCAAAGGGGCGCAAATACAAATACACAGCAACCATTTCAGAATTTCTTTCTTTCTTTCTTTTTTTTTTTTTTTTTTTTTTGCAAAAACAATGTGTTGTTTCCTTGCACTTCACAATAATGCCCAACTTTGTGTCAGCCTAAAGGTTTGTGGTTGTAGTTTGTGGTAACCATAGCGACTAGTTAGCTTTAAAAGATTAAAAAAAAGATGGTGTGATCCCATAAATGTGAGGTCACTTTGCTTCTTGGTGGAGCCACAGAAACCAGGTAGCTGTTCCTTTATTGATATCTAACCACTTTTACAATGTAGAGTTTTGCTTGATGTAAAACTGTCAAAAATTAACCCTACAACTCAACAGTAACACAATCTTAAAGCATTAATGGAAGCAGACTCATCCTTGCATATTTTTTGTTTTGAGCTTCAGTCCACTTCCTCTTTTGCCAAAGAAGATATATCCAGTACTTTTTGGAGAAACATTCCTGTGTATCTCACATTATGATGATCATTTTAGGCTAGTCAAGCTAACTACAACCTAGCTCAGAACCTTTAGCCTCTTCAAAACATTTTTTTTGTGTGTGTCCGTTTTATAAATAACACAATATGAGTCTATTCCTTACATTTTATCATCCGAAACTGTCAATTTAATGTCATGTAATTATGTGCCCTTTAGTTACTGAAAATATCCTAATGCAACTCTTGTAAAGCATGGCTGTTTCCCCTACTAAAAACCACAGCAACCGTTACAGACAGTAAAGTTAACTGGTTCTGAACACTAAGGCGGTGTTTTTGTCTTTCTCTGGTGTATAACAGAATTCAGATATGAGCCAGCCGACACAATCAGACAAAAGACACAAAACAATTCCTGCTGGACATAGTTGACCGGTAGTTAGTGTAGCAACACAATTTTGTCAGGCTGTGAAAAACAAAGATCAGATAAAAAGTTTTCAGTTTACTCTGCACACTCACAAAACTCTAAAACTGACAAAACCACACACCAGACAAAGCACGAAGATCTAAAGGACGCTTATTTAAACAAGAAAGCAGATTAACAGTCCAAGCTTTGTCTCTACAAATGTAAGAGGGGAAAACAGAGTTAAAACATTTGACTGGATATATTATTACTTAGAGATGTCTCTTCTTTCTTTAAAAAATCCTGTGAACCTGCTTAAGCAGATGGTGGACAGAGGGAGAGCTGCAGGCAAGTCAGAAGAAGCCCCAGAAAGAATTCCAGGAGCAGGAATGTGATTCTGGGGAATTAAGTCCTTACCCTGAGAGATACTTTTTCTCTTTTGACCAAGATGGCTTCTTTCACTCCTCTTTCAAACCATCTGTTCTCCCTGTCCAAAATCTGGACACTATTGTCATGAACAGTGTTTCCTTTGTTCTTGAGGTGCAAGTGAACTGCTGAATCTTTCTCGAGCTGCTGGCCCTCCTGTGCAGTACCATGTGTTTATGTAGCTGTTGTTTAGTTTCTCCAATGTAGGAGTCTGATTAGTCCTTGCTGCATTGGAGTGCATACACAATGGCACATACACAATGCCGCTCAGTTGTAGTTTGGGAGTTCTGTCTTTGGGATGAGGCAGTTTTTGTCTAAGAATGTTATTAGGTTTGAAATTTACTGGTATTGTGTTTTGAGAAAATTCTCATGGGTTTCTCAGAAACTCCTGATACATTTGTAATGACAATATTTTTTTATCTTTTTTAGGGCGTTAAAAAAAGACTCAAATTCTTTTTGAGGTAAAAAAAAAATGTGTGTATATATATATATATATGTTTTTTTTAATTAATAAAAAAACTATTGTTTTTACTCTTTTTTTAAAGAGTTAAAAAAATGTAACTCTTTTTTTAATTTGAGTTAAAAAATACTCAAATTCCCCAATTGGCCAATTGGCCATGGCCAGCTTTGTTGGCCAATTCGACAAATGGCCAGTTCGGGTAACCACAAGTTTGCAGTGATTTCCTGACATGCTTGTGTTCTTGTTGTTTCTCCTCTGCGGCAGAGGGAATGTTGTTCAGCCCGGTAACTCAGAGTTCTGATAACAGAGTTTGTGCTCCAGTCAGTGATGAACACCACAAAATGCAGATATTGGTCTGTACTTGTGGGCTTCAGGTAAATCCAGGTTTGAGACTCCCATCTTCCTCAATGTGTACCGCACACTTCAACATTTTCTCGGAGGAGGTGGCGAGCAAGATGCCAAGAACAACATGTTGCCTTTTCTGGACTGTGCGATCCCCAGAACACTCTAAGGATTCCAATTTAAGGTCTATTTGCACCATTGAATATTGTGATCTTTCCTTTGGAACAAAATAAGCATGTTAGCACTATCACAACCTCCATTTATTTATGTTCTTTACTTACATATAAACATGCTTTTAGCTGATGTATTAGATACATTATTTGTCAGTTTTTAAGTGTTTTAAGTAGGACAGAAACGTATGTGAGCGGGATAGTCGTATAATGGAGAGAGTGGTGGTTCACTGAATCTAGAATAACAAACTTACAGGCAGGCGACAACAAGAGCCAGGAACACAACACGGTGACGACCAGAACAGGGGAAGCGTGACAGCGAATCTGACAAAGGGAAAGGGAAGGCTGGCAGGTTAATTAGGGGAGAGAGCAAAGGGAATGACAGGTGAGACCAATTAGCACAAATGACACATATGAGAGAGAATGAGCTGAAGGAGAGGGAGAGCCATGAGGAGGCAGGGACAGGAGGATAACAGAACCAAACAATAGATAAACCGAGTATGACAAAATAACTCACTAAACTAAAGGCAGGCAGGAAATAAAGGGGCTAACAAAAACTAGAACAACTTGTAAAATCATAAGGAACAGAAAACTAACTAACGATAGGAACAAGAATCTACAGATAACAATACTAAAGTGAGAGGACATAACTGTAGGATCTCCTGGAATATAAAAGTAATCAAACTCAAGGAGATCCTGACAGTATTTATACTTAATGTGTGTGTGCCATAAGCACTGTAACTGAAGTCCCATATTGTACACAAAATTATAGCCATTAATGCAGATTTTGATTATTTATGGCCAATCACAAACCTTCACGTGTTTGGTGGAAATATGCTCTTGACTGGCCTCTGTTCTGAACAGCTGTAAGCTTGACTCTTAATGATTCCTCAATCTGCGATTCTACTGACTGTACCATGCTACAGGCAAGCAAGGTTACCGACTGGTTACCAACACTCTACAGCATCCCTCTTCAAAATAACCATATTTTTGTTTAACACAAAGATGGACCATGAAGGCTCCAACAACATCAACATGGCAAAACGCAATCCATGCAAAACAATTCATGGCTAGATTAACATCTAGGTTAACAATGCACAATGCATTTGTGCGATACAGACTACCTCAGACAACCGCCTCCAGACCCAGAACTAACACTTTTGGTATAGGCTCTGGTTGACTCTGAGCCTAATATAACTTTGCAATACCCATTTAAATTGTGCAGTTCAATTTAAATTTGTGCAATGTGTATATTGTATATCATTCACTGTGAATATTTTACTTTCCTTTTAACGCCCTAAACAGGTTTGATGCTGACTTACCTTTGTTGGACGCTTATTTCCTATTGCTATTTGGTAATAATTTGTGTTTGATTTTGTTTGTTTTTTTGTGAGCTGCTAAAGGTGGAAGCCACCATTTGTATTTCATTGTATGGCACATACAACGACAACAAACTTCATCTTATCTCTCTTCCGGGTGGATTATTGGACATCATAACATTTAAACAATTAAAAGGGAAATAAAGTCTAGATATAGTTTTCCTCTATATCCTTTCCACACATTTTTAATGACTGCCTTAGAACTACTTGCATATTACAAATCTGAAATAGTTTAGAGGTCACATAGGCAGACCAGAGAACCAGGAATAATGGGAAACCTTCTTAGTGCGAACCATCATGGCAGCTTGCACCACCAGATACCTTACAAAGGTCTATTGGAAAAATACTGACAGATCAACAATTTCTGACTGTTTGCAGTGAGCCAAAGAATGACTGAAGCAGTTTGCGGTGACCTTACAGGTTTCCTATCCTGGAGCTTCACCAGCCTGACAGCTCTGCAGTGCTTCATTTGCAGGCGACTCTAATTTTGTGAGCTGCTCTGTTCCCTCAGATCTTGCCTGTTGCAGCACGTTGGCCCTCCCTCTTTGTGTGAGTGTGTGTTTGCCGTTGCTGGATGAGGACTGTGAATCACCTCCAGTCAATCCTTTCACCCTAATATCTGTATCATACCCATATCAGGTAATACCTTTTCATGCATCGCTTGGCTTTTGTTCCTTTGATGACTTGTGCATTTTTTTCCCCAACATGGAATGAGAGCATGCATATTCAGGCCAATGTGGGATTTCCTTCAAGCGACTTCCAGCATAAACAGCCAAGCACAGGCAGGTTGACGGCAGCAGCATCTCCCCTGCCCTCGAACTCTGATCCGATTCTCTCTGACCTAATCTTTCATCTTATAATCACGTGCAGTTTGGCATGTTATCGTTGTATGTTCTAATGCACAATGATTCGAGATGGAGAGAGACATCCGAGGCAAAAGATCACACGCTGCATTCAAAATGAAAACTTAAGATGAAGGCTAAAATTAAAACGGCCAAAAATAGAACCACTGAGTAAGGATGCTTTAAGCTGCCAGATTGTTGTCTGTTTAAGAATACAAGAGGATCAAAGGCAGCTATAAGCGGATGGAGCTCAAGTGTTGTTTCATTTCATTTCTAGATCTCTTCATATCTTATCCAGCTTTGAGTAAAGCCCAGCATCCATATCTTTGAATTTATTCTAAAATATTTATTCTGTGTAATAAGCGTATCCGTATATTCACTTCAACCCAAAAATGAACATGGCATTTTCTTGCGTGAAGGGTCCTTCTCTTGTGCCTTTTACTTTGACATTTACTACAAATTGTTGAACCAAAAATATTTGTGAGAAACACAAACGTAGCATACGTAAAAACATATATTTCCAAAACCTAATCTAAACCCTGAAGTCGCGAAGCCTTGCTTTAATGGTGGTCAAGCTTTTTTCGGGAATGCACTGGGCAGAATTTTGTAGATGATTTCTAAATGGTCTGTACTAGTGTAGTGCTTTATCAATTCCAGAGGACTCCAAAGTGCTTTACACTCGCCCATTCACATGCTGACAGTGGTCAGCTACATTGTAACCACAGCTGTCCTGGGGCAGACTGACAGAAGCGAGGATGCCATATATCTGCGCCACTGGGCCCTGACTTCATGCTGGTGAAGTAGTTTAAAGGTGCATAGTGCCAGTTTTGAAGATAAATATTGTTTATTTTCTATCCCATACACGCCCCTACAATTGCCCAATGTGTAAAAATGAGTTATCCTCTTTTTACTGCAGTTTCCTCTTTAGGCTGGATTAGTCAGTTCATGACACAGTGTATCGAATACAGTGGGTGTGCGCGTGGGAGTGACTCGCTGCGTACTCTTGTTCACTTGGCTACTGTGTTGAGCCTCCATTCGATGCATTAGCGAGAGAACGCGGGCTAACTTCAATATTTATGGCTGATTTACCTCAGAAGACATTATGCCTCTAAATAAAAGACCTGCGTGGTTGCAGCAGCAGATGCTTTTCCTCTTGTCCCATGTGCAAGTACAACACTGGTGTCATTTCAACTTGTTGCCAGAGGGGGCAGATGTCTGAAAAAAATCCTGGAACTTATACTATGCTCCTTTAACCATTTGATTCAGGTAAGTAGGGCAAGGGACACCTTTGAAAGTTGCAGGACACTGGCCCTTAAGACTGGAGTTTGTGACCACTGGTTTAATTTCACCTGGATAAGTGAACAGGATGAAGGAAAACTAGGCAGGGTTTTCACTTCCTAAAGCCGGATTTACCCGTCTCTGCCCTGTTCTGAGGTGTGTCTGAGAGTAAGTAATTTTGTGCGGTCGCTGTATCTAAATTAAACACTTCCCACTCAGCCTCTCCTCCAGGTCACGGAGCGTTCCACTCCATCCCATTCGGCCATTTTTGTAGAAAGCTGGGGGACGGGGTAGTGAACAACTGAACATTTGGAACTGAACCAGTTGTAGTTTTGGTGTCCCTCAGCTTGGACTACAAAATCGCTCCAAGAAATAAAAATGGCAGATTCGCCAAATTGGTAAGCTGAAAGTTCATGACCTTGGTTAGCAGTTCTGCAGCAAATACTGTGACGTGATTGTTTTAAAAAGACAACAGAAAACAGAGAAAAGTGGACGGCTTGAAAAACATGACCCATAAATCATATGAAGATATCAACTGGACAGACTATATTACATTTTTCTGCACTCCAGACTCAACGCACACAACAAGATTTTGCATGATATGTGCCAATTTAATATTGTTTTGTAAAAGCCAAAATTTTACCATATTGACTTAAGTAGGATAAAACTGAGGAATGGTACATCACATGGAATGCTTTGCTATCTAAAACAAGCTTAGCTTTGCTTTGCTAAATGATTAAATGCTTGTTGACAGTTTATTTTGAATATGTCTAATGTAATGTTTGCTGCTGAGTTTTTCATCAATAACACCAGAAATTATTTTCATAACCTCTTTCAGCATTCCTCCCATTTACCTGTACTCTGAGTTTGATTTACAAATTACCATACCACATCATTTCTGTGTAGCTCAGATGTAAGGTCAGTTTGTTTCCAACAAACCACATTTTTAGTTTCTTTGTTACTTAATTTACATCATTTGGGAGTTTTACGACATCATTTCCTGCACATAAAATGTTTTTGTAATCGGCAAATAATACCAGTTTCATATACATCTATATGAAAGTGCTCTCCATAATACCATGCAGTTCCAGTTTTTAAATCAGCATATCATTGTTTATTGTGTCAAAATATTTTTTTAGTGTCAACAAATACTCAAACAGCATTTTGTTTGTCAATAGCAGTTATTCTTTCAATAGCTGCTTGTATGTATGGCCAGTGCTGTTGATTGTTTTGTTATTGATGTTTTGAAATATTTTTTTCTAAAAAGTTTTTTTAACCTATTATTAAAGTTTTTTATAATCTTTGAAAATTGTGGCAAAAAAACAACAGGTCTGTAGTTGGTTAATTGCTATTTACCTCCAATTTGTTTTGTATGTGAGTTTTACCTTAGCTATTTTCCTTTAACTGGGAAATGAAGCAATTGAAATAAATGAACAGTTTGTTGGTGGTTTTGAAATTCCCCCAATTACAGGTTACAGCTGAGGTCAGCAATTTTTCCTCAAGTTTCCCCAACTCCCTTTTTCAATAACTGAAGATGCGCAAGACCGTCATACCTTGCTGTTCCACTCTTCAAGGGGATCGCGTGAAAAAAAAATCTCCCAAATCCACTCTGGTCTTGTTTCTTTCTACTGAGGCCTTGCTCTTCTTCTCATAAACGTGAATACGGTTTGCCTCTTGTGACTCTGAGCCCTGTTCAAAGTGTACGGTGTGGGCAGCAGAGCTACAATGAACGGCTAACCTAGCCGCTAAGCTAACCGGATACATAAACACTATAAGTGTGCATGCGCAGCCAGCAAGCGGAAACTAGAAAGGAACAAGCACGGACACTGGTGACATGTAATTGCCTCAGAATGATTGCGATGGGGACAAATAGATAAGTCCATACCCCGGAACTTGAGGGACAGAGGAGAGTTGGAGCAGGAACAAAATTACAAATCTTTGCTCATCAGACCGAACAGGAGAGACTGGTAAGAGTTTCTACAGGCCTGTAGTTCCCACAGAGATGGATTTTTTTAACCTCCTTTTTGTGAATGCATAATGCATTTACTACTTTCCGGATGGAAAGACAATTTTACCCAGTGTAACAAAAAGTGTTTCTGAACAGTATTACCAACTATAGCTTTAAATCAAAGACATCAGTGCTGTGTAAATCAGTGGATTATTTGGTCTTATGTTGTTGTTTTTACTATACTGAGAAATTCAATTTGAGTTACAGGATTAAGGAGCATTTAGAGCAGATTTCTTTCTATTAAATGATCTGAGTTTGAATGAATTTTGTGCTCTGCTGACTCTGGTATACCTTTAGCCAGATTTCCTCCCAGATTTACAAATAATATATTAAAGTTATTTGCTTTATTGTTTATATTATAATTCTAAATAGGTCTAATTTACTAGTACCAATTTTTATTCGGGACAGGCAACCTTTCCAGGTTGTATCCTACCTCTCACTCGACCGCCGGAAGGAGGCACCAGCCCCATCCCACCCATTTCTGAAACTCCATTTCACACTATCGCATTGCCATTTCATCCCTAACAAACTTCTGTACCCATGGGCTTGGATATACATAATGCATAACTTGGGTATAACATAAATATTTTTTATAATTTTTTTGCAATGTATCTGTACTTTTAACAATATTTTAACTTGAGTTAAATCCTGTGGTAATAAAACTGAAAAAGGTTTTTATTCCCAATCTAAAGTGGCCATAAGAAACTGACTTCCATCCACTAGTTCACCGCCTTCGGCAATTTGTATCTACGCCTTGACATTTTGTTCCAACCTCCATCACCTTAGAGACGTGTCATACCTGCTTTGAAAAAATATGATTGAATGTTGAACATCGAACCGGGTATGAAAAAGTTTCTAAGTTTTGCTGAGATAAACACAACTGGACTGGTAGCTGGGTGGGTACTAGCTGTAGCGTTTGAAACTGTTTAAACCAGCATAGAAACCATTTATTTACAACTAACGAAACGGTATTTTACACTTCACTCCCACTCTTCTCTATTTCCCATTTCAGTTATCTAATTCCTTATTTTTCCGATGCCACTATCAAGTTACATTTGAACCAAATCCAAATGTATTTTCTGATGTGTGATTTTAAGGAAACTGGTCAAGGTGATAATGAAAGACGTGATGTCCTATTTACCTTGTGGATAATTGAGTGCTCCAAATATTCTAAATTCCAGCTCTGTAATGAGTAACATGGCACATTACATGGTGTGGTGAATAAACGTGCTTGAACTGGAACAGCACCCAGAGGGGACCAAATTGAAAGTAGCTCTACTTGGGAGAGGGGGGGGGGACTGACTCATACCAGCATCCCCCTCAAGGGTCCAGTCCAAGAGATCTCCTTTAAGCGAGTAAATTACTTCTGGAGAGTGACATTTCACTGCTACAGTTCACGGGTTTTACGTTGATTCACGTGAAAACAAAAGGAATAGATCCAATGTGGGTAGAGTTTGAAGCAGAAAGGGGCAGATGTTAATAAACGCAGATAACTGCGTGCACGGGTGTTTTGTGAATCCCCAACTTCTCCGGAAATGTCCAACAACACACTCAAGATCAGAATGTCGGTATACAGAAGGAGAATTTATTGTGTCAAACATACAAATATGGATTGTACATGCCTTCACGTCAGAACACAACAGTTGGAGAAGATCACAACAACACAGGTATTCACATAAGTTACAGAAAAGCAGTTATAAATAATTCATCAATTATGATAGAAGAAGTGATGATGCAGTACGAATTATGGCGGGTTAAGAGATGGAGGTGGGGGAGGGGGGTGGCTGTGGAGCTTCCTGATTACTGGATGCCTCCCTGAAAGAACACTGGTCAGCGACCGGCCACACATCATGCGGTTACAATCACCTCCAAGGCGAGCTGGACTCTTGATTGCGCTGTTGTTATATTTACGCTCCCACGGCCTACAATTTACAGGAAAGATCCATTTATTAGCATTTGGAGGGGAGATGATGTATTCGTTTGTGTTGCATCACAGCTGCTTCGGAGACAACATAAAATAAGGAATGTGCAAGAAGAGATTATCTAAATATATGCTTTTGTTCTCTAAAGTATGGCTTAGATGTCATCTCTAGGCTGTAAAGCTGAGCCCCAAGATCCACTTTGTGCATACCACAACAATTACTTCTCCCTATCACTAGATTCTTCTCAAGCAGAATAAGAAGTGGATGTAGATAAGCATATGGAAGCGGAGGAGAGTAATACTCTAGCAAGCACGGATTTAGGGAGACGCCATCCAAACATTGGGGAGTGTGAACATTATGTACAAAAGCCTTGGCTGCCTTTTGCTAAGATCCTGTCTGCCACGGCATCAGGAGGGTTTTAGGGAGGATGCCGGGGAACCTTACTTAAACCGTCTCGGATGAAGTGGATGCTCCATTCATGATCGCGGCCATGAGACGGGCTTTTAATTCCGCCCAGCCTTTCCTCATTCGCGGTGAGCAAGCTGCGCTCGGCGAACCCCGCGTTTGGCTGCCTTCAGGGGGAAAGTGGAATGAGGTCAAGCTAACAAAGCAAAGCAAAAACACAGCTTTGAAAAAGAAAGGCATAAAGAAAGAGAGGGGGGGGGGCAAGTGACCTGACATGCTCTGGGCGGTAATGGGAGCTAAAAGTCAAAGAAATCCGACAACAACGCTGGAAGGGATATAAAAACAGAGTAAAATCAAAAGATAGAGATGATTTCTTGGCAAATCTGACCTGAAACGTCTTGTTGATGCTCGTAGTTACTCTTTAAACATGCTGAAATGCAGGAGCCTCTATCTTGTGATTACCGCAGTAGCTAAGTAAGCAAAGTGCACTCATACAAATGGCTTATTAACAATTTATCAGTCGTCTAATACATAGTAGGCTATTGGAGTACTGGCTGTTATATCACAGAGAAACGGTGAATTCTCTGCTTGATTGTTGCAGGAAGTTTATCGACTTCATTGTACTTAAGATTTGGCTGCATGCAGACTGGATAATGAAGAGCTGAAAGACCGATGGGTACATGATTTATTTATTTATTTAAATGGTGAATTTGATCGAAACTTTTGTCTCCCCTCTGGAGATCAGCAGTGATCTGGAAACCTCTCACTGGCAGGTCTCCTCTCTGTACTGATCTCACTGGCTCAATTTCTGCGGGCTTATCACAAGTCGAATTTCACATTGAAATGACCGGCTTGACGTTACTTATTCAGCTGAGTCAGTTGCCAAGCAACATTAAGGTCCTTTAAATTCTACCAGGTAGCTATTTACAGCCTCCCAGCAGTGACAACCCCTCTGCCTCTACAGCAGAACAGGTATGTTTTACATGAATACTACAACTTTATTTGACTTTTGTAGCGTAGACGTGAACAAGTTTGGTTCTGACTGGACAGACTTCAAGAAGGGTGGTATATAAACTTTTAAACTTTGTCGCACTCAAATATGTGGTATAATTCAGGAGCCAGGTTCAGATCAGTAGGAAAAAACACAGACAAAACAAAAAAAACAACAATATAAATATATTATATAAGTCTTTAAGACTCTTGATAAGAACAATCAGCCACGATCTAAGCCTCTAGCCCATTTTCTTTTTTGCTGCTAAACCTAACTTTCCTTTGTACTATATGGATTAAGTTTAGCTGTGTCATTAATGGGGTATTATGATACCTATTTATGTAGCCCATAAAATAAATTGTGCCAATTTTCCTAGAGTGGCTGCAATGCTAGCAGCTACTTCTTGACTTCTATGGATGCTTTCAGCAATCCACAGATGTTTTGCGGGCAGATGATGAGTGAATCAAAGGACTGTCAGATTATGATGACTGAAAAACAGGCCATCAATAATCAGTAAAAAAAAGAAAAATCCCAAAGATTTTTTGAGACTTTTTACAAATGTGTTACTTTTCTGCATGTTTCACAAGGTTTTTGTATCTTCGGCCCCTAAATGTGACTGCAAGCTGCTAAGATTGATCAGATGGACTCGGTGAGCTTGACTTTCAACACATTCCTGTTGGGTAAATGAGGACAGCACATGCAAAGAAGATAAGTTATTATTTTAGCATGTGTTTTGGGTTCTAAACAAGGAAAACCTGAAATAACCTAAAATGGTCATAAAAACATATCTTCATTGGCATCTTGTGTTTGGAGGGTTGTGTGTATGTTAATTACTTTACCTCATTCCTGTCTATTTATCTTGTTCACAACTTCATTCTAGGGCACTTTCCGAAAAAAGCCAAACCTTTCCAGGTCAGTTCCATCTAGAGGAGAAAAGAGCTTGATACGAAACTCTGATGACATCTCCAACAAATCCCCTTCTTTATGTAGAAAATGCAACAGGGGGATGGTGAGGGAGAAGTGTGGCCACTTTCTGTCCTCAATATAGAAAAGAGGTTAGATTCCAATAATAATTCCTTTAATTAGTAAGAGTATTATTATAGCACTGTAGACAAATTCAGCTTTTAGAAGCAGTTCAGTGTGCTCCATATATTGAAGGAGTCACAGAGGTGCATGAAGAATATTTGTTTTTCATTATATGTATATACAGTACAAGTGCAATGTAGGATTAATGTGCTTATGTGTTTGTGCTTTGTTTAAGACTAAAATCAAGAGTGTTTTCTCTTTCCTTTACTCTCCGGTCAACTGTTCAGGTCTGACCTTATGGTGACAGGACGTTGGGTCATGGCTGCTATCTACTCTCAGTCATCAGGAGTTTATTCAAGGGTGCAGAGGTTTAAGTTACCTGCTGTGGCTCCAAGTAACCCAAAACTGAGGGAGGTTTAGAGTTCTATGACGTAAGCCTTTTTGTTTGAATATTTTGGGTCTTACTCATTAAGAACTAGCAAAGGGACTACGTATCAGTGAGCCAGTCTACAACAAAGCACTTTTTAGTTTTTATCAACTCAGTTTTTTTCTTTGTGAGCTTCTGAAATGTCTTTATCATTCACAGGTTTTTCCTCAAACCTCCAGTTACATTTTATTTGTACTGTGCTGTTTCCCTGAAAGATTACGTTCAGCTCGTTCCATGTGTTGTGTTGAAATTTTCCAGAATTTACGTGAACTCACTACGAAAAAATCTCAATGCTAGCACCTTAAAAGTGGGTAAAAAGCAATCATCAAACGAAAGGTAGAAGACTTGGTACTTTACTACGAATTTAGGAAACATTTATGAGACGTTAGCATACTTTCTGGCTAACATGCTCCGACAATCTGCAGATCAGCTACAACTAAATCAGAAAGCTGATATTAGATTATTTAGCAAGCTGCATGAGAAAAGAAAACAATAGATTTACCATTTCATCAGCCAGTGAAAGTTTTTGTTTTTTTTAGGAATATCGATGAGTCTATATTTGATACTACAACTAGCAAAAGGGGATTCTGAGTTACTAAAAAGATTCCCCTTCCCGGAGGCAAAACAGAGAAGAAAGGTTAGCCACGGACTCGTATATATGCGGTTCTAAATCTAGTCTCAGGACTATTCCTCAAGCTTCTTAAGATGAAACCAAACCGGTTTGGTAATTTAAAGATTATGTGATGCTAGCGGCCATGAGGGACAGGAACCAAACAGGACAGGGGGCTAGCTCTAAGCCTTGCTGCACCTGTCTGGATTTTTTTTCTTTCCTGCATTTTTGAACCAAAAACAAACACTTGTCTACAATGACTGTAGGATTTTAAGCAATAGTTATGACACATAAATGCCATGTAAGCACTTGCAGAAAATGTACGAAGAAAAAAATAAAAGAAGCTCCTGAGCACAGCCATAGCGATGCTAGATTAAATATTATCTCTAAACCATTGAGCTTGTCTTAGCTTTTAAAGCGGAGCTACTATGTAACCGTTTCAAGCAATCTCTGGAGAAAATCTGGGTGAATATGAAATAACCTGCCGAGCCAAACGTGTTACCAGCACCTCATGTGACTGAAAGGCTGTTTAAAGTTGCGGTGGCTGTTGACACATGAACACTTGGATCACTAATGCGTCAGTCATTTGCTGCGCTGTATGGGATTAATGACTCGCATGAAGTCCCGGTACTTCCCATCACTCATTAAGCCCTCCTGCAGGAAACTGCCTCCAACCGAGCGAGTTAGCAGCTAGTTTCCATGACCACCACCTCCGTCACCTGTGAGATCAGACTGGCGTGACGCGGATATCCAATATCTGGCCGGCACTAGAGGTGCTTTTACACCTGAGACAGTTACTTGGTGGTATTCCTGTCCTTGCAGAGGTAGACAGAGAGTAAGGGAAAGACCTGCAGTGGCCAGGGGAGAAGGAAGAAGCAAAGCTAGAAACTGGAGGGTGTGCTTCTCTTTCTGTGCGTTCTTGTTTCATTAGCGTTGTGCGACTATGCTTGTCGCGTCAAGTCATAGCGGAGATGTTTGTTGCTATGCAGACCGTGCGTGTTTGTGTGTGTGCGGGGCTTGTTTTGTGTGAGGAAAAGAGCAGAGGGAAAAGGGCTCGGATGCACGCCGGGGAGCGACGGGTGATGATACGTGGGGACATTTGCAAAGGTTAATGAGGTGACGGGAGGTTACAGTATTTCGACATGCTAGATTATAAATTCCAAATTTTTTGCTGTTCTTTTTTTTTAAGCCTCTTTCTTGACCCTACAAAACTTCCTCATTATTAATAACTGATCAGTCATGCAAAAAGGCATTTCCTTACACTTTGCATAATGTGACAATAAATCCTGAACAATTTGAATCCTTCCACCATCACTCCCAAACCACTAGCAGTCATTGATTGAATATCTGTACATCTGCTGAAATAAATATATATTTTTTTCTGTGTTTTTTTTGTTTGTTTGTTTCTTTCTTTCTTTGAATCAGTCTACTTCTTCTTTTTCTGGAAGCGCCTAAACTGGTTTTGGATGGCGAGCGCTGCCTTCTCTGTCTCCGGCGCCTCCAGGTCGATGTCGACTTCCTCCTCTTGTTCTTGAGGCTTTGCTCCTGATGCTTTCTCTGGAAGGGCAGACATGAAAAAGTCCGGCATTAGTTTGCAGGAGAATGGGAAAGAAGTTTCAGCCAGTCTGTTAATATTCCAAAAGCAATATTTCAAATGGTTTTCTTGTTAACAGAACTGGAAGAGGACAAATTGAAATAAGTCAGAAGTTCAGAGGATTTCATCAACCAAAGATGCAGAACAAAAAGTGTACAGTGCTTCAAAAAAGTTGTAAATCCACTTTAACATACTTTCATAATTTTTCTTTTAACCTGTAATGTGCAAAATTTTGGAAATATAGTTCCTCTATGTTGAACTTTCTGACAGCTACAGAGAAATGTCCAGATTGCAAAGCAGCAATAAAACATGGTATCCTCGTTTTTCAAGTAATAGGAAAAAAGTCAACCCAGGAAAGAAACAGAGGTAATTCCTTTTGATCTTTTGTAATTCTCATACTTTTGCATTTTTGGTCGTTTAATCCTTTTTGGGAAAGATAAAGAGATGCTTAATTCAAGCCAGGTGTCATTTCTAACTTGCTTTTAGGAGGTTGGATATCCATTAAAAGTAATTTATATGAACCTACAAAGGTTTAGAGTAGAAAATGGTTCCCTGGTACCGCTAAAAACAAATACAGCTAATAAAATGTTAATATTGTCATAAAGTTCCGTTCTTTTTTTAGTAACTCCTTCAAAAAAATGGGAGACTCATATATTATATAGATTTATTACACATAGAGTGTAATATTTCTAGCCTTTATTTAGGTGATTATGACATACAGAAAATAAAAAAAGGAAATTAAAATATTATGAAAAAGTTACATTCTGGAAACTGCAGGTCTTAATGTTCAGTTCCAACTTTTTCTGAAATTGAACTTTTTTTGATAGGTCACCCACATTACTTTTAAAAGACAAAATGAATAACGACGTCAAGCCCCCCACGCTTTGGTGCAGGACATACGGGGGGAAAATAGTATAGTTTTATTATGGTTGTAAGCGTCCATTGGACACCTTCAATGGAAAGAAACAAATAAAAAGAGAGTGAAACTCTGACCTTAAGGAGCTTCGGCTGCCTGTTCGGCATAGAGGTCTGTGCTGAACGAGCAGAATGGGGATGCAGCCAGGAATAGTGATCAGGGACGTCAAGAATTTCACAGAAACCGAGTTCATTCAGAACATTAGGATGTAGAGGTCAACTTTTAATAATATATGTCAGCACCTTTACTCTCGACTCCTGAGGCAGGACACTCAGGCTTTGTATCCATGGTGTCGCATTGCTGAAGAGGTATTACACAAGCTGCCCCCCCTTGAAATGCGATACAATGGATTGCAACGAGTGAAAACTTCTGGCATTCCAAAGTCCTCCATGTGCAGATTTGTACACAAATTTTTGCACCACCCTGTGCTATGCCCACCTCCAAACAGTTCCTATACGAGCCTTCCTATTTGGCTTGAAGAGAGGTTAGTGAGGTATTAGAAAACTGTTTCTATTAAAAAATGGAAACATGTTTGGCCTTAAACCCCAATCAAATGACCAAATAATTCAACACAAATTCCAGGTTAATCAACTTATTATTTGTATCAGTGAGATATTTTACAATGCGGCCATAAAAATGGTATAGATGTAAGAAGCTATTTAAAGGGAAACTGTATTTTCTGCAACATTTCTACAAATGTTCATTCAGGCTAAATGAGAGAGACATTTTCAACAGATAGTAGGAATGGTGAACATGAAGGTTACAGGAAGGTTAGTTTTATCCTTTAGAATTTTTAAGCATCTACATTTTCTAGAACATAAGCTTACACACTGTTGTTTATATAATGCTAGCCTCCTTTAATTGCTAATATAAAATGCTAATATCAGTTTAAAGGGTAACTCACCCCCAAATCAATTTTTTTGCTAATAAACTGTTAACATTGTTGTTTTATAGTGCTGTCTACATATCATTGTTCATATCATACATTATTTTGGCAATTTACTGCATATTTGTTCAAATCCTGCCTTTGTGTCTAAAACAGTCAGTGTGGCGTCCTCCTGAGGTTCAACGGGTGTCTTGCATTTGAATTCCAGTCAGTATTGCTATTGGTTCATAAGTTTTTGTGACGTAATTTGGAGAAACTGACATGTCAGTAGCTCCGCTGCTGTAGGGTATAAAAGCAGCTCTGTCCTGTGCCTCCGTCACGAGTTAGAGTTTGAATAGTGAGTTTTGCGATTCCTCTATCGATTTTTCAGGTTAGCGGTTTATTAGCTTAGCATTCAGTTAGGTTATTTAACATTTATTTAGCTTTTCACTAGTGGCTCAGACCACGCCCAGCCCTCAGCGCCCCCACGTTTCCTGGTTCGCAGGGCTCCGCCTCCTCTCAGCACATTTTTCATGCATGAGATTGGGTAGAGTAAGGGTCTGGTATGGGAGGGAGTTGCACTTTAAATGCCGTAACCTCACCTCTGCTAATGACAGGAGAACTGGTCAAAAATATTAGAAATTCTGTTCTTTGCTCTTGTAATATTATGGTTATTAAAGAGAACTCAAAATTGGCTAAAATAGTCATGTCAGGCCTTCAAACAAATCTAAGGTCACAAATCATCACAAAATTCTGATTGATGCACATTAAGTTAATATTAGCAAGACAAAGTAGAAAAAAATTTTAAGACACATTTTTACAATAAATCCCTCTATGCAGATGCAAAACATGAGATTACATAACGTATCTACTTTTCTACCTCTTTAGCGTGTCAGTTTTAAAACAACTGGAGCAAACCTCATGACAAAAATATGATGTTGCCATGTTCTAATAGGAGATGCTGCAAAAACTGGAATTCAGATCGAACCTCAAAAACAAAAATGATTTGGGCTGAATTTTGTTCCAGCATGATGATTTTAGAAGGGATTAAACCTTTATATGAACACAGCAAAAAGCATGACTCAGAATACTAAAAATAGTTCTATCTCTACTGTACAGCTCATGTATACACAAAGGGAAAGCCTGCTACCTGCAAGGCACTGCAGAAATGTTCACCAGGTGCATCATTCCTCCATGATGGAGTGTGGAAATTCTCATGCACTATTCATTTTCAGAAAAAAACAACAATGACAAGAAGGAAGGAAGGAAGAGAAGGTTGGGACGGACACACAGTGGCACCAAAAGATGTCTGTTTATCTTTTAATGTTCTCTGTTCTGTAGCAGGCTTGGCAAAAACACATAAGGAGATGAGGAGAAGGGGAAGCAGACCCTTTAACCTCCTTCTGAATCTCCAGCTCGCGGTGGCATGTGCTGGCGCTGCATTGATAGACGGAAAGTTTTCCTGTGCTAGAATTGCTTATTGATGAGGAATGCTAAACAAGCACCAACTTCTCCTGGCTGACACACATCAAATTCCTGCCAAAACACTGGCTTGCATCAGTGCTTAGCTCATGGAAAAGCAGGGGCTTGATCCTGCTATTGAACACATTGTAAGCACTTCTGTTACTGTGGAAGGTCAAAGAAACAATTTTGGGGAGTAGGTTACAGAAAAAAACTTTTAGAGGTGGCTCACAATTCTCAACATTTTCACAAGTGTGCAAAACATACTCTTTTTGCTTTGCTGTAGCCTCCCCTCTCATCTTGACTGGTCCAGTCAATACAACCCCCATATCACCTGGTCCTGTCAAATCCTTGACTGAGGTCCAAGCCGCCTATATTGTTGTATTGCTCCTAAGAACAGAACACGTCCCACAAAACCGTTGCTCCCAGAGTCCACTGACTTGGATAAGACTATTCCAGTCTACCAGGATCCCTCTAAAGTCTTCAGTAAGAAGCAGGCCTCCACACTATCCCTCACCATCAGATTACAGAGGCTCTTCCACAAAGTTTCATCCAACCTTGCACCTCCCCAGCCACCGTTGGGTTTTTCTTTAAGAACAACGGGGGCCTCTGTCCTTGCATTGACTATCTGGGTTTGAACAAGATCCCTGTTAAGAACCGCCAACCTCTCCCTCTGCTCAGCACTTGACTCCCTCTCCCAGGCCAGGATTTTTACCAAACAGGAACTGCTAAAAGGTTTTGGCTGGTTAACAGGCTCATTGGAAGCCATGCAAGTATTCCAGTATCTCATTTGTTTGTTCACCACAGGACCCACCTTGTTCCATCCCAATCCTGAAAAATCTTTTGTAGTGGAAATAAATGCTTCCTCTGTAGGCACAGCTACGATACTCTCTCAAGTGGGTCCAGATGGGAAAAGCCACCCATGCTACTAAGGTAGTTCTCCCCTACTCACCACAAATGTAGTGTCAGTGACCAGGAGCTACTGGCCATTAAGTGGGCCCTGGAGAAGTGGTGGCAGTGCCTCCTTGGGGTGGAAGAACAGCTGCTGCTCCAGACCGACTATCAGAATCTGACGCACAATCAAACTGCCAAACAGCTCAATCTAAGTGAAGCATATTGGACTCTGTAAATGAGTCCTAATAGTGTCTTCTCACCTATCATTCTTGTTATTAGGCAGATGATCTCTCCAGACAATTTTCTCACTCCCCCGTACACCCACTTTGGACCCTCAGCCAATCCTACCAACACAACGGTTCATGGCACCCCTTCTCTGTTCTTTGGAGGACTTCAATGCTGCCCTGCCTGCCAACCCAACACCTACTAAAACTCCAGCTGTTGCCAGTCTCCTTTTAGCAGTCTCCTGTCTGTTGATGGTCTCAACACCATCCTCACCATTTTGGATTTTCCAAGGCATTGTACCTGTTGGCTTTAAGGGGCCTTCCTCCCATCAAACAGTTGGGATTTAGCCAGAAACAACATAAATGTGAGACTATTGCAGTCACTCCCTAAGAAACTGCCCCTCACAGCAAGATGCCTACTGAAACTAGAAGGCCTAACTGCCCGCGCCAATCTTCCTCTTTCGCATGCTGCTGGTCGGCTACACCGGAGAGGCCATCTCTCCTCTGTCCGTGGGCCCTCATGAGGAAGAGTTTCACCTAGGAGAGACCCACCATATGGACACAGGCTAGAATCAAAGCTAAGAAGCTACAGTCTGTCAGACGTCAAAGGAACCAGCCTCCACAGAAACCAGCTTTTGTGTTTTTTCTCAGCTTTTGCAGGAAGCTCGCCAAGAACTGACCAGATTTGGCTATCATCTAGCAGACCATTTCTATTTCTGATAGAGAAGTCTGACCGGCAGAGAAAGGGACAGGAGGCCTTTGATGACTTCTTTCAGTGCTGTATTGTACATATACAGCAGTGGATGAAGTGCGGTTGACCGACATCTTCCATCAATACAACACAGAACAGGACAGCTGATCCAAGTTTCTTATGAACTGTATGTTTCCATGGTCCTCAATGTCACTGAACACACATGAAGGCCACAGACGAGCAAAACTGGACACAACTGTGTCAAAGCTCCCGACGCCCTCTGGACATCTAACCTGACAACAGCCAGCTGCATGTATCGCTCCGCCTAGCTCCACTCACATACATCTGGGACACGGCCATAGGCATTGCCTTTACTGAAGGCTGGGCCTTATCAAAACTCCTTGCATATGATTGGATAAGCCACTTGTCTGTCATCTTTATCGACGTGCTAAACGCGGAAAAAAAAACAACTTTTATTATTTTTTTTATGTGTTTGCGGCTGTAGTGCAGGGTTTCCCGCAGCGCTATCTTGGCGAGGCGGCCGCGGAAAACGTGTCGTCCACCCCCCCCCGCTCCGCGAGCCGGTCCGCGGAAAACGTGTCGTCCACCCCCCCCCGCTCCGCGAGCCGAGGCGCTAAGAAGAGGGGGGAAGACAGGCGGCAAAGCGCCGCGGGTCGGAGTCGATCCCGGGCTGACCGCCCGAGCCGTTCTCTGATGTTCTTTTAATGAAACAATATTAGGTAGATTGGACAACACGGAAGAAATAGCAGCATCAATGCTAACGCTTGCTTCCTCGATGCGAGCCGCCATTGTTGTTGGAATCTCACGGTGGCTTCTCCACTACGTCACATCCATGAAACACCCGCCCTGCGTCCTGATTGGCCAGACCAAAAATTTGGTTGGGGAAATCATTTTCAATGAGCCGTGTCCCAGATGTATGTGAGTGGAGCTAGGCGGAGCGATACATGCAGCTGGCTGTTGTCAGGTTACTGGACATCTGCCATAGTGGACACTTCAATATTTTTTTAAATCTAGTCTGAGCCCGATTTGGCCAAGTAAATCTGAAAGGAATAATCTTAAAGCAAGAAATATGAAATGCTTTAAGTATGGTAAAAATATATATAAATATTGTAGCTTTTTATTGACAAATTTTGAACAGGTTCATGCTGGAGGACTGTGGGTGAGGAACAATCATGAATGCATCTGTGTTATCTGTTAATGTTGACACATTTTTGATGTTTAAACTCAAGAGATTATTAAGCCTCATATCAAAGCATGATGTGCCTTGCGTTTGACTTGTCTTCTGCCCGCTTTGCTCAAAGCCATCTTTACAAAACTTGTGAAAGCAGGCGATGCTCTGCTACAGCCTACATGCCACATGTGAATGAACATATTCTTACAGAAAATATTTAAACACTAGAACATATTTCTGATAGAGGGTAAGCATACTATCTTTAATTTCCCTTTTTTCTGTGCATGATGCCTGAAAATGTGCAAAAAGCTAAACAGTGAAAAATATTTTACTAAAGAAAGACATCCAAAAAAAGGTGGCAGAAATGTATCAGTGGACAAATGTAGTGATGTATAGATTGACAGCTTGCTACCATCTACTGGAGTTCCTGTATATTCTTGTGAAGAACCAGCTATGCTTCTGCTTTGCTTTTCCTTTCGTTTTTTAATTTTTTTAATGCTTGCAGCTGTTTGAAGAGATGAAATTGAAAATTTGAATTGTTAAAAATTTTAAAAATGTATTTCCTTAAAAAACGCAACAGTTATAGAAATCATTATAACTATAATAATATATTCTATAATGTTTTTGCAGCAGTACTAGTATAATGTCTTTAAAAAAGACCATTTAGATTGTGTTATTTCTTTTGTTCTCAATTCTCTATTATGTGGCCAGAGAAAACTGTGATAACTCCAGAAGTCTATTTAGCATCTTATCAAAATTAGGTTAAAGAACAGGAACGTGAACCAACAAAACCAATACGTTTCATAATAATTTTATATTTAAATAGTGACTATCGACCCATTACTTGTGTGGTTACTACATCAATCATCCATCTTTAAATGTAACTACGTGCAGCAGAATGGTCCTGATAATTATAACCATTACATCATCAAATCATTATGCACATCTTTCTCTTTAATTGAAAATTATAGGCAATGTATAGAGAGCTGCAGGTATACATTAAATATGTCATTTTTTTAAAATGGTAGTTGACACTAATAGAACCCCCCTACCCCAGCCTTTATGCTATTGAGCAGAAAATCGAACAGCAGACATAAATCCATCTCGTGTTGTGTCTTTTTTGCTAAAGATTCCTTATTTCATACATACTGTTCTTCGCTCAGTGAAACCCAGAAATAAGACGTTCTAATAGGCAAGGGCTGGTTCTGTCCTATCTTCGTAAATACCGATGGGCGGTGCTCCCGTAGATGCACTTTCATGTTAAGTCTGTTGCCTCCTCTGGCTGCCACAGTCTGCAAGCAGGTTCTGCATATAGGGCAACCTTCTTCCTCCAGGCCGCCGTCATCCGTCTTCAAAGTATCCTTTTAGACGGGGTAATCTTTAGGATGCTTACCTTCTTAAGCCATCATAAAACCTGAGCTGCTATACAAAGATGTACTGGAGGGGGGGTGGCGTCTCGATAATGCGGGTTCATGCGACCTGAGGGAGTTGACCTCCACTGACGAGACATTTAAAAAATGCTTATACAGCAGGAACGTTATGGCTGAGGTTTTTAGTGGTTCCGGGACGTTTTTATATTGCGATGTACTGTGAAACCGGTAACCGGCCCATCCCTACTTACCGATATAATCTGAAAACTCTGACTCAAATCACTGAATAAAAAATTTATACATCTCTAATTTCATACCTCTCACAACATAGTATACAATGCAGTGAACAAGTAGTTACCCTCTACAGATATATTTAGCGTTTGCATTTTTGTTACACTTATCTGTTACAGGTCTGGGGAGATTTTTTTATACCAGACAACGTCAGCCTTAGTAAATAAAACCTACAGTTTACAAATTTAAATGTTATTCACTGAGTAAGAAATGTTTTTCAAACTATCCTAGTCCTATTTAGAAAAACACAATTGTCTGTCATGAGAAAATGCTGGCTGACCACATTTCTTGTTTTACTGTCACAAACCACATTCAGCAGTTATTACCTGTCTGGTAGGGTAAAAAAAAAAAACCTGATCTAAGATTCCAACATTGATAAGAAACAAGTTTACAAAGCCATTTCTAAGGCTTTGGGAGTCCATTGAACCAAAGGGAAGGCCATTATCCACAAATGGAGAAAAAAATGGAACAGTAGTGACCCTCCTAGAGGTGCTTGTTCTGCCAAAATTACTGACCACATCAATGACTCAACCAGTAGGTCAAAAAAACCTCAAAACTAATGCACTGCAGACATTATGTTCTTCAAGTAAGGTCAGGGATCAAGATATAACAATAGTACATAATTTCAGAAAAAAACATCATAAGACACACCTTACCACATGGTGGTGGTGATTGTCTAGGACTGCTTTGCAGCTTCAGGACCTAGTTTTAGTTTGGACGTAAATCTGGCTGAGACGACGTAGTGGATCCTTATGATGGCGTTTATACAAGATAACCCTCCACAGGAGATAAATGACAGGATTTCTCCAAAAATACCTTCAAGTCTTCCATTAAGGCTTAGAAAGGCTTAGTGGCAGTTGTTGCTGCGAAGGAGGGCTCAACCAGTTATCAGAATTATTATTGTTGGATATCTTTTTTACTCTCATGAATGAACTTGTCATTTAAAAACGTGTTTATCTGAAAATAAATTGACTTGATCAAAAGACAAAAAGTCAAAAAGAGGAAGGAGTAAATATGTCCAGAAAAAATCATAGCACCCCACACACTCAAAGTATTAATATCATGAAACATGAGAGGCTGTAAATATTACATTTGAAAAAATTCAGAAATTAAGTAAAAAAATAAAATAAAAAATGTTTGTATACTGTAAAACTATTAACACCAAATATTTCTCAGTTCTTTTGCTTCATGAGAAGCATAATAATCTCAATATTATTTATATATATTTTAGCATCAACTATTGACAACTTCATTTATAACTGGACAATAGCATTTAACGAATAAAACTGCACTGTGTTGTCTAAATCACCATAAAATGTTCTTAACTTGACAGTACTGCTAATTTAAGAGGCCAAGCTTGACCGCTAAAATGTGACTGAAGTTCCTTCACTGACCCAAGATCCAAAGAAGAGGAAACAGCAGATACTGTAGAATAAAACATAATCTAATTTAGATCTTTTTATGAGATCGTACCTTTATTGTCGGCTGCAGTCGTCTGGCTGCTGTTGTCCGAGTTATTGGATGCCAGCTGTGGAGGCAAAGGAAACATTTAGCACACTGTGCTGCAACGGCAAGAAATCTCTGCAGAAAACTCTGTAGGACTTACAATGTTTTACAATATTTGTTACACATATTTCTGTTTGCCTAATTCCTAATTATTCAGTCCATTCTAACAGTCCACATAAAATTCCTGCAGCTTGAACAAACAACGTGAGTATAACAGTGTAGCACAATGTGGAACACCTCTAGGCGATGAACTGTGATGTTATGTCCAGAAAAACTTCCTGTCAGGTTGAGATGAGAAGCAGGAGACTCAAGGCATCCTCTCAGAGGTTTTCCACAGCGTTCCTGTAAACCTTCATATACCACATTTCTGTTGTGTTACGTCACCATCGAAGATTATAGAACATGTCTCCTCTGACCTCGCTACATCTGTCACTTTTGTCTGTTATGTCTCAAGTCCAATCTGTTCCAGCCATGTTCCTATTCTCAGTCCCTTTATTTTTGGTAGATTTTCCATTGATGCCATTCTGTCATGGTTAAGTTTTTTTTCTCTCCAAGAATTTGGAATAGTTAAGATGATATGACGGTTAGGGGGAATCGCTGGAACACCTCATCCACATAGATATTTAATGAGTAGCCCCGCACCTACATCCTTACAGCTTGCTTTTGTATGCATTAGCTGTTCACAGGTTGGCCTTACACTATAATTGTTTTCTTTTGTCTATATTGACTCCTTCTGTCTGGTATCTTCATCGCAAATGTAGACTTACATCAATGCAATAGAACAATACCTCTGGTAACTGCTGTGAACAACTCAGTACATTCCAAAGGACCTCTTAGCTGTCCAACAAGGTGCCTATGTAAAAAGAAAAACCTCTGACCTAAGCACTAAACAATTTTAGCAAGTACAATGCTGTAACGGTAGGGAATTTACAACAACAAGGTTTCTGTATTTCTGAGGTGTTGCGCTACTTTACAGTACCCTATCAATGTACCCAGAGTCCCTAAACTATTTTTTACATTCACAGACACAAACCTCAGTGTATTTCATTGGAACCTAATGTAACAAACCAATACAAAATATTGCATATTTATGAACAGGATGGAAAATGGTTTTCAAACTCTCTTAATAAATATCACAAAAGTATTGAGTGCAATGTAAAAAAAAGTTTCTGGAGACATAACTTTTCAAATTTCGTCATAGATTCTCTATTAGATTTCTGGACTCTCTATTAGATTTCTGGACTTTGACTGGGCCATTCTAACACATGAATACAATCAGACTTACAGTGTAAGTCTGATTGTATGTTTAGGATCATTGTCCTACTGGAAGGCGGACATCCTCCCCAGTCCCACGTCTTTTCCGGTGTATATGAGGTTGTTGTCCGGAATTGTCCTGTACTTCGCTCCACTCGTCTTTCCTCAACTCTGACCAGCTTCCCTGTCCTTAAACCATCCTTACAGCATGATAGTGCTTTGTCTGTTTGCCATACTTCTCAGTTCTGTTTCATTTGACCAGATGACCTTCTTCCACATGTTTTCTGCATTCCATAGATAGCTTGTAGTAATTGGCCCAAACTTCTTCTTGTCACTTTTCCATTAATGCCAGATTTATGAAGAGCATGACTAATAGTTGTCTTCCTGGGAAATTCTCCTACCTGAGTGGTGGATCTCTTCAGCTCCTACAGTTACCATCGGCTTCTTGAATACTCTTTCATGAATGCTTATCTTGCCCAACCCTGTCAGGTTACACAGAGGGTCATATTTTGCCAGGTTTACAGTTGCGCCATATTCTTTCCCTGTTCAGATGATGGATTGAACCGTGCTTGATGAGATGCTCAAATCTTGGAATATTGTTTTATAACCTTCTCCACAACGCTCTCCCTGACCTGTCTTCTGTGTTCCTTGGACTTCATGATGCTGTTTGTTCACTAATGTTCTCTAACAAACCCCTGAGGACTTCATGTGTGGATTATGTTAGACACTATTAACCCCTGAAGGAAGTTGTTGCAGCAGATTTTATTTAGTGGTTTCAGAATACAGGGGGCTGAATATATATTGTCACACTTCCAATTTGTAAAGTCAATCCCCAAACCATACATCATTTCCTCTATTCTCCTCAACTATGGGCTACTTAGTGTAGGTCTGTTCCAGAAATCCCACTGAAATCAACTGACGTATGTGGTTTTAAGTTGACAATGTGTGACAGAGTTCCAGAGATATAAATACTTTTGTACTATACAGCCTTCCGTATAAAAAATTAAAGAAGAAATTACCCTGGTCTGATCATAACTGTGTGTTTGGAAAGATGTTCTTGTAAATTTCCACCAGTAGAGCAGTTATTTGTCAAAGGTTCAACATGGCAAAGCCCTCTTAGCATGTGACTCCATGACGACAGAGGAAGAGGGCGAGGGACGCTGCAAAGAGGAAAAACAGGGACAGAAGCGGGCAAGGAGAGAAATCCTGACATTATGCAATATGGCATTTGACAGTACACTAAAAGAAGGAAGTCAACATGTGTCCGAGCATGTGTGACTGTGGGCGCATGATGAATGCGTCTATCCTGGCTTAACTCTGGCCCTATCGCCCTTTAGAATGCATGTGGCAAACGGCCCATGCGTGACAAATTCTCCAGCAGAGCGCGAATGAGTTGGTGAAGAGAGGCTTCACGTCACTTCACCCTGCCAATAGTTTGCTCCCCGCGATGCTGCGTGCTGCGACTGCAAGCATGCATGAGTGCATGTTTATGCTGGCATGTTGATTTGTGTAGAAGGTTGCCTGCGCTCATATGGACAATGAGCATGAGATTTGTGTGAACAGGCCATTGGGTTAGAAGCCAACCTCAGGTCAAAGTTCAGTCACAAGGGAAGCTAGTATCCAAAGATTTTGAGAGGTAAAAGAGTGTGTCCGATGAAAAAAGGCGAGGATAAGAGAAGGAGTTACACTGTTGGAAGACGGGCATGAAACTAGAAGTACACACAGAAGAAGATCCATCCATCGATCCATTGTCTATACCCGCTTATCCGTGCAGGTTTGGAGGGAGGGGGGGGGGGTCTGGTGCCTATTTCCAGCAGTGATTGGGTAAGCAGCAGACCATCTGAAAAGGTTGCCGGTCCATCAAAGGACAGCAGAGAGACACACGGTACAAACTACCCTACTCACATACACCTAAAGGAATTTAGAGAGGCCAATTAACATCACAGTCATATCTTTTGGCTGTGGGGGGAAACGGAGATCCCAGAAGAACCTGTGTGTGCAGAAAAACCCCAGGCTGGGATTTAAAGACAAGACCTTCTTGCTGCAAGGCAATAGTGCTACTAACTGTCCCACTGTACAGCAAAGAAAAGATGATTTATTGAAAAAGAAAATTAATTTGAGCAGTACATATACAACTACATACAAGATGTGCAACAATTATACAATCCCTGAGCAGTGGTCCCTGTAGTGTTTTCCTTCGAGAGAGAGAGACAGAAAGCAACAATGTGCAAACTACAATTGTGGCTTTTCTGATATATTTATGGGAACATAGGCAGTATTGGGAACATAGTGTTAGCACTATGTTCTCCCAGCAAAAAAGTCATGGCTTGTTATGCTTTTTTTTTTGCATGCTTTTTTTATTGAAATATTGTGGTGCAGTGAAACTGTGGTACTTGTGTTTAAAATTATAGCATCAAAATCTTGCCCATGCATAGCATTAACCATCATGTGTTTATTAACAAGACATTGTTGAACGTTATCCTTAACATTACAGCTATATTCTGTCAAATATACATTTCCATCCATTCTTTGATTTCTGCTGATGCAAGATTGCATTAAGCAACTGCTTACAAGGCAGAAGAATAAGTAAAGCCTAGACCCTCTGCATGGCACCACTCTTAAACTTATTCTGGAGGATCCTAAGGCATTACCCAGCCCAGAGAGGATATCCTCACTTGAGTCAGTTTGGGGTTAGCCAGTGGTTCAGCTAAGTGGTCCATAAAACCTCTAAAGGGAGCCACCCAGGAGCTATCCAGATCAGATGTCTCCTAGGCACTACCTTAGCTGACTGCTTTTAATTTGAACAAGCAGAAGCTTTATTCCAGGATGTCTCTCCTGATCACAGAGCTCTTCAGAGCTCCCTATAATGAATTGCTACTTTAAAGAGGTGGATGGGTTTTAGTACCTGAGTGATGCCACGAGGAACGTTGTCCTGACCCTACTGCTGGTAGGATCTTGCATGACAAATGGAGCTTAGAGAACAGGTTGGACTGTAAGCAATTCTATGATCTCCATGAAGTGGCATCCCATGAGAAGAAGCAAACTTCAGCTAGAATAGGGAGATTGGGGCATGATCCTGGAGCCAGATCTAGGGGCATTGGGTGGGAAGTCACTGATGGGGGCCCAGGTGATCGAGCCCTGGATCATGGGGAAAGCGAAACAGGGGTGGCAGCCTGGATGTGCTAATTCCTAGTGACATGGAGCTTAAGCGAAAATTCAAACTGAAGAAACTCTATTGCCTACCTCCATCAATGAGAGACTCATACGCCTCTGACGCAAGCCAATCAGCTTTGAACTGCTCCTCCTCGAAGCCAATCAGCATCCTGGGTTCATCTTAAAAGAACTCCACATCCTTGTCTCGGCCTTCTGCTCAGCGAGCAAGCGGTGGCTGCGCGTGTCTGGTTTGGACTCTGATGACCGGATTCAACCCACCTCCATCCCCTTCTCCACCATCTGGCTTTTCTACGGTCCTCCTTCAACCTCGTCCCTATCAGAGTGTAATTCCTCCTGGACTCTTACGGAATTGCCTGTCACTCCTTAAATTGATCCGGCAGAAGACCGCCATGTTGAGCCTGGTTCTGCCAGAAGTTTCTTCCCAAAGGGGAGTTTTTCCTCTCCACAGTCGCTTCATGCTTGCTCATCATGGACAGTTCATGCAAACCTGTGTTTATCCAAGTTGGACATCTAGCTCAAACAGATCATCATATGGACTGAACAAACTTTATTTATCTCCACCACCAGTTTCAGGCCTGGGGGGAAACATCCCTATTCTCATACGCCTGCTTATGCATATTGAAGTATAATTCAGCGTGAATTTTTCCTGCCGAGGTCTGAGCGCCAAACTCTTAAAATATTGTATCAATAAAATTCATCTAATTGCCTTTTCTTTCTGTGTGAGTTTTTCAGATTGAAATAATCTGGCTTTGGAGACAAAGAATAAATGTGAAAAATCCCTACATCATCTTTTTTTTCCTTAGCGGTGACAACACCACCGAGTACGATCAACAGTCCAAATATATTACTGGCAGGCAGAATTGATATGTGTAACACTTGAAATATGGCATCCATTCAAATTTTGCATTGAAGCAATTCTTTGCAAAGAAAACACTGCACATACGGATACGGCGTTGATTCCATGCATGGTCCTAAAATATGTTTTAAAAGGCAGAACAAACACAATTTACACGCCTGGATTAAATTACAGAGACTAGTATCAGTTTAGATCACGTTTGTGGGTTAAAAAGCTGCACTTAAATGATCCCATACTGCAGTGACGGTTGAACATCGTGGCAACCGACAATATGAAAGAAAAGAGTTACATTTGCAATGCTGAGAGACAGAGCGACTGACTGCAGAGGTATGAGTGAGGGTGTCTGCAGAGAGAGGGGGGAAGCACTGCAGTGAAGGAGACACTGTATGTTCAGCATTAGCGTACATCACACAGTGAGAAGTGCAGACGCTTTCACTGAGGCTTTTTACTCACAAAGGACCCACTCACCACAGTGTTTGGTAGGCTCAAAGATGAGCACGAAAATCAAAGGTAATGGTTTAAAAAAAAAGAGAGAAGACACAAACCTTAAATCAGAAAAAGCAATCAATAAAATGACCTGCGAGAGTGACTAAACGGTTTGAACTTTTTTTTATTAAGTGTTTTTTGGGGATTTAAAAAAATATATATTTTAGTTTAACATCTGATATTATAACATTGGTTTTGTGACTCACAATTGAAGTGTTAAGAGATGTGTTTTGTACAGGCGCTCAAAGCAAATTTGCCTCATCATCCTCAGCTTGAGTTCTCTTCATTATGCTCTCAGGGCTTGGTTTTCCTTCTGAATACTCAATATGTGTATCTCGTGACTGTCAAACACCGTAACCTGGTAATGACTGGGGAACAACCGGGGTAAACAGACATCTCACTAAAGGATAGTGGCATTGGATTTCAGGAGCGTGGTGGAGAGACAGAGAAGTGAGACGTATCTGGTTCTAGACTTGACCTGAGGTTTTCTTAAAGGGTTAGCTGGTCACATAAGAAACTACTGAACCAGAGTTCACCAATGGGCAAATGGATAGTTTTTAAATTAGGTTTCTACATTTATTATGGCTAATAAGGAGCAGTGTTTTTGAGACAAATATGAATAGTGTAGTAGTATGGACACCTGATGTGCTGCAGCAACTCAAAGAGAGTTCAGTCCAGACATTGATTAGGCCACTTTAAGGCCCTTTGGATCATTGCCCTGCTGCAGAGCCTACGTATGCTTGAACTTAAAGTTACAAAGTGATGGCTGAACATTATCCTTCCGAATTTTCTGCCAGAGGGAACAATCCATGGTTCCATCAATTATGGTAAGTCAGATTCTGAAAGAGCAAAGCAGCCCAACATGCCATGCTGCCACCACCCTGTCTGACTGTTGGTGTGATGCTCTTTTTCTTAAATCTTGCTTTAGGTCAATGTCAGATAGGAAACACCTTGCTAGAAGTTCCACTTTTGTCTGGAAAGCCCACATAATACGTATTTTCCCATTTTACAGGGATGAAATGTGACACGGGTTCTTTTTGGTACGAGGTATGCAATGTAGCCGATGCTATTTCATCATTATGAACTCTGATCTTGACTGAGCAAAGTGAAATGTGCAGTGTCTTAGATGTTGTTTTGGGTACTTTTAAGGCCTCCTGAATACATCATAGATGCTCTCTTGGAGTAATTTTGGTAGGCCAGACCCTCCTGGAAAAGTTCATAATTACTACCCATTTTCTCCATATGTGAATGATACCTCTCACTACCTCTTATGTGAGGTGGAGTCACAAAGCCTTAGAAATGGTTTGTAATCCTTTCCATTGACTTTGTTTTTGTTTTTTTAGTCTAGCCACACCCAGGCAGAATTAGGAAACGAAAGAGAACCCGTCTGACAACACAAAGTGCATTAAAAGATCCAACATAAAAACACATCCTGCTCAGATCTAAAGAAAGTCAATATCTTAGCATTAAAACAAATTTTCCTCTCCGAGGTTGTTGTAAATCTGTGTGCAAAGACGCTCAGAGCCATCTGGACTCCAACGACAGGCTGATTGCTGATTCAGGGGCTTCCACACAGAATGCGGCAGCAGCTCCACTGCACCCTGAAATCCATTCATTTGTATTGCTGCTCCTTGCAAAAACAGCTCTGCTCTGCGTTGAGTGAAGAACACATGAAACGCAGCTCCCAACTCGCCGCTGAGGTGCGATCTGCTTAGCGGACCTTGAGCTGCGCACAAGTCAGAGTAGAAACTTATTTAAACTTTAACGGCTGTGTGCTGTGCTACTCAAACAGCCAATAGAGACAGGGTATCTGTCAAGCAGAAGCCAGTCAGTAAACGTAGAAACAGAAATGTCGCTATCTCTAATCTCTAATTCATAGGATCTCATCATCATTTTCTCTCAATGTTTGGTTCCCTCTCTGTCTAAACACAGCAGGTTTAGTTCCATTGATGGTTTTAGTAGAAGAAAACTGCAGCTTAGCAGGTACGACATAGCCAACAACTGGTTATTCCTTTGGAAACTCAGCCTCTTTTGTTCTGTACTCTTCTGTGGACGAACAGAGCACAGCGCCATCAGTGCTGTTTTCAGTTTAGCTCCACAAGACGAGGCGAGTTTATTCGTACAGCACATTTCAGCATCAAGACAATTCAAAGTGCTCTCAACAGGATTCACAACTGACTCCTACAGGAAACACAGCGAACGCCATTTTCTTTGTGGAGGCCTCAAAATCATCTAATTTTATAGCTGACATTGCTATTTTAAGCTAAACCAGGGGTCACCAACCTTTTTTGAAACTGAGGGGTACTTCATTGGTGTTGTGTTATACAAAGAGCTACCAGTACTGACCTTTGAACAAGAAGAATCCGAGTTCACCTTAACTTTATGTAAAATAAATACATCTTTCATGCTTTGTTATAAGATATTGTCATTTTTAAATCTATATAAATGCAAATATGATTAAACAAGAAGAGTAATGGAATAAAATAAAGTTTTAGATGGAGCTCACTGGTGGACTGTGTTTTTTTTAGAACAGGCTCTTAGGCACCATGTGTGGTCCTCTGGGGCTACTTGGTGCCCACGGGCACCATGTATGTGACTCCTGTGCTAAACTAACTCGGTTTACTATAAATTATGTTGAACTTCCTCCTTTCGATATAAACCCAAGCCTTTTGGATTGTTTCCCTCCAGTTTTAACTACCCTCTTCTTTCTCTAACATGGTACATATAAACAAAAGCATGTTAGACATCTCCTTTGAAATGTGCCAATGGGTAGAAAACAAAATAGTTAGTTGAACACTATTAAGTTTTCTAAAATAAGCAAAAAGTGAAGTCAATAGATTTTAAAGAACTTCTTTGAATCCAATCGCTGGAGTTATTCCAGGTAATGTCGCAGCTGTTTGCATGTAGTGAAATATTTTTTTTAAAGTGCTTGTTGTATTTCCTCAGGTTGATATATTCAGGTGTGTATGATATACAGATTAGCATGAAACATCTCACAGGTACGAAAAAAACGTATAAGAAACATGTGAAAACTGCAAGAGGGGAGATGGCTTTTACAGAGCTGTATAAGAAAAAAACAATGAAAAGCATCACAAGATTGTGTTACAGAGAACAAAAGGTCCCCCCCAGTGTAATTTGAAAAGGAAACGATCTTCTATCTTTGAACAATACTTTTGATGCAGTATATAATTTCAGTATTGAATTGATGAATTCATTTCTTAGCAATTTGAAAGGAAAGTTCATTACATAAAGGGTTATTCCCCATCTATTAAGATCAGTGAGCGCCATTATGTAATAAGGACTAAAATCAGCTCTTGATGAGCATCCTGTCTTTTTACGAAGCCTTCTACTTTTGCTTTTGTCAGGTGATTTGATCTGTTGAAGTAAATCTAAGCTTCTAATTTGAACTAATATAGTTTGGACAAACAGTGAAGGAATAGAGACTTTCTAATGGGGTACCTCAAAGATTAATATTTGGTCCATTGGTGTTTTTGACAGCTGCTTTACACCCTACTGGCCATCAGCCTTCATGACTTATTTACTGCTGTTCAGGTTTTGGTCGGTTACATGGCCTGTTTTACTAATACAACACTGCGGTAGATCTGGAAGCTTACAACTGGAATATTCAGATTTGAATTCCACAGATGTCCTAATAACACTGATCTTTAAATCCCTTTTTGTTTGTCCATTATCTCCCCCCACAGGGCTGTCCATTGTCTTGACCAAAGACTGCCCAGATAAGCCGCTTATTATAAACCACAGTAGGGTTTCCATTTGACCGCATGCTGTAATAGCTATAATAATTCAGATTAGAGTAAATTAAAATGTGAGGTGGCTAAGAGAACCCCCCACCCCCACCCCAGCCCCACCAAAAAAAAAAGAGTGAATATTTATAGATTGACAAAAAGGCTTGGTAAGTATAAGGAATGTTCTTGAGTCGTGTCCACGACCCATTGGGAAATCCCGAAATGCTTTTCCCCTCCACTACAGCCATTAGCTTCAAAAGCCACTTAACCCCCTTTTGCTTCAGTGAAACTACCCTGTGATCGACGGAAGAATAATGTTACTGTGCAGAGAAGCTTCCTGTAGGAAAGTAACAGTATCAACACAAATTAGTGCCAGCACAGCTGCTTGACTTTAAAGCACTTTCTCTTAAGAAAGAAAATTCACTGCGCTTCGCCCCGTGATGTCACACATGGAGCCTATGAGGGGGCTGGAATCAAATTAAATATTAACCTCTGCCCTTCACATCCTTAGATAATGACTCTCATGTCATCTGTCCAGCCTTTTATCCCAGCTATTATTATTATTATTATTATTCTTTTGACCCCTCCGCCCCCTCTACATCTAGCTGGCTCTAACACCCCCTTGAGGTATGTCCTTATCAGCACCCTCTTCCTACCGCTTTCAGGGATTTCCCTTCCTTCCATGTAGTAGTTGCTGCAGTGATTCATGAGCGGCGCCTCGGAGAAAGGCTCCGCTCATGAATCGAAGACAGAGAGGAAGGGATAGGGAGCAGGAAGGGGTGGGCGAGATGGGGGACAGAGACAGATTGCAGCATTTAACAGGCTGCCCTGGGGAGCTGCTGGAGGTGATAGAGAGGGAGAGAGAGACACATATGGAGGGAGAGGGACGCAAAATAGAAAGAGACATGTATTGCGGCGAGGAGGGTGGTTAAAGGAAGCCGCGTGCCAGCTCTGGGAGAAAAATTGGAACCTACACCGTCTATTCAGAGATAACTCGTCTGGCACTAACGCTCCAGATGGACGCACACATGCAGACGCCCGTGCGCCACACAAACACAGACGTGGAAGCGCGCGTACATCCGCCGCAGCCTGCCTTCCTCTGCCGGCTCGCTCCTCCTCTCACACAGCACGACGCACTTCGTTCACAGCGAGCTTCTCCTTTGGGGAATACACCTCTCTGAGCTGTTTTCCTAACTCTTCTGTCACATTTCTTTATCCCATCCCCAGCTGGCCCCTATCCATCCTCCACTGATCTCAGAGCCATGCCTTCATGGAATAAACACAATAAATATTAAATTACTTATATAAGGTCCGAGAGAGATGGCTGCAATTGTCAGAGATGATTAAAATCTGAAGCCGCCCACAGTTTCTGTCTTATATGCATGCCCAACCCTAACACCGAAGCCTTGTTTTGTTTTTCAGAAGATTTGGGTCATTCTTGGAGTACTATGGATCATCTGCATGTTCATTTGCTTCAGGGCCTTGGCTTGCAAATAATTTCATCACATTTCTTATGCTACTTACGTCCATAATCAGCAGATTATTAATTTTACCAATGAAAGAACAATCAAACAGAAAGTATTTCCCCCCAAAACTCTTGACTGCCTTCATTTGTTCATTAGGTGATTTGGTTTCTTCAACTTTAGAAGTAACAACTTGTTCTCGAGAACAAATCAACTAATGAACAAAGGCTTATACACAAAAAATAAAAGCATGAATAAAAATTTTAAGGGAAGACTTCATGGGTCCCAAATTCTAAATGCACTCACTGACTCTCATTTAGCTAATCCATATCATATATTAATCCATTTTTCCTTCTGCTTCTGTGGCTGCACAGCAGGCCTCTGGGAAAAGGACATGGGTTTTCCTATTGAGCCTCAGGAATGGTCAGATGTGTGGGACAGGGCTGCAAAGATCTCAGCCTGTAACAGGACGAAATCAGTTCAGTCTAGGATTCTACACCAGACTCACATAACCCCTGCTCTTAAAAATAAGATGGACTCAAAGCTATCCCCACTTTGTTGGAAACTGAAGTTGGTGATCTTTGCTTTCATTGTATTTGGTCCATACAGCTCAATCCAAAAGACAACTTTATAACCTGAAAACCTTTTCTGCCAGGAAGAACATTTTGCTTTTTTAGATCAAGGACTCTGTGCTCTCTAAGAAATCATGGCACAATGAGATACAGGAGTGTATTCCCAGTGAATACATAACATGGTTGCTTCTCACTTACATGGACACTTTCTATTCAACCTGGGACTGACTCTGCTTCCCCTTTACAGTTTAAAACCTTTGTTGCACAGTTTCAGTATTTTTACCTTTTATCTTAGAGTAACATCCAATTTAGCTGTAAGTGGAAAATTGGTGGTGTTCAGCAAAGAATCAGTACTAGCCACTAAGCTATTAGCTGATTATTGTTCTCAGACACACTAAGGAAATAGTCAATAAGTGGAAGTGGGACCCTAGTATAGTTGTGTACAGGTGCTTAGAAATATAAATGTTTGAAAGAATATGTTGGTTGCTTCCTTGATGATAATTCCTGGAAAGTCAAACTACACGGAGAGGTGTCAAAACTGGACATTTTTGGGTGAAAATCCATGCACATAACATTAAAATTCCTGAACATGGTTTGCCCTACATCCACAAAATAGCTCCACTTATAAGGTCATAAAGGGTATGTGAGCCTGGCACAGATAATCAAAAATGCCCATTACTTACAGGTGGAAGGTGGAAATGAGGTGGAAGCATTGAGTGCACAGGATGGGTAAGCGCTCCTCATTTATCACAAAATCGAGCTGGTTCAGGGTGCAGGTTGGATTCTGTCAGGGTCGCCCCAAGTCACTAATCCTGTTTGTGGTGCTAATAGAGACGATCTCAAGGCGTAGTTGTAAAAAGAAGGTGCCTTGTTGGGAACCTTTGTCATTTTGGATTTTTTGCAGGTGATGTTGTTCTGTAGACATTTTCAAACCATGACCTTCAGTATGCACTCTAACAGTCTGCAGCAGACTAAAGCAGCAGAGAGACGATCATGTCCATACAAACCTCAAATTCAAATTTGCATGCCAGACATCTCAAGAGAATTTGGAAGAGAAGAATGTGTTTTTGAATTTGATAGCTTTGCTCGAGGTGCAGAGCATTCACAGAAATTCCTGTTTGAGATATTCAGGAGCCAGTTTCTGCCTCAAGCCAGGGAGTTGATATATATCTGGGATTCTTGTTAATAAATGATGGTAGGCTGGAGCTGGAGCTGGATAGATAGAATGATCCACTCTATTGATGTTTAAAAAGAGCAAAACTATTGATACCAGCATTGGTGGATAGTAACTAGTTACATTAACTCAGTTACATTTACTTTTTACTACACTGTATCGCTACTCTTACTTGAATAAAATTTCTGGCTACTCTACCTACTTTGAGTAACTTCATGAACAAAAGATTATACTTATTTTAACCAAACATACACCAGAGAGACAAAAACCTAGAGTTTATATTAAAGTGAGACTGCTTATTTGCACACAAGCTTTGTTGTTTTATTGTTATTTTCTACTTGCTGAGCTCATTGAGTCATTTGGAGGTCAAATGAACAAACAGTAAACGGCGGATCTTGTCATTGGAAGTACTTTACACTGTTCTAACATACTGTATATACATTAACTGTTGTAAGTATTGCTTTCAAGTTCAATGTTGAAAAAAATGATTTAGGAAATAGTTTATTTTATCTTTCATGCCTTTAGTGCATCTTTTGTCTTTAAAATACCAGAATGGGCACATAACCTTATATTTTTGTTGGTCTGATTACATTTTTACTCTTACTTGAGTAAAAATATGTTGAAGTAGTTCTACTCTTACATGAGTACAATTTTTGCTACTCTACCCATCTTCGTATATCAGTTCATCTTTGTTTCAACCCTCAGGTATGATCGTGCGATATGGTTCATCAGCAAAACAAAAGGGAGATTATTTGCATAGAGACCCAAGAGCAGACCAAAATATCATTGTAAGGGAGAAACAGGATATTCCCTATGTGAACAACACCATGGGATAGCCCAGAGTGAGCAAAAGATGGCCATTCTTTTGTAGGCATTTGGATTTTTTAAAACTCCTGACCCTATTATACATCTTAATCTCGACTAAGCAGAAGACAATGGATGATTAGACGATTATAGATGATCATTTTTCAAAAGGTTGTCTTCAAACACAACCATAAACTCATTTCAGAATTGTCCAAGATTTCAACAGGAATATGCAGGTATAAATAAATACTGCATGTAGACTCAACAGTTAAAAAGCTCTGTGGGTATATGCTGTGAGTCAGATGCACTCCAAAAAGCAGTGTAGGTTTCTCGGAAGTCATCATGGCCTCATATGGAAAAACATATTAAATATAGATGGAACAATGATATGTTTAGGTCTGCTCAACCCAGCCAATTGATTACCTAATCTACTTTTGCTGTAACCTGTCAAGAGGTTTGGAGTTTGTTAAGCATAAAGATGAGGCGAACGAGAAAAAAACATAGCTCTATCTCTGCACACCGATGGAATTAGAACGGTTTCGGAAAGTCAGCGCTGACGATAAATGAACACCACAAAGGTTTTAACTAGCTCACAGAGGATGCAATAATTACATGTCAAAATAAGCTGACACGCCAGATTCATTACCACTGGCTCCAGAGGGACGACACATTTATTTAGAGAGGAGCAACGCTTCTTTTTCATCACATTTCTGCCATAAAAACAGGAAATCTGGGGCTTTCACCATGTAATTATGCATCCCTCTGATCCCTGCCTCTCTTCCCTCTTCTCTTCCATAATATATGCTATTTGCTGGCCTTTTTTGTCCACCTTAGTGTGTTCAGATGCCCTCAAGTTTGCCGCCTGGGTTAGAGTCATGCTCTTCTCCATTATTATCCCTTCTTCTGTCTTCGCCTGCACTCTACTCTCCAATTTTCTACCCACCCAGATGCTGTTTCCAGCCCATCTCCACTGTACTCCCCTTCACTGTACTAATCGGGCCCCTCTCCCCATCCCTCCTCAGCATGCAATCTGCTAACAGCCTGTGTTTGGCTACCCAGCCAGATGTGTGGCGATCTGGAGGGTGCACACTGAACATCTCCTCATACCTGCGCTTACTGTACATTAAATGGATTAGACGGCTCTCGCCTCAGGACTTCTGTCCACTGCTTTTAGGGCACACTGGTGATAATTCGAACTGATGGGCTGCATCTTCAAATGAAATTTACAGCTGAATATAATTCAGATTACAGGTGAGCTCCGAGATAGAATTTGGTTTGATGTCTGTAGCCTCTGGCTCAGCGCGGCTTTGAAAGGTTACATCCCATATGTATTGTGTCAAAATGCTATGTTGGACACGAAACTATGGAACATTTTGTTTTATCAGCCTAACATGTCTAGGGTGTACATCTACAGTATATAAAATAACATATTTTTCTGACTGTTAAGCCCAGTGTAATATATCAAAATGACAGAATATGACAAAAAGCGAATAGTGTCATGTAAAGCTTAAAATAAAATCATCTCACCACATGTTACCTTTGACTACATGACCATTTTGAGTTTTAAGAGCAGAGCCTGTTAAAATCTGCGGCTCAGCTCGCCATAACAATCTCATCTCATGCTGGAGCCCAGTGTACCTGCCCACTAAAAATAGCACAATGCCAGTTAATGGCTTTATATAAGTGAGCGGATGGGGGTCTGTGTGATGTGAGAGGGACTCAGGAATAGCTGGGGCTCCTGGAGGTTGATGGGAACTGGAGGTTGGCGTTATGTGAAAATACTTTTGCTTCCTTTGAAATGTGGTTTGTTCAGTTAGCATTTAAATTAGCGTTTTCAATCTAATGTGTAACCATTAGAGTCGGTGAAGAACACAGGGTGAACCTTAGTCGATGATCCGTGACAAAAATCTCCAAAAATAAAACACTTAAAGTAAGCATTTGAGTTTTATATGCTGAACCTGAGAGGTCTACCGGCGGTTTGTGAAATGTCACCGAATATAATCTGTTTTTCCACAAATATGAACACGACCTTTCTATTTCTACGTTTTGTGACATCGTATTCATCTTTCAAGCTTACTTATGTCATCTGGACATGTCTGTTGTTGTCAGTTGGTTTTCAGCCTTCTGTGGTAGAGCGTTCTCTGTTCTTGTTTCTCCAGCAAATTAAGATGAATTGCTAAAGCAATGGTTTCTAGTGTTGAAGAGGAAACTGAAGGTGCGTTCACACTGAACGCGAATGTGTCAGGCCGAGCGACAGATTTACATGATAACCCTATGCACAGGCGCAACACAGAACCGACGTGACGCAAAGAGACGCCACGAGAAGCCACAGACACAATTCTAGCGACACAAAACGCCTGGTTTTGTGTCGATTAAAGTGAAGCCAGAGCGACGCGACACCTGTGATGGATGCGAAGTTGACAAAGTTGAAATTTTGTGTGTTTTCTCGCCACAACAACCAATCAGGAATTGAACGTGGCTGTGACGTGGGGTGAAGGACTGTGGCAGAGACAAACCTGTTTTCATTCAACATGGAAGAATGAAATAGATAGTGGCGGTCTGCGGTTGGCCTGAGTTGTATGACTCAACCAATTATTACTACCGAGACAAGATCAGAAAGGACCAAGCCTGCCAAAAAGTGGATGAGGTGGCTGGAGTGGCAGTTAAGTGAAAGTGTCACTAGATAGCGCCATTGTACTACTATATTTCTGGCTTGTTGCCCGCAGTGCAAATTGCTCTCGCCTGCTGTGCCGGCGATAATATAAGACGAGTGACAGCAAGCAAAATTTGCAACACTGTGGCACCAATGTGACAGCATCTTAAGACTTGGTATTGATTGTTTTCTATGATACCTTATCCATAACATTCCTACGTTTAGACAGTCAGTCAGTCAGTTTGTTTGTTTGTTTTTGTGTAATTAGTTGGGTGGTGGCCTAGTGGTTAGAACAGTGTGCTTGGGCTCTGAGAAGGTTGAAAGTACCCAGTTTGATCCCCGCAGACTGCCACTGTGGGTCCCTAAGCAAGACCCTTAGCCCCAGATTGCTCCGCGGGCGCTGTAATAGCTGTCCACTTCTCCCTAAGGGATGGGTTAAATGCAGAAGAAAGATGTCATTGGAATGTACAATTGCAATGATAAATAAAGTTTTCTTCTTCTTCTTCTAGTCAGTTAGTCAGTAGATTAGCTTTATTGGTTAGTTGGTCATTTGGTGGTTTTGGTTGGTTGTTTTATTCACCAACTGGTTGGTTGCCCCATTAGTTGATAAGTGGCTTTGTTGGTTAATTAGTCAATTAGTTAATAGGCTGATTGTTTGGCTGGTTGTTTTGTGGGTTTATTGATAGGTTTATTGGTTATTTGGTTACTGGCTTTGCGGTTTAGTTGTTAGTTGGTTGACTTGGATTGCTCTTGATTTAATGGGTGGGTCAGTTGCTACAATTGTTTCTTGCCTGTGATGCTTGCTTGCTTTATTAATAGGTTTCTTGATTTGCTAGCCAGTTGGTAGGCTGGTTTCATGGTTGATTGTCAGGTTTGTTGGTAAGATATTAGTGGGATGGTTGGTGGGCTATTTAATTATCTTTATAAACAAAACATAGAAGTAAAAAGACCATGTGTGAACTGATTATTAATTAACACTGATAAGAGTTAAATGGGAGTTAAAAGCAGCTCTCTTTGGCAAATGTAATAATGTTCTGTAATAGCAAATGACGTGTTTCTTTTTATAGAAACTTTGAACACAAAACAGTGAACATTGTATTTTTCTAGATAGCAAGATATTCACGCAAGTCATAATTCATAAGTACAAATTATTTGTATAGTTTTCATAGGTACTAATAATTTTTGCAACTGCTCCTACAATACATAGATAAGTCTGACTATAAGGAGAGTAAATCATCCAGCATGCTTGCTCTTTTTGAAATAGTTTGCAAATGAACTACATATTGTGCGCCCCTGCCATTAAAATTGACATTCAGATTTCAGCCATTAGTGAGATACTGGAAGCAGATTGGGTGGATGCTCGAACAAAGGATGGCGGAAAACGCATCATTCCCTTTTTGTCCCCCCTGAGCTCGTCTCTGCTTAGCTCTAAATGGTGTTTTCTTCGCGATCACATTGACAGTACATTTCTTAAGCTAAACACACACACAAGGCTTATTGCTGCAAAGGCTGTCGAAGGGGGGAAACGAAAAAGAGGCAGCAGAAAGCACCTAAAAGCTCAGCAGAAAAGTATTTATAGACAGAAATAAAAGGATTATACCTCCATGAAGGAGTAGGGGGGAAGCCAGTGATTTTCAGACACGTCAAATGCTGTACAACCTCAATTGGAGGCAGAACGGGGGCGGGAAGGAAAATACAGTGAAATGTAGGGAAAAAACTGACAGATGGAGAGAGCCTGGTTGGGGAGAAGGAGAAACAAGAAGTGCCATTTTTGTAGATTGAATTCACTCGTCTCAGATTGGCCTGTAAACCACATCAGAGCCTTGTGATTCCCCCCTGCCGGCTCACTAGGAACAGGGTGGCTTTCGTGAAGGATGGGGAGTGTGCTAAATGATGCTTGTAAGCATAATGAGACTTACTCCCACCTTTTTTTTTTTTTTTTTTTTACAGCATGTGTGCGCTCCCTGCTGTACTTGAAGCCGCTAATGGATTACGAACTTTATTTTAAAAGTATTAAAACTGACTACATGTTTTTTTTTTCTCCTAATGCTGTCCTGCTTTGGAGAGCAAAAGGGGGATAAGAAGAAAATCCAGCAAACAGCTGTCAGAAGTGGAACTACTGCCAAACATGAATTACATAACATCCCTAAACTCATTTCCATCCCTGCATATTCTCTTCATATTCCTACAAAATAAACCCCCCTTCCCATCCACCGCTTGCTCCCCCACCCCACCCCCCCGTCTCTTTTCAACTTCTTCACGCGTATGCCGGCTACCGGATGTGTACAAACTAGCGTTAACACCCTGCCTTGAGTCCCCTTGCTGTTGCTAAGGAGAATAGAGTCAAGCTTTTTTAATAGGGGGAAAAGCAGAGAGAGAGACAGAGGGATGAATAGATGTTCATGAAAAGAAAGAGAAGGAAATGAGGCATTGGATGACTAGAATTCAGCCGGAGGAGGCAAATCTATCAGTACAGCTTTAGGTACATTCCCATTGCGTAGCAAATAAAACTGAGTGTGGCTTAGAGATAGGCAGGGTGCACTGCTGTGCTCTGGTACATAGCCCTGCGTTCCTACACAAATTACAACTAGATAATTAACATGTGCAGATAACCTCCAGGAAAATGTACTTCGAGTCCTTGATCTACCATTTAGTGTTTTTCTTAAATGTAAAACACCAAAATATTGCATGCATTGTACGGCTTTCTTCAGACAGAGCACTCTAAACTTTTCGGGTTTTTTAACTCAGTGAATTTTTTTGAGGCAATAATGGAGCCTCTCTACTACTTAGTGGCTTATCCGGGGATTTTTAAAACGGCTGCAGCCTAATGCACCATGAGGTCACGGGTTTAGCCTTTTTTCTGACCAAACGTTGTTAGAGCAAAGCTGGGTGCCAGTAGGTACAACATGTATTTTTAAAATAATTGTATGTTAGTTATCCCCCCCCCCCCCCCAATTTTCTTATAATGCAATGCATGCTTGTGTATCCAAACACATGCGTTATGCAGGTCTAAAGTGCATTGGAATTGGTGTAAAAATATGCCACGTAGTTTTCTGCAACATGAGTCCAGGCATGTTACGTATTGCTTGGCCCGCCACCCTGTTGTTTTATTCATATTTTACCATCCTTAACGACTGCCTGGCCATCTTGAAAGATGGCCGATCCACAGCTGGTGAGTGCCCCTAAGTTTTCAAATTATTATCACCTGAATTAATCAGAAACTTGGTCGGGCTGCTGTCAGTCGGAGCCACTCCAAGCACTCAGTCTGACAAAGACAATGAGTCTTCCTGACGGTCCCTGCATAGCTTAGCATGAAATCACATTTGACTTGCCTTACCCTAAACGCTGTGGCTGTGGCACGCGACGGTATATAAGGCGTCTCTGAATTGTGACGCGCATACATTTTCCCATCTGTCCAAAAAAATCAGCGATTAAACAACGTTGGGCAAGACTTTGCTGAAGGTCTTACTTTGTTTTCTTTGACCAAAGACCTTTGATAAGGTGATATACTTCTTTTAAGAAGGTATCACTGTCAAAGTGAAGACATTAGCAACATGCCTACCTTATTTCTCTTAAACTGGGTACTCAGCACACCTGTAGGAAGCATAATTTAAAACAAGATTTTTGGAGTGAGCTAAGGTCACAAGCAAGTGATGCCTCCACCATTGTGTTTATGTTCCAGACATTCAACCATGTGCACTTTTGGAGAGCGAATGGCGAGACCATACAGTAAGAAATACAGTTTGCATACAGAGCAGACATTCCCCACTGGTGTGATGCTCTACTTCTGTGGCGGAAGAAAATAATCACTCAGCGGGGCTGCTATTTTTATCTGAGTGGAATTGATCAATTCATCTCTGCACCTCCTGATACGACACACCACACCGAATGAGTTAGTAAGTTACATAACACGGCTATCTCTTTAATCTGCCTGATTATCATCTCCGGGCTCCCGCCAGTGAAAAGCAGAGTACGCCTTTTCGCATTAGTTAAATATGTGTCAGGCTTTACCTTCTCCAGAGAGGTTAATGTGACAGAGCCTAGCAACTTATTTACATTCCGTAATGCATCCTTTTCTACTTCCAAGTCTGAGGGGTGGTTAAAGCCAGAGGATTACATCCTTGTGGAAATGAGGCTTAGCTTGGACAGCCAGCTGCACATCAGACTCAAATTGTGTTAGTTTTCACTCCACTTCTGAATGTAAAGCTTTGCGAGGCATCTCAACAGAAAACTATAAAGCAATATAAAGTGTACAAGCTGCATATAGGCCCATATTGCATAAGAGAAAGTAGACATACTTCTGATGCCTGCAGTGATTCAAGCCTCACTAAGCACTTTATTATGCAAGGATAAAGGGATGCATAATAACACAGCGTGGAGAGTTTGGGACTGTTTTATGCTGTGGTGCTGCAAGAAATTAGAGCTTCTTATGATGCATCATTTTTTAGAAGATACTATCTTGTGATTTTTTTTTTTATATTAACATGTACGCAGACAGTAGAAACATAACTAGGTACTGAAGTATGGATCTCCGTTGCAGGTTTTCTAAAACTCAGTTTTTAAACAGCGTACTGCAGAAAAACAACCCGGGTTGCTATACGAGTTGATGACATCACAAGAGGAATAGGAGTCAAACTGATCAGCTGGCATTAAAAAACACTATGGCAGATGAGTGACTAGACAGGCGTCGTCCAACACGCTACTGTCGTCATAGAACAAGAGCTTGTGAAATTAAGCTTCAGCTGATCCAACATGCTGCAGCAAGAGTTCTGATGAAAATCCACAAGAGGGATCATATTTCTCCTTTTTTAGCTTCCCTTCATTGGCTTTCTGTTAAATCAAGAATAGAATTTAAAATTCTTCTTCTAGCGTATAAAGCTCTTAATAATCAAGCTCCATCATATATCAGAGCTCTGATTACCCCGTATGTTCCTAACAGAGCACTTCGCTCTCAGACTGCAGGTCTGCTGGTGGTTCCTAGAGTCTCTAAAAGTAGAATGGGAGGCAGATCCTTTAGCTATCAGGCTCCTCTCCTGTGGAACCAACTCCCAGTTTAGTCCGTGAGGCAGACACCCTGTCTACTTTTAAGACTAAGCCTAAAACTTTCCTTTTTGACAAAGCTTATAGTAAGAGTGGCTTATGTTACCCTGAGCTACCTCTATAGTTATGCTGCTATAGGCTTAGACTACTGGAGGGATATCTATTCATCTCACTCTGCTGAGTTCTCCCACCGTTATGTTCTCTGTCTTTTTTCTTTTCATAGTAGCTACATCTGGTCCGGTGTTCTGTTTAGCTGTGACACCATCCAGGGGGCCAGATCAGCTGCCATTATCCTCAAACATAGAAAGTATTCCTGAATCAAACTGCACTTGATCCAGTAGAGACTCTTTTGTGTCTCTGCTCTGTCTTCTCTAAGCTCATGGTCATTTATTCTGAGCCTGGTTCTGCTGGAGGTTTGTTCTTGTTAAAGGGAAGTTTTCCTCTCCACTGTCGCTTCATGCATGCTTGGTATGAGGGATTGCTACAAGGCCGTCGACAATGCAAACCATAGATAGGAAACTTTTGACCAATCTGTCTGGATTTCATTGAATTTGACTTTTGTAAAGTGCCTTGAGATGACATGTTGTGAATTGGCGCTGTATAAATAAAATTTAATTGAACTGATTATGACTCTTGGATACACTTGACACTCAGATGTGTTTGAGACTCTTGTTTTAAAGTAAGAAGAGACATACATCTCTTCAGTTTCCCTGTTGTAGTGACAGAGTCAGTTAATAAAGACTGGTCATCCATCGGGGCTAGCTGACAACATTTGGTTACAAAAGAATTGAGAAGCTTGCAACTCTTTAAGTTGTCCATGTGGCAGCATTTGAAAAACGGAAAAGATAACAACTGTTTGTAAGTTCTGTGAGAATGAAATTAGCGAACTGTTAGCTGCTAACTTGTTGACAGTTTCTTGCATTTAATACTCTCTAGTTCGTACTCTAAAACACTTTAACTGAAGAAGATATGTATATGCTGATGTAAGATTATATGAAACTCAGTGTAAAAATTTTTGAAACGTTTATTTTATCGTTGAAAAATGCTTTTTTTGGTATTAGGATCACCTCAAAATTAGACAAGAACAAAACCAAGAAAGTGTGGACTTGTCAAAGTTGGACTGACTCATTCTCCATTACAGACTCTTCAAAGCACAGTTTTTTATTTATGAAAACAAAGAATTGGTATTTTTATTGCACCCGAAAACAGATGAAACCCTTGGAGTTAGATGTGAAAGTAAACCTGTATGTAAGCAACAGGCCACAATGTGGACAGGACAATGCATAATCTCCATTAAAGTACTCATTAAATATACTGGCCAGTGGCGTTTGTGGGCCGTTCATATTAAAGGTTCAAAACAATAAGTTAATGTTATCTGTGACTTAATAACAAGAATCAGAACGGGTTTCTCTCAAACCAAACGACTTGAGGTCAGTTACAACATAAATAGTTTAACTCATCTTTGACATCTAATTCTCTATAATGATAATATATTTTCAAGATAAAAGGACATATTGAAATGGTTATTCACAAACCTGAACTTCTCTTTCATTCACTCGCTGTGCGACACCTCGCACTTTATTCTCTAATTTACCATGTGCCTTGGAACATGTTTAAGATGTGGAGAACATAACAAAGTTTTTAGATGTAGATTTAGAGTATAGTTTCACTGTACTTTTACAAATTCTCCAACTTAGAGTAAGAAGAAGGAAAAGTCTCTAAACACCAAATAGCGCGCTCTGTTGTAGTGGTCAATTTGAGTTATTACAGTGATACTAATAGTTCTTCAAAACAAAACCACTTCCTGTTTGATTTCTCCAGAAATTTGACATTATCCCCTTTCTAGAAGACTTTTATTTTCTTTTTTGGGTGTACATCTTTGAAAGTCCTTTTCCAGACGTTGAGTGGATCTTCAAATCTGAATAAATAAATCAAAACAATTTCACAGGATCCGTCCATGACACACTTCCAACACCCTTGATCCCAATAAACGTGCACTATAGCGAATGGGAGAACACACACACAACACACATCCTTCAGAGACAAGAAAAGCACTTGCTGTTTCACGAAAACTTTCTCATGTTTACACCCATGTCAGACTTTTTTTCCCCCCCAGTATGCCAGTATACATTCTAAGGTAGAAAAGAGTGTGACTATGCAGCTTTAAAGACATCACTTGGTAACAGTACTTGTGTAAAGCCTGATGTGATGTCAACAGAGGGTGTGTGTGTGTGTGTGTGTGTGTGTAAACTTATTTTTGAATATCTCAGTTCAATAACGGTTTTTAACAAAACATCCAAACACATGTTATTCTGGAGATGAATAATTATATCCAAAGTAAGTTTGATCATTTTTACAGAAAAGTCTGGCTTCAAACTTCAAAGAAGACTCAGTTTTTTTTTTCTTTCTTTTTTTCAAATCACTCGTTTTACATAAAATACACAGCACTTCAGTAAGTTGAGTAAATGGCTTTTTTCCCCCCCCCCCATGAAGATTGAATTCAAATGTCATGTCAGACGCCCCTGTGAGGCAGAACCCAGCAGATGTCCAGGTGCCCAGCGGCGCTGGGAGCTGGGAGCTGGTGTCAGCGGCGGCTCTGCTCATTGCAGTGTTTCTGTCAGACGCGGGACCAGAGCCAAGCAGGAGTCAGGAGCGCTGCGCTAAAACATTCTGTTCTGGATCTGGAGCCGCGCCTTCAGGCTGCGGAGAACTGTGTGTGTGTGTGCGTGTATGTGTGCGCGCGCGTGCGTGTGTGTGTGTATGTGTGAGTGTAGGCAGGTGCTGTTTTTTGACACGGGACCTGGCCGCATGTTACCGGGGTGACAGTCGCAGGACTGCGGCGCGCACCGTTCAACTCCGTCTGCACTTGTTGTGTGAGGCGTACCCGCTCTGGTCCGACCCGGCCGGCAGATTTGAATGGAAGCCCCCCCCCTCACCACCACCACCACACCACCACCAACTCACCTCACTCATGTTGAAAGCGTGTGCGCGAGGCGAGTTGTGCAGCAGAAGTGGACTTCGGTTGTGTCTTCCAGACCCTTCGGGCTATCAGAGCCGTTGAAAAAGCGCAGGAAAAATTCTTGTCACTCAGTTGGAAAAAAAAACACACACACACACACACTGCCGGCGGCTGCGAGAATCTCCGGCACGGAGTGAAGAAGAAGCTGCGGGCTCTCAGAAGGACAGACAGATGCACTGCAGCTCTCCGGTGAAGATAAAGAGAGAAGGAGGATGTAGCGCGTGGAGCGGCGAGGTTTATGTGCAACAGCAGCAGCGCGGAATCTCTCTCTCTCTCTCTCTCTCTCTCTCTCTCTCGCTCTCTCTCTCTCTCTCTCGCTCTCTCTCTCTCTCTCTCTCGCGCTCGCTCGCTCCGTCGGTCTCGCGGTGTCGCCCACTCAGTCTGAAGCAGTCACCGGGGAGCAGCCTGATGCGCTCCGACACGGATGTTTATGGGCACAAAAGCACGGTTAGCCTACATCATTCAACCTAGTTTAAGCCTTCATCAAACAGCCTCAATAGATGCTCTATTCTCACGTTTTGCCTTCGTAACTCCACAGTACACCAAGAGCGTATTGGGATTACTTCACGTTTTTTTCCACTTTTTTTTTATTCTAATCCACCGTTTCAACACTTAATTTTCCACCTTTTAGCTTTACGTACTTCTTCAAACAGAAGCATGATCTCCTTGCTGATGGACTCATGTGGTTGGCTTTCACTGCGTACAGTTTAGAAGAAAGCTAGGGCCATACGAACTCTAATGAGGCATTCCAAGTTCTGCAGGAGTTTAATGATCCCTTAATTTTAATTCAAATGTGCTAACCATCTAAAAGCTGTGGGACACCAGCGCTTGCGGGCTGCAGTTATGAAACCCTGACCTAGAGTGCTAGTGTACCTACACTGGTCATGGATGGGAATGATCTCAATGTTAGGTCTTTAGGGATGCATGAGAATTGTTCTAATTTTAGTTTGGAATACTCATATAGCAACATTTAAGGAATCTAAAGCTCAAAAGCCAGTTTTGATGTGATAAACCCTATTAAAAACGTGTAGACTATGGTTAAAAGCTGAATCAGGGCCACAAACTTGGTCAGAATCATGGCAATAATGGCTATGAAAATATGTAATTGAGGTGTAGTTTGCTTAAGGAGGAAAAAACTTGATCAATTAAATCCACAAGACCCAAGATCATTGTAAAATCCATGCTTATGGTAATCTATCTAACCGCTGGTTTCTATTCTAGGATGCTAGTTGTTTAACAAATCTGACCACGAGTTGATCATCGTGGAGTAGTTTGAGCAATGTTTTTTTGAGAAAAGACCTTTCACATGTTATGCAACGGTTTTCAAAAATAGCAAAACTAAACTGAGAAATGCAAATGTGCATCTCATAAATAGAGGAAACCCATGCTTTCTTAAACAGACTGCAGGTGAGCAACAAGGCTCAGCATTCAGCCCGCTTCTTTGCGGTCATGTCATGTTGGTTTGGAGAAGTTTGAACAGCTTATTGATACACTGGAGAAATCCAGGACGGCACTGAGGAGGAGAGTAAAGTAGTAGGATATGGTTAAAATATGAAAATGATGGATGGGAAAGTTGGCTTACTGTAATTAATTAATTGATTAATTAATAATAATACATTTTATTTGTACAGCACACTTTAAAATCTTTGACTTCTCAAGGTGCTTCACAGTTGTACAATAAATGAGGTTGAAAACACTCTACAATAACAAATCATAAAATAAATAATAATTGGTGGCTCGGGAGAGAGCCAGGGGAGGTTTGGAGGTAAATTTCTGTGTCCTCACTCATGAGTGGAAGCTGATGCCATGGCTTCGAAAGATATTACCAAGGGGGGTTATATCTTGTAGGTTTAAAAGAACAGGGAGCCCAGGACTAACCCCTGGGGGACACCAGAGGTAGCCAATCCGGCAGTAGAGGTGAGATTTCCCAGCTTAACATATTCCCGCCTCCCCGAGAGATAGGAGTGGAAAAAGCTGAGGGCCATCCCACTAACTCTTGGAGGCACTAACACAGTATGAGATGGTTGACTGTGTCAAAGGCAGCACTTAGATCAAGCAGGCTCAGTAGGCTGGGGGAACCTGCCTCAGCCGCTGTCAGCAGGTCATTCAGAACCCAGACCAGGGCCGCATCTGCGCTGTGGGAGGGTCTAAAGCCAGACTGGAACTTCTCATAGGACTGGTGCGACTGAAGGTGTTGGTGCTACCGGTGGGCAACAACCTTTTCCAAAACCTTCGCCAGAAAAGGCAGCTTTGAGATGGGACAGTAATTGGACAGGGTGTCAGAGTTTAAGTTGCTGCAAAATAGTTGCAAGTTTAAATAGATATGGAACTTCACCAGTGGATAGAGATTGATTAATTATCTGGATAATGAAGAGGATCTTTAGAAGTGACACTGGAAGGGGGTCAAGGGAGCTGGAAGAGGAGTAGATCTTCTGAATGATGGAGATGAGTTCAAATTGAGCAATCTCAGCAAACACTTTGAAGGTTGGGCCAGAACGGGGAGAACAGGGAGAAGTGCTGGGTGGGGGGGTTTTGATTGGGTCAAAACAATGTTTTGTCTGACTGTATCAATCTTGGTTCTGAAGAAGTCCGTGAAGCGGTTGCAATCGTCAATGGAGGGATCAGTAGCCGTGGGGACCTTGGGATTAAGCATCTGATTGATGGTAGAGAACAAGAGCTTTGGCTGTTAGTGGCCAGATTCGATAAGAGCAGAGTAGTAGGAGAACGTAGCAACTCTCGGTGGTGTTGAGTAAGCTGTCTGGTGATGTTTGAACGCCAGCTGGTGGACAGTTAGTCCTCTCTGTCTGAATAGGCATTCAATATTCAGTTTTCTAAGTCCAGCAGTGTACCGTGGGGCAGACTGGTGGAAAGTTACCAGCCACATTGTTAGGGGGGCAAACCTATCCAAAGTGGCCTGCAGAGTACTGTTGTAATGACATGTTCCTTCAGTGAGAGTGCAGGATCGAGATAAAAAAAAGAGTAGAAGAGATTGTTGATGAGAGCATGTCACCGTCCATGTCCTTGATGTCACGGAGGTTTATTGAGCGCTTGGTTCTAGTGGCAGGTGAAGGAATTATGACGTCCAACAGCGCCACATGATGGTCGGAAAAGCAGTGGTCAAGTACCTGGGTGTTTGCAACAGAGACATCCCGTTTGAGGGCAAGGCCGAGGGTGTGTCCATGCTTATGTGTGGGTCTATTTACACGCTGGGTAAGGGGAAGACAGTCCAGAAGGTTCAGGAAATCAGCATCCAGGTTAGATTTTGGAGCAACAACGTGGTTAGTGTCATCCAGAACTATAAGCTTGAAGAACGTAGGGGTTAGGGACGAGAAGATGCAGGAGAAATCCGCCTCCTTTCATATTGTAGGAGAGATGATGGTGTTCCAAGGGGAAAAAGGTGAGTATGTTAACAGAGGCTGTGATCAGCAGGTGATAGTGGTGGTACTTATTATAAGGATTCCCTTATTCTTTCTTTCAGTGAGAGACATGAGAGTGTTGAGGAATGGACAGGTGACTAATGAGGGGTGGATGCTGAGAGGTCCTGACAGCATGAGCCATGGGAACAACCAGAGGAGCAGTAAGGAGAACTTTGAAAGCAAGGGAGATGGGGAGTGTGTTTCCCAAGTCCTGGTTAATGCATAGGAGGACATCCCAGGGAGGTCTGGGGAGTCAGGACCCTTCCAATCTGGGACAAAAATGTAGATTTGTAAACAAACCGGATCCTGTTCAGCTCGTTACTTCAGTTGAAGCTTGACTGACCACGTTTAAAATTCAGGAGGGAGGAGCTGAGCACTGGAAACGGCCGTGTTAGCGAGCAAGACAGAGAGGAGATAAGAGAGACAGCAGAGCAAGTGACAGTAGATAGAGAAAGAAAAAGAGAAAAACAGCAAATTACAGCAAAATGTAAAAATCCTTACTCTGAATTACTTGATCAGATATTGGCCAATTCTATTTCAGATGGTAATAATTTCCCTCTAGTAATGTGTGCATTCTCAAGTGGCAAAATGTAATAATCAATATTGCTATTGATATGATTAAGAAATACATTTTGCCATGCCATTTCAACCAGGTTAATTACCAATTATTCAGTATATTATATCCAGTACTGATGAGGTTCCGTCTGTATATTTCACAACATTATGTTTATCTGGACCTTTAGCAACCCCCCCCCCCCACCCCCCCAAAAAAAAAAAAAGCTTTTGGGAAATCTCTGTTTATTGTCCCTCCAAAAGTGAAATGGAATTTCCACCCTTGGTTCAGGTGCTCACATCGACCGTTGGTTCGAGGAAGGACATGTTTCAAGGAACTCCTCGTAGGTGGACAACTGGATGGTGTTTTCATTGAGGGGTAGGAAGACGCTGTCCTGGAAATAAGGATTGGAGGGAGAACTTGAGGAAACGGTGGCAAGCGCAAGCAAGTGGGTTAGAATTAGCACGGAGCTCCTGGGGTGTCGTTTCTTAAATCTGGCAGGCGAGAGTATCCAAAGCTTGAGCTTCAGAATTGTTGCATGGAGTTGTGGTGGCTGAGGAGAATACCTTCTTCTGAGAGGGGGGTCCATAATTGTGTCACAGGGTCTCGGTGGCTAAATTGTTCTGGCCTGTTGGTTTAGTTTGAGACCGTCGTGCAGGCAACAGTTACGGACACCAAGGGAGGTTTGGTTCTTCCAGGTTCACAGGGGAAATCCAGAACAGCAGTGAGAAGAAGAGGCAAGCTATTATTAAACATTAGGACATGATGGAAATGATGGGTAAGACGGTTGGCTTACTGTCGGAGAGATGATGGTGTTCCAAGGGGAAAAGGTGAGAATACCCACATAGGCTGAGATCAGCAGATGGTGCTGATTTCCTTATCCTTTATTCAAGGAGGAGACGTGGGAGGCGGTGGAGCGTTGGAGGGTGGACAGTCAATTGAGCAATGGTGCGTGGATGTTGAGCGGTGCTGACAGCGTGAACCAGGGGAATAGCCAGAGAAGTGGTGAGGAGATTCACAGAGGAACCTTGAGGCGAGTTCTCCTTTATTGAGGGGTCACCAGAGTAAGTCATTACAACTTTGACAGTATTTACACCAGACGACGTGAGGATTCACACCCAGATCCTTCTTATTAAAGATGCTGATTAAGCCTGCTTCACCAATGAGTGACCTTACATTATATTTAGCATGAATAAATTAGGTGTGAATTTGTTTTCTTCTTTTGACAAAATAGGCAATTTTTAAATTGTGTTTTGTTGACCTCTACTCAGATATAAAGGTGTTAATATTTGAAATAACAATTGTTATCTGAGGGAACAGAATCACAGCACAGGGAAAATACAGAGATATGTCTTGCGAAGGTGTGACATAATGACAAAGAGACGCAGATTGGTGTCTGATGGTTACAAAACCACAACACAAAAAACAGGATGACAAAAAATGACAAGCAAACTAGAAAGGACACCCCATTTATCCAAATTAGATTTCAAAATAAAATGTGTGGGCGCGGCACCTGTACACAGGTAGAGCACAAGATCCGTGTTTGGAGGCTTCACTCCTCACCGTGGCCAACCCACGTTGAAGTCCTGGCCTGTTGACTTTGCCACATGTCATTCCACTCTCTCGCAACCCCATTTCCTGTCAGCCTACGTTCACACAAAGTGCCAATAAATAATAAAATAAACTTTGTGGCACAATATGCTTGATGGAATCTCTGCAAGGTACATAGTTGGAGGGAGAAGAAAAAGCAAATTGTCTGCATGCTCTAGAGTGAATTCAAGTGGAACATGCCTCCTAAAAAATATGGGCACAATTAGTAGCAAGGTTGCCTTGCTGTAAGCAGGTCCTGGGTTCAATTCTAAGCCCCGGGTCTTTTTTCAGGGAGTTTGTAAGTTTGTGGGGGTACTCAGCTTCCTTCCACATCCCAAAAGCCTGATTGTAAGGTTAAGTGGTTACTCTAAATTGCCTTAGGTAACAGTGTGTCTGTGCGTTGCCCTGTGATGGAGTGGCAACCTGTTCCGGATCTACTCGGCCTCTCACCCAATCACACCTGCAAAGGGCACCAGCCCCTCCAGCCATCCATACAGGGGCATGGATGGCTAAAACCAATCCCAACTCTTTTCAAACGTATGACCTGTATCGCCACTAGATGGTGCTGTTGTATTTCTGGTAATGTTTATGTTTGTTTCCAAGTTCTTTTTTTAAAGTTGTTAACGGGCATAAAATATAGAACAATATGCATGAAATACCAGGGTAGGGACTCTCATGAAGGAAATAATTGTAAATTACAAGCCAGGGTGTGAAATACGGATGGAAATAAAAGAATAGCACAGATACACAACAGAAGAGCACAGCCTTGCGAATGAGAAAAAGTGATTAGAGATCTGGTGTGAGATGATTGTAGAAATTTTCCTTTTTTAATGATGAATAGTATGTTTCTAATTCTTTGCTGAAACGGGGGAAGGAGGGCTTATTACCCCTCCTCTTACTACAACGAGTTGTGGTATTTAGCAAAAAGAACGACTGCATTTGTGGACTCAGATAAAGCTGAACTTGAGTTTTCCTCACAGAAGAAAATGACATCAACATCAAAAGAAGAAATGATAAGTTTCAGATTAACCGAGTCCCTAATATCCATCCAAAAACTTGGTGAATATTGACATGGAAAAGAAATGCTCCGCGGATTCCTCTTCTGATTTGCAAAGGGCGCATAAATCAGCATCAAATTTACATCTTTCAAGAAACATGGCCACAGGCTATATCTTGTTTATAATTTTGAAGTGAGTCTCCTTCACTTTAGGAGATTCAGGTCATTTGAAATGAGCAAAAGTCATGGTTTTCTCTTTTGTTTTAGGAAGATTCTTGAAAGAATTTATATTATAGATGTAGTAAATCTTTTACCCCATACCATCATTGATGGTCTTGTTATTACACTTGAAGTCAACTAAGTTACAGCCATTCACTTTGAATATGGGCATTGAAAAGGTCACTATTCAATGCAGAATTACCCTTTTTATCAATTATAGCAATGCTAAAACGATCGCTTTGCGCATCTTAAAACTGTAATTTCCTTCTGGGATTATTAAAGTATTTCTGATTCTGATTTCTGAAAATCTTCATAACAGCTAAAATGAGATTTTTTAACAAAGGATGAGATATTCAAAAGACTTCCATAACAATTCAAAAGATGCTTTATAAAAGTATTATTTCATACCAATCTTTTCTAAATAATGACTTTGTGCCAACTGTAATCACCCTATTATCCCCTAAAGTTAATCCATGGGTTGAGAAATTATGTTGAAATATAATTGTCCATAACTGGAGAATTTGTTTGGGAAAGTCATATAGGTTAACTGGAATCGTCTTAATTTCAAAGACACACTTTACAAGGGACTCGATTCCTTAAAAAGAGAATAAGGATTATTACACATTGATCAATACATTGATACCACCCTTCCCATATTTTTTTCCCTAATTGGTACCTTTTAATGTAAGGATTATTTTAATGCAGTCAGCTTTTCTTATACTTTGAGACGATAAACACATGCACATTTCTGGTTATGTTTGGATATTCAAAACTGCAATTGTGTAGCAAATGAATGCTGCTGTAGCGCTTTCATAATTTTGTATAAAAGAATAAGTTTGTATACATAAACTGCTATGACAGCTCTAAGTCTCCATAGATATAGATATATATAGATATATATATGTACACACACACTCATTGTGTGTGTGTGTGTGTGTGTGTGTGTGTGTGTGTGTGCGTGCGTGTGCGTGTGTGTGTACATATAGGTGCTGATCATATAATTACAATACTATGAAAAGGTTGATTTTTTTTCTGTAATTCCATTCAGAAAGTGAAAATTGTTCATTATAACACAAAGAGTGATATATTTCAAGTGTGTCTTTTAATTATGATGACTAACTGATATAGTCTCCCTGTCTCTCTCTCTCTTTATATATATATATAGAGATAGATAGATAGATAGATAGATAGATAGATAGATAGATAGATAGATAGATAGATAGATAGATAGATAGATAGATAGATAGATAGATAGATAGATAGATAGATAGATAGATAGATAGATAGATAGATAGATAGATAGATAGATATACAATGCATTTTATTTATAGGTGCCTTTCTAAACACTCAAGGTCACCTTACAAAATCAACAATAAAACGCTCAATCCAATAAACATTTAATAAACAAAGAGCAGGAATAAAATTAAATAACAAAAAGAACAGGAGAAATGATGGGATCCTTACAATCAAATTAAATTTAAAAGTCATAAAGAGTATGCCTGTCTAAAAAGATAAGTTTTTAATTGAGATTTAAAAGTAGTTGTGGATGTGGAGTGTTGAATGTAGTGGGGCAGAGAGTTCCAAAGACATGGGGCATGTGAAAGGAGGAGCTGAATGGAAGAAGAGGACCTGAGAGAGCGGGTGGGTATCTTGATATGAAGGAGCTCGGTGAGGTACTTGGGGGCAAGATTATTGATAGCTTTAAATGTAAGGAGAAGAATTTTATAAATTATGCAATATTTGAAAGGAAACCAATGAAGTTGCTGCAGGACAGGTGTTATGTGACTGATAAAGGGGGTTCTGGTAATGATACGGGCAGCATATATTTATATATATATAAATATATATATATATATATATATATATATATAGATATATATATATATATATATATATATATATAAGTTAGGGTGGGTTTAGGACTAAGGTATTAACTAGGTTCAGGTTAGGGTTTGGTATGTACTGGTAATGGTTAGGTATAGGGTTAGGTAATAGAAATGGTTGAAAATGAATGGAAGGGTTAGGTAAAGGCAAAGTCCTCAGTAAATATCTAAAACAATGGTGTGCATGTGTGTGCGTGTTTGTACAAAGACACAGTTAGAGTGGTACACATAGGCATCTGGGTAATCTGATTGTTAAGTGTTGTTCAGATGGACAGCCTGGTGGAAGACGCTGTCTGCGGCGGCTGCTTTTTGCAAATAGCTCTCTGCAGCACCAACCTGAACGTAAAAGTCGAAACAGTTTGTGTCCAGGGTGTTGGCCCTGCAGAATGTCGGTGGCCCTTCTCCTGACCCTAGACCTGCACAAGTCCTGTTAGGCAGAAATTTGTATGTTTGGGATCAGGGTCTTTGTAGAGCACATAATTCTGTTCAAGTGTCCTCCATTTGGCTGTTAGTTTGACTTAAAGTCAGAGAATTAAGAGCAACGCACCATTGACCACCACCATCATGACAGTTGGTGCCCTACTTGAGGTATGAAAGCTGCACTTTGACCTCCCCAAAAGTCTTCTTGTCATTGTTGGTAAATAGCTTTTGTCTTAACAGATCCTTCAATCTTCCAGCAGAAGGCATGCAAGACACCTGCCTTCCATGGACGTAGCTCCAAGTCTCAGACTAGCCAAGCACCTCCCCTTTTGGGGATGTGAGACTGACTTCACTACGGACAGTGTGGTGATCTTTCAGGTGTTTCTGGTTCATGGCAGGATTGAGCCTTGGTGGTTCCATTGGGTTTTTCTATTGCCTGTTGTTTTCATCATGTTATTCCTTGCTCTTGACATTTAAATGAGAAAGGAAACTTTTTAATTTTCTTGCATCGCTTCCCTGACTTATAAAGATCAACATACATCTATCTTGCTTGAATGAGACGTTCTATTTACGTTCAACTGTTTGAATAGTAGCTAAGAGAGATGTGATAAATGTTATCCCCCAGGCAAACAGGAAGTCATGAATCACAAAATAAACGTCAAAATAAAACAGAACAAAAATAGAAATGCTTTTATTTGGGACTTTTCCCTCTCCAAGTAAGTTTTAAAGCTTTATAAACGATCTGACAGGATTACCTGTACAGGGTGGGGGTATTTTAATTACTCCAAATTGATTTGATTTGGAGACTTACAGGAGGCTACATGCTGCACACAGGGTAATCGTTGTTATGGCTCAACGTTTGCCTAGTTAACTTAGAATGTTCTGTGCATAAAACTCAATGGGATTTGTGAGACTGGGATCTTTCATCCACTTATGTACACCCCAAAAAATGTGAACAATCCCATAAAAAAAAAACACATTTCAGTTCTCTTCATCCTTGCAGAGTCAAAGTCCAGGTGTGCAGGTGGTTAGAAGAGGGAAACGGTGATGAGCAGCAAAGGAAGCTCCCTTTGGGTTCCACCTACTCACAGCAACTACCTGCAATGAAAAAAGGAGCGACGGCAGCAAGAATAAGACCTCTTCGTTCCAGCAACACATGCAACCCATTCAATCATGTTGCCTACATTAAATTACAATAGAATTAATGATTTAATGTGTTCAACCTCGGCAGAAATACTGGCATTGACATTAGGCTGCAATTCCGCTTATGTCCACATGAGGGCACCTGCCCCAACAAGTTTAAGCGTTCCAGACAGGGGGGCGGAAGGAAAGGGATAAACATCTGGACTGATGCTACGGCTCGGAATTAGCCAACACGTCTTCCTGGATGAGTTAAAAATACATGAAAAATACATCTAAAATATGTTTGACATTTTGTCACTTCAAAACCTCAAATTTCTATATATATTTTATTGTTGTTATTGTTTGTGATAAACGGACCAAAAGAAGTTCATATTTGTGAAGGGACAAGCCTAAACCTACAGTTGTTCTACAATGGAACGGTTAAGATGAAAGCATTTCCATGGGGGAAGTACGACGTTCACATCCAACAACTACAAGACAATGTCAGGCGTTATTCCATCCAGAAAAAAATCCTGCTCTTAGTAAAGCCTATACCAAAAATCATGTGTGGTAAGATTTGAAAACTTAGCCTACAAAATACTCTCAATTCAGTCAATACATATTGACTGAGCTGGGGGGATTTTGCTGAAAACTGGGTAAATATATCAGCTTCTAGCTGTACAAAGCTGGTTGAGACAAATCCCAAAGCGGCTGAAGCTGAATTTTTTATAAAAGCTGGTTCTAATGATTTAGGGGGACTGAATAGAGATGGATGCCACACTTTCCAAATGTTGGGTGCACCCAAGTCTGCTTTTTAATAGACTTTAGTATTTACTAAGAAACTAAAGAGAATGGAAAAAAAGTAATTCTATTCTAAGAATACTTTGATGGTAATAATTAAAAATAAAACGTCTCTGTCTGCTCCAACCACCTGGGCTGTCAGGACAAACTTGTGTCATTCTTGATTTACAATCAGGAGTTACTAAATCAGCCCAGGGGCCGCAAATGGGCCCCGGGACAAACTTTGGACACCCCTGCTTTTCAGTTATGCATACATCTATCTGTAATTAGATCCCAGTAAAATACAGTAATATCTGTGGTAGCATCTTGACAAAATGTGAGAAACTTCCAGTTCAAGGCCGTCTTTTTTCTCCTAGTAACTGCCTGCATGTGTTAGAAGTGAGAATATACAGAAAATCCAGGTAGGTATGCATAAAAAAGACAGATTTTTTTTCAATGTTTTTATTTCTAATGTGTTTCTTATTTTTTTTTTCCATTTGTCCACAAAGTTATATTAGTCACTACTATGTTAGGTCAGTTTTCCCTCACTGCAATGGCAGTCAACTACACAAGAGCCCAAACCCAGCATGGCCCCTTCACCTCATGGGAGATTTGTCATTTGAATGAAAAACTGATTATTAAAAAAAAAAAATACACAACCACGAGATGAGAGATGAAGCTTTGAAAACTGTCAGAAATTGAGGATTTTAAAATCATTTTCTTGCTTGAACCAGTCATTTAAATGTTACATTTTCTTTCTAAATAGATGGCGTTATTTGTTTTTTGCATGAAATGTTCTTAGAAAATGGAAACATGCACTTCTTAATGAGGAATGTTAAAGATGTGCAGAACTAAACACACACAAACCAAGAATAACGATTTAATACTATTTACCTTAAAAACATGTGCTTCTATCAATTTAGCGTCTGGCACACACATACACACACACAAAACTCAGCTTTTTTGCCTTTTTTAAAGCATAAAGATGTAGTTTACGAGATTTTTTTATTGTTCTTTCAGAGCAATAAACTTCAGCAGCGTCAATTTGCCTCCATCAATATGTCATGGTGACAGGACCATTGTCTACAGTACAATGATTGGCCGGCGATTTTATTCCCATCTGCCAGTGGGAGGATCTGAAGGGGCCATCGCTCAAGTTTGTGCTCTCTTTAAAAACCAAAACAAACAAAATCACAACATCTCTAGAGCTATCTGTACAACATTCAACATCACATTTCTTTTTTTTTTTTTAACCATAATGCCAAAAACAATAATACTTATCATTATAAGAGCATTTTTCCATCTCAACGGCATCGAACAAACACCACACAAACAGGAAAAAAAAAAATCTAATAAAGGCCTCAATACCAGATAGTACACGTCACCTTCAAGTGGTGCTAGAGACTGACAAGTTATGGATGAGAGAAGGACAAGGAGGAAGAGCAAGCAGGGGACGGAAAAGGAAAAAAAGGGAAAGATTAGGGAGCAGAAATGGAGAGAGAATCTGTAAATTATTCTCCTTTCTCAAGCTTTTTTATCTTTAGTGTCACACTGGACATGTTTTGGCACCACATGATGTTAAAAACACCATCCAAGAATCAAATACTTGGGCTTTGGTTTACCAAGGATTAGTATTATGACTACAGGTAGCCTCACCCTACAGCTACAGTCATTTTTAAATTGCCTAGGGCTTAGGTAGTCCGTTATTTTAGAGTCTGGGTAAAACTTAGGCCTAGTGGCCTTGTTTAAGGCCCAACAGGCCTGATGAGCAGGAGAAGCTAGGACAAAAACGCCATTCCCCACCGAGAGAATGGTCCGTCAGGAAGCAAAGACATGGGAGACAAGAAGAAGGAGCAATCCAGCCAGTGTAATGAAGGGGGAGGGGAAAGATAAAAGGAGGAAATGAACGAATGGAAAGAAAACAAGAAGCGAGGAGTGAAAGTGTGATACAGGCTAAGTGCTTTTGGTGAGTTTTACAAAATACACCAGGAAGTGCTTGAAACAGAAGGCACGGTGGCATTGATAGTAGTTGTAAAGGAGACACCACTAAGAGACTTTTTCCACTACAAAACTCATAAGGTGCTCTAAAAAAAAACAACAGACTCCAAACACAGTAATGCACATTAAAGTGTGGTAGCAGTAATGCTAGAAGGGCTTTTGTAGCTCCCGTCAGAACCAATGTTAACCTCAACTGAACCATTAAGTACACATAGTCAGTGTGGAGCCACCAGCTATTACTGGAGAACATTCTAAATCCCCTTGACATATCGAGGACAACATCAGTTGTTCTCAAAAGAAAGCACTTGTTACAAGGTCTAAAATGTGAAAAAGTGAGGGGGAATTTGCGGAATACTAAGTTCTATTACATCTTTGAAGGATTTCTGTTACTTCTTGTGTGCTCCTGTTCTGAATACATGTGTTTTGGGATCAGTGGTGTAGAAATCAGTGTTCTCCTGCGTCAGGACTGGCAAAACTACTTCTACCATGACCATTTGTTCTTTCTTTCTCTTCATATTATGGATGTGAAATAAATTCTAATGTTCTATGTGTGCCCCAAAGTCGACACATACCACCTAAATAAATTAATCAGAAAGTAGGACCCTTTCACATTTAAGCATTCATGATGATAACTGATTGAAACATCTGTGTTGCATAGCATGAGATTAGGCATGATACTACTGAGTGATTGCTGTGGTATTTGAGTTGCAATTGAATTTGTAGGACTGGTGCACAGGCAACATACATTGCATGTGGATACTGCAGCATGAAGGTAGTGGAAGTCCAATAAAAAACAACACATGGCATCCTGGGATATGCAGTACCACATGACTGATATATAATAGTGTTACACGGGTATTGAAATAAAAGAGATTCAATCAAACACCCTGAAGTGCCATGTTTTTGCCAGCCCACACCTCAGCAAAAGCTTATCTATAAAATGTGGTACCATACAGGTGAAGACTTTAAACGTTATACATTTCTTGATATATGGATCCAGCTGATATACAGGTGGATCAACTACCTTCCATTAGACAACCTCATGTCTGTAGTCAAACAATGCCTCTTTGCCATCTTTACTTTTGCAATTTTTGATGTTCCACAATCCAGTATGTTTGTTAAGAAATTAATTTGTTTGCTACGGTATGTTTTGCACCAACTATGCATGTTTTCGTATCTGTATTGCGTACAGAAATCGCTATCAATTGGTTTAAAGTAATTTTTAGCGAAAAATTGATAATTCTTAACTGTAAACAAATGTGGCTATGTGATGTTGATTCAAAATGTTAGTTGGCCCAGATAGCAATCTGAACCACAACTGAGAACGACTGGGTGTAATATAAAATCCACATGAAAAAATAGCAAAAAACATATTTGGGTTACTGATTGCTTATCTCTATTAGTAATCAAAAAGTTAAACTATAAAGGTAAATCATTGACACACAGTGGTTAAGTCTATGGGTATAAAATAATGTTGTAAATTGGCAAAAGAATAAATTGACCCACATACATACATAGATTTAATGTTGTATGTGTTAAAAAATGCAGCTAAAATATAGTTTATCCATTGCCTGGCTTCTTTGGTTTTTAACGTAAAACTGTAGCCATTGTTTGTCTGAAATGTAAATTGTGTCAAATATTAAGATTGTCTCTTCAAAGATTCCATTAAGAGAAAGCAAGCTAGTGTTAGCATCCTAAATTCATGTATTTGTAATGTTGTATCGGTGTTTAAAAGTGTAGCTAAACTGAAAAGTTTAGCATTTACTTGTCTTTTTTCATTCCAAATGCTGTAATAATTCACATTGAAGATTTCCCAAAGAGAAAGCAACTAGCTAGCGTTAGCCTCCAAACTACTTGCATTTTAATGTCTAATCAGTTTTTAAACTGATTTAAACTGTGTGGGTAAAATTACTTCTTTTCTAAATATAAAAATGTATAATTTGACTCTGAGCATTTATTTTAAATGTGTAAAAAGTTTCACCAAAGATCCCACTGAGAGGAAGCAAACTAGTGTTAGCATTAGCATCATCGCTGTAAGACAGCACAATGTCTTACACACAAAACACATCTGCCAAACAGAACGGAGATATGCCTAACAATGTCTTCTGTTAAATGTATTTAGAAGATTCTCCAGAAATACCGCTTAGTGGTACTCTAATTTTCACTTAGATGTGTACTAATGATAACACTGACAGCATTAACATTTGTTCTGATATCCCTCCATAAGCCATATACCCCATCAAATAACAAAATAATTAGTTGGTGTAAACTAGAGCCACCAACTTTCATTAGCTATACCTTTAAATCTCTGAAATATTCTTTTTTTTATTTCATAGCCTTAGTTACGTTTACTTTGAGCCTTAATTACACTGCTCAACTGTTTGCTAATCGATGGGGTCAATTTACTCAAACCACACACGTACACATTTAAATGACAACAAAAACTGCCATTGGAGAAACAAAAAGTTTGGTCTATCGATAGAGTGAACATAAAAACAACTACTTTGGGAACTCAAACCTTGCACAGTGCTCTGTATAGACATTCCAACTAGTCTTAGCTCACAAACATTATAATCAATAATACCTATATTGATAACCTTTTTCTGTAAGCATCTTGAAATGAAAATAAACAAAAGTCTGTGGGTTGTTCTTTTCTTGTCTTTACAAAAGCTACACATATACTACTGGGATGACTAAGTATGTGTTAGTGTTTTAATAATTACTTCTACCATTGTCTTTTCTTTTTTTTTTTTACAGAAAAGAAAGAAAAGAAGGACTCTAGACGTCTAAAAGACACCATAACCCAAATGTACAGCTTATTCCTCAGATTTCGTTCTGTCTGGCAGCGACTGTATTTATTTCTCATTTTCTACCCTCTATCTTAATGAAAAAGTGTCCCTTTTTGACACGTTTTTTTCTTTAAACAACGTGCCAACTGATTGTGGAAGAGGGCTTGATCTCACCCCCTACAGGCCTCGAACAAACCTTCGATTTATTGTTTGTTCACTACGACGGACCGCAGCGCCGCTATTATTGTAAACACTGAATTCTAAACTGTGAGCCATTTCTATCTCGTAGTCTTTAAACATTTTGTCATCGCTTACATTTTTTTTTTATTATTATTCATTTCGAAAAGAACCACAAACCAGCTACAGTCTGTGTTGAGAACATTACGCTATCACGTAGCATTTCTTTTACAACTATTCACAACACCCTAGAACCACTTTTAACAAATATATCGTATTTAAATCATTTGAAACTGTATATTCCGATAAAATGAGCGACCTATGTGAGACTCGGGCGACGCCAGAGACTCTTTCGACGACATACATGAACAGGCACTAACTGATTACAACAACAACAAAAGAAAAATACAAACTTTTCTTTTCAGATAAGTTTTTTTAGGACAGTAATTGATAAACACTTAACTGAAAAAACAAGGCAGTGATACACAGTCGAGGAAACAGTCACCTCATGCCTTAAATTAATGCCAAATAGCTTTACACTTTCCGTGGATTGGGGAGGAAGCTGAAGCTGACAGCGTCAAACTGTTCAGTGGTCAGTCGGAAAAGATACCTGTTCAGCTCACTCAGTGTACTAGTGAGGAATATACTGCTCATATAGCAATGTATCTTAAAGTCTGTGATTCTGGAATGATGCTAGACCCTTAGCAGATGTTTGTCGAACAGAATATCATCTCAAAAAGCTTTGACTTGGAGTGAGTTAGTCTTGGGGGGGTACAAAAGTGGCCTACAAAAATCCTGAAAAGTTGCGTCCATGCTCCTTTTGATATCACAGGAATATTAGTGTATCTTGTAGAGGATTAAACAGTCACAAAGAAAGTAGACAAATCATACCAGAGGGACCGTTAAAGCAGCACTTTTCCCCTCCATTTTACATAAACGTCATCTTCAAGACTCTTTTTGTTTTCTCATAAATTAAACTTTGAAGGGACGCCATTTTGCAACATTCCCCTGTTTTCACACACATACACAGCTGAAACAACTGAACTTATCTCTCTTCTTTAATCTGTATCCTCTGCTGCCATGCGGTTGGAGCTCAGAGCTGGTGAAAGGTCAAGGGACATCCTCAAATCCCGATCCTGCAAATCCTCCACACTGCTGCTCTCCATGTTCTCTTCAAATTCCTCATCGAGTTCTTCTTTTTCCTCCTCCGTATTTTCTTTGACAATTGGGCCCTCTCTTCCAATTTTGGCAACTGAAGCCATAGAGTCTTGGTGATGAGAAGCATCGTCCAGATGATCTGCTCTATCCTCAGGGTGGCCGTTGGGGATCTGGTGCTGAGTTGAAGACCAGTGCCTCACAGGTCCCGGGGATTCTCCCCCACTCGTGTGCCTCCAAACTGTCAGAGGATCGAGGTCGGAGTTATCTATCCGTGGCTTGGTGGCCCTTTGGGCTCTGTCGTCATCCTGGAGAGTCGAGGCGACCCTCTTGCGCCTGGACTTACTTGTATGGTTTACCTGGATATGCATGGCCATCAGCTCTGCTGATGATGTATGGAAAGGGCAGAACAAGCACTGGCTCAGTTTGACCCCTGCTGAGGTATCCCTTCCACCTTCCACACCAAACACAACTCCTCCATCCACTGCACTGATGCTGTCAATCTCCTCCATTCCCCCGTGGCTGGGCGATGTGCGACGGGAAAGATCCAAAGGTTCAAACCCTCCCTGCTGTGTTGTTGGCACGGGTTCATCCTTGTCATTTTGTGGCTGAACCATTCGACTAGTAGTGAGAGGCTTACGTCGGGACACTTTAGTAGTCTTTGGTGGAGGGGACCCCCTGATCCATCCTCCCTCCATTCCTCCTTGGTACAATGCCCCCATAACCCCAGACAGATACCTGTACTGGGTCTCCAAGTCGACATCCCTTAGAGCAGCCAGAGCCTTCCGGTGCTCCCGTTGGTCTGGGAGGCCCAGGAGCCAGGACTGCTGGCCGGACCGCGAGGTGGGTGTGTCAGCTGTGGCTCGGTTGATCGGGCTGTGGTTGAGTTGAGATCGACGCTGCTTGACCAGTCCAGGGGTTCCAGATGTGTGGATGCTGGAAGCGTGGCCAGAAGAGGAATTGGAGGAAGCTGATAAGGCATTGCGTTGCTCCCTGTGGTGCCGCTGGAGGTGGTACTTTAGTGACCCGGACTGGGTGCCCGCATAGTCACAGTGTGGGCATTTGTAGGGTCTCTCACCTGCAACAAAAAAAATAAGTAAAATCAAACCGAATACATCCGGACATGTGTAAAATGGATGGCAGGTCTCAGTCACTGAATGAACATGGAGGTAGAAAATACAAAAATAATTGTGCAAAAAAAGATAAGCCTGGTGTTGAAGAACAAGGGTTTCTACTTTGTAACCTTCTCATTTGTACTGACATTATGCTTCTTTAGAATAGGATCCTGAACAATCAAAAAAAAGATCTGCTTGCCTTTTTAAATACCTGACCTGTGGAGGAAAGAGAAGATTCAGCATACAGCACAGAATAGTTCTTTCCAAAGGTATTACTACTCTTTAAAGTTTTCCACACTCTGCCACAGTACAGCCACAAACTTTAACGCTTCCACTTATTTCACAGGCATTATACATCAACACAAGTGGTGCAGAGTTGTGAAGTGGAAGGAAAAATCTAACTTTGTTTTGTTTTCTCCCAGATTTGTTAAGAGCAGGACTAATGCTTGTTCCGTTTGAACAATCCCACCAGAGCTGTGGATTTCTGCAGCTCCTCCAGAGTTAAATGGCTTGGTAACAGTGTCTGATTTTTTGATTGATGCTCTCCTTATCCAGCTTGTGATTTGAAGTGGATGGCCATATTTAAGAAAGTCAAAATTGGCTTGCAATTTACGATGATCGTGCTGTGGATGTTCAAAGTTTGGGATATTTATTAATAACCTGACTCTGCTTTAAAATGTTTCCTAACCTCTGAGGCCTTCGCAGAAAGGCATATTAAAACTGGGATTAATTTACACGCAGGTGGACCATTCCACATGATTTTACTTAAGGCCCTCAGAATTAAAGAGGCTCAATACAAATGAAAGTAGAATTTTTCTGATTTTTATTTTCATAAAAATGCAAAACCAACCACCGTATACTTTCTCTTCACAGTGTGCTGCTTTGTGTTGGCCGATCACGGAAAACTCTAATAAAACACATTGAAGTTTATAGTTGAAATGAAAAACAAAACATGGAAAAGGTTCAAGGTGTGTAAACATTTTTGCAGGACGTTGTATTTAGCAGCGAAGCTAACTTAGGAACAAGACCTCACCGGGTGGAGGCCCAATGTTAGGGCTGTTCTGGTAAACAATAGGAGCAGCTATCTGAAAGAACGCAGCATCTAACAGCCGCTGGTACGAGGCTACGCGCTGCCTGATCACATACATATGTGCTTGTTTTATTAGTGCGCAGTGGGAGCTGTAGTTATCCAGTTTGAAGGAAGATGGCAGTGTTCCATTACTGTTAAAATACCACCGCTGGCTGGGGCACAGCACAGTGTTGCTCGTTGACAGCAGGAAGCCCACAACATACGAAAAGTGTAAAAGATCTTATCCACAACGTTAGAAACAGTGTCAGCTCATTGCTGGACGTTGTTGTGAATAATGACGACGAGGACACTGTGAAGAACTCGCAAAGTGCACTTTGGTCTTGGACACGCTCCAGCTAACGGTGGATGGGGATTGGTGGAGATCTCACAAATGGACAAGATGGTCTTTCGTTTTAATGAGATATATCAGGCAGGGGAAAACAATACGAAATGGTCATAGTGGGCATGAATATGGATCATCCATTAACTATGCCAGTGAGGCCAGGCTCTTTTTTTTTTGTCTCAATAACACTCATGAAAAAAACATGTTTTTGGTGTTGTGAATTTTCTGACAAAAAACAGGTCTGTTGAGGGGTGGCACATGGTGTCATCCCCATACATGGAGGCTGTTAGTCCTCGATGCAGCCACCTGGGGTTTGATTCGCCACCTTGAAACTGTCGCTCCATTTTCTCTATTTCCTGATTACTCTCAATAAAAGCCATTAGCCCCGACAAATCTAGAATAAATGTTTGTCACCTTGCATAACCGTGATATTACTGTCTACACGGTAAGTCTAAACTGAGACTGATAGTTACGCAATATTTTCTTATGCCTTTAGCTTTTTCCCAGATTGCCGTGTGGAAAGCACAAGTTTCAACATACTTTTCTAGGGTTTGTGTCAAAGAACAACACAGCGCTTAATCTGTGAGTTAAAAGAAAAGGGGCATGATTTTTGTCATTTCTTTCACAGTTTCAATTAGAAATTTGAATTTTTTTTTTTTAGTTTCAAGTATTGCATAATTGTGAAGTTGTTGAGTATTGGCCCGCATTTAAATGTTTAACAAAATCCAGTGAATAAAGTCAAACCTTTTGACCTAAATGCAAAAAGCTATCTCTGGTGGAAAACTATCTCTGCACAGCACTCTGAACACACTCTCATCTCAGTGAACCACAGCAGTGGCAGCATCATGCTGGGGGGATTCTTTTCTTCGGCAGGATCATAAAGAATGGTGAGAAGTTGATGGACATTTAGACAAAGCTAAAAATAGGACAATCCTGGAGGAAAAGCTGTGAGAGTCACCAAAAGACTTGCCCATACGGAGAAAGTTCACCTTGGACCTGACAGTGGAGGTAAAGGTGCACACTTACTTACTTGCTTACTAAATAAATTACTTGCTCAAAGGTTTTAGAAATGGAATAAATGTGAAATCAAGGCAGCAAATTAAAAAGAAGCTATTTAGTCAATAATTGATCAAAATATCAGACATATATTTCAATTTCTATTATTTGTTGTTTGCCCACAGAGATAATTTATCTCTGTGTGATTACTCTTGTTTTGCTTGTAAAGTTGGTTATATTTTTGCCAGATGTGAATTTATTAATATATTATCATATTTATTCCCTCACAAACAAAAATGATTTTCTTTAAAAAAAATACTTTTTGGGAATAATTTATTTTGTCCTTCCACATGAAATATGAATAAAACAAACTGAGCAACATATATAGAACATTTTATCTGGACAGAAATCCTCCTTGAATGAATGTTTACTTAAAAAAGATTGTAGCTTTTAATATTGACCATATTTCCCAAGCTATATTTCTGAAAATACTTGTATATTTTGCAGAAGTATTACCAGAAATATTTAAAAACGCTAATTTAACATTGTTGAAGATCTTAAAATGTTTCCTCTGGTTAGCTTGGGAAAGCATACTGTCACTGAGTCATGCTTTCATTTTAAAAGCGGGTTTGAAAACGTGACTGCCTTAATGCTTGGTACTCCTGAAGAAATCTCTCAGAGGTAACAGGATACAGTGAAATCTTCCGACTAACAGCTCTCTCTAAAAACAAATAGAGTGTAATTTCTTTAGCAACATGAAAGACGTTAGCCATTCCTATGAGTTTTTTCTCAACATATGGCAGGCATAATGAGGGCCAGCACCTCCTTTCCTAAGGCTTGACCTCGGCCAATAGTCGAGAAGCGACGGCGAGGAGACCGCCCCCCTCGGACTCTGTCCCACCCCCTGTTTTGACTTTTTCCAGGTGAATGTTGAGATGGAAAAGACAAAACAGTGACCAAGGAATGGCAAAGTGAAAGTTGGTAACAAAGGGGCTCTGGGGAAACTGTTGGAGAAAAAAATATATACAACAGGGATACCTTAGGACAGACAAAACATCCACGTTTAAGAATTAAAAAGACCAAAAGAAAAGTAAAAAATAAAAATGAAGATATATTAAGTAAAACATCATTGTGAGGGGGGAAGTATGAAAAAAAGTAAAGGGCTAGGGAAGATGATAAAATTATATTTTCACACATGTCAACAATTAATTAAAATATAGACCTTAAAAATAAAAAAATAAACGAATAATGGCACAAAAGATCAATTATTAAAACAGATATTATTAATAAAATTATTATTTGTAAAGTTAGGGAATAATTATTGCGTCACATTTAACAGTAGATTCATTTATCTGTTAAAGCGTTTATTGGGCCAGTAATTTATTTATTAAGTTATTTATTTATTTATTAATAAATTCATCCTTAATTATGATACAATTGGTCTTCCATAAGTGGGCTCCTTCTCGGTTTTAAATCCCCAGCGCCATTTAATTTTCTCTTCAACAGCTACTGTTAATATGTGCCTGAGCTCTACTCTTGTGCAGGAGCTGCTCCAGAGGAGCCGCTCACCTGCCTGCAGTCGAGATCTATGATTAGCAGCGGTCAGCTCTCTGGAGTCAGTGTGTAGAAAACTAAAAGAAGTAGTTCTGAAAAAGAGACAACACTTAGAAAACCTTTCCAGGGATTCCTAGAGGGAGAGAAAAAAAAGAGAGAAGAGAAACGAGGCTTATTAAACCCACAGCAGCGTCTCACCTGTGTGAACTCTCAGGTGCACTTTGAGATGGTGGGAAGAGCGGAAGGCTTTGCCACAGTAGGGGCAGTCTTTTATCCCTCTGCCACGCACTCGCTCCCTGGTGGGAACTGAGGGCATGGAGGAGACTGCAGCGAAGCCGTTCTCTCCTGCAAGTGGAGAGAAATGTAAACAGAACAGTCGGTGCCGGAGAAAAAGGCACTATTTACAAGAGGAAACATATAAGATAAAAGCTTTACGCAACAAATACCATTACATGTAACCAAGCAAAAAAAAAAAATAATAGAAATAAACAAACCAAAGACAGCATATGCAATACCTTTATAGTTTGAAATAACAGAGTGAAACCCTGTGACTGCTCCGGTTTGCTGAGATCCACCGCTGTTCAGCTTTGATTCCTGTCTTAACTCTCCCATTTGCTGGGATCCACCGCTGTGCAGCTGGGATTCCGATCTCACTTCACTGCCGCCTCCTCTTCCTAGCCCCACTCCTCTTCGATTGCTAGTCCCCTCGTCTTCGCCGGCGCCACGGTTCTGCGGCCTCTGAGCGTGGACGCGAGCGTGCACCACCATCTGCTGCAGGCTGCGGAACAACTTTCCACAGTCCGGGCATTCCCAAGGCCCCCCAGTTCCTCCAGTCTCTCCTCTGGCATCCAGGCCTGATCGGTAGGCCCTGATTTGGTCAGCTTCTGTGATCACTGAACTGCGCCCCGGAGCTCGCTGGCCTTGCTGCTGCCCTCGTTGCTGTGGCCTCTGCTGGTGCTGAGCCACGGCCAGGCTGCGAGCGACCAGTTGCCACCAGTTTGCCTGGTCCCCTCCTTCTGAAATAGCTGACGTGGTTTCACCTGTGCCTCTGGATGTTCCCCCTCCTCTGCCAGGGTCGCCGCCTCCACTGATGCCTCCGCCACTGTTTCCCATCTCTGCCACCTGAGCTGCTGCCTGAAGTCTCTCCATGCAACTGGCACCACTGCCATCACTGGGCAAGCCAAGATATCCCAGGATGGCGGACTTGCTTAAGCTCATGTCAATCCTGCCCCCAGTTTCTCTGTCCGCTCTTCCTTGTCCACCTCTGGCTCCACCCCCTCGCTGGGCCATAAGCAGGCTTGAGTAGAGAGAGTTGAGGGTGTGGGTACTAGCAGAGCCTTTGGACTGCTGCTCAGCACTCCCGAGAATACCATGGGTTCCTAGTCCAGCTTTGAGGCCGAGCTTGTTAAGATGAACTTTCATGTGGTTCTTGAGGAACCAAGGCTCCTTGAAGCCACGGCCACATACCTGGCACTTATGGTCTAAGGAGTCCTTGTGTTTTCGCATGTGTCCCTTCAGGAACCAGGACTGGGTAAACCTCTGGCCACAAGTGTCACAGCGAAATGCTGGCACCGAGGAGGGAGCAGAGGCTCCAGCGGCCGATGTAATCTGAGGGTTACTAGGGGTCGGGGCCGGGGTGTGGGTTGGGGTGGGCACTGGCGTGTCAATGATCGTCCTGCAGTTGAAGGCTGGTGTCAAGGCCGACACCTCAGGGGAGGGGTGGCACTCCTGTAAGTGAGACGCCAGATTCTCTTCTTGGCTGGCAGAGAAAGGACAAAGGGTGCATTTGTACGGGTTGTGGAGGATGCGGACATGACGCGCCAGTTCAGAAGCTGTGCGGAATTTTCCCTTGCAGGCATGGCAGCGAAACGTGGGCACCGTGGCAACAGACGAGCCCTCGCCAGTAGAGGAATAAGGGGAGGTTACAGATACAGGGTCCTCTGTGAGCGGAGGGGTCAGGGGTGTGCTGTCATCCAGTAGAAAGTTTGGGTTCTGGTCCGTCTTTAGATCATAATTTAAACCTTTATCCTCTCCATTGACACCCTCCTCCTCCGTGAGATGCTGGATGAGAGTTTTTGGCAGTAAACACTGATTTGAGCTACTTCTGTGATTGGAGAGCAAGTCTTTGTGGTTCTGATGGACTTTGAGGTGCTGCTTCAGGGAAGATGAGGGGGGTCTAGTGCGGTACAGAGATGAAGCTCTTCGGTCTCGGTCCAAACTATGTGCTCGAGCGTGAAGGGACAAGATGCTTTGGAACCGAAACCTCTTCCCACACACATGACAGGGAAACTTGAGCGCAGGCCCAGGCGAGGCCCCTCCAGGTCCTGGTGTGGCCCTGGTGACAGTTTCCTTCTGGAACAGTTGGAGATCCAGCTCATCGCTGCAGTTTCCACCGTGTCCTGAAGAGAGGGCCAACTCGAGGGCACCGTACCCGAGGAAGGGAGCCGACGGAGTGTCTGGTGGGGAGGAATCCAAACCGGGCTCGCATCCCGCATCTTGAGTGCTTCCTCCAGGAAACAAAGCTACTGCTGGCGTCGGGGACGGAGGAATTCCATCCAGCTCTTCTTCGCAATCTTCTCCGTCGAGATCAAGGCAGTCGTTATTGTTGACCTCTTGAAGGGGGAAGGGAGAGAGGGGGAAATACGGCGTGGTGTCAGGACTGTGCGGGGATGGTTCGGGGCTGGGGATGGGCAGGACAACCGGGCTGTCCGGTAGTGGAGAGGAAGCTTGAGGGCTGTGGTCGAGAGACGGCAGCGTCTGGGGAGACTGGGGCTGCTCACAAGTAAGAGACAACACACACTCTGGTGGAGAATCCATCCTCTACCAATGAAAAGACAAAGACAAGCACAAAGATTGGTTAGAAAATTCTTCGAAATGGATCCCCCCACCCCCCCCAACTGTAAATCAATCCTGACTACAGGCACTTTTCTACTTACAGATCACATTCAGAATGTATTCCGGTATGTGAGTATATGCTTCTACATCCAGTCTATAAAGCAGGAGTAGAAACTTACCAGCAGTGTGTGTGATTTTATGCCATTCTTTAGTGTCCCGGCCAAGGGTGGATACACTTCTGAGGCAGCCTCTTTCTCTAGTTTCCTGGGGACAACATAAGCAAATAAACCTAATCAGCGGGCAGGAATATTTAACACAAATATCCCGATGCCAACTTAAAAAAACACAAAACATTTTAGATTTTTAAAATTCTTGTTCATCTGAAAAACTACACACAGTCTCATACTTTAGTGATCATCTAATTAGAGGCTGTGTGTAAAACTGCACAAGTGTAAGAGGCAAAGGTTTGAAATACAGAGCATCAAACTGGAGGCGCCAGATTTTTTTGTTTTTGTCTTTTTTTTGCTGAACAGGATTAAAGGCAATTTGCATTGAAGGCACTTTGAACACGTTCCATCACCATTTCCCAACGACAAAACGAACGACACGCGTTCTCGCTGGTTTAAACGCGTTTCGACGTATGCACATAAAAAGGAGCTCGTCACTTGATCTTCATTTACTCCTCAGGCTGCGTGGGCACGCGCGTGCACTTTTCAGTGTTTAACAGGTGTGCACCTGTTCTTCCTCCTACATGTGTTCGCGGGACTCTCTCGCATACTGTCAGCACATATGGGACGATTAGCCGGAAGTGTGGCTGCGCACCGGTGTGCGAGTGATGTGTGTGTGTGTGTAGGAGTTAAGGCCACCACCGCAGGACATGGACTGTCCCAAACAGGATGGGCGCGCAGTGTTTTGACTTCCCCACACACCCTTCCTGTACACACATACAGTAGCAGCCGTTTGCGCTTAAATCGGGGGGACACAGAGCGTACACGCATTGCGACGCAACAATACGCTATTTCTTAACTCCCTTCGCTCGGACGGGGGCTGCACTCACCCGCGCTTTGCTTAGTCATGGCGACTTGTTCAGGTGTTTTACAGATGTAAGCGTTTTTACCAGTGTGTCGACTGCACTGCGACTGTCACCCGACTTAACACCATCAGCTAAAACGTCAAGTGTGATGTACAGCATATTGAGCCTTTTTTCTTTTTTTTTGGCTCACTCACTCACACACACACACACACACAGGCCAAAAATATTTTGGAGTGCACAGCAGTTTGACTTATTTATGCACGTTCAGGCTGCGTTTTTCTCTCCCCCCCACCCACCCCCACCATCGTTTTCGCCGTTGAGTTGAGGAGCGGCGATTGCAACAAAACAAAAGGTCATAAATCAATGTGGCAAAACAATGGAACATCTGTGCTCGCAGGTGTGGCAGATCTGTTGGCGTTCGCGTGGCGGCGGGATCATGTATGTGTTTGCGGGACGATGAGCGTGTGTTTTCCCTGTGTGTGTGTGTGTGTGTGTCGCCCGGGCTGGATGACAAAGAGATTCTCATGTAGCCAGTTGACATTTTAGCTCAGCTATGACTCACAGGGATATCACCCCGTATCAATCACATGAACACTCACACACAGCCCTTTCTTAATCCACCATTATTGTTCTTTCTCTCCCCGTCTTCCTTTCCCCCCCCCACCTCTTGTCTGTCTTTTCTTTCTCTCCCTGATTCATACTTCTCCCATCCCCCTCTCATCCTCTCGCACCCTCCCGCCGTCTATTATTCACTAATTTTCTTTCATTCGCTCCCTCTCTCCCTATTTCTTTTTTTCTCTCTCCTGCAGTGTTGCCAGTTGGCAGAGTGCCAGGGAATGCTGATATCAGCTGGTAGATTGGGCCCTGCCAACATGGCGAAGAGCAAGGGGGGGGGAGAAGAGAAAAAAAATGAGAAAGGAGGCAGACACAGAGAAAGAGAAGAGGCAGACGGAGAGAAATATACAGCGCTGTCACAAACAGGGCAGCTTCAGAACAACGTTGTCAGAGGCCATGGGAATGGAAATGATTTAATTTGATTGTCAACATGGTGTCAGGGGGGGGTGGGGTGCTTAAAAAAGACAGGCGTGTTGGAACAGAGGTTAGCAGAAAGTGGCACAATAATACGAAGAGGTGCTACAGTCTTTTGAAAAATAAACACGGCAATCGCACGGGTAAAAAAATAAACGGGCAGAAGGATGACGGAAAGCGAAATAAGCCTGGATGTGCGGATGTCTCCGCGGTTTTAAGTCGGCCGCTATTATCATGTGAGGATCAGCCTCGCACTCGCATTGTTCCACCGTGACGGCGGCTGTCGCCAGCCACCGGTCCCTGTCATGCCAATGAAGAAAATTTGGATAGATGGAGAGAGGGCGATAAGGTGCAGCAAAGGATTCAGGGGAAGGGGAGGGGGGACGGGAAGGGGAGGGAATGGGGAGGGGAGGGCCGGCAGAGGGGCAGAAATCAGATTGGAATCGGGTGGAGCAGAGACGGAAACAACAAAGGTGCAAATGAACCACGGAATGCACGGAAGGAACCGGGGGACTATAACCCCTCAAGACATGGTCAAGAGGCACATTTGTTCAAATAATCAGTATATGTAATACACTCTCAACCTGGAGGCTGCGCTCTGAAAGCCCAGGTAGTTGTAAGGGAACACAGAGGGATCCAGGGCTAATCAGATTTAAGCAGCGTGCTGCATGTTTTATGTCAGCAAATTAATGGGCTTTGTGTGAACAGTGGGGTGGCAGGATGTGTTGACCCATCCATCCATCCATCCATCCATCCATCCATCCATCCATCCATCCATCCATCCATCCATCACAGGGCAACCATCCATCCATCCATCACAGGGCAACCATGCACGCACACACATTTTTAAGTCCAATGCAGAGAGACCGATTAACTTAACAGTTTTTAGGCCGGAGTACCATGAGAGAAGCCGCGCATGCACGAGGAGAACACGCTAATTCCGTGCCAGGACATTTTTGGTGCAAGGCAGCAGTGTCACTAATGCCCTTTTGTGTTGATATGGTGATTAAAGTCTTCACATAAATGGACTTTTTATTTTCTGCTTTCAACAACAAACTTTAATTTCATTCTTTTCTTTTAAAGTGGCGCATACATTGTTAGTTGAAGGAAAACACTAACCATTTTTTTTCTTCCATCCATCCATTTTCTAACACGCCTATCCCTATTGGGGTCGCGAGGGGTTGCTGGTGCCTATCTCCAGCTGTCAATGGGAGAGAGGCGGGGTACACCCTGGACAGGTCGCCAGTCCATCGCAGGGCAACACAGAGACAAACAACCATTCACGCACACACTCACACCTAAGGACAATTTAGAGAGACCAATTAACCCAACAGTCATGTTTTAAGACTGTGGGAGGAAGCCCGAGTACCCAGAGAGAACCCACGCATGCACAGGGAGAACATGCAAACTCCATGCACAAAGACTCAAGGCAAGGATAGGACTTGAACCTAGAACCTTCTTGCTGCATAGAAACAATTCTACCCCCGTGTGCACCCGCTCATATTTTTTCTTATCATATACAAATCAAAAAAGTATAGCATGTATTCATATTTAGCGCCATTTAAACAGATACACCCCCCCCCCCCCAAAAAAAAAGTTTGTCCTGCAAAATGCATGGGGGAAAAATGAACACAGAATATCAATCTATAGAAATCATGGTGGTGGCAGCATTATGCCATGAGATGCTGGAAAAGACTTGAGACTGAGGTGTAACTTCTAGCGAGACGACCATATTTGTTTTTTCACAAATAAAAATCTTTGTTTGTATGGTGCGCCTTTGCACATGCCCTCTTCATCATGTTCACTGTTTCCAACGCATGCCCTTTGGCCTTTAATGGCTATGTTGATGGTTAGTTCATGGTCCTAACCACCATTTTTCCCCCCAACGTAATGGGGGACACCGGCCACTGGGTGGGTGGTGGCAGCTCAAAGGTTACCTGACTCCGCCAGATAGATTTGCTCCGCATATCCATCTGGAAACCTTCCGTTGAAGTAATTTTGGGAAGGGGCGAAAATACTGGTTAGCTGATTGGCCTATGTTGGTGATAGACGGGCCAAATGAACCAATCAGATTCGTCGTCGCTCTGTTACGAGCGACGACGAAAACACAACCACAAGCCAAGCTACTCTTGCTGCTGCAGGTAAAGGCTCGTTAGCTCAGCAAATAAATACTCTGTAATTCCGATAAACTTGCTCGATAGCCACGCTAACGCTAGTTTTATCGGCTGAAACCGCCATGTTGTTTAGACTGAACTGACGCGCTTCCCGTTGCGTCACACCTCAACCCGCCTCAAAGCCAACGCTGATTGGACGTTCGTTTGGTGAACGGCTCCAAATTTTCTTTAACGGAGAGTATCCAGACTGATCTGCGAGTGAAACCTTGAAACCTCGCGAGATCAGGATGGTCTCACGAGGCTAGCTCAAAGGGGGAGCCCAGACAAAACCCTGGCACTGGGCTGTCCGTCAAGCTAATAACACTCGTCCTAGCGCTACAGTATGTTAGTATGTTTTCCGGGAAGCTTTACTGACCTTCCTACGTTGCTCTCAAACATCCGTGCAGTACTGTTAGCATAGCATGTAGCACTGTTACGCTCCTGAGCATAGTGATCTAATTTCAGCCTAATTTTGACAACATTCAGCGTAGCGTAGTTGCGCTGAAATGTGCTGGCGAGAACCCTGCGGATGCAACTCGTTCAACTGAACGTAATTTAGGGCTATCGGAATGGAGCAGGCCGAATGCATGTGTACACCACACTCAGATCTTTTATTTTGTTTGCTCTATTCTCCTTTGCCTTCCCCATTATGAGCCACTTTTTGCTTGGCCCGTCGCATAAAACCCCAAAGAAACACACCGAGGTTTGCGCTTATAAGGTGGCAATAGGTGAAAAGGTGCAGAGGGTGGGGATACTTTTGAAGGGTACTATACTGGATATGAATCCCTAGATTCACTTGCACTCATTGCAGATCGTTCTCTCCACTGAGGAATTCCCAGCATTCATGTGGGAGTGTAATGACACAAGGTAATGACAGCCTAAAAACGCCGGTGATGCTGGTTTAAGCATCGCAGAGACGTTGTCATTACAGTAATTGCAGCATAACTTTGTGGGCAATGAGGTAACTGATGGCCCACCACCACTCCAGCCCCCCCTTCCTTGTTTGAAAAATCAAAGCACATTTGCATGGCTTATATACTGATAACCCCTCCTGACTTAAAGTTGTGTGTAGAGGAGAGGAGGTTGCTGAGTCATCCGTTACATCGCTGGTTAATAGTTGCCAAGCAGAGCGCGAGTGCAATATGTTCAGGCAAGTTTATTTTTGGGAGGTTTTGATGACACTGTCTAAATACCAACAGTTTATAGTGAAGCCAGCGCGTGCGGGTTGGTGCATGTCGGCCAGATGCGCCGCTGTAAATGTAAATATCAGGGTGTTATAGAGCCTTTCACTTCGGGCTTTTTTGACAACGTGTGTGGGCAGTAGTGCAAAATCAGCTCAGCTATCCTTTAATGACTGTGAACGTGTGTCACATTGAGAGGGTTTGGGTAAATTTGATCTGTCGTTTATGGAGAAATAACAGTTTATGCAATTGTGTTTGTGACCTGCTGCTTTAATGCAAAGCGCCATTTAAAAAAAAAAAGAGGGAGAAACAGGACCGAGCACAGAGATTACACACACCGCTGTCAAAGGCTGCATTCATTAAAGAAAAAAATGCTAATCCGTCCATATGCTCAAAAAAAGTTATTGCCTCCATTAAATCGTGAATTACCTGGGTTTTTAACACTTTTGTTCCGAAAACCAAGATTAATTCCACGGGCCACACCAAGGCCTAATACCTTTCACTTAAACAGAACCTGTATGACAGCATGAAGTAGGCTAAAGGTCTCAAACAGCAACACAACGTTCAATGAAATCCTATTGAGATGCTCTGGTATGACTTTAAAGAGGCTGCTTATGCTGGGAAACCCTCCAATGTCGTTGAATAAAAACTGTTTTGCCTGTTCAGAGTGAGCCAAGATTCCTCCACAGCGGTGTGAAAGACTCTGCCAAGCTTTCGCAAACACCTGAACGGCAACTGTTGCCGCTAAAGGTGGCAAAACAGGTTATTAGATTAGGCGGCAATTTTTCACATTGTTGCCTGTTGGTTTGGACAGTAGGTTTCCCCTAATAAGAGAACTCGTCAGTTAACGCCTCCTTTTTTTGTGTTTCCTCGGGCTGGAGAGAAATCTGCATGGGGGGAAAGTGCTTGTTCACAGCCCTGTATTTTCTTCTAGGTTCATCCCTCCAAGTCCTTTGTTCCAGCTGCATTGTTTGATATCATCTCCGGAGAGGACGAGTGTATCAGGTAAGGCATTCTCTGGGGATAACTCCTGGTGTGAGAGAAGGACCACACACACACACACACACACACAAAGAAAGAGTACAAAAGGAAAACGAACAGGGACGGAGAAAGGAAGTGAAGGCCGTCTGTTCTCTGTGAGGTACCGTACAATCTGGCCCTGTTTCTGTCTTGTGCAGTCACGTGGCAAACTTCCCCGCAGACGGTATTCATTTCCTTTATTTCACCTTTCCCTGAACCCCTGGCGCTTCGCTTCAACTTAGCCGGGCTCGCGCCCTCCCCCCTCCCCCCCCATCCTTCAACAGAGATAAGGATGAGAGTATCCCAAAGTGTCTCCAACGCTAACTTTTTAAAGATGTGCCAGGAAGCTTTCTTGCACAGAAAATGTTCTTTGAACCATCTTGGTGTAAGAACGGAAGAAATTTGTTCAGTCTTTTTTGTAAATTACCGAAGACTGGAACAGGTGATCGCCTTTTGGAGATCTGTTAGAACACGGTAAAACGTTCTGTCTGTTCTAGGCTCATCTTTCTTCATGCTAAGGTCAGCAACATAGCCAAAGTCTGACGGAAACACAGAGTAAGCCTCTCTTGTCCTGGTTTGATTCCTCGTTTTTACCCTTACAACTTCATTCCGCGTTCCCCACCTCTTTACATCCTCGCAAGCCTTTGCTTCCTCTTGTTTCTCAATGAATTCCTCCTCCGGCGGGGAACACGAGCTGACACTCACTCGCAGCTTCGGTGCCCCGTTCTGGGAGCATCACGACAGTGCCAGATCTGAGCAAGCATATCTGAATGTTGAAAACATCACAGCGCCTCAGCAGAAAAAAAAACAAGACCGTGGCTCCGAGTCACACAGGGCCACGCTGCGTCTGAACCGCTGAGTGGGAAGTGCTGACTGACTCGCCTCGCCTGATTTGGCATTTTAAGACCGAAGCCTTTTGCAGAACGGAGAATTCAAGGAAATAACTGGTGGTGTGTTTTCACTGAAGGTCCTTGCGATGAAGATCACCTGCTGGGCTCGACAGAAGAGAAGTAAAGCGAAAGAGGGCACGGCAACCTTTGCAGATAAAACCAACAACTACCTGATGAGCCGTCCTCCCTAATTGCATATCCAAGTTGATTCTGAGAACTGTCAATCAGCCCGAGAACATTCTGAGGCACTCCCCAATACTTCCCTTCCTCGTCTTCAGAGCTCTTGAGCAACGACAGCCCCGAGCATGCCGACCCTACACCGTGACCTCCTTGTGGAGTATGTGTACCACCACCAGAAATGTGAACGCGAACAGGGATCCTTACAACAGAAAAAAAATAGTAACTGGAGAGTAATAATGAGTTGATTCTCCATTCACTCTGGGGAAATTTACTAAGGCTGTGTTCTCTTTCTAAGTGACACTTTGCTTGAAGCGCACTACATTATGCTATATATATGTTTTAGATCCTTTGACAGAAACAGTTATGTAATACGTTTATTTTTAAACTACAATTATTCTTTTTTTTTTTTTTTTTACCAAGAACAAGGTCTTTGATGAGAATGTCTCCACTCCAAACAAAGATAAGCTGATGTTGGCAGGCCAGAATTTGTTTTTTCATCTTCTGCTGAACATTTTAGTGAGACACCGATCAATCTAATGGGTGGTGATTGACAACTGAGCCTGGTTCCTCAGGTTGGCTCTGACCAGTGATTGGCGGGTAAAACACGATGCTTGCTTCACAACTGAAAAATACCCTCCCCCCCAAATAAAAATTATTTATGCATCCTTAAATTGCATATTTTTGCTGCAATTCACTCTGAATGGGTATATATATATATATACACACACACACACAGATAGATAGATAGATAGATAGATAGATAGATAGATAGATAGATAGATAGATAGATAGATAGATAGATAGATAGATAGATAGATAGATAGATAGATAGATAGATAGATGTTATGCATTTATAGTAAGTTAGCTGTAATTGGACCTGTAAGTTCTATGGTTCTATGTGGAAGTTCTTACTGCAAGAACAAAGTGTAAGAGGAAGATGTAGGGAGCCATTTAAAATGGAAGGTTACTGTCTACGGAGTCATATCAACTGTCCGAGGGGGCTACTACAACTGATAAACTACGGACGGTGCTGCTAATTTAGCCTAACCGTGAGTCAGTTAGACCTGACTTTTCCAGGTACAGAAGGAGGCTATCAGCCAGAGGACATCAATTTATACCCATTTAGTTCAGTCAAACTGGCTAAGAGACGAACTGACCCAGAGCCAGGTCCAGAAGGTACCAGGAAGGGTGATCTATGCTGTACTCAAGAATAGTTGCTGGTGCACTTTCAACCTTTGTCGACATGGAACTTTGCTGGATTTGAAAATGTTGGCAGCTTTTTGGAAAATTGAGTTCATGTAAGGATCCACAATCTCTTTAGAATAGAGACTGTGATTGGTAATTAGTAATGCTAACTACCTTTGGCATGTTTATGTGCTTGAGGCTAATGCAAGATGCTAAAAAAAAAGCTTTAAACAATTCCAAATAATTTTATTTTTATCATTTTATCATGACTAATCTCTCTCTCGCACACACTGTGACGTCGCCTGTTGTTTTAATTTAAAACAATTAACTACCACACTCAGCAGTAAGGCTAGAGGGATGTTTAGAAGGCTGTTACTAAAATTTTAATGACATTTTTGGAACTGTCTAAAATGTATAGACAGGTCAAAGCTTTCCAAAATGCCAGAGCGACACCAGCCACATATCGCTTACCCTGAAGATTTTTCTTCTTCTTATAAAGTCTGTTACATTTATCTGTTAACTAAAACAAAGTATGTTTTAGTATGCAGTACATAATCGGCACGTCAGACTCAAAGAAGAACAGAAAATTGGTATCAGCCAGTAAAACCCAGATTGATGCATCTAAAAAAAGAACAAAAAAACTTAAATGATAAATAGATCACTGTGGATTTGTTTGTGTAGATATTTAATGTCAGCTGTTTAATGGGATTTATGTGAACAGTGGTGTGGAAAAATGTGTTCATCCATCCATCCATCCATCCAACTGTGTTTCACACAATGTTTCAAAAGTTTAAACAAAGATTTTGCATTAGATCTCTGCATCAACAGTTGAGTTAGCAAAGGAGCTTTCGTGTATTGAACAATTCCCACAAAAACAAATGCCCAACATGCCCACAGAGGGTTTTTAAACCCAATGGACTTGAGGTTAGGGTTTTGGGAAGGACCTTTCCCAAAGACTGATTTTCCATTCCAAAACTAGTTTGGAGATGTGTTTGGGATCACTTTCATATTGGAACACCCAATTCGAAAATCAATGTAAAAATTAGTTCTGATATCAATATCTGCAATTAGATTTTACCAATATTATATTTATATGCCTACCCCTTCAACGCCATGAAAAAACAACCACACCGCTGACATTCCTTGTCTGGTTCAGTTTAACACTCACAATCCTGCACCGCACCACTATTCTGTCACATGAGCAAACAAATACCACATGGCCAGCCCCCTCCCCCTCCTGAAATACATGCACAAACAGCAATAAGATGCAAATAAACATTGGTTAGTAATATCGCTCCATTTTTACTTATCAGACCGACAATGTGTCAAGAACCAATCTCAATGTCAATGTGTTGTGCAACCCTAGTTTTAATCATACAACCCGAACAGTCTCCCTAATATCAGTGGATACAGCTTAGGACATTCCAGAACAACCCAGGAACCACCAAGGCTCAAATCTATAATGAACCTGAAAAAGGCTATGGAAATTCAGTCTTCAGAGTGAAACCGGTTCTACTTCCTCTCATTCCACTTTGCAGTGGAATGAGGATGCAGACCATTAAATATGTCTCTGCTACGACATGGACATAACTGAAATTTGTGGCGTTTTCCCACATGGACAAGCCAAATGCATTCACGAGAAATCTTTTAAGGTCAGGCAAGACAAAGGCTGAACTATGTGGCCACATTTACGATGCATGGATGAAGAAATGAAGGTGAGGCTTTCAAACCTCAGAGCATTGTACTTCCTGTTAAGCCTGGTGGCAGCAGCATCATGCGTGGGGGGGGGGGGGGGGGGGTTTTGACTATCCATGGTACAGATGCACTGCTCAATATGGAATACTGAAAGAGTAACACCTGCACATTCTTCCAACTTCCCCTTACCCCATCAGGTAGATTCTTGAAACGTGAACACAGTTGGGTGCTTCAACAAGGAAAAAATTATTAAGGAGTGGATAAAGCAGACTAAGCATGCTTCAGGAATGGCCCTGATCTAAACTCTTAAATTATGGATTGAGTTTAAGTGTGGAGTTCAAATTACCAATTTTGCCCCCCAAAAAACTGTGTTAAAATATTAGGGCTGGGTATCGATTAAAATTTCAACAATTGATTTGATTCCAATTCTCAAGATTTGGATTCGATTATTTTTCAATTCAATTTGATTGGATTCAATCCAATCTCAAATTGGATTGCTGGTATTAAAAACAGCTGTTACCTGAATTTTATTAAGAATATGACATTCACCTATGGATTGGAGTGTGAAGGCTCCTGCGATGTATGTTACGTCCAAGCTTCCGACCACTAGGTGGAGCTTGGCGCTTTGTTTTGTTTTTGTCCTGCTGACGTCTCAGAGAAGAAGAAGAACTAATAAAAAGACTAAAACAGTTGTTAAACTAAAGTCGGCTCTCGGTGCGCTTCACTGATAAAAACACAATACTATATCTTCCACATACTTGGGTGTGCTGTGCGCATACTGTGAGCCACGTGGACTCTCCACCGAATATTTTACCTCCATAGTCAAGCGTACCCATTGTCTACATTTCTTGTGACAAAGTACAATTCCCACACTTTTTCCCAGCGGGACGAAGTGGGGGAAGGGAGAGTTAAATGTTTGATTAGCTTAGCTAGTTGAGCATGTAGAGCTGTTTCTTTTCCAGCAGGCACCCACCGCACATCGGTCAGTGCGCACAGAGACTATGATGGCGCGTGTCCTGGAGGCCACCTGGTTGGAGCAGCTCACTGTATCAAGCTCAGTGTCACATTTAAAACAATTCAATGTGAAGACGTCTTGCCGCCAAACAGCTTATAGCTTGAGACCGTGTACGCAGTCGTAAAAATTGAGCTCTGTGCATGCCTCTCAGTGCGGACTCCACGCACTCATGTCTGTGCAAGTAATGCCGGCTCACACATTTAAGTTCACAGTGAAACATTAATTTTTCCAAAATTGATCTTTGGTTATATGAATCGTTTTTTTAGGAATTAACATGAGAATTGATTCATAATTGGAAATTTTTTTTTTTTAACACAGCCCTATAAAATATCCACGCAAAATTAGGTCAGGGCCTTGTTGATGGCTATAAAATATTGTGGTAATGATCTAGTTTTTTATGGGTCACCTAATCAAATATCATTGGGGGTGTATGTTAGGGCTGGGCGATTAATTGGACATTGATCTTGACTCTCGTGCTGTTATGTGTTGTGAATCCAGCACTGCTGCCTGCTTGCCACTATTCTGCAGACCCTCCAACGGCCCCAACCGGTTTCATTTCCTTCAGTGCGAGTTAAAAACTCTTCAGGACTGAGACTGAAAAGTTGAGGAAGGCTAAAGACATCAGGATAATGGCCAGAAAAAAGAGCCGTTGGTAGAAAAGAGGGATAAAATGACTTCAGTGCTGTGGAAACACTATGGATACACAGAAGCAGACGTCAAACAAGTAGCAATAGTGTGCAAACCATGCTATGCTATGCTAGCTGCAGCGCAGAGTGGGCTCCACACACGGGGAGCAACGTCGCTGTATCGCCGTTCATTTCCTATGAAACTTACGCCATGAGGCGACAGTCGCCTGCCCTCCTACAGCCAAGGGAACGGAAAAAATTTGTGCGCGTGAAATTTCAAGCTCGTACACGTTGACGTGCACATGGACTTGCGACGCGACACAAGAACATTGAACCATGCTCAACCTTTGTCGCCGTCACATGGCACTTCACCCATTTACCTGGATCAACTGTGAGGTGCGCCCTTAAAAAGATGGTATTCTCTATGCTGATTCCTTGTCTCTTATATAGGATGAACCCAGGGGTGTTTTTCTTCTGTAGAGAAGACATAAAAGCAAGATTTCAACAAAATCCAGCAAAATCTTCTGACTCTTAATCCTTGAAGGTCACAGACTGTTCTGAAAATACCAAAAGCCCTACAATAGAATTTTTGGGAAACGAGCGCAATTTGAGATGCTTCTGTCGCATCCCGTGAGTTGTGGGGAAGAAAACCATTAGTCACTGTTGTTGGTCACTCCCGGGAGCCACCAACATCTTTATTTGTCCTGTTTGAAATCCTAAGGAAAACATTGTTTAACAACCATTGTTTATATTCAATAAACACGTGTTATTAAAGTGGATGAAAAATCTTGTTAAATACTTGAGATCTCATTTTTTTTGCAATAATCGAGCAGCTCTGGTGTATGTATATATTTGAGCCAGTGCACATAATTTGGACCGATTGAGGATAGAAGAAAGTCTACAACAAATCCAGGCTTGTGCATTTAAGTCTAGCTTTCGAAAATCACTGAATGTTTTATAATCATTCCACCACGCAAAAGGAATGGGTCAAATGAATGGGTCAGACATTCCTGTAAACTTTCAAAGGTTCAGTGTAAAAAAGCCTAACTTTGGTACAGGTCTTGTCATTGTCCTAGCGTGGAGAAAAGAAAACTAAAATCAAGTTCGGATCCTAGGTCGGACCACCGTGTCAACAGTGATGTGCGTCAAATCAGGGAAACGTCTTCCACATTTTAGTCTAAATTTTCTAGAAAAGGAAGGAAGTGAATTCAGCCACTATGAAATTTCTCAATGGTGTTTCTTTAACAGTTTACATAAAAGTTGGAAATCAGTTGTGCCAGTGATGTTAAAGACAAGATTTCCTATGAACCTGAAGTAATTATGTGGCTCAGAGGGTAAATGTCCACTAATGCGAGCCCTCAAGCAAGAAACTGAACCCCAAGATACTCCCAGAGGCAGCCTGGACATGCTTGTGAATTGGAAAGCACAGCTTATGGTAGAAGACGCTGAGCAGTTGAGTAAAATACCCTTTAACACAAAAACTCAACAGTGTTATTCATTATGGTGAAAATGAATTTTGGCAGGATACATTTTTAGTAATGAGCTAAAAAGTTCCTGTAGTCTCCAACCAGACAGCTGATCAATGACTATTAAAAGTTGAGTGTCGGTTTCATTAGAACACCAGGCTTCTGCCGTCTGACTCCCCCCTCACCCCCCCGTTTGAAATCACAGCAGGCGTCTCCTGAGCTTTTCCGTTTGCTGTGTTTTCCAAAATTACGACTTCCAATACCCATTCATACACAGGAGGGAGCGTGAACTATCTACTTCGGCTGCTAGAACGTTTGGAAAGTAATCGTCAAACTCAGCGCGAGCGGCCAAAGTGTCACGCTATATAAGTAAAGCCCTAATGCTCTAAATTCACAGTAATCCCGAGCAGCAGGCAGAACTCTCAACAGTCTCAAATGTCACAATGCAGTAGATTCTCCCTAACTGAGGGCAAGCAGGTGCCTCTCCCGCGGCGCACTAATGACCCAATTATATCAATCAGAAGGCTTGATTGGTGCTACACTCCTTTCCCTTTTACTCCATCTCTTTCTCCTTCGCATACAATCTTGTTCCCAGGAGCCACCTGGATTGGATGGTGTGTGGAACCGCGTGTGTATGTGTGTGTGTGTGTGTGGCCCCTTCAAGTGCAGCGCGGTACTATACGCACAAAGATAGTAAGTAGGCGGCATTGATGGTGGCGGAGGAGCAGGAGGACACTACTTGAACACAAAAAGCAGATAGGGGTCGGAATGAGCAAAACCCATTAGACCCTTTTTAATGTTGGGCCAGTGTTTAATGTTCATTAGTGCAGCTGGATCCTGATGAGTACCTGCGAAGGGTCTCACAAGAAATCATCTTCCTGTTACCAAAAAAAAAAAAAAGCAGACAACCTGTGGGGGTGAAGGGAACGACTTGAACTCTTTGTGTTTTATTAGAAGAAAAACTTCCAACGCCGCTGTTTTGGGTTTTTGTTGAGAAAAATCCAAGGTTTTTTTTTTCAATCTGTGCTTTTCAAGAGATGTCCTAATAAATTAGCTGTTGACCTGAGCAAGCCGATTATCAGCTTGAAGAAAAACATTTTTAATGCTTCTGGTTTTTTAGCTTTTTTTTATTATTATTATAATGTTGGTAAAGAACTCAAATCCTGACTAAAAGCGCTTTTTTCATATGATACTTTTTAGAGATGTGCCACATCTAGACAGTTTTCTCTACTTTTTAGAGACACCTAAAAATCCGATCCCGTTCCGATTATTGAACCTAGCATATATATAGTTGTTCCCTTGCGACACTCTTCAGTGTGGACGCCGTTACAGAATGAAGAAGATAAAAGTTTATTCTTTACCTGTATTAGAATCAGTGCGGTGTATCATGATGAAGTCAATGGAAGAACAGGTATACAGTATAAGAGAGCTAATTAATAGAACACTTTCATAAGTAGGGATGCACAGATATTAAAATTTGGGCCAATATTGATATCCGATATTAATATTGCTGTTATGTCCGATAACATTTACCTGTGTGTGTTTGTATACACATAGTCTAGACTAACTGCTTTTTATCAACAATCCCACAATCCGGAATGCGATGCGTCACAATCACATGACTGAACAAAAATCACATGACCAACCCCCTACCCCTCCTAAAACACAGGCACCAAAGGCAACTAGATGGAAATAAACATTGGTAGTTAATATCATATATATATTTTAGTGATGTAAGCTAGATTTGGAAATGTTTGCAGACCTTACGAAATCCCAGAGGGAAAGTATGAATCCAGTCTGCGGGAACACACACAGAGGCCGCTGTTTTCAGAAATGCCCGCCATGCTAATTGGCCAACTTTCTAATATGGTGTATAGACAGTTATTTTCAATTGGTTAAACTTAGCAGTAAAAGTGTATTCATGTATGATCTTTTGTGGCCAAGGTCTGTACCCACAGGTTAAAACTTTACAAAATCTCAAGGTCGGGAATCTGCAACAAATTCCTGCTTTGTTTATCTCTTGTACTTTTTTTTTTTGTCCTTTTTCAGCTTTCATTTTTGTGGCAACTTTTTCCAAAGTTGTTTCATTTTAAAAGACACTGTGCAATGACTAACAAATGTACACCGACAGTAAAACCACAGCTGGGTAAAGAAAAATAGAGCTCTCAACCACAGGATTTCACAAAGCAGATATTTAAAAAGGCACACAAAAGTCGCTAATTCCACTTTGTGTGCATTAAGGGTTGATGACATCGTATGAGGCACAGGAATCAGCCAAATCAGATAGCAAATAAAAAAAAAATCCAAGGCAAACAAAAAAATGTCGATAAGGATTCTGAAACATCGGAGTTGCGAGTGGTTTGACCTTGCATCTTTGGAAAAAAACATGTGACTTGTATGACCTGCCATGAGCTCATTGGTCTGCCTGGAGATACACCCTGGCACAAATAGTAGGTGGTTTATCAAGTCTGCAGGAGAATAATTGGGACTTGAAAATCATTTTAATGGAATTTAATGACCATATGTTTTTTTTATGACAACTTGATTTGGCCACTCCAGCCTGCCCTGCTTGTCTCCATAAACTGATTCCATGTATTTTATTGTTGGCCCCGGCTTTCCTGAGATCCAGGCCGCGCAGCAACATCCAGGCCCTAAGACATTTTTGCTGCCGCCAAAGAGAATATGAGCGGGACGCACTTCAGAGAGGAATTTGATCAAAAATGATGAGGAAAACGAGCATAAAAAAAAAACGCATTCCGACAAACTTAGTTGATGTCATCAGATAAACTGTGGGGTAGAAACCTGCTTCTAGATTTTCTCACCTGATTCACACCAGACAAGGAGAAATTAAGAAAACGGGGGAAGAAACTTAGTATAAAAAAAGAGTTTAAAGATCCTTAGAAAAAAAAAACATCCGAGTATAGGACAAGCCAGCAATGTCAACCTACTTCCACTGTGGACACACACACACACACACACACAGAGCTCTGAAGAGTGTGACATTTTGGGTGGATGTAAAAATAGGCCATTTCAGGATCCCTAAACATATTCCCTTGGATATAGAAAAAGGGCGACGGGAGTGTCTTTTGGTCAGGCCAGATGACACGTCTGCGCCTTATCTCTAGAGGAATTTCCTCCTCGCCCCTGTGATGTGCGTCAATAACGTGCAACCATTTTCAGCACGCTCTTTTTTTCCCCCTCTCTCTCTCTCTCTCTATCCTCCTCCTCCTCTCGCGGCCATCTCAATTAGAGGCACATTAATGAAATAAATAACCATCAACAAACAATGCACTAATAAACAGCCCGACTAAAAAAAAAACGAGATTAACCCTGCCCTGCAGATTGTAGCTATCCCAGAGAAGAAGAAGAAGAAAAAAAATAATAAAAGAATGCGATCCAACGCCATCAGCGGAGGGGAGAGGGGTGGTAGTTTGGAGAACAAGTCGGAGGGGTGGCGTGTGTGAGTGTCATGTCAGCCTATCTATCGCTCTCTCCCCTGCTCCATTTTGTTCCTAAATTTTCTATACAAAAGATTAAGGGAGGGGAGAAAAAGGCGAGTGAGCGAGCAGCGAATGGAAAGGAGGAGGGGAGGAACAAATAAAAAAATAAAGTGCCATCATGGATTTCATTTTTAACCCCGTGCCAATCTCCAAGCGACATCCGTCCCCACCAAAAAAAAAAAAAAAAAAAAAAAAAGCCAAATTAGGCGTCCGAAAAAGATAACCAGTTTATTTTTAAACGTCAAACTTAAAAGTCTTCGCAGGACCCGAACCTGCTTGCCACACTTTCACAGGCTACTTTCTGAGGTGATGTTAGGACAGCTAAACGCCTGATAGTAAACACCGTAGTGGGGAAAAAAAGGTAAAAGAAATAACGTCGGTCGAGACGGTTTTTTTTTTTTTTTTTTTGTAATTGTTGTTGCACAAAGATCAAACGAAAGTGACGCTTATCTTGCAAACGAGCCACACAATGTCTTTAAATGTGCGTCCAACAAAGACAATTAGTCGAGCCAGTCGCGTTTACTACCAATTGAATATACATTAAAAAAAAAAAACACTTTTCAAATACGCCGTGCTTTGACATCGTCATTTTGTATCCACTCTACTTTACTTTCAAACTCAAAACGTCGCATTGTTTTATCTCTTGAGCTGCCAAAATCCACTCCTGCTATATCCTCCTGTCAGGAGCTCCCAACTTCCTTTTAAGTTGCTCAAATTTAAAGCGGATTCCTCTTTTAACAGTCGGGGCGACTTTCGGAGCACTTGCGACCCCCTGTTCAAGTGGCGTTAAAAATCGCCCCGACCTGCCGAGTCGACTTGTTCAAACTGTTACGCCGAGGATTTTATTTTTTTTTTCGGTGAAAACAGCGGTTTTCTCTCCCTTCTGTTTTTTCGGTCACGGACACGAGACGAGGCTAAAAACGCAGGTCGTCCGGGCGCGCGCCGAAATCACACCGGGCTTTTTCACATACATGACCCGAGGAAAGTGTGTCCGGAGCGAGCGAGCGCGCGCCTACATACATACCATACATACGTGCTTCAATGCCAATCGCTCCACATGCTACCGCACACACACACACACACACACGCGCGCGCGCGCTCTTCGCTCCCCTGTGTGCGCGCGCGAGCTAACTGCACGAAAGAAGCGGAGAGATACAAAACACATCAACAACTACCATTATCCCGCTCGCGAGAGAGAGAGAGAGGGGGGAAAAAAAGGCAACAAGAGTCGCAGTTAAATTCTCCATTTTTGGAAACGTTTCATCCCCGCTGTGTCATGCCACCGAGTGTAAAAGTGTACGCACGGGCTATGTAAACACAGTAGTGGGGAAAAACTAAAATAGATAAATGAAGATATAGGATATAGGTTGAAAGTAAAGACTCAGTGTACTTACGGGAGAGGCGGCGAGGAGATTAATGACACGACACGTCATGATTACGTTTCACTTGAATTAAATACATTACGAGTTGGGAAAAAAATGGAAATCAGGGTTGTATACAAGCATACGCCGTTTCCCCCTCCCTCCCTCCGTTTGGTCACCCTCTGCTCTCTCTCACTCTCTCCTCCTCCTCCCTTTCTTTTCTTTCTCGCCTTCTCTCCTTTCTTCTTCTATTCACCCCCCCCCAATTTATCGTACAGGAGTGAGTGAATAGGGGAGAGGAGAGCAAAGGAGAAGTGGGAGGGAGAGTGATGTAGGTTGGAAATGTTAATTATAATCTCAGCACGGGCTCCATTTTACAACGCTGTCATCTCTTCACATTTGTATCCTAAATATGGCATCTGGGTTGGAGGGCAGCTGACAGTTTAGACACATTTTTTTTTTTCGGAGGGTGAAGGAGAAAGTTTCTCACCAACTGAAGTGTTATAAAAGTGATGGAGGGGGGGTTAAATGCTGTAGTGAACCACCCCGGAAGCACATGGCCAGGGGAAAGAAACAAGAAGTGCACAAATCTGGGTCCCAACATGAGGGCAAAGTGACTACAAGGGTCCTCCAGGAGGGGGGGAGTTGGCCCCAACCGAAAAACACGGCAATAAAAATATAGACAAATAACATCAGAATGAAATGTGTATATTAACTTTTTTTTAAAAAAACTGTTTAACTACTTTAAACAAACTGGATTAGAAGTCCCATTCAGGTGTTAAGCTTCACCGGCTTATAACATCTCTACAAAAATATATACACCAATCAGGCATGAGATCAGCCATACAATTATGACCCAGATTATCTTTTTGTCATGGTACCTGTTGGGGGGGGCGGGTATATTAGGTCCATTTGTGACCTCAAAGTTGATGAAGAAGCAGGAGAAATGGTTTTCCAATAGCGCCAACGGTCTTAGAGGGTCATGAGCTTGCCCCCGTGGTCCAGATAAACCGATGAGCTTCTGTACCTCAGGTTGCCAAAGTATTTAACGCTGGCTTTGAAGGACAGATGTCAGAATATGCACCGCGTCGCCGTCCCGGTCAGGATGTCCACGCCGGCCCGTGTCCACTGCCCACCGACGAACATGTGAGCATCACAACTGAAAAGTTGGCCTGGTCTGATGAATGCAAAACTTAAAGCAGTCGCTGTATGGCAGGTGAATATTGTTATGCCTTGAGGGTATATTCTCATTATTAATACTATATTATTATTATATTCTATTATTGAGCCTGTTAGACAAACAGGCTCAAGCTGCATGTTCCAATCCTAACTTCCATTACGTACCCACATTTCACCATTTACTTCCCTTCCTACTTCTGTTCTGAACCCCTAAACAAACGGTTTTGTGCTCACGCCCTTTCAGCCATTGTTTATTAGTCGTTTTCTTTTTTGAAATTATGTTTTTTTTCTGGAAGAACGAAGATAAAAGTTCAAAGGTATGCTCAAATCACATGTAAAGTTGACTTGTAACGTTAATTAACTTTTTTTTTTTTCTGAAGACTTTATATTACACACTATTCAGTTTATTGGGATTCCAGTTGGGTCAGTTCACTCTTAGAGTTTGTGGCTGATTATGACCGCTGATTAAACAAAAATAACCATGAGCAAACTAACCCTATTGACATGCACTGTAAAGCCGAGCAGTTAAACGTTGCCAAACAGCAGGAGGGAGCATAAGGTCAGTGGAAAACTCACCTGAGATGGAAAAACAGGTGTGTTCCCAGATGGGTCAGAAAAAAAGATATGACGTTTTTTTTTTGTTTTTTTTTTTTTCACAAAGAATGTGTGGAAAAACTTCCTTGTCACAACTGAGAAAACAAATGTTCTGTGTTAAAGAAACTAAAATGCAGTATGTAAAACAAAAATGTGAAGATGTCGTCGATGTCATGTACATAGATCAGCAGAATTTAAAGAGAACTTGTGAATGGATTATTGGCCTGTGGCGATGAAAAAACACATATATTTAGCAAAGAACGGGCTCTCGTCGCTCTATGTCAGCTACAGGACATTTTCCACTGCCATGGCTGAACTCCAAAACTATCTGGCAGTTCAATGTAAAATATAGCATTTTAAAGTTTTAATGGAAATTAAGCTTTTTTTAAACAGAGATTGAACAAAATTACTGTAAAAGTTAATGCTAATAATATGGCAGTTTTACCTCTGTTGCCTGATGGCAAGAAGGTCCTGGGTTCATATCCCGACATGGGGATTATCTGCATGGAGTCTGCCTGTTCTCCCCAACCTGTCCAGGGTGTACCCCACTCGCTTAATTACTTACTTAATTAAATGTCTATTATTATTATTATTATTATTATTATTATTATTATTATTATTATTATTATTATTAGTAGTAGTAGTAGTAGTAGTAGTAGTAATATTCTTCTATTTGCATTTACTCTTTGCATTTTAATACCCTGACTTTAATCCCCCGACTTCCTTTAAATGTTAATTTTGACAAATTAAAGATCATCCATTCTTACCAGTGAAGAAACACGTGGTTTGCAGAGAAAGTGCAGTTTTAAACATTACTTAAAGCGAGTCAAATCTAACAGTTTTTTTCTTTAAATGTTCTTGATTTTTATTTGTATTTTTCAAATTTAACATAAGGGAATTTTTTTTGTGTATAATCAGCCTAAAATATCTGTCTTCATATTATGGAAGGAGGTCTGGAATACCCAGAGAGAGCTTGCATGCGTATGGAGAAAACACCAAAACTTCACATAGAAACGATTTGGACTAAGATTTTCTTTCTGTGAGAGGTAACGGAGCCCGTAACAACTCAACAGCCCGACAATTGGTGTGTAAAATCTCCCGTTTAGCACACGTGAACGTCTACTGAGAGAGTGAAACCGGGAACTTTCTGGCAGTAACACCACAGCATCACTGCACAGACATACAGGCCTTTGTTTAGAAGGATTTACGAGCATTATATGCCCCAGCTAAACAGTGTTTTTAATGTTTAACCACATGTAAGATCCTGCAATGTTCAGTAACGTTAAGGAAAGTTAATTTTTTTTTATTACAAGCGAGCCAACACCAGGAAAACAAGCTAGACCCCTTGGTAGATGGTACTTTCACATTAGTCTCAGTCTTTTAAATCAGATTTTTTTTTTTTTACGTCATCAACATCTCAACCCATTTGGAGGTGAGAAAAGTCTGCCAGCTGGTTTTTACACAGTTGATACTTATGTAGCACAGAGGGAGGAGACCAAGGAAGGAGCAGAGAAAGTCGACCACTGTGACTGCTGTCAGAAGTTTTATCAGCTGCACTGTGGGAACCTACCTGAATGCACATCCCAGATCTGCATACAATTTGTCTGATATGGGATGTAGCCATCTGAAGCGTAGCCTATTATCGTCGGCCTTGAAGAAAGTTATTTTCACATGCCAGCTCCTCAGTGAGCTCAAAATATTTTCAGATGGTCTTCGTCCTCATCTGTATCTGCTCCATTTGAGTTAAGCTCCACTTCTCTCCTGTAGTTAGTTTCTTTATTCCTTCCTCTGAGTTTTGACATCAAGGTTGAGTTTGGGTCAAATATAAGCTGTCGTAAAACGGAGAAGCAAACCCATTCAGCTTTCAGTCGTTAGAGAAAAGAGTTAAGCAGTGTCAACAGCGAAGCAAAACAGCCTGAATAGTCACCGTACGGCCGTCAGGTCAAGCCTATTCTGTAGTAAAAAGCAGCTAAAGGCCTTCTGTTTATCCAAAACACTGCAGCAACAGTTCTCATAAAAATTAAATATATACCATTTTCTCCTATTTCACCTTTCCTTCATTAACTCCCTGTCAAATACCAAATAGGCTATGAAATAATCTTTCTCACATCTAAAGCCCTTAATAATCAAGCTCCATTGTACGCCACAGATCCCATATGTTCCTAACAGATCACAGGTCTACTGGTGGTTCCTAGAGTCTCTAAAAGTAGAATGGGAGGCAGATCCTACTCCCAACTCCCACTTTTGTTCCATGAGGCAGGCACCCTGTCTACTTTTAAGACTAGGCTTATAACCTTTTTTGATAAAGTGTCTAGTTAGAGTGGCTCGTGTTACCCTGAGCCATCTCTATAGTTATGCTGCTATAAGGTTAGGCTACTGACATCCCCCAGTCTGCAACATTCTCCTACTACACTTTGTTCCTCGAATCAGTCATGGTAGATGGTTGTTCACACTGACCTGGGTTCTTCTGGAATGAGGTTTCCTCCTGCTAAAGAGACGTTTTCCTCTCCACTGTAGCTATATGCATGCTCAGGCTGAGGGATTGCAGTAAAGTCAACGACACAATGGAAGCAACGGTGCACTGTGGCTACATGCTCATCCAGGAGTGAATGCTGCAAGTCAACCACTCTGCTGGGTTTCCTTACATAGAAAACATTTTAATCAATCTGTTTGCATGATTCAATGGAAATTACTGTAACATGGCTTGAGATGACACGTGTTGTGAGCTGGTACTATATAAATAATCTGACTTGAATTTAATTAATATCTGACTTTAGTCCACAATATTTGTAAATGTAGTTATAACGTGACATTTTTAGCTGTCTACATGATGTCTGTGTGTAAATGTGCTTTTAAAATTTAATTTTCAGTGTTCAGACCAGGCACGTCCAACTCCAGTCCTCGAGGGTTACTCTCCTGCCTGCATGCTTTACATCTGTCCCTGCTCCAATACATCTGATTCAAATGAATGATTCCCCTTCTCAGCCTGTCATCAAGGCCTGCAGAGGCCGACTAATTAAGCGCTCAATAGGTTCAAGTGGACACCTGAATCAGGCGGGACACCGGCCCTTGAGGACTGACTTTGGACACTACTGGTTTAGGCTAAATTTGGACAGGGCACATACCAGGAAAAAAAATAGTGCATGCGTGAGAGCCGTAAGACAGCGGTGAGGTGTGCTGTAGGTGTGACAGAGGAGTTCAGGGTGGAAGTGGGCCTGCATCAGGCATTGGCTCTGAGCCCCTTCTTCTTTGCTGTGGCGATGGACAGGATGACAGAAGATGGTTAGGCAGGAATCTCCACGAACTATGATGTCTGCAGCATACATTGTGAGAGCATCGAATGGGTGAAGAAAAATCTTCTTGAGAGGGAACCATTGGCGAGAATGAAAGTAAAGGTTTTCCAGACGGTAGCGAGACCAGGGATGATATCTGGTTTAGAGACGGAGGCACTGAGGAAGAGACAGGAGGCAAAGCTAGCGGTAGCAGAGATGAAGACGTTGAGGTTCTCTTTGGAAGTGAGGAGGATGGATAGGATCAGGAACGAGTACACGAGAGGGATAGCTCATGTTAGATGTTCTGGAGACAAAGCCAGAGAGGCCAGACTGAGATAGTTTGGACATCTATGGAGGAGGGACAGTGAGTGCATCGGCAGAAGGATGTTGGAGGCTGGAACTGCCGGGCAGGAGGTGTAGAGGAAGAGCAAGGAGGAGATTTATGGAAGGTGTGAAAGAGGACATGAAGGTAGTTGGCGTGAGAGAAGAAGATGCAGAAGACAGGTTAGCTGGAAACAGACAGATGAACCCCTGAAAGGGAAAAGCCAAAAGAAGAAATCACAGTGCCAACTACGGCAACCTCAGCTTTTCATTCCTATTAACATCACTTACAGTACATTCTGGGTTCTGAACATGTCAGCTGACAAATCTTTCACTACTGTAATTTAAAGACAAAATGTAGTTTAGCTCTATTTAACCCCAGGATGCTCAGAGGGCAAAGTTAAAAGTGAGTGGATGCATCATGCTCTATATTCATTGCTCTGGCTCTACTGTACCCACAAGCTCTACCTTGCTGCCTGCATCAGACTTCTGAGCAGTAACAATAGCCCATTTTCCTATGCAGGGCTTTTTGAAAGTGTTTCAACACAATTTTACATGAGTCATTTAAAGGTCCCAGGTCCACACGTTCCTGGATACATGGTTCTCCTCTGGGAGTAGGACCTCCAGGGTACCCTGGGATTGTTGAGCGGCGAGGCTATGTGCTGAGCGACAACGTTTGCTAAACCCTTTCTTGCTGGTGTCAGAATTCTCACCCACTTTATTTGTTGTTTCCTACTTTGTAGGAGATTCATATTTCAGCATACTTTTTTTCTGACTGAGAATGGACCAAAGGAAGTAGACATGTGCCGGTCTGTCTCGTTGTGTGAACAAGTGGCGGCATACGGACTTCTCAGTCGGGGCTTTGCTCGTTTGGTCTTTCCTTTCTTTTTACTGCCACTGGATGCACGAGAGGTGTAGAGCAGTCTTCTTCACAACATCCCCATATATCATTAGGCTGATTAAGATACATTTTCTGTGGCCTTTCAGAACAGTGGGAACTGAAACTACACAAATTACCTGGGAATGTGTTTACCTGGCTTAAACCCCCAAACAGAAAACAGGTATTACTATCCTAAGACTGTCCGTGGAAACGGGGAATTGGGTGCTGTTAAGGTGGGTGGTACATAAGCCTTCAGTTTATGTTGTTACATTTTAAGCAAAGATAAAGGTGTGTAGTCTACTTTAAGAGAGGAGGAAACAATTGTCAGTAACAGGTCCTCGAGAGACAGATATACTGTATGTCTGCACAGTCTGACACAGGCCTGAACACACACACACACAGAAACAGGCAGTGACCAAGCTCTTACCTGTAAGGGTCAATTTCACTTTTTGATCACTTTCCAATAGAGTACAGTTTAATGACGCAAAGGAGACCTGCACTCAGTTCATGTTTGTCATGTTTGTACAAATGGCATTCTGACGTTCAAGGCTAAAAAGGCTAAGTTTCCCCAACTCCACTTTAAAAAAATCTGTGGATAAATTTCACTGAGTTCAAACAAGTCAAGTGTTTAGAAATAACATTAAAGAAATCTGTAAAATTAGTCCTTCGCTTAGTGTCTTATTAAAAACATTCTCAAGCCAGTTGCCAACTTTAGCAGCTAACGGTTAGCAACCGAAACACTGATGCAATCGTTCTCATGCAATCAGGTCTGGTCGAAGTGAATTTGCGATTTTCTGCAGCTGTGTCTGCGTAGCTCCGACCGTGGTAGAGCACGGTAGAGGGTGGTGAGGTAGACTATCTTGATCAGAGCTACACAGCATTTTGAGGGTAAATCCATGGGTCAGACAGGAAGTGAGACATGCTGGCAAAGTAAAACACCTTTGCTTTGGGGAAAACACAAAACAAATCCTCAAACCGCAAGGTAATGCAATTCCCGCCCAGGTTTGTCCCTGTATAGGTCCATACTGGAGAACACACAGCTCAATAAATAATCAATGAAACATTTCAATAAACTCTGTACGTATCCGTGGTAGGAGCTCGAAAGTACAGCAAAGAGATAAGAAAATGAAACTGATCTTCTTTGAGCCTGTTCCAGCAGCAGCAGCAGCTGCAGCTTGGCGCATACTGCCCGGCTTGTTTATGCTGGCGGGACTTGTGTAATTTGCAGCACATACTCTTGCGTGAATACTTGATCTCCAGAGAACGGCGATCCATAGAGGGAGCCTCTGTGCAGCCAGTAGGCGAGGGAGAAAAATCGTCTGTGTGTGGTTCTGAACGTCGGGTCGGACGGATTGGATGGTTTGGTCTGTTTCAGCCTTTAGCTGTTCTATGTAATCTCACGACGTATGCAAGTCACTCATATTATCACTCTGTGGTGGAGGCTTCCCGAATACTTCTGAAACCACCTTTCGCCTGCTAGCTTGACCAGTGGTCTTTATTAGGCGACTGTCAACCAAAAACTGCAACAGAAGGAACTACTTCCTTTCTTACTTTAAAGTAGGAGGGCTAAACATGGCTACAAGGTGTCAAGCTTAAAGCATTCATGATAGTTTGTTACACTTGCCTCACCAGACAAGAGTCACATGTTGGTGGCCGACAAACGGAGCTTCCTGAGACACAGATCACATCGACGAGACATTTCGTGGCATTTTAATATCCCAGCATCTTAACGCTGCAACATCTCGCTCCACCCCTACTAAAGATTGACACCAGCAGGGCGACCTATAACGCTCACAAAACAAAAATCTCTGGGATTCGGCAGACACTTCTTTTGTCTTCCATTTTTTCCGCATTTTGATTGTTCCTTCTACCTCTCAACACGTGGAAAAAAAAGAAGAAAATGAAAGTTGGAACATTTTCAGCAACAGGCCCATTTTTTCTTCTTCTTCTTCCCTTTGTTTGTTGTGTTGCACATTTAAATGTGCTGGGTTCACACTCCGCGCGACGGTAAACGTTAGCTCAGAAATTCAAATGTCTTTGCTGACGCAGAACATATCTCCTGGATCAGCCATTGTAAGCCCCGCTATTGTGTGACAGACTTAGTGTCTGTGGCATGTGTGCCGCGCACACGCCTGTCTCCGTGCGTGCGTGCATTAAATCAATGTGGGTCTGGGCCCCGTTTCTGAAAGATCTGTGCATACACGTGCACATACGGAGGTATGCCGCGTCTGTCGTCGTCCCGTAGAAGCGCGCGTGAGGGCGTGCGTGTTTCGGTGTGTGCACGCACTTGGTACATATGTGCCACAATGGCATCATCACCCGCCCCTGATGCTTTGATTGTTTTCTCCGCCGCAGCAGAAATGCACCAATTAATATGCAGGGAGTGAGTGAGACGGAGACACACAAACACATAAATACAAAAAAACAAAACAACAAAAAAAAAAAAAAAGAAGAAAAAAAAAAACAGCCGTGAGGGAGGGGAGACAAGGAGGGGAGGTGTGATGGGGAGAAGGGGGTGCTGAAGAGATGGTACAGAAAGCGAGCGAAAGAGAGAGAGAGAGAGGAAGAATTGAAGAGATGAAATGAAAGATGAGGAATGAGAGTGTGTGTTTGTGGTGGATAAGGGCGTAGATGGGGAGGGGTGAGGTGTAGGGGGTGGGGTGGGGGGGGGTGAAATCTAATAGATGTTTGAGTAAAACAAGAGAGAGTGAGAAAGAAAGAGTGAGGGATGAGGAGGGGAAGAGGAGGATGAGGAGGATCAATATGCACATATTCAGTGAGATATGGTGGGAAATCAATTGAGAGGAGGGGTGGAGAAATTGATTTGGGGAAGGAAGGGGGGGGGAGTAGAGGAGGAGCAGGTGTGTGTGCGTGGAGGAGGAGGAGGAGGAGGAGGAAGAGGAGGACGAGAAGGAGGAGTGCAGAGGTGGAGTGATATGTGGCTACGGCTGCTGTCCTTTTTGTCGCAGTGTCAGGGTATTGATACTGTAATACACCCCCCCCCCCTTTATCATACACACACACACACACACACACCATCACAATGCTGTCGCGGCGACGCCTACTGGCACAATGCAGCCACAATACTGAGGGCACTGAAGCATCTCACACACACACACACACACACACACACACTCTCAGAAGGAACAGAAAAGGCCAGATCGAGAAAGAGAAAAAGAAGGGAGGAAGGGATCAAACAGAAGAAAAAAAAAAGAGAGGGGGAGGAGACATTGGAGGAGGGGAAGGGTGGCGATCAAGAAGGAGGGAGGAAGATAGATGGCAAAAAAAATAAAGAGGGGTCTGAGATGGAGAGCGGCAAAGGGGAAGGGTAGGGGACACGGATTGATGGAGAGACAGGAGCGAGGGAAGGAATGAAGGAGGGAGGTGGAGGAGAGGAGAGGAGATAGGGCGGGATAATATTACATGTGTAAAAATGCCGGAGGGTGTGTGTGTGTGTGTGTGTGTGTGTGTGTGTGTGTGTGCCCATAGAAACATGTTTAATGGCTTTTGTGATTGGAGGGAAGGTAGTGTGAGGTGTGCTTTCCTATTTGGCGTTTTGATGAGTGATGGATGCGGCGTGTAAAACAACAATCTACCACATGCATGTGTTTAATTTCACGTGCCAGGGGAATCTAAATTTAAACGCGACATGCTTAGCTATTTCATGTCAAAATGCGAAATATTTGGACGTCAGGACAACAAATGCGGTCATTCCATGTCAGTTCTATTATTATATTGTATCTTTTTTAATATTAAGGTCCTATTGCTCCATTGTTTAGATTGAAATATATTGGAAAGTACGCATTTATAAAAGGTCAGTCACCATATCAAATGTCATTTTTCTTAAACAAACAACAGTTTTTAGACATCATTGCCTGTTGAGGGTGTAGCCGGCTGCATCCAGGTGCGACCTCTTTGTTGCACGGGCTAAGCGGCACATTTCATGCGTCCGTCTGCTCTCACTGACGAGCGTTGCACTAAAGAAGTCCAGGAACCCGTGAAGAACCTTTTGATTCCGCCGACTAGGAACGCACGCACGCGTCGGCTCGCTCGGGAACATCGCTTTTTGTTTACTGATGTCAAACTTGAGTACCTTACAGAAAGAAAGAAAAAGAAAAAAAAAATCCTAAATAAACAAAATACACTGCGCCTGCTCTGACCTCCCTTCAGTGAAAATGTCTGCGCTGGCATATTACTGTATCCCCCCCACCCCCCCAACATGTACTCTCATTTACAAAGGAAACGCTTGGCTGGCTGCCTATAAGTCAGTTTATCCGCCTGAGATGACCAACGTCCCTCTTATTCTTGCCTCTTTTTTCCCCCTTTTTTCCCCATACAGTGTGTGTGTGTGTGTGTGTGTGTGTGTGTGTGTGTATGATCTATAGTTCCCTTCCTCTCTCCATACCCCCCCCCCCCCTCTCTCCCTCACCCTAACCCTTCTTAATATGATGTAAAAAGCTAATCGCATGCAAATGTCTGTTGTCCCGGTAACCGGGCCTGAAAAATCCCCTTGATGTTTCCCCCGACTCATTCTCTTCACGTTCTCTTTGTTCGCCACAGTCTCGCTGCTTTGTCAACATCCCCCCTTTTTTTTTTTTTTTACCCCGCGCGCACTCTCTCCTCCATCTATTCTGCGGCTCTCTCGGTTCTCAACATTAGGACAAAAAAAAAAAAAAAGAAAAAAGTTCTAACTCTACTTTGTGTCTCCCTCTTTCTATAAGCCCCCCCTTCCCCACCCCCTCCTCCCTGTCTCCCCCCCCTTGACTGTGCCTCTCTGTCTGTCTGCCCCTTAGCCCTCGCTCATTTCCCATCATTCCCACCTACTGTCTCCTGTCCTTCTCCTCTGTCGCTCCCATTCTCCTTCCCTCTGTTGTGCCCCTTCCTGTTAGCCCCCCACCCTCCCTTTACTTTATCTCCCACTCCTCTCTGGGTGCCCCTCACATGCACAGATGGACTCTGAAGCGGCCCTCCCTCCTTAAGGGAATTTGATCCCTGGAACTATTTGATATGGCTCTGTACTGTAGTTATCTAATCATTCTGCTTTTTGTGCCGCCACGGCCGCACAGCTGGCTTCCTCGGAGGAGACCACACACTCATTACAACGAGGTTCGGGGGGGCTTACAAGGTTACAGGCCCCATGTTAGGTTTGCAAGAGCGGAAAAAAAAAAAAAAAAAAACTTTTGAAGCTGAGTCGCTGCTCTTTAAGTTTAAAGTCCAGTTTTAATTTGAAACAGAAAAACTACTAAATGACAACCACAAAGCAGGCAAAACGTGCGTTATCCGACATTCCACTTTGCTTTCGAAAAAATAAAAATAAAAAATGTAAACATCCGGCAGAGTTTGTCATACAACAAAAGCAGGAAAAAAGTTTTTTTGTCTTTTTTTTTATTTTTATACAATAATACTGTTCACAAAAGTGAGAGGTTTTCTGCATAGGACAAGATATGCTGCAGTATAAAAATGAATGATGGCGTTTATTACATCGCTTCCAATATAATGCAATGTACCAAACAGCTAAAGGCTGCGAAGTGTGCCGACTTCTTCAAGCCAACAAATTACATATTGATTCAGAAACGGCTCAATAGCCATTTGCAACTTTTGAATTTCGGATGCAGATATGAAATGTAACCCAAGCCACAAACTGCGGCGCTTGGCTGCGTCTCCTGCATCCTGTAACACTGTACCTTAAACACAACATGCAATATTTATAGTTTTTTTAATCATACTGCATCTCTGTAAAATATTAGCTACATTTGTGTAAATCCTATGCATCCTTCTTTCCTTGTGACATCCAGATCCGAGTATGTAAATAGCACTCAGCAGCGTAACAAACGGCTATTAATAGGTCTACAGCAAATGTAGCAGAGTAGAGGAGGAAGTGAAAGTTATTTTTATCCCTTGTTACAGTAGTTTTGAGGTCTCTTAAAGGAAAGGTTTTGACGTTGTGGGGATGTGTTTTGTTTGCGCTATGAAAAGATACCAGTTGCATGTTTTTCTTGTAAAAAAAAAAAAAAAAAAAAAAAAAAGAGAAGCCCCAATGACCACAATAACCAGAAGCAGTATTAGCTCAGTGCCGGGTGCATTCAGATATGATCGGACAAAGCTGCACACTGTGGCTGCTCGGCTAGTTAGTTCCCTTTGTTTCCAATGTTAGCATCGAATCTGCATTAACCAACTCGGTGTGGTTTGTCCCACACAGACAACGCTGAACGAGACGGGAAGTAATGTACAAAAATACAGAACAGTTTTTAAAAAGAACATTTAACCTCACTGAGCAACTGTTTTGTATTGGCACAGAAAGGGAGCTAATAGAGACAGAGTTACATCACAATGCGGTCTGAAAGAAAGACCCCAGCGACTGAATGAAACTCCAAATATTTGCTTTTCAGATCTGCTGCTTATAAAGTGAAGCACCAGAGCACATTTAGCTAACATAAGCTAGCTAACATAAGCTAGCTAAAGTAATGTTATTCAAGCTGCTTGCTGGTTTGCTCACTTCAAACTTTTGCACAATTCTGGTCTCTTTGAACAAACGTTTTTTCAAAAAATAAAATAAAAAATCAATCAAAATTCAATTCAATGTGTACTCTGAGTCTTTGGAATCTTCAAATAAAGAAAATTGAATTTTAGTCTGCCCTCAGTCCTGTTTCAGTACTCTATATAACATTTCTCTCCAGAATTGATCAAAGGTACTTTACTGCCAAGAGAGATGGGTTAGCACATGGAAACAAACTAGTATCTTGAGATAGATTCTTAATATCTGAGTGTGACATAGTGCAGCGTGGTGAAGGACTGAAATGACCCTGAGCCATTAGCCCAAGATAAGGCCCTGAGCAACATTCTGTTGACCAGACATCGGAAACACAACATTGGCTTCCGTCTAAAGAGCATAAAAATGCGTCTGAAACGGGACATGGGGAGGGGGGGGAAAAAAAAACCCCCGTCCATTTGAAGACATGGTTTGATGTGTAAACGTGATTAAAAGGTGGTGGAGGTTAGTGAAATGTTCAGGCTACATTTAGACAGGACACATGCCAATGGAAACCTAAAGAAGTCACACTTTTACCGTACTTTTCTGGCCCAAATAATAACAAGGACTGGGGCAACTTTAAATAGCTATTAAGAAGTCAATGGATGTCCACTATCTGAAATAAGCACCTACACACAAATCTACCTGGAGCTTTGACTGAGCCAGATATTTGAAGCTCGGTTTGAGCAGTGGCAGTTCCGTCTAAAGAGCGGTATTAAAAAGGGGGATGAGTTGTGCTGTGAGAAACTATTTCTTCGATGCATACACGGTCAATGGTGAGTAGGTGTCTCTTGCAGAAAGTATGGAACTGTAACCAAGCTCTTTCTGTGTCTGATTCAAATGAAATAAGCTAATAAATGCCTTGTGTGGCCTCACAATACACCTTTGGGTGCTCTTTGATCAGAAATTAGCAAAACAAAACAAAAAAATCTTATCTGACAGAGATTTGTAAAATGAACACACTCCTTAATTGGTCCAATTTTGATCCGATTTGAAGATGATTTCTCGTTTAGGCCAAGTATCGCTTTAGGTGTGGTTGGACAACCTTAGCCTACTTTCATTGTCTCAGATCTGTCTCAACTGGAACACTTCAAGGTCAGTGTCTGAAAATTCTTGACTAGCTACACAGTAAACACATTTTTCCACTTGTGCTTCACAAAGAAATTCCACTGAGCAATTGTAGAACTTAATAGAGTAAAAAAAAAAAAAAAATATATATATATATATATATATAGGAGTTACAAAGACAGAGTGAGTAATAGCGGTGTGGGATCAATGAAAGGCTTAATTAATTGAGTAATTTAATGTTTTTCATCCTTCTCTGAGAGGCTGCTCTGACGGAAAGACATGACAGGCATATGAATTTTTCAAATGCTTCAGTCAACGAAGGACGAGCTTGTTGCTGCATGATGCACCATTGGACATTTTTTTGCCACGTTACGTCCTTCCACTTTGCAAGGTGGCGGCCTAGGCGCCGTGCTCATTTCACGTATTTCTGTGAAATTAGACCTTAAGAGAAAGATGACGTCGCCGTGGTTTAAAAATCAAGGCCTGCAGCATTGATATCATGTCCTTTATTTGTCCAACTTCATCACATTGGCTGTTGGCTTTGTATCCGGTCCCTTCCCAATGTTTTCACACCCCGTAAACATGTCCACATTTTGTCACCTTACAGTACAGCTACAGACTTCAACGCACTTTACTGGAATGTCATGTGACACGCAAACACCAATCAGGGAAAACTTGAGAGGTTGAGTGGAAAAAAAATTATTTTAAACTCTTATCAATAAAAATGTGAAATATATATTCATGCATGGCGACCTTGGTAGAAGCGCACCGTAGATCCAAAACTCAGGTCGGAGGATCTGTTGACAGAGCAATTTAACCAAGCCAACTAGCCAGTGTAAAATGTATTAATCAAAACCTTAAATATAATAAAAATCTTAAAATGGAGTATCATTACTGTAATCCACAAATCTGGGATTCATGGAACAATGAGGAGGGGGAAACCCTTGGGAAAAAGCCAGACTAAGTTGAATTTAGCACAAGGCAGTTATGCTGTAGGGATGCTTTTCTTTTTAACAAGGACAGAGAAGCTGGTTAAAGCTGATGGGGAGCTGGATGGTGTAAATAGTCCTGGATAAAGACCCGAGAAGGGCCGCAAGGGAGCCAAGACTGGGGCTGGAATTCACCTTCCACCCTCCATTCAATTAAAACCTCCCTCTGGTCATTTGAGGTAAGGGGGACCTCAAATGACCAGATTCCACCCCCAAGACTGGGGCTGGAATTCACCTTCCAGTCTGACAAGGACTTTAAACATTAACTCTGAGCTACAATGTCCAGATCAAAGTCCAGAGTGAAATCAAGGTGAGAATCTGACTGAGCATGAGCTTGGATGCAAAGAAGAATGAAGAAAGATTTCAGTTTATTGATGCTGGAAGGCCAAAAAAAAAAAAAAAAAAAAAAAAAAAAAAAAAAAAAAAAAAAAAAAAAAAAATATATATATATATATATATATATATATATATATATATATATATTCTAAAACCACTCAACTTCACCATTATGCACTACTGTAAACTGCCCTGTGACTCAGAATTCAAATAAAATACATAAAAGTTGACAAAATGTGGATAAATAAAAAGAGGTTGAATATTTTTGCAAAGGAACTCTGGTTATGGTTTGCTTCTTTTTAAAGTAAATAGCTTTTCTTTTCTTTTTTTTTTAATTCATGCAACTCAGTTTCTGTTTGGAATTTTTGTACCATGTACTGTATTTTTCCTCCCCAGTATGGAGAGACCTTTAGCCGTGCTAAAATGTGGTTATCTTTAATTATCAGTGCTTCCTGCCTCAATGCAAAGACAAGCTAACTGCTTCCTTCGACCTCCATATCTGCTGAACGGGCATAATTCCCTTTCGAATGTAACGTCTGGAAAGCCGCTGGCTAAACCCAAAAGTTCCTCCGCAAAGCTGAAAATTTCCACTCTGCAAAAACCTCCCTCTTCAAACACGCTGGTCGTATTTGTTGTAGTGCTCTGTAAAAAAACGATCAAATGTTATCCGTGTCCGCGCAGCTCAAAGAATAAGACTCGCAAACAGAGAATAAAGCAAAAGTAACGATCCTCTTTCCTCCATTTTATGGAGAGTGCAGACACTTGGTGAGAAACAAAACCAGTCAATATTGTTTAGAACAGAAATAAACATTGCACCGACACCCATTTATACCTTTGGCATATAGAATATGGCATCTTACAATAAAAGGCATAGCATTACAAATCTGTATTAGTACTTATCAGTACAGTGACGGAGATTCTTAAGGTACCACGATGCTGATGATATACAGTGCTGTGAAAAAGGGTTGCCCCCTTACAGGTACCTCTAGCTTTTGCTTTCTTTTTTTTTTTGTCTCACTTAAATGATTCAGATCATCAAACAAGTTTTAATATAGATAAACCAACGTAGTTACAAAAAAGCGTTTTCTCTCGATTTCATGTCTCACGGAAGAAACAGCCATCATCGCCCTCGGTGGCACCGACTGCCTCCAGGTGTTTGCCGTAACTGGTATTGAGCCTTTTGCATCACCATAGAAAAATTTTAGTCCCGTTCCTATCTGCAAAATAGCTTTAATTCAGTCACATTGGATGCTTTTTTAAGCTTGAAGAACCTTGTTTCAGGTCAAGTCAGCGTTAACCAGGCAGATTTAAGTCCTGGCTTTGACCAGGCCACTCCTAAACGTTCTTGTTTAGTGCCATTCAGAGGTGGCACTGAGGGTGCGCTCCGTCGTCCAGCTGCATAACCTTGGGCCTGAGGTCCCAAACCGACAGCTGTTCTCAAACAGGAGGTCCTGACGGAGAATCCAGCCATCATCATTTTCCCCTCACTTCCAGCGACTGGTCCTGAAGCAGCTGTACACCACCTCCGCTACGATTGACTGCGGGTTTGATGCTGATTTTCTCAAATGCCGTGCTAGCTTTACCCCAGGTGTAGCGGGACAGACCGCTTCCCAGAAAGCCCTGCTTTAGCTTCTGTGTAAATGTTTTTATCCAGCTGCGGTTTTTTCAGCTTGGGGATCTCTCATGTAGGCCATTTTTTGCTTGGTCACTTCCTTTTTTGTTGAAAAATGAAACGTGCCCATGAAAGACAAGTCCTCTTGATGTTGTTCTTGGTTCTTTTGCATCCTCCTGGCTAAGTCCCTAATCGTCTCTAGAAACGCTCACCACTGCTCCATGTTTTCTTTGTACGTGGATGACGGCTCTCACCGTGGTTCAATGGAGTCCCAGTGTCGTAGAAAGGGCTTTGTCACCCTTTCCAGACTGGTCGATGCCAATAACGTTTTCCTCATCTGGTCTTGACCGGATGTGTTGGCTTTTGGGACCATTTAACCTACTTCGTGCTGTCAAACAGGCGCTATTCCAGTTCTGTATTTCAGCTTCTATCCACAGTTAATCTTGAATTGAACATAAAACGATCAACCTGGAAAATACGTTTTTGATGCCAGTTCTATTTATCTGGTGTTAGTTTTCCTTTGATCTGACATATATATATATAAAAAGGAACCTGTAAGGGGGATAAACTGATCACAGCACTGTTACTTATACTTACAAGAAGACTAAATACCATTATTACTTTAAAATCTCAGTATTGTTTATAGAAAGCAATATAATTTGCTTACATATGTCATCAGTTAAGAAACTGGAAACCACTTCTGTTCTTCATCATCTGTACGTGTTCAGATGTCAGCTCGCCTCATTTAGTCACTGTACCAGGCTCTAAACTGGGCAGTGCACGTGTGTGTGTGTGTGAGTGTGTGTGTGTGAGTGTGTGTGTGTGAGAGCGAGAGAGAGAGAGGGCATGTGAATGTGAACAGTGCTCCACTGTCTGATAACAATAAGAGTGACTGCATGTGTCGGGGGACATTGTGTGTCTGTGTGAGCGAGTGTGCTTGTTACTTCATTTGCATAGATCCAATCCCACCTAACCCGAGCCGCAAACACAAATAAACCACGGTCCAGATAAAAAAGTATACAGTCCTCCATTCAGCGTTACGAGGGTGATAAAGCACATAATGCATCCTAAATCTGCGATCCCACGCCACATTTACGCCCTGCATATTACTTCCTGTTTACTATCAGATGCCAGAGCATGTGACGAGTACAGTCAGCCAGTCAGTGGTTCAGACCAAGTGGTTTGGCCTAGCGGGGAGTTGCCGAGCAGACAATGGCCGCACTGTGCAGCTGAAGTGCCTTCGGTGTCGGTGACTCTGCCAGCAGCTGAAGACTGGCAGACCCAAAATGGCGGAGCGGCGGAGAAGCCCCCCCGCTGGTGCTTGTCATGGTTTTAAACAGGGGGGGCCATTTTTTGATCCCGTTTGGATGCGGAGCGGTGCAGCTGCGCCTGATCCCCTGGCATTGTTTGCACTCTCGGAGCAGGTTGAAGGGTACAAGGGGAGGGCGCTGGCCTGTTGGTCAAGTTCGTACGGAGTCGCTGAAGTCCAGTTTTGAGGTGGTTTGGAGATGATGGAAGCCTCGAAAAAGTCCTGAGTGCAGTTTCTGCTTCTTCAAAGAGACAGACATTCACATGAGACACTTCAGAGGGCAAAAAAAAAAAAAAACCCGAAATGGTTGAACCATGTAACATCCCATAGGGAGCAGCGCACAGATTAAACAACGTGAGCAGCGCGATTAAAAAAAGAGAGCATCAGCGATCAGGGGAGGAGGAAACCGGCCATAAAACTCACTCTTGTTGAGATGACAGTCACACAGCTGTAGACGGAGAATGACTCTGTGGGGGAGAAAGAAAAGAAAAAAAAAGACACATTTTAGATTCCGTGTTAAAGAGTGTGCTTGCACCGAAGGCATCTTCAACCTGTTGTTGAATGTGCGCACATTGTTGTCTGTGTATTTGCCCTCATCCGTTCTGTCCGTCAATCTGTTCGCGCCGCAGTCTGTTTGCCAATCTGTCATATTCTGTTTGCTGGATAAGGAGATCGGGGGAATGTGGGTGTTTGTACAGTGCATGTGTGTGTGTGTGTGTGTGTGTGTGTGTGTGTGTGTGTGTGTGTGTGTGTGTGTGTGTGTGTGTGTATAGTAAAAATGCAGCTGATTCTGGGTTGGCATTCTCTTTTGCTCACAGCTGAAGACAAGCTAAAGACAAGTGGTTTGTTTCCGTTTCACAAACATATGGGAAGTGCCTTTATGATTTGAAGATGGACACTTTTTTTGTGTATGACCTCAGAGAAACTGCAGTAATGTCTTTATAAAGTCATATTTGACTGACGTTTTCACGCAAACTCTAAGTCATATAGACCCGGGAACCATGAAGTCACTGGGACTATAAGTAATCATAGTGTTTCTTTGTAAGCTGTAAAAGAATGGCTTTTGTAGGCTTCTTATATTGACCAATTAAAATATTTGATTCACCACTGGTAAAGATGTGCAAAAAGTGGAAAAGAAATACATTTTTCTTATTAAAGCTGTGTTATTTTTCACTGAAAGTCCAAATTTCCAATTTATACTGGGAGAAAAAAAATCCCAAACGTTTTATACCAGTGCCACAACTACTGTCCAACAAAATATTGTCACCTTCCTAAAATCTACGTCATTTTGTTTAGCCAAAAATCATATTTTTGCTTGAATAAACTTAATAACTTATTTGTGTCTACTGAAAAAACAGAAATAAATGACTGAGGCCATTGCTTTAGGAAGTGTCTCTATATCATTCCAGTAACTCACTTGACTTCCTGTTTCCCAATGACATTGTTTTATAATGTGACACAAGAGCCAATTTCTCGCAGACACTTTTTAAAAATGGGACAGATAAGAAAGCATGTTGTTTAAGTAAGACAAGTACAGATAGGCCTAAAATTATCCACACCCCTGGCAGAACTATTAGTGAATAAATGAAGAAACTTGCTTCTGATGGGACTTATATAAAAGATGCAGTTTTGTTTTAAAACAGTCTGTTTTCAATTGCATAAACATATTTTTATTAAAAAAATTTTTTTTTTAATAAAAATATGCTCTTCTCTGCTGAGCTACGTTTTGCACATTTTCACTGTTATATTGACAATTTATCTTTTGTGATCAGGTCCAAGTTTTTAAGGTTGGAAGGCCTCCTTACCATCACCCTAATCTTTTTCTCCCTCCACATATTGTCAGTCAGAGTCAAGTCGGGGTTCTCGCTGTGCCACACCAAAATGTTTATATTATTCCCAGCCAGAAGAAACATTTTAGTTATTTTTTTTATTAATATTACTTGGAACCTATTTCTGCGTGAGGTAGAAATAATGCTGGGCTTAATGATCATGTTTGTGTCTTACTGCTTGTATTTGTTTTGTCTTAGGGACCTAGTCTGCAAATTAGCTATTAGCTAGATGACCGATGAACATGGCATCGGTTGCACTTCAAATTGTAACAATGTTTCTGTTCTGTCCCTATCAAACAAACGTAATAATAATAATAATAATAATAATAATAATAATAATAATAGGTTATTTTTCTGTTGTTGCTCATATTTATCTACAGCTGTTTGCCAAAAAGTGTGCCAGTGAGACTTTTGGGATAAAGTTTTAATTCAGGGATGTCTTTCTATAGTTACTTTATCAAAAGAAAAAAACATATCATGATAAATATAGTATATCAGCATTCAGGCTAAAAATACTGAGATATTATTTTTGTTCCATGTCGCTGTTAGCTTTTAGGGGCCTAGCCCAAAAGACGGGGTGCTGTAATTGCAGCAAAAGATGGTTATACAAAGTGTTGACCTGCCGGTCTATTCATATTTCTATTTGTGAAAATGGTGACAACTGATTGATTTTGATTCTATTGGCATGTCACGTAAAACCCCAATGAAAATACGCAGAGGTTTGTGGAGAAAACGACAACAGTTGATGGGATGTGATTACTGTTGCGAGGCACTGTTAAGCTACAGAATGGTGTTTAGATTGTAGCGGCCTCTCTTGGTCACAGCCTGCTGTTTTTTAAGGCTTGTAATGGGATTTGAAGTCTGACTTTGACCATGTTTGGTGCCGAGCGCTGCACCCTGATAGATCCTCAGCTGTCAGGGAGACACATACACCGTCGACACTGAAAAAGATGGCTCCTTCTCCAGCAGAGAGGAAACAAAAAGATATCCATCACTTCAAAAAAATACGCATACAAGCAGGTTGGAGAGCTGAGCCGTGGCCGCAAAATAAAAGCAGCTTTCATTCGCGGAGGGATGACTGGGATTTTGTGTGTAAACTCGGAGCCCACCTGTGAATAGCTTGTTGATCCGGAGCTTGACCTGGGGTCCCTCCCAGACGCCGGGGATCCCCCCTCCTTCTGGCTGCCGACAGAGGAAGAGTCTGAGCAGCTACTGTGGACTGGAGGCAGAGGGGTTCCAATCAAAACATAGCAATACGGAGAGTTTGCAGCACAGAAAGACACGTTTTCTTGACAGGCTTTGGAGAGAATCACCCCATCCAGCGTTTTTGGTATGCCTGCATGGTTAGAACGTGGAAGCGTTTTTTTTTTATCAATTTATCATTATTTTTTTTTTTGCTTTAGTGGGATAAAAATCTGATTATCACGATGATACGTTTTTCTTGAGCAGCAGGCACAGGAGAAACAAAAGGAGGGGAAAAAAAAAAATCATCCCATGAATTTCTAACACCAGTTTCTGTCCCTGAAGACATTTCATGGCCTGAATTGTGCTCAACGAGACACCTGGTGAGCAGAATGTGCATTACATCGAGGAGTGAAGGAGGAAGATCACTTTGGCTCAAGGGGAAAGGGTTGCCTTCAGAGACCGCACGTGTCTAAATTCAGAGGAATCGTACTCCAGACCCGCTGAACTGTGCGGAGGGAGTGCAGCGTCAGATGCTGATGTTTTTATGGCGGCAGCTCGGAGAGCGCGTTAGCTTTCTTTGCCCCTGACTCTCATGAACGTGCTCCCTGATTCCCTGTATTTAGGAGACAGATTTATGAGTGCGCTCTAGCTGTTGTGGATATGCTTCTACGTATTTATAACCCGCCTCTGTCTCTCTAAATGCCTCTCTTTTTTTTTTTATGTTCTCTTCAGAAATGACTGGGTACTTTGAATTTAATTGCTGCCGAAGGCCAAAGATGTGTCTTTGTGCAAGATCAACAAAGATGCCATCGCATTCCCCTAAAAGCTACTCTGAAAATAGATAAGTTGGATAGTTTAGGTGAATATTACAGTGTTTCCTTTACAGAGCCGCACGCCTGAAATGAAAGACCTCCAAAGAGGCGCCTTGTGCAGCGACCAAGAGAATACACCTGCAGGGTTTCTCAGTGCATCACCTACAGTGATTTCATCAGCCATATTAAGTTTACAGGGGGATAATACGTTTTCTGTTAAGAGATTGATCCGCTGCTCCGAGCGGCTCAGAAACAAAGAAATTCAATTAATGCGTCCGAAGCGCTCGCTTTTCAATTACAGTGTGATGTTATGGCCAAACACTACAGGCACAATCAAACGAGAGGGGCAGGTGGAACATTATGCGATGAATGCACAAACTCTCCGTTCCTGCGAAAGTGCGTTGCAGGCACAAACTCCTGAATCCCGTGAGGCACGGGGCCTCGCAGGAGTATGCGATCTCCACATGCTGTGCTGGTACGGCCACAGACTTAAATGGAATTTATTGGGATTTTATGCGACAGACCAAAACGCAGTTGAGAAGATAAGCAAAATGATAAAAAAAATTAATTGAATAAAAAAAAAGCTGATAAGTGTGGCAATGCATTTGCATTCAGCCTTTTTTTTAGGTATGTCTCCACCATCTTCACGCTTCAAGAGACTGGATATTTGCCCTTTTGTCTTTCCTTAATATGTCGAGCTCTGTCAGACTGGAAGGAGAAAATCTGCAAACATCGATTTTCAGGTCTTGCCACTGATCTTCAGCAACATTTGGTTTTGGACTTTAACTGAGCCAAGTCATGAACATGCTTAGGGTCACGGGGTCCACTTGATGCTCTGCTCCGGTCCCCAGTCTGTTACCTCCTCTAACTGGTTATCTTTGTGCGTTGCCCTGTTTTAAGCTCAGCCTATCGTTCTGACCCTGGTGAAGAAAACGATCCCAGCAGAAGGATGTGTTTTCACTCAGGGGATAGCTTGTTGAGGGTGTTGGATTTCTGGCCCACACAGGGTTTTGCATGGATTGGACCAGAAAACCCCCTTCCACATTTTTGCTGAATGTGGCAATCTTTTAGTGGGACTCTGTATGGCTTTTTTTTTTTTTTTCAACAATGGCAAATTGATCAAATTTGTGGAGAGCGTAGTTGGCATGTCTACAGATTGTCCTACCTGAGCTGTACATCTCTGCAGCTCCTCCAGGGTTACCACGGGCTGCTTGGCAGCTTCTTATCAGTGATCTTCTTGCCTGGCCTGTCAGTTTACGTGGACATCCATGTCTCGGTAGGAACCAAACTCTGTCAGGTGTTCAAAGCGTGCCGTGTGCTCTCTCTGGCCTAACTCAGCTTTAAGCGTCTCTATAGCGTTCTCCCTGATCTCTGCCCGCTGCATCGCTTGGTCTTCATGATGCCGCAGTAAAGGGGTCTGAACACGAAGGCACATCATGCTTTTGAGATACATCTTTTTTTTTGTGTAAGAAATTTTGAAAACCAGGTATTTTTATCCTTCCAGTTCACCATAACGTGCCTGTCGGTGTGGATCACATAAAATCCCAATCTAAAAAAAGTGAAGTTTGGTGTGTTGAAGGTGACAACACGTAGAAAAAAAAAGCAAGAGGTCGACACACTTTCTCAAGGCCCTGTGTGTACATCCTCCTCTCGGTGCTGAACACCTTCTCTGGCACAGTTTTGGAAGCGGACACCGGATGCGGCGCTGCACTCCTACCTCTGTCGCTGAGGGTGCTGATAGAGTCCAGCTCGGATCCTGGCGTTCCAGTGGCATCCAGCAGGAGCTTGCTGGAAACTCCCATGCACAGTGACTCCTTCAGACACAACTCTGAGGAGAAGAGGTAAGATCACTCAAAAGAGCCACTTCAGCGATGGCACATTTTCAACAATCTCTCCCCGTCCACAAATAGCAACACGTTTTCATCTAAATCATGGTTAAAAATCACAAAAATATCCCACGCTTTGTTGCGCTGCTGGCACCAGGCTGGTGCCACTTTGTTTTTTTGAACAATTCATTGTTTCCAGGGAACATTACCATCTGAGCAGATTTAATCCCTTCTTATAAAGAGCTTCTGAGCACCATATTGCAGGGTGCTACTGAAACCTAAGCCAACTGCAGGAAGTAATGCTCAAACACAAGATAGGGAGCAGATCCGTGTGTTTAGAAAGCTTAGCATGAAAAAGGGGGAAAAAGTCAGTAAACTGAACACGTCACTTTAATTTTTATATGTTTTCTACTTCTTGGAAATGCTGGTAATAATGTTGCACATTTTAGAAAAAAGAACACATTTACAGAACATTTCAGTGTTTCCATTTAAAAAAAACAAAAAATTCCATCTGCATTGTTGGATTCCAGTCAAAAACACTGTAATACATAACAAAACTGCAACACAAGCACTCCAGCACTAGGTGGCAATAAAGTCAACACTAACTATAGCAAGTATCTATAGAAGAAGATGCTGAGCGTTAATTCTAATGACTCTCCCAAAACTGTTTTAGCTCCACTTTGCTTTGACAGTTTTACCATAATTGAGGTCATAAACCAAGAAAACATGCCCAGACCATCAGATGTGTTATTTTTACTGTTTTTGCTGAACTCCCCAAGACTTTACGCTGTGTCACAGTTGTGGTCGGAAGATTATGATTTCTAAGTCGGTAGAATGAACTGGAAAGGTCCCTAAAGTCGGACTTCCTACTCGGAAAGTCGGATACATTTTTCAAGGCCAATTTTTGGATGCAGCTCCTCACATCAACAACATCAAGCTGTGATGAAAACATATTTGTTTGTTTTTTTACAAAACACAGCTGTTAGAGTGGTTATAAAATCAGCATTACATGTAGTGGCTGCAACTCTGAACCGAACAAGTTAAAAGTAGTGTTTTCATGTGGAAACTACAGTTTTAAACGCCGTTCATAAGCGGCACTGAATAAAACAACAGCTTTTCTGGCTGTTGCCATATTAGAATCCTGACTTCTCTGACAGTGTTAAGGTGTAGGATTAGCTAAGGTTAACCAAAACTTGTTAACTTGGGTGTTACGCAATTCTCAGCCGCTAGTTACGACTTCCGAGGTAAATGGAAGGCAGCATAGTCCTCTCCTGCTTTTCATTTTCTTTAGATCAGGAGCTGATGTCTTGCTTTTTTTGTCTCTTTTAGCCTACTTTGTGTTGTCAGACAGGTTCTATTTAAGTACATTTTTGAAGTCTAATTTCTGATTTAACAAACGAGGAAATTACTTTTTTTGCTTGGAACCAGGGTGATTTACCTTTAATGCATGAATTACTCTTTGGAAAACTTTATTATCTATTTACTCTGATTGTCACTAATAATAAAATCAGAACTGATTATATGAAACATGAGACAAAACTTCTGTAATCTGTAAGCATTGATTCTACTTCTGTAATGTCATTCCTCTAAACTATGTCACAGGCCCGTAACTGCAGGATATGGACTGTGGCTTTTTTGTTCTTTAAAGGGTTTATGTCATGCAAAAATCCCCTTTTTTGCCCGGAGAAACATTTTGTTGTGTAGTTGGAGTCTCTAGAAATTTAGAAAAATTGTAATGTAATCTGTCTAGGTGCTGTGTAGATATCTTTATGTTATATGTTCATATCTTTCAATTTTATTTCAGAGCAAAATGATGTCAGAGCAGCCCTATTTACTGCGGAGCTGCTAAACCAGGTCACTGATTTTGGCGGACCAATTTTGGGAATCCGCCACTTCTAATTTTTGCTGCCGTTTTGCAGTTTGAAAGATGCCAAAGCTGCAAGTCAAAATGTTCAGCTGGGTGTATTTACCCACACAACTCATTACGCCATCTCCCAACATACTACAAAAATGGCTGAACAGGGTGGAGTGGAACGCTCTGCGACATGGAGAGGGGCAGGGTTGCACAAAAAGCTGCACCAAAACGAGTTGCTCTCAAACGCACCTCAAACAGGGGTAAAACAGGAGCCTTTGGAGCTACAACAATGAGGAATTCAGACCAAAGCATTGGTGTTCCCCTTTATACAGACCACAACTGAATGATTTCAGTGTGAAAAGGGAGAACTTAAAAGCATATTTCTCCTTTTAATAGCAGACGTACTGAGTGGGCAGTGGACACGGCTAACAACTACAAGGTGAATCGAATTATAGCAACGTGTATGTACCATGGGCCGTCCTTACTGCATCCCTATTGGTTGGGGCATAAAACTACAACACCAATTCCATAAAGATGGCATGAAAACGTGAAAATATTAAAAGACATCCATTCCTGCATTTTTACACTAAAAACAAACAACTGCAACCACGACTTAATGCCCTCGCTGCCTTTCACTGCATGAAATCCCTTTAAAAATGGGATTTGGTTATGCCTCTGGCGTTGGAGATTACGGTTTACCTGTATTGTTTATGGCGTGCGTCCACAGCAGGTGGGCTATGTCATGAGCCCAGGCCTCCCTCCCCTCCCTGTCCTGGGCCTGAAGGGTGATGCAGTCTCTGGTCCGGGGAGCCTGTCGCACCCAGACTTCAAACTTCACTCCCTCATCACCAACACTCTGAGTCAGACCCATGTCATGTGTCTGCAGAAGAAGAAGAAGATGGAATCCCACCTGAATTATTTGATCAAACATTGTGTGAAAAAACAAAAACACAGCAAAAACCCTAACTCTGCACCTTGATGCTGTGCTTGTAGCTGTAGACTGTGCGTCCCGGACTCGGACTCTTCAGCTTGGTGAAGATGATGGCGTGCTGGTAGAGGAAGACGTTCCTGACCCCGGCCCGCTTCCTCCGAGGACCCCCGCACACGGTGAGCTCACCCTGCCTCACCAGGTCACCGCGTTCTGCCACCGAGATCTGAACAGCACAGGACACGTCAGCCTCCATTTTTTTCCTTTTTAACCCAGAAAATCTCCAAAAGAAATCCTGCTCTATAGCTTTATTGGCAAATTAACTTGAAACTAAGTTTGGTAGTGATGCTTTTTTTTCTTCTAACATGCGTCAATATCTAAAAAAAAAAAAAAAACAGGCATGGAGAAATTCAGACAGATTACAGCATCAAAACCTTTTAAAGAATAGCGTGTTTTCTACTGTCATATCGAGTATGGAGCAGCTGTCTTTTCCCCCTCCCCCTCAGTCAACTGTGTATCACGCTCAAAGAGCAACATTTAGATGAACATGGCTTTGATAACACAGAGAACAGGACCCATCACTCTTTTTAGAGGAATGCTTTTTAAAGGGGACATATGATTCCAGATCCACTTTATTTTAGCCCTGTTATGTATTTTGTTGTGCACCCAGTCTCTAATTATGCAGAAAATGTGCATGCAGTCTGTCCAGGTGCTGAGTAGATATCTTTACATTCTGTTTGGGTCATGTTTTTCAAGTCGTTCGGTTTTTCTCTCTTTATTTTTACGTTTTTTTTTTTTTAACAAATACGTTAAACTTTGCTGCAGAGCTGTTGAACAAGGTGATGCACTTCCAGCTCACTATTAACGCAAATCCTCCATTTTTATTTCTCGCTGCTATTTTGTAGTCTAAGCTCAAGGATGCCGAAGCTACAAGCGGATAAGGCAAAAATGTTCGGTTGTTTAGTTCATTACGTCCCCCGGCATACTACAAAAATGGCCGAACAGGGTGGAGTGGAACGCTCTGCAACCTGGAGGGGGATGGGGTGTGATGGACCTCCTTTAGATTAAAAGAATCATTGAAACAAGTTGCTCTCAGACACACCTCAGAGCAGGGGGGAAAGTGGGAATGTGGGGGTGAAATTAACAACGGTTAACCAAAGCATTGCAGTTCCGCTTTATATAGACCACAACTGAAGGATTTCAATGTGAAAAGAAAGATTTAAAAAGCATCATATGCCCCATTCAAACCAAAACAAACAATTAGGACAGCTTGTCTATCCCACCAAGCTTTTGTCTTTCAGGTGTAAAAGATTAGGGTAATAAAAGCCCCTTTTCAGATCATCTTTCATGGTTTACACATGTTCCTTACGTCTGGCCATAAGCTGAAAGATCAGGACAAAAAAAAATTGCCGGTTAAAGTCCTCTGAAAAATATTACTCTCAGTATATATATTATATATATATACTGAGAAATCTTTCTCTTGATGCAGCCACAAACCTGTAAACATCGAGTATTGCTAGGGGTTATTCAGAATTGTGGAACAAGTGTTACATAGTGATCATATATAACGAAGACCGCTGCAGTAGCAGAGCCTTTGCTGCGCGATACGAGGGGATACACCACACAATCTTCCAGAGTCCGTCTGATCTGAGAAAGATGCTGCTCAGCAGAACCGTGCCTCGTATTGAAAAGACTGAAAATATTTGAAAAGCCTACATAGGGATTGAATAAACTCAGCCCATTGGAAACCCCTCACATCTTGTACATTGGTCGGTTGAATGTTGGGAGTTGTAAACCTCGACTCTTAGGCTCTGTTATCTCAGAGTGTATGTTCTTGACAAATCGGCTTGTAAGATGTAAAAAGACAACATGATCTTGGGCACTCCCAGATCGTTATCGGGGCTACCAAAAAGTTAAAAAGGTTGTACAGTCCCACCAACAAGTATCCATTCTCCTTCCAAAGGGATGTACTCTGAGGCTACATCCACAGAGAGCCGGTTACGGCATCTGCACGGAAAAGTGTGAGTATAAAGATGAAACCACTTGAAACCGAAGGAGCCATAATAGGCATTGTAATACCTATGCCATGCCAGTGAGATGCGCCATAACGCTGCCATAGAAGTAAAGGTGGGAGAAAAAGGAAGACGAGCAGGAAGAAAACAACAAACACCGGAGAGAGAAAAGAGGCGGTGTGGACCGCCTTGTTGTCGGTTCACGCCAAATAGCAAAGTGTGTTAGTGTAAAATCCACAACAAATTGAACAGTGTCTGAAACTCAACCAAAACTCCAAAGTCCGCTGTTGTTGTTTGGGTTAGCGCATGTGTGTTAAGGGACAGGCCAGGTCTACGGTGGCTCACACTAGTGTGTAGCTGGTTGGGCGTTTGGGGGTATCAAGCTCTATTCTAAGCTCACTTCACATGCCAAAGCTCTTCATGAGTTTTAGTTTCTTGCATACAGAATATCATGCTGCTGGTCATGATCCATATATCAAGGACATGATATGAGGGTCATCATGTACACAGACCAGCAAGACATGAGCTTTGCCTTTCAGCTCAATCAGATTACAGGACACTATCCTACCATCACTGGTGAACAGGACACTTCAACCGATGGGGGAGGGGCATTACTGTAACCTCAATAAACCTGAAGACAACCCTGGCCTCTACCAAGTTTCCTCTGGCATCCTATTAAAAGGGCTTTAAAGCGTCATAACAGTAAGACCATACATTTTTGTGTTTTTCAAAGCATAACGTTTTAAAACCACCTTGTCCCCGGAAACTGATAACTTTGTTCCCAAGGTTTATCGATCTTTATGGAGATTTTTCAAGAGAACAAAATCACATTTGGAGGGGGTAATTCGATTACTCTGTAGCACATATTTAAGGGGCCCTAGTGAGGCTGCCGCAACATTTTATATTAATTAGACAGAAGTCTTTTTATTCTACAGCCAAAATCAGACCCCTGTACCCAGTGCCACTCCAGCTAACCGTTTTCCTAGTTTGCTGTTCAAAAAACATTTCATCTGTAGAGATTGAAAGGCCTTGTTCGCAGTCCAATAAAGAAATAGACAAAGCAGCATTATTGTTCCACCGCCTTCTATAGTGGCATGCGCTGCCTTCACATGGGCGCTTCTTTATCTGTTGGATCTTTGCTCTAATTGGCCAGATGAGTCACGTCTTTTTTGCAAAAAAAAATGTGACTTCATTGTTCCCGTCAATTACAGGGCTGAGACTTTTTTTTATGCTGTTGGGACTCATAACAAAGGCAGACAGACACTCATAAAAGTCAGAAATTGTATAGTGCTCCTTTCAAGACGAGATACCAGGCTCACAAAGGCGCAAACAAACAGCGAGAGCAACACCGACGTTTCTCTGCTGAAGCCGAATAAAGAGAGATGCCGGCAACTCGCTGGTACGCCGCTTTATTTTTAAAACCCTGGAAAGGTGAGGTGGGGGTCATCGTACAAGTGAGGCTTCACACACATCATTAGCACCCACACGCACGCCCACTGAAAGACACGCTCACCTGCACTTACAATCACTTTTTTACCTGGAGAGCTGTCGATGTGAAGTGGCTCAGTGGAAGTGTTTGTGTACTCCTAAACTCTCCCCCTCATATATAAGTTGTGTGCGCGTGTGTGTTTAATTGTTTCTGTGTGTGAGCGTGAGTCCAACGGATGTCGTGACTGCCTCTGAGCGACACCGCTGCATTAGACTAACAATGTGAAGTTCAAGGGGAGAGGGTCTTGTCAAATCATTTCTTATAAAATCCCAAATATAGTCAGAAAAGTCCACAATAGCTGCAGGAGCTGTGAACATTTCCGTGGTCTGAATTGGAATACAGCATCTTTCCTCTCATTTGTTCTTCTCAGCCCGACATTCCTCCACTTGTACCTGTCAAAGGTGGACTTTCTGTAAGATAAAATATTAGTCCAGCTTGGGAAGATTTTGATTTATTTCGAAAGACTGCTTTAGAACCTTTACTCGAGAAAAGCCATGTTTTAACAGATAATTTTGAATAACAGTTTTCAGACTTTTAAACGTTTAAACTTGGACCGGTTTGCGTGTCAATGCTGTGATAAAATTTTCCTAGAAAAAAAATTTTCCAGATTTTGTCAGATTGCCCGAAACTTTACTGGGATATGATGTGACTGACCAACATATAAGAAAGAATCTGGAAAATGTGATTTGTTTGTATTCGGCCTCCTTGACTCTGACATCTCTCCTTTAAAATCTATAGTTGCCTTCAGAACGTACCCATATGGGGACATCCACCTGGGTGTAACCCTATCTCGGTATGAATCCGGCTGTTCTGTGAAAGCTTCGTTAGAGAACATTTGGAAGAAAACACACAGCCTAAAGGTATAAAGGGATAAACTTTAAGACCATTTAAGCTGAATCAGCTCAGAGAGTTCTGCTGAATTTCCCTCCTTTCCCCAAACACATTTCATGGGAGCAGATCCAGACTGATAAAGCACAGAACGGAGAGTGCTACACATTACCAGCCTGGCTGGTCAGGTTACTAGTGTATAAGATTTACTCCCATCTAGTTGTGCGCTAAATGAATTACAAACAACTTGGCTGTTATGTGCATAACAACTACTAGAAAAGCAGTGGAGTGTCAGAAATGTGTCAATGTCAAAAAGTGTGTCCTCCATGTATTTGGTACCAAGCTACTGCTAATAGCTACAGTCATCGTATGAAATGGTTTTTGTTCCTGTTGCCAAGTCCGCTCATCATAAGAGACTTTGGGCTTGTTTTTTTTTTCTTTCTAAAGTTGCTTGTAAATTCCTTGAATCGCGTTTATTGGGCTTCTTTCTGAACGTGAAGTTGTTTATTTGGGGTCTAAAATAAGCGACTAGAAAACACGAGTGACAAAGAAACCCGCTCACGCTGCGGCGCTGGAGACACTGTGGACCGGCTGAAACATCACTCCGCCCCTCCACGTACACACATACTCCCTGAGACGGAATCTCTGCTGGGAGGACAGAGTAGTTGCTGGACTACACCTCCCTGTTTCTAACATAAAGCCAAAGGAAACTTCTCTGTTATATTGAATAAACTTACCTGTCCAGCAGAAAGCCTGCAAACCCCACATCCGTTTTGAAACCCCACTCCGTCATGAATTATCTCCTCCTGGTAATAATAGCTGAGCCGATATAGAGTCTCGTTTTCTCCTGGTTATTACTTATTTTTCTTTTCTCGGTTACATTCTCTTCCCTCTCGCTGGGCAAAGAGAACGGGTGATCCTCCATTTCAGCAGAAAACGACAAGTAGAATGACCTACGGTCTTCTTTGCTTGTTTTATACTCCTCCTCCACCAACAGCACATCTTCATTTAGACAGATAAGTTACGGTAAAAGGCGTAGGGCTGACAAGTTTGTCCCCTTTCGGCTACTGTAATCAAAAATGGCGACGCAACATGATATAAACTACTAATTCTAATCTATGAGAATGCTTTCATTTTTGATGCGATTGTCATTACACTTTGGCAGAATATATATTTATGAAAGCAATACGTATAAAAAAAGCAATAAACGTCTAAGGTAAAACCAAGCTGTAGATGTAGCTATTGCTATTTTTCACTTTTTAACAACAGTAGATATTTTTGAACCTGCTTAAACCTGTGGGTCTGTGCCTCTGTGTCTTTCCGGAGATGTTTGTGCGGCCACTGGTGCGTGCATGCACTTGCACACAGAAGCAGAGGCGAAAGTTGCCTAACGTGAAAGTGGTTGCAAATGCACACGGGAGGAGGGTGTCCCCAGGAGGTGCCGGGAGCAGCCGCCTCGAGTCCACTAAGGCGGAGAGAGAAACCACAGGGCACTGAATAATGCATCGCCGGGAAACTGAGAGAGTAGCTACGGAACAACTGCAGACCTAGGAAGACGTGCACCTAAACGGAGAGGCAAGGGGGGGTAAGCGACGCGATGATCGGAGAAGCAGCGAAGAAGTCAGTGGTAACTTTCACCGTCCAACAGAACAATACTGCTAAATAGAAAGCTATAGTGGAATAGGTAAGATCAAAGGAGGCAGGCAAGCTGCAGCAAAAGGTGCTGATCTGTGTGGGATGGATAAAAATGCAAGGCACACTTTTCAGATTTTCCTTCGTCAAAATACGGAATCAAACATCACTCCTTCCAATTTTAATGCTGTGTCACACAAACAGTTTTATGCATTGCTGTTTTTTTAGGGTGTAACATGATAATATGTGGTAGTTGAAAGGGTATGAACGACGCACAATGTTTATTTAAACACCTGATGATCACTTATATGGCATCTCCCTCAATTCATGAATGAGACGGCATGAAAACTAAAGTGAAAACACTCCCCTTCCTCCCCCTGGCCTGACCTCGTCAAAATTATTTAGGTTTTTCCATCTAAGAAAAGACTAAAAAGTGGGACAGGCGCTCTCACCGGACAGCCGACGATGAGGTCACTGGCCCTGAGGTCCTCGCCGTGCCGCTGGGCGTGTCTCAGGACGTAGAGGGCGGAGTCGGAGGCCGGATTTAAACCCCCCAGCTCCTCCAGGGCCTCGCAGTACTGCTCCAGCCTCTGAACGGGTGCCTGCAGGCAGTAAGGGAAGGACAGAGGGGAGAGGGGCGAAGCCTGGGGGAGTTTGGACTTTGGAGGGGAAGAATGACGGAGTAGGGAGGGGTTGACAAGAGCAGAAATGCAGAAGCAGAGTGAATGCCAGCTCTGTCTGTGCTTTGGTTCCTCATTTAAAAAAAAAAAAACTTTCTGGTGTGTGGGTGTCACTTTCTAACACCAGCTCAAACACTGCTGCAGATCAAACGGCTCTCCGTGGCAACAGTATCCGCTGACACAGTATAATGTCTGCTGCCACCCGACAGAAACCGCTCAGGAACATTTCAGGGAACAAATCAAAGGCCTCCGATTATAGCTTGAAACTTCCCCCAGATATCAGCCTGATAGAGGACCACTGGGAACTGCTGCTAAAAGATTACGTCTTTCTGAAGGTCCGGACACGCTTAACGGGATGGTTTAGTATTTCTGAAGTGAGTAGGTTACAAGCAGTTCATATCTTGTTCGCAGTGGATAACCTACAGCGCCTTCATTTAGTGAAACTCCGGGTGGTCCTGGGGGCTCAGGCTGACAGCCTCTACTGTCTAAAAACAACAATCTCAAGAAGGCAGTTTTTTTTTTTTTTTTACACCACTTTACTTTCATACTAGACAGCCACTCCTGCGCTTTGTGTGTTACCGTTCTCGGAACATTTTTCACATCTGAAGAAAATTGGCTGCCCGCGGCCCCTTACCTCCATTTCCTCGGAAAATAATCGCTGGCTTCTCAGTAAATACTCACCCAATGTGAACGGGACAATGATCGAAAGGTTGAGACTGGAGTTATTTTAAGACATCAGAGGTGTTTTTCAGTCTTTGCCCCTGTCTTAATAAGGCCTATACCAAAGTGAACTTCTACCGCCTTGAATTATATCTACTCTCAGTATTGTTATTCCACTTCATCCATACATCAATCTATTGTCTATAGCCGCTCATCTGTGCAGGGCTGCAGGTACAACCAGGTCCATCACAGGGTAAGATCAAAATTGTAGACCTTTTACATATTTTGTACATATTTTGGTCTTTTGGGCATATACGTTTCATTAGTAAGGCCGTGTTTTATTCCTCGTTGTGTGGTGTTCTACTTGAAGATGGATTGAAATCACTTTTAGGACCTAAGACCAGATTGTTTTTACATGAAAGCAATTGCACCAGTAACGGGTGTACTATTTTACTCCTATTTAATTGTTTTGCTTCCCCTCCCCCCCCCCCCCACGCCCCCCCGATGTTTGGAACATGTACGTTTTTCCAAGTGAAAATGACGAGCCTAACAGGAAGTTTTCCTGTTGGTCTTACATCGTGTTTTTATAAACTGAAGGATATTCGAAACCAAAGGTTTTTGGTTTTTCAAAATTCAAACATGCAACCTTCTGACAGCTGTAAACTGAAAGCATTATGGTGTTGTATAAACATTCACCCACATTTTTTTTAAACCAATTGTGTTGCCATGACAAATCGAATTACATACACAAAAAAAAGGTCCTTCTGGGAGCTTAACTTCCCTTTCAGGATATTACATAATATTTAGTGTACAGAATATAGACCTTACAAAAACAGTAGTAATTCATACTTAGTGCGTTTTTGCATATTTCCAAATTAACTATTTTTTACTGGAGTTTAAATTGGGAAAGCCCCAATCATCCTAAAAAAAACGGGGGGGGGGGGGGGGGGGCATAAAAAAACAACAACAAGCTGAAAGCCATACTGCTCCAGTTTTCACTGCCATTACAATTATCACCAGCAGCCTGCACGCCTTTCCACAGCCATCACCATAACCATAAACCTGCCTGTTCCCATTATCTGCCATGTGTTCCAGCTGCTTCAACAGCGGCAGGATGTGACATCACGGGTACATGCTGCCACCTGGTGGACAAGCGCCAGATCGCACCGCTACGAGCAGCCTCAGAGATCTCAGCCACTTTGATCTCGTCATGTAAAGTCGTCGTGGTAATCTCATCATGCTGTTGATGGATTAGTTTTAGTTAATTGTAGCTTGGAATCTCAAATTACTCTCTGTATAATCTGCCTTTAATTGGCTTTTCTGCTCTTCTACTGAACATATAATTAGCAGCACTGTATACAACTTAATTGCTGCCACTGACAACTGAAGCTACTTTGATTGGTTTGGGCTTGAGCTACAAAACAATTCTTGGACTGATACTCTTGCATTGTGTTTAAAAAAAATAATCTGAGAACAACATGTTTGACTTAATTTTAAAACAAAACTGTCCCCTTCTCTTTAGGTTAAATTATTAATTTCTTTTGAACGCGCTGATAGGATGTTGGTAAAATGCATGGAACCAAACTGTTCCATGCATTTTACTGATATAGCAATGAGGACAGAACTGGGCCTTTTAGAACCAGCCAGGGTTCTCAAACTCCTTAGCAGCGATAACATTTTTCCAAGGACCCCTTTAGATTCCTCATGCTGATAGTATTTTTTAAACAGTCTTTTGCACTGTTAAATACATTAAGAATTATGTATGTTTTTAAAAATATATATAAATAGACCTAATATTAGAGATTTGATGGAGATCAGATCCTAATTCTCGATAAAGCCAAACTCGATGTAACTGTTGTCATACTGATTTAGCGTTTACCTTACTTGATGAAATGGATGAAATTAAATATTTGTCCATTGTGTTACTTAGCTGAAGAACCTAGACGCATCCTCAGCAGTGCCTCATCAGGCCAGCCAACATGTGCTTCACGGACCCCCAACCCATTTGTTCGCAGACCCCCGGGGGCCTGGGGGACCCAAGTTTGAGGGCCGCTGGTTTAAATAACCAGGAGAAAGGTGTCGGTTCCCACCTTGAAGAAATCAGCCGCCTGCGTGACCAGCGGAGAATCCGGGTCTGGTTTAGAGCGGATGTAGTGGGAATACTGGAGAAATTCCTCCCGCTTTGGATGCATAAAGGAAAAAAAAAAACAAACCAACAAAAGCCGAGATGATTACAAGGAGGGTTTTTTGTTAGTTTTCAGTCAAATAAACACAATTCAAACAAAAACATTCACAGAAAGCACAAAGACAGCTAGGCTATATCAACTTTCTTAAAACAAGCTTAGCAAAGCTTTTAGCTACACATAATTTTATGAGCTCCATTTCATACATGTTAGTCATTGAATTTGGCTTTTAGTCTTCTTTACTACCATAATAATTAAAACAACAAAACTAATAAAGTAAAACTTTGATACATGATGAAACCTCTCTCTGTGCCGTCACCACAATGCTAGAAATTGCTAGCTAGCCCACAGCTAACCATATCTCATATCAATTCAGCTAGCTATTTTTTCTCCAGCTTTATCTTTAAATATCCATATTTTTCTAAGTCTATTGATCACTGTTTGGAACAAAATTACAAAATTGTGGTATGTTGTGTCAGCATTTATATTATATCTCTTTAGCAGGACAACCTCTGCATTAATCTGTTTCTAATCAGTAAATGGAGCCTTGCTTGTGAACACTAACTAATGCTCATTTAGCGTAGTATTTCTAAGCCATGTTGAATACTCTATGTCTGCCTTTTTTTTTGCCTTTTTTTTCTGTTTATGAAATTATGTAGTAAACATTTGACCCGAACCTTAATTTAATTAGACCCATATTTTTGTTTCTAACTATGGATCAGCTAACTCAGAGGAGTGGGTTTTCTGTCACTTTCTCCATCTTCAAAAAAAAAAAAAGTAAACTAAAAACTATGCTATGCTTTTAACAAAGCTCATGACATCTTAATTATTAGACTTTGTAACATATATTGTGGCAGTAGGGCCCATGCTGTGCCTTTTTTTAACAGACCTTGGAACTTACGTATTTGCTGAAGCAGTCCTGTTGCAACAAACTCTGCAGAAGAGCTCCCTCCATGGCGGGGAGCAGATTCTGAGAATGAAAGGCACTGAGGCTGCTCCAGTTGGGGAAGAGCGAGTCTCCCTTCCCCCTGATGGATGCTGGGGTGTCAGGGAGCCCCAGCAGGGGTAGATATGTCTCCTCAACTCCCTTCAGGACCGCTACGTACTGCCTCTCTGAGCTCAGCATCCTGCACCAGAGCAGGTAGAGTTTACTGCGGGAGGAACGGGAAAGCAGGAATGGGAATGTTAATGCGAATAAGAAAATAAATTGGCTCGTTTTATTTTTTTTTATCAGAGTGAGAAACAAACATGAAAGAAAAGCAGAGATGCTGGGAGGGAAGCTAGCAGCAGGCGGTGGACCGAGATCAAAGGGATGGTGATGAAAAAATGATCAGAGATTGCGTGCTGATTGATCCCCAAAATGATGTGCCACTTTTCCGTTTTATCTCAGCCTCACTTAGTCTAATGTCATTTATTCAGTGGGCTGGCTTGTGGGCGTTTCAGGCCAAGTGCTACTTCTCATTCACTCAGTTAAACTCCCACATTCTATAAAACCATTTACAGAACAAAAGCAGGATGAGACGCCACACACCTCTGTGCAGTTGACCCAGTCCTGTCCGGCCCCATGTCTCTCTCCGTCCTCCCCAGCAGGACGTGTTGCCGCGGCGACCCCGTGTGATCCACCACTTCTTTGCTGCTGACCTCTACACCTCGGATCAACACGCCTCCTCCGAGGCCCCACCCAGGGATGGCCGCAGCCATGCTGGTGGTGATGACGGGGTCAGGTGCATTCTTTCGGCCCAGCCAAGACAGGGGCGAGTTGCGGCTCACCCCGCCAACGGGGGACTCTGGTTTGGTGTTGGCGGTGCCTTTGCGGGGCGCCAGGAGAGCCTGGAGGTCAAAGCTGGGGTGGCGCTTCCTGGGAGGCTTGGGAGGGAGCGGGGCCTCTGTGGGCTGTAAGATCATTTAGACGTGGAAACTGAGAATGCAGCTGGAAGACTACTAGGAAATGACTTAAAAATGTATTGGTACCCTCAAACTTGTCCATGTTTTCTCACATTCCAACAAGAAGCTAAAAAACATAGTTCAGTAGGATCTTATGTGACAGACCAACACATAGTATATCCATCTACAGCATAAATATGCAGTAGAAAGAAAAGAAATCCATGGTTTATTGGCATAAAATGGGCAACGCATCGTAAATCAGCAAGAGCAGCCAAGAGGCACTTGGTAACTGCCGACATCCACGGGTCAGGTGGGAGAAACTCTTCATAGCACAACTATTAGCCATGCAGTCCACGCATCTGACAGAGGGAAAAGGAAAGATGCTGCTGTCCATCCAATCTCATTGAGTTTCAGCTGTTGTGAAAAAGAGCCAAAACAAGTCTACAGACACGCAGAGACAAAGGGCTTGCAGATGTAATTGCTGCTAAATTTGGCTGAACAAGCTATTAAATTTGGTTGCACCATTTGAACAAGCTATTTCAGGGGACTGTACTCTCACTGTTCCTTTTAACTCTGTACACTTCAGGCTTCCGGCACAGGTCTGATTCCTGTCATCTACAGAAATACTCAGAGGACTCTGCAGTTGTCAGGTGTATCAGAGATGGACAAGAAGCTGAGTACAGAGAGCTGGTGGACCGCTTTGCGGCATGCTGTGGAAACAATCATCTAATCTTGAATGAGAGCAAAACAATGGAGATGATTGTAGATTTCAGTTTCTCCAATTTCCATCATGGAGAAGAAGTGGAGGTGGTTGAGGAATATAAATACATCGGTGTTCATCTAGACAACAGACTGGACTGGAGACTCAACAGTGAAGCCTTCTACAAGATAGGACAGCAGACTGTGCTTTTTGAGGACGCTAAAGTCCTTCAAGGTTTGCAGCAAGATGCTGCATATCTGCTGTAAGTCTGTAACTGAGAGCATCATCTCCTCTGCCATCATCTGTTGGGGCAGCAGCATCAGAGCCAGGGGCCTAAAAAGACTCAACAGCCTGATAAAGAAGGCTGGTTATGCTCTGGGGACAACTGTGGAACCTCTGGAGACGATGATGCAAGGAAGGATTTTGCACCAAGAAAAAGATTGGCAATCCCGAACATCCTCTTCATGAGATTGTCATTGGAAAACAGAGTCTTGTCAGATTGATTGTCAAACGGACCATGACAGGAGATCTTTCCTGCCCACAGCCATCACCATCTATAATAACTCCTTGACAAAATGGGTTACATCAACTTTTAATTTCCCTTTGGGATAAATAAAGTATTTTTGAATTGAATTGAATTGAATTACTCAGGGGTGTAAAAAAAACTACAAACTGCAGCTTTCAGATGTTCATTAGAAAATGTTGAAATTAAGAATCGATTGGTTTTAACCACACAATTATACATTACTGTGTGCTGGTCTGTCACATAAAAACTCAGTAAATTGCAACAAAGTTTTTGCTTGGGAACTAACAAAATATGTTGAAGTGTTACAGTTTTTTCTTTAAGGGAGCACATGAAATGGTTCGGGGAAAGTACTGTGCAGAGCAGCAGCTGTAAAAGAAAAATCATAGATTTTAACTAATAAGACAAATGCAAAATAACTCACACATTTCTTTCCTGGATTCAGAAGGTTCTGCAGGAACTTCCCTCCACCAGCTCCACCTGCTCCACCTCCATTTCCTCCCCCCGTCCCTTCTTTCCGGTTCCCTTTATCCTCCCCTATCTTCAATGTGGAGCAGGTTTGTGGTCTGAACAGCGACGCCAGGGAGCCCCATGACTGTAACCCCCCTTCCCCTCCTCCAGCTCCAAGCCCCCAGTCGCTCTCTCCGTCAGGCCCAACCAGGTCCCAAAAGTTGCTGCCAGAGGGCGTTTTGGGCTTCCCTTGGCTTTGGTTCTGCGTCCTTTCAGAGTGGAGAAATCGGGGCTTGACCTGTGCCACAGTCCGCTGGTAGCGCTCTACTGTCTGGGTCCACAGATCGAGCAGCGCCCCGCCTCCAAGCTCCATGGCCAAGGACCGTGCATCCTGGAAACGAGAAGGGGGGATTGGAGGGAGCGACGCAAGAGGGCAGGTGGACGAAGAGGTAGTGGGTGAGGCTGGGGTAGAGGAGACCGCGTCGCACCACTGGCTCGCCTGCACAGGATACACGGGGAAACAAGAAGTGGATTTTTAATATGTGCATTAGACCTTTGAAAGTTCTTCAGGGAGGTACTGCGTTACCTCCGTCAGGGTAGACAGTAGCCTCTGTGTGTTGTCCAGAGTGGTCCAGCAGTCTGACAGACAGTGGGACATGTCTCTCAGCTTCTCCCTTACCGGGGGAAGGCGGATCTGGATGTTGCTGAGACCTGCCCAGTTCAGCTCGCACCAGCCCTCCAGATCGCTGAGCACCGACAGAGTCTCACCGTGCAGCTCCTGCAAGAGTTCAAAAAGCTGATTAAGGAGCCTGACAGTGGAAACCCTACAATGGACTGTAGAGGCTTGAAAGGGTGAACTCTGGAAATCTGAAATGAAATTTGTTTTAATTCAGTCCAATTCTATCCCAAAGGGAAAGTAGAAAAAAAACACTGACTACAGATTAAGTCAAACACATTTTGTAACATATAAAACCTTTACTGTATTTTTGAAGACAACGAAATGGTCAGTTTCTCCAAAGAGTAAACTAAAACCTTGTCTCGTCTCATAACCTGGCTGCATTTTTGCCTTCTTGTTACACACAGATAAGTCAAAACATTATGACCCCGGCTAACATGAACTAAATCTCAGTTTTTTTCTTCTTCTCCTGAGTGAGAATTCCCACTATGAGTTCCCATGACGTCTGATGACTTCGATTAGTAACTCGACTCAAAGCGTAGGTTATAGCTACTGCCGTGTGTTTGTGCCACTCACATTTGCCGTTTCTCTGAACGTCCTGAACTTCTGCTGTTTCAGGGAGAGCCTGCTGAGAGACAGAGGAGGGTCCTTGTAATCCTCCAGCTGGGACTGCACTTGCTCAATCTCCTTGTCACACTGTGGGTTAAAGGCCAGCAGAGGGGGGAGAGAAGGACATGAGAACAATAATAAGGTATTTAACTTGTGAAGCCTTTTTCGGATTTAAAAAAGATATCAAAGTTTTATAGGATAAAACAGTACACAATAAAAATACAATGGTTGGTGTGTGATGACTCCAGCTGAGACTGGAGGGGGAGGGGTGGGGGGTTAAACCAAAGGCAAGGGGCAGCTATGGCAAAGGCCTGGTCACCTAATGTCCGGACTGAAGTGTGAGGTGGACGAGGGAGTGGAGGTGGGTGATGGGGATCCAGTGATGTCTATAAAGAATTGGAGGGATGTGTTCTGCTTTGCAAACTTTCATTAAGATTCTTTCAGCACAGCCCTGGATGTTTTGCAGCTTCTGGATATCCTCTGCAGGAAGCCCCATGAACAAAGACAAAGGCACGGTCTGGGTTTTCAGCATCAGTGAGCTTGAGAGGACGGAGTTTGAAGGTATTCTTAAGGTGGAAGAAGCTAGTTTTAAAAAGAGGACTGGTGTGATCATCAAATCAGGGGGGAGGGTCCACTCTCACAGCAAGGTTTGTCATCGTCATTGAGAGAGGGAGGACTTGACCCGAAAAAGACGGTGGTTATGGAAGATGATCGGACCTGGTGAGGACTGCCATTCAACTTCATCCACGTCTTTATTCCGTCCAGCCAGGTGAGGGTGGTGCATGAGGATGGTGATGTTGATCCTGATGAGGATCGTGAAGAAGAAGGGGTCACTGTACACACCGTGAAGTCACAGGAGGAGACGGCCGAAGATGCGCAAGAGAGGAGAGTAACACCATGAAACCCGAGGCTGCTGCTCTTGCTGTTGCTGCCTTGTTTGTGTCTCATTGCAAGCAGGGTTAGGCTGGCCGTGACATCGAGAGGAAGTGAGAAAAATAAATCTGAGAAGCAGAAGTAAGTCTCAGAGTTTCCATCCGGGTTTATTTTGGACGCAAAAGAGGGAAGTAACAAGGGAATTATCAGCAACAAAAACCTTGTGTGTAGATTTAATGAGTTTGTCATATATCCCCCGCGCTGACGCAGAGCTCTTAATATGGCCTTTGAAATGAAATGAAAAAAAACACACACACACCTTTTCCAGTTTGTCCACCAGTCTTGCCAGTCGTCCCAGTGCCTCCAGATCACGACCTCTCCGGTTGGAAACCTGGACGAGCCGATGGAGGGCATCGTCCACGCCGTCGTAGAGTTTAGAAGTGGCAGAAAGAGCGGCCCTACAGAGGCAGAGACAGGGCCGTTCTTATCCTCAGCTTCATTCATGTCCAGCTGGTTTATATTTTGTCACAACTTGTTAGTTTTACTGTGTTTACTGTAGTCAAACAGCAGCCATCCAATGGGAAAAGTCTGTGCGGCCTAAGGCCCAACCAGTCACAGAGATGGCCCAGTTCCAGCTGTTGTTTGTCATGACTTTGCTGTCTTTGAAAAAGGTCTCACCTTTGTGTCTAATTTTCTATAGACGCAGCCTCGTTATAAATCTGAACCCCGAGCAGAGCTTTGTAATGTTGAAAGGAAAGTGCAGCAGGTAGGAGCATTTTGCTGCTGTGACGGGGTGGAGTGGGGGTGGGGGGGACACAGTACATTCGGGGAAGTATTTTGAGCCGGATGACTAAACAACATGATGCAGCTTCTGTATCCACAACAAAGAGCGCAGCGCTTCCAGGTGAACTATGCCTCTCCCCTCTTATTTTTTTTCAATTGTTGCATTTTTTACGCACCCAAATGTCTCAGGATCTCAAGCACACTTTAATATCAGACTAACATAACCTACGTAAACACAAAAATGTTTTAAGTTGATCATTTAATTTTTTAGGAGAAACACCATCCAAACCAATCTGGCCTTATGTAGAAAATAAGCAACTCCCCCTTTAAATCAATAACTGGTAGTGGCCCCTTGGGGGAAGCAGCTGCCATTTTGAGAAAATGGGCAATGAGTCTTTTCCATCGCTGTAGGTGAATATCAGCCTGATCTTTTATGCAGAATTGTTTTATTTCAGTCATACTGTATCTAGAAGGCTGGTTTAAGGTCAAGCCACAACATCTCAGTTGGATTTAAGACTGGACTTTGACTAGGCCCCTCCAAAACCTTTATTTTCTGTTGAAGCTATTCCTAGGTGGACCTGCTGGTGTGTTTTTGGATCATTGTTCTGCTGTTGGGAAGGTTGACCAATCTTCTATGATTCCTCCCTTGGTTTATGGTGTTCTCTGGGGTTTGTAGAAACAGCCATGTTTGTTCCTTATCTGTTCTTGATGTTCTTTATACCAAGCATGATTAGCTGCATCTTGGAATTTTAAGCCTACTTTGTGATGTCAGTTGGGTTTTCTTTAAGTGTTTCTGAATTTCAAAGGTCTGGAAGTAATCTCATGAAGAAATTGAACTTGACTTTCCAAAAAAATGTGGTTAGTTACTGTTTATGTAACTAAACATAAACCACAAGAGTGGTAATAACTTTTTAAAATAGAGTCCCTTTGGAAAGCTTTGGTTGCTTTTCGTGTTTAACTTTCTAAAACATTTATGTTTAGAGAAGAAATCCGTAAGGGAACAAATACTTGATCATGACAATAATAACAATAACATGTACATCCAATTTTAAATGAACAATAAAAGTTTAAAGTCAGAAGCAGATCCGGTACTTCCCTGTGAACTCGCTATATTTTGAGGAGGACAAGTGTGGTCACACTGCCATGAAAGCGATTTGACCACTTTCAGATCGCAGTTGAAGGATACATAAGCTGAGTGGCAATGTCATCACTAACAAACAATGCTCGTTTTTTTATCTGCCTATTTTTTTCTATGCAGTGATATTTGGCCAAAAGATTAGACAAGAAGTAAATATAGTCAACAAACCAGATGATCTCTGACACTGAAAAAAACCTGCAGTGCACAACTAAACTAACATATGCATGTGTGCCACCATGAACTTTGTACAGACGTCCATTAAATTCACTAGTCACATGTCCCAGGTAAAAGTATTCACGCCCATTGCAGTCTTTCAAATTCCGTTATCAATACACTCATCAGCTTCACATACTTGTCAGTGCATGGTTGCGGGTGCCTGTCTCCACAAGGAATCCGGTGAACCAACACATGCAATAACATGCAGAATGCAAAGGGCCCTGGCTGGGATTTGAATCCGGATGCTAACAACTGCACCAGCATGCAGCACAAGGATTTAGTTTTGTAAGAGCTAAAAAAGGTCAGTGTAATTTACTGGATTATGACAAATACCAATGCAAAGTGGCAGTAATAGGATGCATAGTTTTCTGTTTTTACTTGAGTATTCTGTCAAATACACACAGAATCACCTTTCACTGCAGTTACAGCTGCAGAGAGTCAAACTTCTTACCCATTGTACTTCATTAAATAGCTCAAGCTTAGCCAGATCGAGTAAATAGTTTCTGTGGACGTGGGTTTTCATGTCTTGAAACAGATTCACAGTGTGACCTGGGTCCAGCCTTTGACTGGGTCATCCTTACTCACGAATCTGCCTTAATGTAAACCATTCTATTCAAACAGGTTTTCTTCCAGGATGGCCCCAGATTTACCTCCCTTCATCTCTCCGTCATCTCCCCTGTTGCTACAGGACAACAGCATCTCTCAAGGTGCTGATGGTGTTATCAGGCTGAAGGGCGGTGTTAGTTTTCCACCCCACCCCTTTAACTAAACTAAAGATAAATGTGTAACCATCCAAGTTTCTGGACAGGCAAAGCTGATAAAGGCACAGACTGTAATTCCCGTAAAGGTGGTTGAAAACATCCACTTCACAATTATTCCACACTTTACGTTTGGCATAGCACTGCATTTGGAATTATAGGGTTGTAACGATTTAATAAGAACCTCCAGGTGAATTGAGGGGTTACCTGCAGTCAGGCGACCTCTGTGCCATCCCAGACGAGCAGTTGGTCAGTCCTGCTAGCCAGGCTCCGCCCCTCTGCTGCAGTTCAGTTAAGCGTTGGTCAGCCAGCACGCTCGCCATCAGCTGCCTGTGTTTGTCAATGCTCTGAGGAACAGCCTGAAAAACGACATCATTGCACCTATTGCAGACCTCGTCCCTTTGGTTTTAAACACAATAACATTCTCAACACATTGAGCAGGAAGGACAGTAAGCAGGTGCTGGTGTCTGGACAGCAGTTAACCTTAATGTCATTTGGCATCTCCTCCCTCTCCATTGACTGCAGGGCTTCTCCGAGCAGAGAGAGGGCGCTCTCACAGCGCTCTGTCAGTTTCTCCAACCTCTGTTGGGGAAGTAAGCAAAGCAGAAGTGGAATTAGTGACTTTGGTGTTAAGTTCGGGTTGGTTGAAAGTGCAGAAACTGGATTTTGGCAGAGGCCTAAAAGTGCTCATTAACCACTTGAGATCGGATCACATTTCCCACACGCTTTCTTCTCAAACACTTTGTTACTCTCTTCGGCTTGCCCTTTCACTTCTGACTCATACTACGTCAGCTGCACATAAACTGCAGAAACACAAAACCTTAAACCACGTTATGAGGAAGCTGACCTGCCTGGTTCCGCCAACACAGTTTTACTTATTGCACTACATTTGTATTGTAATCAGGGAGAAATAACAAGAGGGAAACTACTTAAAGACGTATATCTAAACTAATGAAACATACATTGCCTAAGAAAAGTTTTAAGACCCATTTAATATTTTTTACATTTTAAAGTTGCAACATGTAAGTTGTAAGCACTGTGTTGTCTCATATAAACACTAATTTGCAGTATTTAGTTAGAACATAACCAATATAAGAAAATAAACCTTTTTTGATGTAGACAAACAAGCAAAGCTGGATTTTTACCAGTCTGAATGCCAGCCAGTCTGAGTGACTGTGACTGAAGTCTCCATCCAGCTCCTTGGTGAGCTGCTGACTGTCCACATATTGCTGGAGGACTCCTGTACCCCGTACTACGTGAGTCTGAGAAGAGAAATAAAGAATATAATATCAGGACTGGGACATAATGAGAAGTTTAAACAAGTAGGCTTCTGGCCAACAAGACGCAAGCAGAGAAAGACGAGGTGAAAATCCAGGAGGAATGTTCTTTCCGAACGCCGTTAACATAACTTGGGCAGGATTTCCTTCTAACAAGCAGAATTTTAATACTGCCAAGCTGTTACATACAAACCACATGTCAAAGAGAAATCTGCCCAGTGAAAAAACATCTGGGCAACTTAGAGCTTCAGATGCAAGTTCCAGGTAGATTTATGCAGGCCCTTGGAAAGTTTAGATGTGCAGGAAGAACCCTGAAGGTCGAGCCCAAGGCAACAGGAAATCAACATTATCATATCTAACCAGAAATAACTTGAAATAGTGAAATAAGAAAGTCTTATTTTAGTTATGTTAAAGATGAGCGTCTCATTTTTAGAATGGTCCTGTTGTTTAGTCATAAGGCAGCAGCAGATAGCTGTCTGAACAAGTTCTGTTTGGATAAAAATAAATAAGTTTAGACCTCGGAGTTAATCTAACGGTAAGCCCCAACAGGGTCCAGACTAAAGTTGTTTTCCATCATCTTAAAAGTTGTAAGTGCGTTATGCAACTCGGAGAAAACAAAGAAAATTATTTTTTTTTTTCATCGATCTGAAGCCAGTTTTGGTTCCATACATTTTGTTTAGTCATGGAAATTACAGACGATGGATAGTTAGGTAGGACTGCACATCTGCAGGCATTGGTGCCTGGTCAGTTTGAAACGTCCCGTGGTATACGGCTCTAAGATGTACCTGAAAACGGCGGAGGACATACTGCCTGTACATTTTTGTGAAATGTGTTCAACCTTCCAAAAAAATAAATAAAATAAAAAAGACCCAATATGTTTTTCTAACCAACCGAAGCCTCTTTATGCTGATACAACGAAATCATTGAAATTCAACAAAAACCCAGAGGTGTGGAATATGCTCTTAAATAATTTTGTTTATGTTTCTGACTAACCTGGGGTTACTTAAGTATTGTTTGTAATAATAATAATAATAATAATAATAATAATAATAATAATAATAATAATAATAATAATAATAATAATAGAATCAAGCATGATCAAATACGCTACCTCACCTGATGTGGGTCTATGAGTTTTGGCCCTAGTACGTCATTGCCCCTTAAAATCTCACCCAACCCATTTCGCACAACTTGTAACAGATCATGGACTACGCATCTATGAAGAAGTTTTTCTAACACAAAGGGATGGTGCAATAAAGCTTTATGTCATAAAACCTGTATGAATCACATCAGTAACTGATGGCAAAACAACAAAACAAATGCTTTGATCATTTTCCCAACTTTAAAGTAAAACCTACTGACTGATTTTCCAAACTGAGGATGTTTGAAGTGTTCTCTAGGGCATGCAACAATGCTAGAAGAGTGAGCATCTCTTATGAGGTATTAGGGATCTGTACTACCTGTAGCAGACAGACATCATATTGCAGTGAGTTTGTAGGAAACAGAAAGAGTTCTGGAAGAGTAACAGCAGCTAACAGGAAGTAACCGGACCCTCATTTAGCTCATTTTCATAGAACTGTGAGGCCGGACAAGATGTATCAAAATTAAAGCCTGTCGTTTATGCCAAGGTTCACTTCACTCTTAGCAAACTCACAAACCACATCTGATGAGGTGATTATAGCTGGCCACATCAACCTTTCATAGTAACTTTCATTGCAACTAAAAGAAATCAAACCAACTTAGAAGAAAAACACTTAAACACCAAAACAACAGCGTTTGGTGGTGAGTTGGTTGATAAACTGTAAGCTGTCTGTATGAGCTCACCTCTGCCCCGTCTAAAGCTAAGGAAAGGGACTCCTGCTTCTCCTCCACCAAAACCAAGACGGATCCTAGACCGCCAGGCACCAAGTCCTGGAACACACACAGAAACACATGTGTTTGTGCTACTAGCCCATCCGCAGGATAATTAAAGCACACAAGCAAGTATTTGGCACGTTTGTCTTAACGGCTATTTTGTTTTCCCTTCGCCTCACCTGGTACTGTTTAAGCGCAGAAAGGGAGAGAGTGGATGGTTGGGAGCGTCGGCTGTCTATGAGCACCGTCAGCCCCTTCTCTTTGGCTTCAGGCCTGATGAGGGACCATAAACAAAGGTCAATATAAGATTAAAATATGAGCAAAACCTTTTTTTTCTTAAGGATTTTTTAAAAATATTTTCAAAGAGTCACAGTGATCAGAGTTGCTTGTAAATCTGAACATTATCATTTTATTTTGACAGACGAGTCTGTCAAAAAGCCGTCAAGTCAAATGCAATTAAGTAGTAGCCGTATGGATGTCAGTAGTAGGCTGGACGATATAGAAAAAAAGCATATAGATAAAATAGAAATCATATTGGTCGACATTGATAATTATCAACAAATTCAAAACATATATTTTAAGTGCAGCCCTGGCCATTTTATGCTGTTGCTTAGCAACCTATTTTTAGATACAGAACACGTCAATACTGAATTTAAACTCTACACTTTATTCAACCAACTTTTTACCAAAACTGCAAGTTTTTAGAAAGGAAAAAAACGTGTGCTCTCTGAACTCTTTGAAGGGGGCGGAGCTTGGTGACTGAGCGTTTCCTGTTTCTGCCTTTATGATTGGTTGGGAAAATGTAGCGACTGTAATATTAACCTACATGGCTAAAATGCATAAGGAAGGAAAACTGTTTTTCTATTGAACATTTTATCTACCTTTTTTTTTCCTATCATCAATATATGTCTATCGATCAATATATATATTGTTATTGAATTATCGTCCAGCCCTAGTCAGTAGCCTTATTTACAAAAACTTGACAACTTGACATTAACAGAGACAAGGTTAAATTTAGGGCTTGATTTGGGGTTTTGTTAAATTTAGGGCTTGATTTGGGGTTTTGTTAATTTAAGGGCTTGTCATAACAAAGACATGTTAAACAATGTCAACTTTGCTTTAATAGTGTCAAAATTTACAGAATGACAATTAATGACAACAGTCCTAAACATTCATAAAGAGTAATTTATGTTCATAACAGGTGTTATGTCATGTTTATGACAGTGTAATGTCAGTCTTATGTACACCCCTTCAAATAAAGTGTTGCCAAAAACTAAAAGTATATATATTAAAAAAAAACAAACATATGTTACACTGTTGGAATTGTTGAAGGGTTCTGTTCACGTGTCTTCTAGGACTGGAGATGGAGTATGTTATACATAGACATGCTTAAACGAAAACAATAACAATAAAAGCCTCTTTATTTACTTAGGTCATTCCAACACACCTTACACAAACTTACCGCGTGATTCGGTGGTAACAGAAAAGAATCTGCGCCATCTCCTCAGAGCAGAACCCCTCCTCTGAGGCATCTGCGTCTGTGAAAACCAGAGCTCGTCCCAACCTGTCCACCGTACCTGTAGAGATGAGGTGTCAATGGCGGCAAAGATAACTCACGCGATGAATGAATACTGAGACTACAGTCAGTCTGACCTGCTTGCTTTCCATTCACACTGCTACCCTGTCTCTGTGCTTTCATTTTGAGCGCTTACATACAATGCCTTGGAGAAACCCAGACAAGTGGAATGAGTAATAAGGATGGAAATTAAAGACACTCACCGGTCAGCTGTAGTTTCCCTGACTGGAGTAATTCTGTGTCCAGTTCCCTTAGAAGTGAAGACTCTTTGGATGTAACACCATTTATTTGGTCAGGACACGTCTCTGGTGATCCTGCCTCCTCAGACGAGTGGTTAAATGAAGATGTGCCTGACGGGCCATTGCACACAGGCAAGGATCCGTCTTCTGTCTCAACTGGAAGATGGGAAAAAAACAGAAACAGCACTCTAAGGATACCTTGGGACTAAGTAAAATCCAATACCACTGCAGTAAGATAAATTTCCCCCCACCTCCGCTGCCTTTCTTTGTGTTTTCCTTCCCTTTAGTCACAGTTGTGGGCACTCCATCAGGTTTGTCATCCTTTTCTGTTTCCTCAGACTTGTTTTCCTCTGGGGCTGGCAGCTTTGCAGGTGCAGAGTGGACTGTAGGACTTGGTAGAGGACTTTTACCCTGTAGTTTTGTGCCCTTTTGGTTTTTGCCACCAGACCTAGCCTTTCCTTTTGCACCCCTTCCCTTCCTTTTCCTCCTAAACACAAAGCACAGGAAGGTCTTACTAAGGTACAGCAGGGGTCAGTGTATTATTTCTGTTCACCAGTGTCGCTCTGTACCATCCAATTCAATCCAATATGCCTGTGTGCAAGCAGGGAAAAGAATCCAATATATAATAAAATGTAATATACCTTGGTGCTCTGAATCCTGCCGTTTTAACTTCTTTTCCTCTTGGACACACTCTGTCCTCTGTCCTTCCTTCAACCTTTTCGTCTGGGACCTTCAGTTCGGATGACTTCCTCGTTTTAGACTGAATGGTAGATGTATCTTTTTGCTCAGAAACTCCAGTAAACAGCCTGTCCGGCGCGTCCGACGTTGGTGTAACGGCATCGCTGTCTCCGCTCAGAGGTTTATCTGCGTCCTCAAACACAGAGTCCGAATGCGAACCGTGATCCGACTGGCCCTCGACATCGAGGCCAACTTTATGGCTCGTGTCATAGATTTCATTCACGACTAAGCTGTCGCTGCTCTGGGAGTCTTTACTTCGCCGTCCGTCTCTGGATGGTTGGGGGAAGCCGTTGCAGTCTCTCTCTTTGCCCACGCCAGGCCTCCTCTCTTTTAGCGGACCATCAAAATAAAGGCTGCGTCTTTCCAGACTGTTGTTGCCTCTGCTTGTTTTAACTCCTTCGTCTAAGTCAGGGGTGGAAGAGGAGTAAGACTGCCTTACTTTGGCAGATTCTTCCACTGTTGACGGAGGCTTTCGCGGTACCAAATCACCTTTTGGATTTACCTCTTTCTCCTTGGTGCAATAGGCACCGCGAAAGCTTCCTGATCTCTCTGTCTTTGCGTAACCCCAAGCTTTTCCTTTGCGAAGTTTGATGGCCTTACCCCTCCTGCATAAGGGCAAAGTTCTGGTCTTACAGATCCCATGCATCTCCAAGTACCTCTGCTTAGGATCAACCCCTCCATCAGGTCCTCCCCTGGGCTCCAAAAGCTCCACATAATCCCCGTCCATATGAGGCTGCCTTGCAGTCCGCCCTAGCCCATCTTCGCTGCGCCTTCGTCTGATGGCAGGGTTGGAGTCCATGCCGTTTGGAGGTATACCGTCATCATCCTCCTCCTCATCCCAGGACCAGGAGTCCGGGTCACCTGAGGACGAGCCACCCCATCCACCGAGGCTGCTGCCCCCCTCGCTGGATAGGCGGTTAGAACCCAGGCCAAGCTCCTCAGACGGGTCGTGGAGAAATTTTGGGTAGACAATTTCCTTCCATGGCAGTCGTACCACGCCATCACATGTACTGACCAGGCAGGTGTCGAGTCCTCCTCCAACTGTACAGAGATGGCAAAGAGGAGAGGTTTATCTTATTCTGACATTATTGAATGTAAATTAAGTAAAAAAAAAAAAAAAAAAAAAAAAAAAAAAAAAAAAAAACTTCCTGTTGACAGTCATGGTAAAAAGCAAGTTAATCTGGTTTCATATTTAAGATTCCAAGACATAATAAAAACCTGTTCAGCAAGATAAATAAAACTTATAATATACTTCACGTGACATATTTAATCATGTGATTATCAATTAGTCATTGCTAAACTTTTATACATAGCCTCTAAACCATAAACTGGAATAATTTAATGCAAATTATTGCAGAATTATTGCAAATTCAATGCAGAATTGATTGATTGAGGCGACAACATACAGCCTGAAATGTCATCCTTGTTATCGTAAAGGCTCCTCCCATGGAGGATCAACATAACCTCTTGTATTTCTAGGGGTATCAAACTATGTTAAAGGTTCGAGTGTTAATGCTGTTTTAAGGATTCTAATAGTAAACAGTTGCTAAATTTCTCTTTGAAAACCTCAACGTAAAGGTAATTTGGAACATAGGCAGAACAATGAGTGTTTTCCAACCCTTGGCTCAATGGATGCATTGGCACTTAAGATGGAGAAAGATTGTGACCATCATTGAAATTTGAAAATGTTCGACATCAGCAAAGTACGAATATGCACATTGCATATTGTGAACATTGCATATCATAGTGTTGTGTATATAAAGAGGATGGAGCCTTTTACGCTGTGTGATATTTAGATTTATCTACTCTGGCATTTACTTTTTATCTTCTACTCTTAGTGCTTCTTTAGAGTTAATCTTAGATTAGACTAGTTTGTTCTTTTTTCTGCTTTCATTGCTAATAATTGTGTGTCACTGTCTCTGTGTTTGTCACTGTTAAGACCCAGTTTCCCCACTGTGGGACAATAAAGGGATATCCTATCTTATCTTATCTTAAGTACTTTGTTTGAAAATGTTCTAGGGATACATCTTTTTAACATCTTATAGGGAGAAATCTTTTTAACACCAAACAAGCACAGTGGTGGAGAGGTGATGATATTGGGGTTACTTTACTCGAAGTCACAAGGTCAACTGGGAACTAGTTTTTATATCAAAGTATTCTCTAATCAAACACGGTACTATCTGTCCAACAGCACAAGTTTAGTTTTAAATGGGGAATGCTGTAGGGCAGTCATGCAAAACTCACAGAAATTTAAATGCATAAAACCTAGAATGAAGGTTTTTGCAGTAGACCAATCAAATTCAGGACTTTAAAAAGTGCTGTTTTAGAAAATAAAACTTTTAAAGGAAGAGAGCCAAAAAAACCTTAGTTTAATGAAGTCACGCCAGAAAAATTAATAATGAAGCTATTGCAGGTAAACTTAATTCCACCCACTACTAAACGAAGGGACCAACAAATTGATTGGTTTACCAAAATGGAATAGAAAGTTAAATGCACTTTTTGATTTATTGTCCCCTGTACATGATTTCAAGAAATTAGCTGTTTGATAAAGTCATTGATATTGGTACAGATTAGTTTTATAGACTACCGATAAACTACGGTATTTGTTTAAGTATTATGTGTTTCAGTTAGCTCTATATGTTTTTAAAGCTTGGCATCTTCGAAACACAACACTTTATGATTGGAAGATGCTGATGTTGGTCTCTGTCTCCATCTTTGAAAATGATTACTTATATTCTTGTAAGCCTATAAGGGCTGGGCACCTTTATGGTGTATGGTGCAAAAAAATAAACTAATATTACGACTGGTTCTGTATTTTGTTTAGTTTTCCTAAAACACAATAAATGTTGACACATAAATGCCATATATTGCTTATCTGAGGTGAAATCATTTTATTTAGAAGCTAATCTGGACCAGTTTACTTTATTCATATATTCTTTACGGGTACAACCTTAGAATTTAGAGAAAGTGGACTTATTTGTTTCACCACTTTTGTTTTAAGCAGGAGTTGAACCATTTCTCAAGTGATTTAATACTCAACACCAACAATATATTTAAGAAAAGACTTTTGAACCTCGTATCAGATATAAATATCGCATTTTCAATGCAGTGAGGGGAGTTATATGTCTGACAGATGTCCCACAACTCTGTGTATAACACATTTAAAGAGGTGAAAATCAAAAAAGGAAAAGAAAAAGTATTTGACTGAGAGTTACTTTGACTTTTAATTAACTTCTATGCCAGCTTATTTAGAAAACTGAAAAGCTAAGCAAAGAAACTTTACCTTCTCTCTTGTGGCCCCGTTCTTTGTTGATGCTGTGGAGCCACTCGGAGGTGAACACCAGTGGATGCTGGGACTCAGGGACCAGGATTTCCTGCACGGTGCGACCCCCAGGGGCCAGACATTTGAGGGCCAGCCGTGGGCAGCGTGTTGAAAAGGGCACCACCTGAAGGTAGAAGTCATTACTGCGCAGAAGCCTCCAGTCCAAGGTGGAGAGCTGAACGACCACTTTCTCTCCAAGACAGAGGGGCCAGCCGGAGTGCAGGAATAAGCATCCCAAATACTGAGACTGAAGCCAAAGAAAGGGGACAGGGTGATAACACGGTAAATACATGAGATCGAGAGAGAGAAAAACATTTACGAAATGTTAACATTTGAGAGATTCACTTATATGGCCCGTAATCCTGAAGCATAGAAACTACTCAATACTTATTGGGTAATTGAAAATAAAGTAAACAGTAAACTCCAGGAAAGCAACCAATATGCTGAATTACAAGAGCAACTTTTAATTTGTGGGGAAGGATTACAATTTGAGTCTCCTCACAATAAAGCCTGGTTTCTGAAGCTACTCAATAGTACCTATTGTAAATAGGAAAGTTCCAAAAATGTTTTGTTCACGAAGCACAACCTTTATGTCGTGAGGAAATAGTACATTACAGTGTGTTGCACAAGTATTCATACCCCCTTGGCATTCTTTATGGTTTTTTTTTCCCTTTACCTCACAACCTGGAATTAAAATGGATTGTTGGAGAGTTTGCACCATTTCATCTACAGAATGTGTCTGCAACTTTAAAGATGGATAATTTCTTCATGATTGTTAAGCAAATCGAACAAAAAAGCTTTAATTTTTAGCACACATAATTATTTCATCTCCCTCCCCCCCCCCAACACCCCAACACCCCCGAGAGTGAGTACTTTGTAGAGCTGCCTTTAGTGGCAGTTCCAGCTGCAGGCGGCTTTGGATAAGCCGGTATGAGCTCGCCACATCTGGCCTGTGGGATTGATGTCCATTCTTCAAGGCTAAGCTGCCAGTTTCCCAGTACCCGCTACTTAAAAACATCCGGACTGCACTATGCTGCCGCCCTGATGTTTTATGTGAGGACGGTGCTCTTAGGGTGATGGGATGGGTTGGGTTTGTGCCAGACATGGCGTTTTCCTTGGTGGCTGAAAAGTTCGATTTTAGTCTCGTATGATCAGAGCACCTTCCACCATACATCATATTTTTTTCTAATTACTTCATTTCCCATCATGCTTCCCTACACTGCAAAAACGGACCTAAAAATAAGTAAAATGTTCTTAAAATTTGTGTTTTTGTCCAATATTTGAGCAGGTAAATAAGATTATCTGGCAATGGAATGAGTAAGATAAAGTAAAATAAGATAATTAGACATCCTGCACTTGAAGTAAGATGATGGAGATGAGTTGTTCCTATTTTAAGTGTAAAAATCTCATTCCATTGGCAGATCATCTTATTTATCTGCTCAAATCAAGGACAGATAAACTCATTTTAAGAAAATTGTACTTATTTTTAGTTCCGTTTTTGCAGTGTAAGGTACCAAGCAAGTTCCTGAAAAGTATCCAGTATAAGTTCTGGTAAAGTACCTTTTCTTACCCTATTATTTTGAACGTTTGAGGAAATAATGAGCATCTTCCAGCAAATTAATAAGTGTGTTCCAGAAAAGTAATGAGTGAGTTTCGAAAGCGTAAGCAAGTGACGAGGATGCCCCAGAAGAATAACAAGTACTGTATGTTCTGGAAATGAAACCAGTGTAGGTAGCAAGAAGGCTTGAGGAAAGTGCTCCATATGGTCCTGGAACGTATCTAGTAAGTTCTGGGAAAGTTTTGTGGAAGGTATCTTGTGATTTTAGAAAAGCTCATGGTAAGTAACCTCTAAGTACCAGAAAAGTATGAGTTGCATTCTCCCAGTTTTTCTGAAGTCAGTGTCAATTGATCCACTCTCAGATCCCATCTCATGAGAGACAGGAAGCGTTCTCTATGCTTTGCTGACTTAACAACTCTCACAAACTGAATTTCCAGAACCTGTTCTGCACCGGTCAATGGACCTAAAGCCAGAACTAAAGACAAATATCAGACTCACGTGGGTTTTTTCAATTTGTAAAACGCCTTTTATGAATTGAAACAATGGGAAAACTCTGGAGAGCTGTGAGTCAGACAGCAATTTACAGATGACCAACTGAAAACAAAAGCCGACAGCTTTCACAAAGCCCACTGGTTGAAAGGAGGAAAACAGATCGGCCAGCGTGAAAGACCAACATTTGTTTTAATCAATTAAGGTAAAAAAAAAAGACATTTACCTAGAAGATCTTTAAGAGTTTAAGCAAAGAAGGAAAGCCTCCTGTGGCATCCTGTGCACATTCATTAGATTGATCTATTACAGTAATACTCCTTAATCCAAGCATTAATTCTATCTTAATGAATGCCGTGTCAGATCTATATCCCAGCGCTCGAAGCCTGAACTCGGCTCTGCTATTCCCAGTCACGTCTAAAACGCTGACACGGGGCAGCCCCCTTTCCCCCTCACACCCTCCAGACACACGAGACGTGATCACATTAAATTCCTTCCTCAACCTCTCCTCCATGGCTCCTTCTTTCACCTCTCTGCCCTTTTATTTAATTCCTTCCCCTTAAGCCTCTCTTTTGGTGTCTATTCTCCAGCGCTGGTCAAGCTTCAGGCAAGGAAAAGGCTAATATATTTCAGAGTTGGGTATTTCGCATAAAAAAAAATAAAAATCGAGTCCACATTCTGAGACGTTCTGTGTCCTGTGGTCCTCTACTCTCCACCCACTTCTCCCTCAATGTACACCAGTGTTCGCGCCTTCTCCCCCCCCCCACCTCCCCACTCCACATAATTTCTCAATCACTCTACTATGGCCTGCAGCTTACATCTTCCCTTCTTTTTCGAACCAACGAACGTAAGCACAATGAATGGAGGTCATGTTCGTACCCTCCATTGCCGCCCTGCCAGTTCCTCCCCTTCTCTCACAGCAGCAACACAATCACATATGGAAGGAATTATTTTCGTGACTCAGAGAGTCTGACTCCGGTCCCAGGCAACTCCGCTCAGCAACAATGAAAACATCATTTGCTTACAGCCTCTGCCTGCGGACGTGTATATTAGTGCGAGACTAGAGAGGAAACTCCACACAGACATGTGAGAACGCTGAAGCACTGAGGCCTGCACAAGAAACCCGTCAGTGGGTTTGCTTTGTGACCGTTACAGGAAGTAAAATGAAAGAGCAGAGTTTACGCTGGCGCACGTACGGCATATTATTCGTCTTTTGCCGTGCTGAATTTGCTCGGTACGGACCTAAGTAACACATTTGCCTTGACGTAACGATAGTGGCTTTTGGTTATAGAAGTGTTAGATTAAGCAAAACCTCAGAGTTATGCTTCATTTTTCTCTGCTGTTCACCTTTTATCTTTTCGGTGTGAAAAGTGATCTTAATCGGCACGTTGCGCCAATTATCTTACAGTCTTAAGGTTTTTCCAACGTAAACACAACCCGGTTTGGTCGTCAGCCATGCTGAAAACACAAGAAACCGCTCCAAATCTGTAGCAACTATGGCATAAAAACAGAGAAGAAATAGTTCCCTTTTGATTAGCTACGTCAAAACACTCCGAAAAGTCTTGTCACGGGGCTTTTACCTTGTACTTTTTGTCTGGACACAAAGCGGGGATGGTTTAAAAAAAACAACAGTTTGATTATTTACAACTGCATGTGTGATTAAAACTGGGTGTTAGCAGGTACTTTTGACTGCTTTTAGAGGTTTTGGAAGTTCACTTAGGCTGAAATGACCAAAACATGACTATTGGGAGGTAAAAAGCATCTCTGATAATGGGTCCAATTGGGCATATTTATGGTGCACAGACCTTCCCTTTAGGATTTGATAATAAACTGAAGAGTTTGGCTTAATCCGGCTAAAACCAGCATCATCATCAGAAGAAGAACCCACCAAGGTAGAAGTGGAACGGATGTCCTATCTCAGTTTACTCGGACCTGGCCTTATGCTGAGCCTCATGAAGAAATCATAACTCTTGACTTTGATTCGTCTAAGCTAACTTCAAACACTCCATTCATGTCTCTAAACTCAACTCAACAGCTCGAGCGTCTCTGTTAAGCTTAAAGCTTGATTTGTTGTGACAGCTTAGGGCTTGACTCGGACCAACTGGTCAAACACGTTTACCGGGGTAGGCACGTAAACGCCGCCGGAGGACAACTTTAGCCGTAGGATTCAAGAAGTCAGCGGCTAACACGTTTCCCACAGTGTACTTGTAGCGTGTGACAACTGCTTCTGCTTCTGATTATGCGGCGTTGTGGGTGTTCTCCTCATGTAATGCGCTTGCTCTCTGGAACTCACACAGGCATGCTGCTGAAGTTTGTGCAGGAGGTGCTTGGCAGGTACGAAGTAGTCCAGGAGGTAGCGGAGACTGTCGTGTTGATAGGTTGACTCCAGGACAGAGAAGACCTGGGCAAACGTTGGAGGATCAGAAAGCAAACAAAGAGGCAAAGACATCTAGGTTAAACTAGTTAGGATTATTGGGCATAAATCGCATTTTATGATTATAGAATAAATCTGGTCAGTTTCACAGCACAAACTTATAATGAAGAAAATCTGTCTCCAATAAAGACCAAATATCTTGAAATATATTAGCAGTCCCTTGCATAAGCATTTATTCTTATTGTATTTTGTGACAAAAAGTAGTATTATAAGTAAAATAATTTTACATTCCTGGAAGGTGCACATCCTCTCAGGTCGTAAGTCCTTTGCAGCATTTTACAGCTTTTCTTAAAAGACTAGCCTGCATTTAGCTCCATCATCCCATTCCAAAATATTGCTTGTGTCCGCCCATCACTTCTCCACAGCTGCTCCCACCCTCTGGAGCTCTCTTCTCAAACACATCTGTGATTGTACACACGCAAAAACTCCCCTTTTAAGAATAGCTTTTAAGGTAGGATTAATGTCCTGTTTTTATGCTGTCCAGTTCTGTGTGTCTTAAGTATATTTTAAGTGTTTTTCTTCTTCTTTTATATTGTTTGATGTACTTAAGTGTCCTTTTTGTAATTTTACTTGACTCTTGTAAAGTGTCTTTGAGTTTTTGTTAAAGCGTTATACAAATAAAATGTATTGTTGTTTTTATTATCCATCTTCCTGTCGAGTCTGACTAGCTTTCTAGCTCCTGCTAAGGACCAGCATCCCCACAGCATCATGCTGCCATCACCATGTTTTATCATGGGTATGGTGAGTTCAGGGTTAGTTTTCCAGCTCAGACGACATTTTACACGTAAGCCAAAACGCTCACTTTTGGTCTTTACCTCTTCCATGTGTCTGCTGTGACCCTTACGTGGCCTTTTGCAGATTGCAAACAGGACAGCTTATGGATGCCTTACAGAAATGAATTTCTTCTTACCAATCTTTCATGGAAGCCAGATCGGCAGTAAGGATGATAAATAGTTGTCCTGTCAGCAGATTATTTTACCTAGACTGCAGATCTCCAGAGCTCCTCCAGAGTTAGTTTGCCTAGCCTGTCAGATTAGGTAGAATGTCATGTCTTGATAGGTTTGCAACTGTGTCCTACTCTTCATGTAAGATGATGAATTTAACGAAGCTTCATGAGATTTCCAAAGCTTTGGGTATCGCCATATAAGCTAACCCTGCTTTAAACTTTTCCATGACTTTCTCCCTGACCTGTCTGCTGTGTCCCTTGTTCTACATGTTGCTGTTTGTTGACTAATGCCGGGCATACACTGTACAACATTTTCAGTCGTGGTACTCATATACAGCTCAAACTGTACGACGAAACCGCAGGTTGTCACGATATCTGTTCTTACACACCTGTTTGTGCAGGTCGATGCTCTAATGCGACCTGACTGCTCACACAGTGCGTTCAAAAACCACACGTCAGACTCAGCCCCGTAGAGAGATGGCACTACTCGGACTCGTCTACCCGGATGCCAAATGTCAACAGTAGAAGAAGAAAAAGACGGAAGTGTCGATGCTCACTGTTAAATATGATGCTCACTAGAACGAAACGCGCTGCCTTGGCAATTCTACGAGTTGCTCCTCCGTAGTTTTACTCCATGTCACACGTACCACCGCCATGCTTCTCTCTACTCCTATGTTTGCGTTTGAGAAGACCAAGAATAGTCTACTTGTTTGCGCGTGCGCTGTGTGCGAGGTCGGAGGAAATTGGCTCGTAGGCTAGTGAATTTCAAACATGTTTGATTTTCAACCAATCGTCCGATTCCTGATCAGGAAGTGGTTGTGAGAGGCGAATCGCCCCTCGTTGCCCCCTGTATACTACACGACGCAGGACGCACGATCAAGCTGAAACTCGGCCCGATCCAAAAAAGTCTCGTACGACTGAAGAATCGGCCCAAAAAGGGCAAGAACTCGTACAGTGTACGCTCGGCTTAATGTTCTTCAACAAATCTCTGGGCCCTTCACAGCACAGCTGGATTTATTTGGAGACTAAGTTAAATACGTTCTGGGACTATTTACTAATTAGGTAACTTCTGAGAGAAACTAGTTTTATATTAGTGTCAGAGCAAAGACGTTGAAAAACAATTCATACCACACACTTTTATACACTACTGGGTGTCGATCAATAAATACTAAATAAATTAATTAAAGTCTGTGGTTGCAATGTGAGAAAAAGTGAAAAAAGGCTGTGGGATTTTAATGCTGTTCCAAGGATTTTATGGTAATCATTTTGGTTTTTCGTGGTAAAGCTCTGAGGCCGTGACCTAAAGTCACATTAAGAAGACCACAGTAGCTGCCATTTCTTCCATGGTAACAAAGAAAACTGACTGGAGACAAAGCAATTACTAAACCTGAGTTGCTGATCTCAATCTCAGTAATCTGCAGTACTCTAACATGTTATGGGAAAAGAAATACTGAGGACAACTAAGACTGTGAAAACCAATCTGGTTCATCCTTAGGTAAAATTTCCAGAGGCCTCAAAGTGACATACATTTACAATAATAACACTGATATAAACTTTATGGGAATATCCAGGCACGACAAAACTAAAGTTCAAGTCCATCGATACTTCCGTTTAATGTAAGAATTGATTGCCGAGGTAAAAGGTCCAGGTATAGATCCATCTCCCCAGCAACAAACTCTCCCAGGATGCAGAACCATCTCAACTGAATTCTTTCGATACGCCGGAGAAGCGGCTCTACTTTTTGCTCCCTACAAAGGATAGAGCTCCTCACCCTCTGTCTAGGCATCAGTATAGCGACCCTACAGAGAAAACTCATTTTGGCTGCAGGATGTTGCTCTTTTTGTCACAGTTCATATCATATGACCATAGAGGAAAATATGGACAAACTGGTAAGTTGTTAGCTTCACCTCATGGCCCAGCTCTTTCTTCAGCACAACAGACTGGAACAGGGCCAGTATTAATGCAGAACAGGACCTGCATGTCCATCAGCCTCTCCTTCCTACCATCACTTGTGGAAAAGACCTAAATACTTAAACTCTGTTGCTTTCGGTAGAGACTTACCCCAAACCAAGAGGGAGCAGTTCACCTTTTGTTGGTCGAGAGCCAAAGACTTAGAGGACAGAAAATTACATTTGGAAGAAAAACTGATAAACTTGCTACCCTGAGAACACCAAGAGGAGGGACTGGTGCACTTCAGCACGCAGGTCATAAAGGAAGGAGCATTAAATACTGAGGCAACATCTCCAGGCGTTAACCATGAAGCTAAAGCCTGGGCACAAACGGCTCTTCCCTTAAGCACGCCACCAGGTTAGCTACTCCGTGGCTGTAGGACTACAGCGTGTGAAAACGGCACATAATAAAGGCCTGATTTCAATTCCATATGCATTTGTGGGCAGAGCTGAAGAAAGGAGAATATGAGTAAGGCAGCTCACAGTCCTAAGTTACACTGTTTTTTTTTTGTTTTTTATACGAGGAATGGGCCAAGACTCCAGCAAACTGTTGAGAGGTTTGTGGAAAGCCACCCAAAACGTTTGACCAAGGTCAACAATCCAACCCAACACTAAAGAAGGTCCCACCCAACACTAAAGAAATGTAATCAAACTTCAGAACAATAAAAATAGTTATATAATACCTGATTTAAGTCTGCAAAAGTGATGAAAAAACACAATATGTACCTTTTTAATGCAGTTTATATAAACTATGTTGAGCTGCTGTTGAAATTAGGCCTCCTGACTTACTTGGTGCAGTTTTTAGCAGGAAACAACCATTCACCTAAATCTGGGCTTGGCTGAGCACTCCTTCTCCGAGCACATCATTAACTGAGCGATATTTACTTTTGCAAACACGTATCATCAAGATTAGGTGTGCGTGTGTACCTGAGAGAGTAGGGGCGGCGCCGTGCTCTCGAAAGGCGGATAGAGCGACGAGAGTGCCCCCTGCACGCAGTCCTCCATTGCCTCTGAGCCCTGAGGGATACAAAATATGACGAGAAAGAGTGTTAAATCACAACTGGACACCGGATCTACGCTCAAGTCTGGGTTTGCGTCTAACAGCCGGTCCGCCTCAAGTGTTGCTGACACCCACACATATACACACACTTTCAGCTTCCTGTTTTATAATCTGGGGAGTGCAAAACATTTCCTCCGAGGGCCAGCAATCCCCTAACCCCCCCCCCCCTCTCTAGCCAGAACTCCCCAAAAGATGCAGAGGCGTGCACATGTGAGAAGCCCCGGGGTGGCCTGGGAGGTGGAGGGCGGCAGAGCAGAGCACGAGGATCTGGCTGTTTATATTTCTGCTTGTGCTGTTGGCATGGCAACCTGCAACTTTTTTTTTCCTCCCTCCTCCTTTCACATTTGCCCTCAGACGTTGAATCTGTTTCTCTCCCCGTGTTTCTAAGCTTCCTCCTCATCCCTGCCCCATTCTTCCCCCCCCCCCCCCCCCGATCTCCGATTAGTTCCCTCTGCAGCTCCTGAACCTCGACAGGACTTTCTGAACGTCATCTGACAACAATTACATCTGGATTCTCCATACACTTGGGCTGAACACTTACTATAACCGAGGGGATAGGCTAAGAGCGATCGTTAAAGCAAAAAAAAAAAACAAAGAGAGCAGAGAGTATGGAAAAAAAGGCATGAGCGGCGAGTGAGAGACAGCCAGGAACGAGTGAGCTGGAAGCGGCGTGGGGGCTTTTTATGGCAGCAGAACCGGGTTCAGGAGTATGAAGAATGGTTCTCTGGGTTTGTTTTTGTGTATAGAGACGAATCGCGGTTAGCCACGCTGGAGGGCAAAATGAGCGAGACAAACAGGAAAGTATTTGAAAAAGGTCGTTTTTTTTTTTTTTTTTTTTTTTTTAATGTGGCTAACTTCTTGTCCAAGTTTTGACACGCATGTCCCGAGAAAATAGATCCAAGAGCTCAGGTTCCCGTTGGAAGGTTTTAAACAAGTGTCACGTCCTGTTTCCAGTTGTTTCTGACAGAAATCTGGAGCCCTGAATGAAGACGTTGAACGAAGACAAAAAGTTTGAAAGTTGTTTTGCCAACGTTGCTTAGACTCCATTTACTGCAGATAATTAGCTACCTACCATCTTGGCTGGAGAGCAAATGGCAGCGACCGGTAGAAGAGTCATGCCGGACTCCAATTTGGAACGGAGCAAACAGTGAAAGCTCTATAAACGTTGATGAACAGCAAGGCTAGGTTTTCCAGAGTTAGAGCAATAATTACTTTGGGTTGTGGTGAACAAAATGTCTGTAAACTCGTGGGTGAAGCACACAGAAGTCTAGATTTGGTATGATCTGCGTTAAGAATAGAGTTGGAAGTAGTTTTGTTTACATTTCAAACTTCAAACCAATTAGGGGAAAGGAAAAAAAAAAAAAACTCCACCGCTCAGAAAAATCCATCAAAAAGTATGTTTTCCATAAAGAAAACGCATCCTCATGATGGAGTTTCAAAACATATACAGATTAAAGTTTTGCACATTTTTTCCATTATAGTCACAAAATGAATTCTGTCATATTGATATTTTTGCTGCAGCTATATGTTTTGCAGTCAGACTGGATGGAAAGCATAAGGGAACCTCAATTTTCAACTTTTGCCAGGAATTCTTAATTTGATTCATGTCTAAGCCATGAATAAGCATGATGCTGCTGCCACTAGCTTTCATAATGGAGAGTGTTAGTTTTCTCCCACATGTTGCATTTTGCCTAGATGTCAAAAAGGTCCAAATAGGTCTCATTAGACCAGACCACCTTCTTCCTCATATTATCTATGTCCACTGCATGACGTTGTTGTGGAAAAGAACAGCTGGAAAACAGCTATGCCGACATTTCAGAAAGGCCAGGAGTGTGGAGTCTCCAACCAATGGTTGTCATCTCAACAGAACTTCCATGGATCTCTGCAGCTCCTCCAGAGTCACCAAAGGCATGTTGGCTGCTTCTCTCATCAGTGCTGTCCTTCCTTAGCCTTTCAGTTCAGGTGGATGGCCGCGTCTTTCCAGGTTAGAGTTCTGAAGGTAAGTGGTTGCACTAAATTTCATTTAGGGGTATGCAATGAGTCAAGGGAGACTTGCACTTTCCAAACTTTAAAAAACATTTTTGTTTGTCCGTCTCATAAAATCCCGATAAATTACAATGATGTTTGTGGGTGTACTGGCTAAACCGGTTTGACTACTTTTCAAAAGGGCCATATGGTTACGGGAGAATGTGTATTAGTGTATGGGCTAAAGTCAATAGGCGTCTGTCAGAGAACACGTCTATAGGATCTCTCACATATAGAATGCACTAGGATGTACCCAGTAGTGGGTTCAGAGGACTGCAACCAGAGCCCAAAGCTTTTCCCAAAGCCTCATCTCAGCAATTATTCCACATAAACAGCGACCGTTTATCTGGCATCTGAGTTAAATCATGTCAAACCTTGGAATTACAATTCAGCTCCACCTTAACTGAAGTAATTGATATGTAATATATGGAGACCTACCAGTTTAAGGCCATACTTTGAAGTATGCACTGTATGTCACCTATACTTATAATAAGCCAGGTTTAAGCTGATCCATAGCTGTTAAAACAGCTGGCATTGTCGTGTTCATATTAAAACTGTCAGACAAGGTACAATCATTGCGGTTTCTTTATTAGCGCACCAGCTGGCCTGCAATAATTTAAATTTGGATATGTTATGTACACATATGGCACATGTACCAAAATATCATTTCTACAACTGTTATTAAAATCAAACAGGTTTTAATATGCATAACTTGTAATCCTAACATGGTTTAGAAAGCAGCAGACATGCACTTCTAATGAAATCCACTTTAACTGGTCATCGGCAAAGGTGACCTGTATTTATTTTGTACGCCGGGACCCGATATTCAAGCCAGGGCACAGAGTTTGAGTTTTTTTTAAGATTTATTGAAGAGGATGTAGATGGCAGGCAGGCAGGAATGGGTGGTGATGACAGGAGACGACTGAGGCAGGCTGACCAGGTGAAGACGGTAGAAACAGGCACATGTCGAGACTAAACTACCGAATGAGTCCCCAGGGAGGTTCTGAGCGGGCACTATCCGCACAGGAAAACCCAAAAACAGGCAGAGAACACAAGCACTAGAACGTGGAACTAGTGAGGGAGAGGTGAGCGCAGGAACGGCAGGATAGGCCGGTAGAACACAAACGCTGAGGAGCAAACATGCAGGCAGTGAAGGAGAGACATTCTGGCGGGACCGGTTGAGAGAGGCAGGTAGATGTAGGCGGAGTAGCAGGTGGAATGACTTGAGGGTAATTAGTGGCAGCAGGTGACGCTGATTAAGGAGAGTGAGTAGTGGCTATGATGGGCGTAGAAACGGGAAGATCCATCAGCCCCAAAAACACAAGCAAACACCAAATCATGACAGTAACTACTGACCAGTTGTATGAAAGGGCTTTTGGCAGTTTGCAGACTTACAGGGGTTTAATGACAGAATACAACGGTGTAAAAATAATCAGCAATGGTACTGTCTAATGATTTCAGGAGGATTATAAAGCCACTCCGATCTATTCAAAGTCCACTTTCCTACAGTAAGAAGGTTTATTAATAACAACTTGAACACGATTAAGACAGCTGCCAATTTTTCAGATCAGATATCCCAGCAACCTTAAGATTAGATCATGCAAAAATCTGAAACACTATAGAATGTCCCATAGCTAATTTTCAGACTCTACAGACCTCGGTTACCACGTTCAATGTAAATTTTCATGGCAGTACGATTAGAAAGGGGTTAAACAGGGATGGCTTACTTGGAAAGGTTGCCTAGAGAATGTTTTTTTTCCCAAACCAAATGTGGCATCACGAGCTAGGTTAGCAAAGTTGCATCTGAATGAACCAAAAGTGTTCCTAAACACTGTTCTTGTCTGGAATGGTTGAAAACGAGGTAGCGTTATGGGTATAAGGCCCAGCACTAAACAGAGGAAGCACAGTGGCGGAGCTTTGATGGTTTTGGCTTGTTTTTCAGCACAGGCCGAAGGCACCTTGCATTTACTGACTTAACCACAAATTCCCCAGTTTTCCCAAGTATTCAAGACTAAAATGTAAGGCAATATGTACAACCACCTTATCTGGCTCATCAACAGGCCAGTGATCACGGGCACAGCAGTAAATTCACGACTGATTGGTTGAAAAGGAAAACAGTGAAGGTTTTGCAATGGCCTCAAAGTTAAGATCTCAATGTATTTGAAATTCTGTGGTGGGACCTTGAGAGACCTGAGCAGAAATGAATGTCTGAAAAACATTAATAAACTGAAGCAAAAGATAGAAAGAAAAATGGGCCAGAATTCCTCACCAGCAATGTGAGAGACTAATAGAGTCATAGAATACAATCACTTCCAGTTGAGCTCATGAATATATCCACTTTCTTTTTCCCATGACTGGGTTATTATGCCACTGACTTGCATCCTTTTTTTTAACACATTTGAATTGTTAGCGTTTATGTGCGTGCACAGACAAACTTCTACCAAAATTAAAACAGTTTACTGTCAGTACTTGTAGAACCAGTACTTGTAGAACCTCCTGCCCTTGTGACTGAGGCAACCAGCTTTGCACTCTACACAGTCTTGCGCTAAAGACTGAAATTGTTGGCCATTCCCCATAAAAATGAGTGAAGATCAGTCAGAGCAGGTGGAGAGAGTCTGTCACAATCAAATCTCAAAATCAATTGGATTAAACCAACTTTTTCCACATAGATGCAGGAAAGATTTAGTGAAATATTTTCTTTTGCAAGCTCTCCCCTACTTTACCTTGGCAATGGCAAAATTATTATGTTGGATTGATATTGTTTCAATATGGAACGAGCTGTGAATAAAGTGCCTGGTCTTAAAAAAATAAAAAAATCAGCCCGACAGAAATCCGTTTCCCGCCTTGTCCTGTTTATCCCTGCCACTGTTATTTCCAACAGAGAAAATCACAGCTTTTTAAGAACTTGGATTTCCATTTTTTTTTTTTGCTTTGTATGAATCTTGAAACTAACATAAACATAATCAAAACCAACACTTTGCAAGGACAGGCCAAAGAAATAAAACAATGAAGTGTAAATAACAAAACATAACACAAAAAACTGGAGAAGAAACATCGTGGGTAAAGGCAATTGGCAAAACACCAAACCTGGAAGTAAATGTGAGCTGAAGGAGTTCAGAAAAAGAAGTAAAAAAGCTGTCGCAGACAGAAAAACAGAGACTGAGAGAGGCAGACAGAAAGAAAAGAGGAGGAGGCTGACCAGCGGGAGAGATCGATGGGAAACGAGAGCAGCAGCAACCATGATGGAAACCAGATGTCCAAGAGGGATGGAGGGAGAGAGGAAGAGCGATGGGGCTGAGAGGGCTTAAATGTGGAGCTGATAGAGTATGACAAGATAAAAAGAAGATGTGGAAAGAAACAGGGAAGAAAAAGGAGGGAAACTCAGACAGACAAAGGGAAACGAGGATGAAGAAAAGTAAAACGGTCCAGCCTGATAGTGATTTCCTTTCCTAAATTAGCGTGTGTAATCCAACCCAACCTATGGTGGGTATTTCCTACAGGCTGCTTGGTGTTACTAAATGGCAGAGCCAAGTCAAGTCAGACTCAGATAATGATACTGCCACCATTTCCTCTAAGAAACAAAAAGCATCTGGAATTCAAGGCTGCTGTGAAGGTTTGGTCTTCCTTCCTTGACATGTTTGGAGCTAACAAATTTACCAACTTTGAAAAATATTTCCTGTGCCCCTTTTCTTTGCATGGTGCATTCTTGTGAGTCTCTACGGTCCACTGAACAAAGCTTTGTGGTGCTGAGCTGTTGGAGTTTTTGAACTTTGACACAAGTTGAACCTTGTAGGAGCAGGCAGTTTCTGTTGATTACAGCTTGAAGTGAAATATGGTGTGAATACAGACACACAGAGCTAGAATGCCTCCAACTGGTTTTGAACTATTTACATTTAAAAGCAGATAGGAGGTTTGTATAAAAAATGGCCCTTAACACAAAATCAGAAGCAGTCTTTGCTTTGCTAGAACATTTATTGATGTGGATAAAAGATGAGATGATTTAGACCTGGATCAGCAGTTTCCATGTGGTAAATACCAAGACTGTGCTCATCATAACTTGTTGTTTTGTTCCAGGTAAAGACATTTTCGATATTTGTATCAGTTTCAAATGTATCTGGACTTGAGCGCTTGGCTTCCCTGGTCTTAATTGACCATTAGATTTTAGCTGACAAAAAAGTGTAAAACTAAATAATCAGATTCACTGCAAAGTATCAATCAAGTATCAGTATTTGCTTCATATTGTACTTTGGACATTGGACTATACACTCACTGGTCACTTTGCAAGGCACACCTTACTACTAACAGGTCCGATCGCCCCCTTTCCTTCAGAACCGGCGACATTCTTTCTGGCATAGAGTCCCCAGGGTTTCACAAACAATCTACATAGCTTTTGTTCATGACAGTCTCTAGCATTTTCCTACAGATTGGTTGGCCGCACATCCATCACGCAAATTTCCCGCTCCACCACAGCCCAAAGGTGCTCTATTAGACTGAGATCTGGTGACTGTGGAGGCAGCCGGAGTACGGTGGAAGTCGCTGTCATGTTTAAACCGGTTTAAACATGTCAGAAGTAGCTAGCAGAAGATGGGTACACTGTGGTCATAAATGCAAGGACATGGTCAGCGACAATATTGAGCTAGGCTGGGGCATTTAGATGTGCTCTATAGGTACTGATGAGTGGCAGCTGAGGTAAATATCCTCCCCGTTATTACAACACCACCCGCAGCGACCTGAATCATTGATACAGGACAAGATGGATCCATAGTATCAAGTTGTTCACACCAAATTCTGACCCAGCCATCTCTAAAATCTCATCTAAATCCAGACGCACATGATCAGGCCGTTTTTCCAGTCTGTTATGTATTTTGGTGAACCTGTTCAGGTTGTAGCCTCAGTTTCCTGTTCTTTATCTGGCAGGAACGTCCCCCTGCTGGAGGCGTCAGCCCCGTCAATCATGTTTAGGCATAATTCATGAAACCCATTTTTATCCTGTTCCTTCCTCCTGACAAAAAGGTCTGTAAGATAAGATGCATAAGATTTTTTTTTTTAGCAATATTGACCAAACTGTCTTATTAATGTTTAAACAATGGGTCATTAAAAAACTTGATGAAGCCAAACAGTAAACAAAGTTCATAAAGTAAAACAAAAATAGCAGACAAATTGGCCACAGAAGCTCCACTTGATCCAGGGTTTTTCAGAAGAATCCTCCTCCCTGACTTTACCCCACTTTACCTTCTGCACGCCGCTATTTTCTGCTGCCCGCTTATGAGAAACAGATCCAAAATGTCTATAACGCCTCAAGCAGTGAAGATCTGAATACAAATCATTAACCCGAATATCCAGCTGATGTGAAGCTGCCATTGTACTAATTCCACTTTTATTCACTGTTAGCAATTTCTGCTGCTTGAAGATGCTGTAAAAGTTGCAGATGTCTGGGATTACACAGGGTTGTCACCTCCAGTTGTGAGTCCTTCACATTTCCCCAGGAAACAGATAAAGTATAAAGACGTAACCCTGGTTATCATTCACTGTGTATATACTGATATGTGAGACCGACTAGCCCAATCAGTTATTATCAGTTGTATTTATATTGCTAATGTTTTATTTTTACTTTTTAGTATCTTTTTTATTTAAAAATAAATACATTTTAAAAAATATTGACACAGAGTGAACATCTGTCACATCAGAACCAGGCCACCTGCAAATCATCCCTGTGATCAAAATCCAGATTTTAAATTAGGAACAATCTTTTACAATGAGGATAAAAAGAATAACTGGTAGCAGCAAAAACAACTGCTCTCCGTTTTGAAATATTTTAGGTAACATTAAATCACTAATACGACAGCCAGAAATTTGAAACACTATATACAGAGCGACAGGATTCCTTTCCTCACTCTCTGGCATTAAATTAGATTAACCTTTCCTTTTTTTAGGTCAGTAGGGCTGACCAAGCCTATTTCTGGATGCTAAATACCAGAACAATGATATATTTTTTTATGACTTAGTTAAGTGTCAGAAGTTTACTTATGTTACCTTAGAACTGCTGACTTGGGTCAAAGATTTTGGGTAACCTTCCACAAGCTCCTAACAGTGGTTTGCAGAAGTTTATGGCCCACTCCTCCTGGCAGAACTGCTGTAACTGACCCAGGTTTGTAAGTTGACATGGCTTCTTCCTCACTGAGTGGCCTTTCAGCTCATATCAGTACAGGACTTAATTCACGGTGGATGACGATACTCCGCCAGATTCGGCAGCTTCTTCAAAAATACCTTCTGCTTTTTTTCCTGCGGTTGAGTCACACATTTTACACTAAAATTCTTCCGTCTCTGGGACACAGAACCCGTCTTCTTCCTGAAAAGATGGCCAGATATCCCCATGATGTTTATACTTGAAAATACTTCTTTGGGCAGATGAACATGGATCCTTTGGCATTGTACCCAAGGATAAACCAGACTTTAAGAGGTCAGCTCTCTTCCTGATACCTTAACGTGTTTCTGTAGATTTTCTCATGATGTCACACAAGGAAGGGAGTTTCCATCAAATAGATCCACGCATTAGCCTGTATATAGCTTGTTGCAGATTAACATATCATGTCTTAAAAAGCCATAACATCATGATCTTGGTTGTTTTTATGCATATTCCAGCCCATTTACATATAGTTTATGTAAATGCATGACTTTAGAGAAAATCATTAGACTCCATCTAAAACATTCCCTTTCATTATTCTGGTATTTAGCATAATAGAAATAATCTGGGTCATCCTGACAGACCAAAAACTGAGCAAATTTCAGCCTATTTTAATGTCATACAGTTAGAAAAAAAAGGTTTTGTGTTCTTTGAACATGGCGTAAGTAAAAAAATTATTACAACTGGAAATGGGAATTCATGTTTTGAAAAGAAAGTAGAAATATTTAGGAGATTCTAACTGAAGGCCATCAATAGTTACAACAACCTCAGCATCACCACTGAATAGATTTGATCATCAACGTGTTAGTGTTGGTATCAGTCATTCAACAGTTTGGAAAATCAACTAGAGAGAAACAACACCATGTCGTAGGTCCCTAAAACAGTTAGTCTATACCTGAATTAACCAGCGATTAAAACTGAAAGTTTGAATATTAGAGTTGAAAAGTCCCTAATCGTCTGTATAATATTTGCAGCTGCCAGTATTCACATCCGTTCACTGCCTTTTGTGACACAAACTACTATGACTGTTTCTGAAACATGTTTTACTCTTATCCAAACAGTCATGCAAGTTATTTTCCCCTTAGATGCTTCCTACTTGTTGATTTCTTTTGAATGTCGCTGAATTCCCATGTGCACGTTTTCTTCCTCCAACTGAATTTCCCCCTCTCCTTTTTGCTCTGATTTGCTGTTCTTCCACAACCCCCAAGGGAATCGTCTGTTTTTAGCGTTTACATGCTCCGCTTTTGCCAAATTGCTATCTTTGTCGGTTGTTTGGTTATGAGCAGATAAGTAATGTGGAAACGTTTGTTTATCGGGGCATTTCTGCTGCTAATGACGGGGGTAAACCCAAAACAGCGAGCAGACGGGCTCAAAAAGGATATCAGTAGCTGAAACCTGATAACATACTCCATACCAGAGATGTTTAAGGTTTGTAACTACTACTTCGTGGCATTTATATGATATAAGTTGATGAGGATGACATAGATGCTAAGTGAAACAGCCACAAGCTCCGAATTGCTGAGCAGGAACATCACCATCCTCAGTCTGCATGCCCTGTGCTCCGGACAATTGCAGGAAACTCCGTTAACGCCAGATTCCTGTGACTGACAATGTGATTATGATCGCGTCTGGTTTGTTATCTCCACCTCTGCGGGCAAAGCTGTTTGCTTTAACTTTCACTGGGCCAAATTAGGCAGTCCCCCCGACTGAAATCAGGGGCTGGTACATACCCTCCAGTTACAAAATCTTTCCAGACAGCGGCAATGGAAATACCCTCTGCCACATATTATTGCCAAAGGAGTGCCGGTGTACGGACGGCTGTAGAACCGTGTGTGTGCAGAGCAACTTGCTGGTTGGGTTTTAGCACCTATGTGTGCAGGAGCTAAGTTTCTGTCATGTGAATGTATAGTGCCTTGGAAAAGTGTTTACATCCTTTGAACCTTTTCAAATTTGGTCACGTGACTACCTGCACCGTGATGTATTTTATCAGGTTTAATACGGCGCACCAATAAAGTGGCACATGATTCAGAGGGGGGCAGAAAAAGGATGCATGGCTCTTAAAATGTAAAAGTGAGAAGGGGTCATGGGGATATGCATTCTGCAACCCTGAGTCAATGTTTTTAGAGGCACCTTTCTATGCAGTTCCAGCTGCAGGTCTTCCAGGTTAAGGTAAGGTAAGGCAAGGTAGGTATATTTATATAGCACTTTTTAGTAACAAGACATTCAAAGTGCTGTAAAAGTAAAGTAAAGTAAAGTTAAGGTTAAGTCTTGAATATTTTTCAAGTGTTGACACAGATTCCCAGTGAGACTTAGGTGTGTATTTAAAAACCGTCCCATTGTAGTTCTGGCTACAGGTTTGGAGCTTGTTGTTTTGCGGCGTGCAACAGATTGTTTTCCCAGGATTCTCCCGTATTTAGCTCCATCCATCTTCTCATTACATCAAAAAAATGTCCCTGACCCTGCTAAAGAAATCCACCCCCATAGCATAATGCTGCCACTGTCATGTTTCATCACGCGGATAGGTTGCTCAGCTGATATGTGGTCCACGCCTGTTTTGCCTCACATTGCATTTTGTGTGAAGGCTAGGCATGAAGGCCTTATGCGACTTGATCATCTTCTTCATACTATTTGTCTGCATATTGGCTGTTTTCCCCAGATAACCTTAAGCAGGATTTCCAACGGGTGTCTATCAGCAGTGACTTTCTTCTCACCACTCTTCTTTGGGGAGTTTGGGGACTAGTGTTTGACATATTAGTTAGGTTACCTTTGGCCTCTCGCGGCTTCTTTTGGTAAACGCGCTTCTCATCCTGTCAGTATAGGCTTGTGTTTGTGCAATACTCTTACAAATCTTTGGATGATGGATGGAACAGAGCGCTGGGAGATGTTCAAAGCTTAGGATTTAGTTTTAGAACCTCACCCTGCCTTAAACTTCTCAACAACCTTCCCCCCTGACCTTTTTTGCCCTGTTCCTTGGTCTTCTTTGTTCTCTAACGTTCTCTAACAAACCTCTGAGGTTCTCACAGAACAGCTGGATTCACACAACTGAACACTATTTCCAAGTTAGTTGACCTTTGTGGGTAAATGGTTGCCCTCTATTTGATCTAGGGGATATAATACAAATGCACACTGTGGTTTTCATATTTTTAAGTGGGAAGATGTTGTAAAATGTACCCTTCGTCTTCCACTTTCCAAATGACGCGCTACTTTACGTGGGTCTATGGTGCTGTGCGCCAATAGAAAACACTGAAGTTTGGAGTCGCAGCGTGACAAAATGTGGAAAAGTTCAAAGCAAATTTTAAATTGCAGTGACTTTTCGCGTTCACCGTGCAAAAACATCTGTAACTGTTTCCTGTTCTAAAGCTTCGCAAACTGGGCACTGGAGGGGGGAGAAACTGCAGAGCACATGTTCTTCCCTCTCTTCAGACCCTGCCATCCCTTGTTCTCCTTTCCTCCCCCCTTTTCGCCTCGCTCCACTGTGGAAAATGCGGCATCACCGAAACCACCGTCGCAACCGTCCAAGTCTCCTAAAATAAAAAAAGCAACCCTACCCTGCGCTTTTATTCTCCCCTCACTGGCGCTCCAATTCCCTCCGATTCTGTTTTCTCTACCCCTCCGTGCCAAACGGCTCCACCCTGCACGGCACACAGAAGCTGGAATATGAGCTCGGTCGTTGTGACGCTCCTTTTTTTTTCCCTCTCTTCGAGTCGTTTTATGTTCATACGTACATGCGAGCGTTCGCCATCGCCTCCGAGTGTCACCAGTCAGACCATGAGTGGGTGGGGGAATGTGAGCGTAATCCCGAGGGATGCAACAGGGAGGGCTCTTTGGCTTCACTGTGAACGTCCACCACATAAGTCACCAACGTCACACGACTGAAACTGTGTCATAATTTACAGCCTGTGGGTATTTACAATGCTGGAAGCTGAGAGCTGGATCCGCCGGGCGAGCGTCTGCTCTAAACAAGGCATGCTTGCCAAGTTTATTGCTGGATAAATTGTATAAAAAGCTCCGGTGTTGAAGTTTAGGATCTGTGTGGCTCCATTTTTATTCCAACTGACCTTTTCTTTTCTTTTTTTACATCTTGTTATGCTACACACAGCCTTCAATGTATTTTACCTGCAGTTTGTCACACTAGTGATTTTACTTGGGGGAACCGGAGTAAATGGGGCTGCATATAAATGCTTGCCACACCTTTCAGGTTTAGATTTCTGAAACAAACTCAAAAGCTTCTGATTTTCCTTCCTTTTCACAATTGTGCGCTAGATTGTGTTGATCCATCAACTAAAATTGGAATGAAACACATTTGTGAATTTGGGGGTTTGTAAAGTCAATGTGGGAAGGTTCACGCAGTGGGAATGCTGCTAATTTAAAGCGATTATATTAAGAAAGTTTGCATGAATACCAGAAAAAAGGATCTAGCTTGAAGGAGTCTTTTCCACACAGAGAGGCTCATAAAACTCGGGGGCTTACCATGACTTCAGTCACAAATTCCTACATAGTCCTCAGCTCCCTTCCTGGCTCCGCTTCCTCTCTGCATTCTCCACAGAACGTCCTCCTCTCACTCATCATCCGCCCTCATCGCGTCCTTCATCAGATGTTTTTTCCAGCCTAAAAGCGTCCCTCTTCAAAACGGCTTCAGCGCGTGAAGAGAGAAAAGTAACATTTCCCCCCTCTGTCCCCCTCCACAGTCTGCACTGGGTTTCCCAGAGTGGGAATGTCCAGGCTGCATTTTCGTTTCCCCTCCCCTCTCAGACTGCCCCGGCAGTTACACATGCCCCCCCCCCCCCCCCCCCCCCCACCCCCCGCCTTCTCTCGCCTAACAGAAGCACTACAGTCCGTCTCCACTCTCAAACTTTCCACTTTTTGCCTTCCCTCCTCCTTTTAGCCTTAATGAATGGACAATGAAAACCCCACCCGCCCAGAGACGCCAAAGAAAAGAAACTTCCACTGATTTTTTTTCTTTTAATCATACTGTTTATGTGATTGCATGCACTTCCTGCTTATCTAGACTGCTCTAAGTATGTTGTAATCAGAAACAGCCAAAATGCAAGATGCTAAAGGAACCTTACTTCCATAATCATTAGTGTCTTCAAAACCATTTCTCCCCTTATCACTTTTTTATTACAGCCCCAGACTTCAAGTGTTTTATGGCAGTTTAATGAGATAGGTCAAACCAAAGTCCATCATCTGGACATCGAACGAGTATGACCGAACTGCGAAAACCAACCACATGGGCCTCTGCTTTAATTGGTGGCCAGAGGAAAGCTTTAATCAAAGAAGGAGCCTAGAGGCATATGATATCTCTGGAGGAGCAGCACAGCTCAGGTGGGAGAACAAGTTGACAGGACAACCATTAGTCAACCACACCACAAAGACGGAGGAAAGATATTGATGGAAGAAGAAAGCAAAATAGTCTGCAAAAGAAGGTGTCCTGGTTCCGGTGAGACCAAAGCTGAGATAGCGGGGCACCATAGCCTGAACACAGCACTCATCATTTTAAAGCCTAGTTGTGGGAGCGTCACGCTTCGGGAAATCTTCTCTTCTGCAGGAACAGAGAAGCTGGTCAGTGTTGATGAGAAGACTGGTGGATCTAAATCCAGAACAATGCTGGAGGGCAAACCTGTTAGAGGCTAAAAAAGTCTGAGGTTCACCTTCCAGCAGGAGAACATTCCTAGAACATACAGCCAGAGCTGCAATGGAACAGTTTAGCATGTGTGTGTGTTTATGTGTGGAAGGCGGGGTCACAGTTCAGATCTATATCTAATTGAAAATGTGTGTCTCTCACAGTTGCTGTCTGTCAGAGTTTGATCATGCTTCGCTCTGAGTTCATGCACCCGCAGCACTTGCTGCAGTCAGCAGCTCTGGTTCTGATCATCTTCTTGCCTCAGTCTGCTGACTCAGCTTTATGCTCTCTCTTCTCCCTGCCAGATTGTTTGTGGCTTTTGGTGTCAGAGTTCCAGCTTGTCAAGTTCATGTTCATGGTTCTTTGTTTTCTGAGTTAGGGAGTTTGTTCCTGCAACTGGCGGGGTTGCCGGTTCGATCCCCCGCTCTGACCGTCTCAGTCACTTGTGTCCTTGGGCAAGACACTTCACCCGTATCGCCTGCTGGCAGTGGTCTGAGGGTCCGGTGGCGCTGATGTGTGGCAGCCTCGCCTCTGTCGGCCCTAGAGCAGCTGTGGCTACTAACATAGCTCACCACCGTCATGGTGTGAACGAGTGAATGACTAAACTGTAGTGTGAACGCTTTGGGGGTTGTCAGACTAGTTAAAGTGCTATACAAATATAATCCATTTACCATTTGTCATTTACTTTCTTGGTCTCATCAACTCAGTCCATTACCCAATTGAGGTTGGGTGAAATCTGTCTCCCTTCCTGTCCCAGTCCCGCTTGGTGAGTCTATCTTCTCTAACCATTACTGGCAGCAATCCTTCATCACTATTGCCCAAACTCACCCTGCCATCATCCCCTTTCTCATCTTCATCGTTTTTACCCCCGACCATTACCTCTACTGCTTCTTTGCAGTAGTGAACAGCGTAATCATTCTTTCCTATCTGACAATTCCTCTTCATGCTCCAGAGGATCTTGGTCTCAGTCAGTAGAGGAAAATCAGGCGGCGTACCTGCTGCACATCTTGAATTGTGTAATTTATTAATCGCTGTTATTCTCTCCATAGAACGCTCTCATGGAGCCAAGAGAAAGCACCGATCTTCTGTTTATCAGAATCATTCTATTATAACCTTTGTAAACCTGCCTTCTTGTTGGGTCCAGTCAGACTAACCTGGTTTAGTTTAGTTCTGTTTTGCAAAGGATGGGCAAACGTTTTGGTCTGTAGATGTGCAAAGCAGGCAGAGAGGAACCCCAAAAGAAATGCAGCTGTAACATAGCAAAAGGTTGTTTTACAAAGTATGGATTACAAACTCTGTCCTGTTTTCATCTGCAATAAGGTGGTTTAAAAGTACACAAATTTAGACTTTTGCCATTTGTGACAGAAATTTTGGCCAGAAAATAGATTTTCACAGACACTCTCCACCTGCTCCGACTGATTTTAGGCAAAGAGTGGACGACAGTTTCAGTCTTTTTAAGTGCAAAACTTGTCCAGGCACAGGCATTTTTGGGAGCAGTGCTCAAGCCAAAAAAAAAGGGCACTCATTGCCAAATGTATTCAAGCAACTGTACTATTTTTTACCACTCAAACTAATAAAAAAATCAGATTAGAATGCTACATCAGATCAATAAAAACAGCATTCATGCAGAAATGAGGGCTTAGTTTAATACCAGTTTAAAGGTTGTATTTTCCAAGAGGTACTTTTAATCAGACAAACAAGCCCCTTATAAATGCATATTCCAATTTTCTGATATATATATATATATATATATATATATATATATATAGATATATATAGATATATCTATATATATATATATATATCTATATATATATATATATATAGATATAGATAGATAGATAGATAGATAGATAGATAGATAGATAGATAGATAGATAGATAGATAGATAGGTCTAGCTATATGTTATCTATACAAACCAATAACATTTAATTATATGTCTCCTCCTTTATATCAACATAATCACATGAGTGAACTATACACCTCCTTACTCAATAAAGCACAGAAGTGTAGCTAGTGGCAACCATCCATTTAGCTCTGGAGCTATTGTCAGATGTGTTTTTTTTTTCTGAACAGGAGACTGCCCCATGGGTAAAGCAGCTGAGTCTGCACGGTCACAGATGTCTGACCCACACGTGGACCCAGGAGAGCGCGAGGGGCCTGTGTCAAACCGTGCATTCCCTTCAGAGCTTTGTTTGTGTTCAGCAACATCCAAACTGACCACCCCTTTTTGAAATGAACACAGATCAACTGTTCTCTGAGTGCACGTCAACACCTAAAGATATTTTATGCTTCAGCAGTGAGCGTAAGAAAACACAAACCCATCACTCAGACATGGTTAAACAGTGAGCCCCTTGTTCTTATGCAGTTAAGCAGAAGAGCTGAACATCTGCAGAAACCAGATAGACTTCTGTAAAACGTATGATACGTTTAAAAGCTCTCAGATAACCTTAGCAGGCTATAAATGTTTCAAAGACCACCATTACAGACCTTTGGGTGTTTTTCAGGAAAGCTTTCACTTCTACATGAACTGTTCTGAGCTGAGTTCCTCCTCCCTCTATGGAGCCCTTCCAGAATGTAATATAAAAACAACATAATTTGACAAAGAAAAAAAACAAAATCCTGTATTAAAGAAAGACTATTATTTAAAACTACCCTAACTAAACCCTGTCCTAAGTCACCCCACCCCCAACAGATTATAAGTCAGTGACCCCTATTAGTCTTGAAAGGGGTAGAGATGTTTGAAAGGCATTATCAACAAACAGACATGACACTGAACAGTGGTGTACCTATCCAGGAGGCCTACCAAAATTACTCCGAGAGTGCAGTAATGTCTCATGCAAGAGGCCATAAAGCAACCCCCAATAATATCTTAAGTACTGTTGGCATCACTCTCCTCTGTTGAGGTCAAAGTTCACGACTCAGCAATAAGAAAGAGACTGGGTAAAATAGCAACTGGGGGAGAGTCTCAAGGTGGAAAAAGATATAAAGCATCACAAAGACCCATTTAAGAAAGTATTCATTGGTTTGGTGAAACAAAAGTGGAAGCTTTTTGGGAAGTTGCATCTGTACTAATGCAACAGTGCAGGAAATAATAAAAATAATAATACACAATACTTACATAGCACTTTTTTGGACACTCAAACATGCTTTCCAAAAAAAAAAAAAAAAACATAGACCATAATACCAATGGTATGCAGCTGGGTCTGCTTTGGTGCTTCATGACTTGGACAAACTGACATGAATTATGAAAAAATAAATAAATAAACGTCCTAATGAGAATATTCAGCCATCAGTTTGTGACCATCAACTGTAGCACACTTGGATTATGCAGCAGAACAAAGATTATAAGTGCACCAGCAAGTTCACCTTTAAAAAAATTAATATAAGGGTTTTGAAGTGGCCTAGTCAAAGTCCAGAAATAAATCCAATTGAAATTGTGTGGTGTGACCTTAAACAGACAAGATTTGCTCAAACATCCTCCAATGTGGCATCATGGGATCAATGTCCCAGTTTTTTCCTTTTACTGAGAAAATCCACCACCATTGTAACCACCAAGCTGTTTGTATGGGACATCAGAATAGAACACATTGGAAGTCAAAAATAACAAGTTACGAAAGATAAAAGAGAGAAATAGGAATGAAGATAAAGTAACACTCAATAACCAGTAGATTTAAAGAGAAGAGCTCATGCTTCCCAGATAAAATAGAACTAAATTTAGGCTTAAAAGGGTCTAGAAAGGATTTCTCCAGTTTTTTTTGTTTACTTGCAATGTTCTGTCTCTGTTTCTTTATCGTGAATATTATAGTATTCATGTACTACTGTGTTTTGTTATATGGTGAGGTTATCAATGTTTTGCCAAAAGTCCAATACATTGCCTGGGTATTGCATTATTGGTTTGGCTATTGGGGAAAAAAAACGTAGAAAATTTTATAACTTTGTTCTTGGCCTGAATTTGATCACATTGCAGTTTTAACCGATCCGTCCGTATGATTTGATTGAATTGCATTGATTTTATACCTTGAGATAAGGTGTTTTGAATTGGTGCTATACAAATAAACTGAATTGAATTGAATTATATATTTATTTATTTATACCATCCCTGTGCCTCAACAAAAATGTCCACAATATAAAATAAATGTTGTGGAGCGCTGATAAATTTACATAGTATTGTTATCAAATTTGAACTTTATGTAAAATGACAACCACAGTTGTGACGCTTGCAAGCAATCAGATTTTTTAACCCTATCATGGGGGGCCTAAAATCAATTGGTTAAAGACTTTTTTTCCCTTTTTCTTTCCTGTAGAATGTTCATCACATTCCCTCGCATCAGTCAAAACCATTAATATGAGATAAAAAATAACACACAGTTGGGCTAAACATGAGAATGTAAGAAGGGAAGTAAGTTATATTTTGTTGTTTTACAATAACTGTGTTTAAGTTTAAGTTAGATTTTATGTTGAGGTCCCCTAAAAGGAGGGAAAATTCTTAGTCAGTTTGGGTCCTACTTGTTGAAAGGTGAACAGCACCCTCTTGTGTCTGCTGTGCATTCCTGCATTCCGATTATCAAGGAAGCTTACATGGGGAATTTGTTGGAACAGCTACTTGTTGCTGACGTAGAGACATACAGTATAAACATATTAAATATAGGTTCACTATGTAGTATTACTATGTATTATGAACATTTATTTTTAGCTTAATGGGTTGATTCTACCTGTATCAATATGATGATGCTTGTTTTTAGTTGTCTTTATGACTCTAGTACTTTTCCATGTTACATCACTTTACAAACCAACATGGTATTGTATGCTGCAAATATGAAAAGCATGCAGATCACACAAGTATGTGGAAGCTAGTGTTCTAGTCAGGTGAGACCAGAACTAAACTTTTATGTCTATGTCTATTCATTCCCTGAATGAACCAGCCCAGTTGTAAAACATAATTGTGGCAGAGTTATGCTGTTTGGAGGCATTATTTCCAGTCCTCTCCAGAAGATTTATTACTGTATTTGTCTGTAAAACGTGGCTGACTGTACAGATCAGACTCCAAATGTCGCACTCCTCAGATTTCTTAATGAAAACATTTGTAAAGACATATACTCTTTTCTGCAGTTTTTTCTGTTGATCTATCAAATAGAATCTTATTATAATATAATGAGCTTTCTAGTCATCCTATGATGATGTGTAAAAAACAAAAACAAAAAAAAAAAAAACAGTCCAGTGGCTAACACAAACTTTTGTAAGGCACGGTTTAATGTAATGAGATGTTTTAAGTTATACAGCCTACATCATCGGAGCAGCTGTGTTCAACACTGATTTAAAGACGCGTCATCTTATGAACAACAGGCACATTTGAGATATATATAAATTTGTGTAAAATCAAATGTGCCATAATTCAGGTGTTTTTCTTCAAAAAAATAAAAAACAAAATGTGGATTGTTACACAAATGTTAAGTAATATTTTAATCCGGCTCATATATATATATAAAAAAAAAACATTAAAGGTGAGTAAATTTGTATTTCTTTTCCTTAGCATTGGAGAGTTTGGAGAAATGTTTCCTGTGGAACATTGATAGAATCGGTAATGACGTTTCACTGTTACTGGTATATACAACTACTACTGTTACCTACAATAATAATAATAATAATAATAATAATAATAATTATTATTATTATTATTATTATTGCTATTGTTACTGTTTCGTTTGGATCTGGATAATCTCGTCTCGGTCCACACCTGCTGTTGGGAAACCAGGCCAGGACTAGTAGAACCAGGTTAACCGTTCCTCAGCCCAACCCTTAGTCTCTGGGTGTTTCCTGAGTTGTCCTAGTTCTTGTCACATGCTAGTCACACCCGCAACGGTCATCTTTAATAACCACTTTCAGCACCTTTGTTAGAGACTTAGGATTGCGCCGCACCCAAAGGGAAACTGTGCTCTGTTTTCGAGAAGCTCACCTCACTGTTCTCATCATGGCTCCTTCTCATTGTCTGCCTGGAATTGTCTCGTTATGGTGATAACTATAATTTAAAGGATTAAAGATAAACTATAAGAAGAGGCGTGCGCAAGGGTTTATTTTTAATAGGACAAGGTTTGTAAACTATTTTATTTAGTTTATCTTGTTAGCTCTATTTTCTCTGCTTTTATGTCGCTCACTTATAAACTAAGGTTTTAGCTCAAGTGAGCTGTGTTTTAAAACAAATCAGCACAATCTTCCCAGCATTAGACAGACACCAGAGAGATCAGGGGTTGTAGTAGAATCAAGGGGGAAATTGAGCAGCTACCACTATATTAGACTGAACTCTCACCTTATAAAACAAGAACAAAAGACATCACAACAATTTTACTTTGAAATTAATCACAAAAATGACTCCAATTTTGGTTTTCATTTAAGAGTTGTTTAGTTTCTCATACTCCCCATGTTGTTGAGCACCATAATGTGAATCAGCCGTGACTCATGTTCCTCAGCCTAAACAAACAATAGTAACTACAGAGCTGAAGAGCTGATTGGTTATGAAAGCCTGGATAAACACCTTTTCTAGCAGGATAAAAGATGAAGGTCACGATGAAGGAATTGTTTGTTGGAGAGACAGAAGGATGCAAAGAAACTCCTAAAATAACACTCAGAATAACACACGACAACTATGCAAGCAATTGTTTGGGTGTACGAACCAGGCCAACGTAAATGGCTTAGGTAGCAAAGTCACGAAATGTAAATGTTTGTGGTTAGAGTTTGTGATTGTAAAAATGTCTGGACGTGAACCTGAGAGAAATTCTGTAGAGGGAGCCAGAGATTAGGGTGATGGGAGGAGGCCTTCCATCATTATAGACTTTATCACCAACGGTAAAATGACCAACTGCCAGTGAAAATATACAAAAAGGAGCTTAACAATAGTAGAACATGTTTAATAGTCAATTTTTTAAGAAGTCATTGAGAGAGTATCAACAATTTTGAACAGAAACAGATAAATGATTGTTTTTCAGTGGAAGTCTGGACGGAGCCACCAACATCTTGCATAGGTCTAACGTAGAACCATGTTCAGGATCCTCATCTTCTGACGTCTTCAAACAGAGCTACCACCTTCTTTAGAGCCAAGGAGTCCCGTCTCACCACAGATGATACATTTTCCACCTTGGCCATGGATCCTGCTGCTGCTTTGTAACTGTCCTCAACCAAAACAGGAGCTGCTGATGCTGAGGCATTACGTGTAGACAAGAATGGGAGAAAATGCTCCAAAACAGGCATGCCCGACTGAGAGAGACACACCCAACAGAACTTAAGGTGGTGTTTGATGCCAAAGCTGCTTCAACAAAGTGCTGAGAAAAAGCTGGGTAAACATTATGTACATGTTACCTCTTTTTTTTTTTTTTTTTTATAAACCGGCACAAAAAATGGACGAAAAATGTTTTTCACTAGGTCATTATGAGGCGCTTTACGTAAAACTTGGAGGAAACAAATGAATTCCTGCAATCCTGTCACATCCTGTAATAAAATCCTGTAGCATGACACAATGTAGAAAAACATTTCCACACTGCTTCCCCATTGTGGAAATGTCCCAAATGCATACAGGCCAGGGAGAACCTCAAAGTTCTCCCACTTATAAAAATACACATTATTGTTACGTGAATGCCTAGTCTTGTTTAGTGTAGTGTGCAGTGACATGTGCTATGTTATGCACACGTCGGCCACCGTTCTGCTCCTGGATCAGTGACTTCCTCATCAATAGGCCTTAGGCTGTGAGGATAGCGAAACTCTCATCAGCCCCACTCATCTGGAATGCTGCAGCGTTGTGTCCTAAGCCCTGCTCTCTTCACTCCCTTTTAGACACGACTGCTCTGCTCCACACCCCACAAACATGGTTGTAAAGTTTGTGGACAACAACACTATGGCGGGTGGCATACCCAACTGCAGAGAAGAGTTCTACGATCTGTCACCGTGATGCTCCAGGAATTAATTAATCCTGAACATCAACAAGGCCAAGGAGGTCCAGGGAGACTGAATACACTCCTCTCTGCCATACATGGGGGGGGGGGGGGGGGGGGGGGACAGCAGGTTCATGGGCATTCACGTTTCCACTGACTGCTGCTGGACTGTTAACACCTCCCACCTAGTGCAGAAAGCCCAAAAAATTATATATTTTTTTCTCAGGAAACTGAAAAGGACTGGACTTTCCACTAACCTGCTAAAAAAAAACTTTTTGCAGAACTACAATAGCAAGCATTTTGTGTCACAGCGTCATCTGCTCCACACACGGGACGCGACATCACTCCCTCTCCATTCGTTTCCTATGGAAGTTGCGTGATGTGCAGACAATTGTTTGCCCTCCTCCAACAGAGCGACCGGCGACATTCATGCGTGTGAAATTTTGAACCTGTACACATTGACGTTTCACACGCGGGCTTGCGACGCGACACAAGATGAAAGATGTTCACCTTTCCTCGGCGTCGCTTGGCACTGCAGCCATTTATCCTTGTGTGTAATAGAGGATGAACCCGGATGTATTTCTCTTTTGTAGAGTTGACATAAAAGCATGATTTCAGTCAATTCCGACAAAATCATGACTCTTCATCCTTGTCAGTCACGGACAGCTCTGAAAACCAACTAAACTTCTGGGAAACAAGTGATTCACCATCAGGATATGAAACGCTGTCAAGTCCCGTGTGTTGGGTCTTCACCACGGTGGCGAAGAAAGCCATTATTTGCTGTTGTTGGTCGCTCCCCATGTGTCGAGCCCATGACAGTGCGGAATGGGGGCTGCACAGCATAGGAAAGCAAGGATCTAGCAAAGGTGGTGAGGAAAGCAGAAGGGATTGTGGGACGGCGTCTACAAGATCCAGACATGGTTTATCCTGCACGTCCAGAAAAAGGGCCTGACGCATTGGCACTGATCCCATCCCACTTCTATCTGGTAAACGATTCAGGAACATTAGATTAAATCAAAAACACCGTCCTACCCAAAGCTATCATCCCCTGATGCAAATCAAATAAACTAACAGTCCAGTCTACCGTCTGTTGTTTTACAAACACGCTGCTGGCTCCACAGGTTCTTGATCCAACTGAGAATTGTTTGTACTGTCCCTCACATGCTAACGTCTATTTGCACACTTTTAGCTTCTCAGGGAGTGTTTGTTTGGACGTCCATGCTAATGGCACAGTTGAGTTGAAGATCTAAGTTTCCGATAATGATTATTTGCACACTTGAACTTATCTGGGAAGGTTTGTCTGATACACATTCAATTGCACAGTATTTTACGTCATCCTGTAAACTGACTGCTACCTGTCTTTTTGACTTAAACATCAACAAACGTAAACATTTTGTTTTTTGCTAATAATTTGCACACTTTTTATCTTCTCAGAAAGTGTTGTCAGTGCATTCAACTCAAACATTATGTCTTGTTATGTGTCTCTGTGTTATGTGTTAATTCTGAGCCAGTGTCTCACCAAAGCGTTTTCATGGTAACAATGACTATAAAGATTATTGATTCTTGAATCTTTAGGAGGTTAGCGCATACTTCTTCTATTGCTCACAGAGCAACACCCTCTCCACACACGCCATCACATTCCTGTCCCTCAGTGATCGCACTCAAACTTTAAATTGGAAGAGATTGGACACACAGAAAAAAAAGAACATTGTTCATTCTCTGTTAGCCTCAATTATGTGCAATCATTTTATTTTGAAACAGGGTTTTCTTGCTACACAAGCTTCAGTTTCAATGTGATAATTAGAGGCACCCGGTAAGTTAAGTAGGACACAGCGCTCTATAGCAGAACCCGGATCCAGAAAGAATGACAGCATTATGAGCATCATGACTGTTTAATTAAGGAGCCTTTTGAAGGCTGCTTCATTAAGCAAAACAAGAATGTAAGCAGGACTAAAACTAAAGGAGAGTACTGGTCCGTCAGCTCAGCTGCCTCCACCCTTGGTGACTTTCATATGAGTGACGGTAAAGGTTTAAAAGAAGTCAATCATAGATGATGCAGCCTTTATTTTGCTTTAGTCTTTGGCATTTAATTACAAGTCGTCTCTTTGATTAGATGCTTCTAGAGATGGCCTACAGAGGCTTGGATCACACCTTAGTTTCCTGATGTGAATCATTAACTCTGAGTTTCATAGAAGCCTATTTATTAAAGCACCACCATTTCTAAAAGCCTATCATCGTTATAGTATTTCTGAAAATTAGCACTGAGATATTAATTATATATGACTCCTGTTTGCAAAGTAGAAACTGCAATGAGAATTATGTGGCGGGTTAATTTTCACGTTGCATCAACCCATATACTGTTACAGGTGCCACAAGTCATTATTTTATCACAAACAAGCCTTTAACTAAATATTTAGCCACAGATAAATATTTAGACATTTAGCTAAATATTCAAGCATTTAACAAAATATGCAAATATTAATGTCCGTCCATTGTCTATACCTGCTTATCCATGCAGGGTGACAGGGAGGCTGGCTTCTATCTCCATCAGAACCACAAAAAGTTACAAAAGGAAAAAGTAGGAAATGGATCAAAGATAAATGAAAACGATGAAGAGCCAGCAGATGTAAGGAAAACATTTCAAGGTTTGCAGATAAAATGAAACTAAATTATGCCTTAGAGGGCTTGATGAAGGATTTCTCCAGCTTTTCTTGTTTACTTCCAGCGATGTTCTGTCTCTGTTGCTATATCCTACATGTTATAGTAATCATGTAGTACTGTGTTTTGCTATGTGATGAAGTCATTAATGTAAAAATGTAATGATGACACAAAGTTTTTATGCCAATAATGAGACAATATTTTACCAAAGGTGTAATAAATTGACTGGCCATTGTGCTATTGGTGTGGCTATTCAAAAAACAGAATTGAATGGCTTTATAGATCCCATGGCCGCAGTTCTTGTCCTGAATTTTATCACACTGCAGCGAGTGCAAAGATAAACAACATTTCCAAAGCCACTAATTTATTTTCATTCCACATAAAAATTAAGAATTTATGCTCTGAGCAAATCATATTTGTAAAAATGCTGTACAGCTCTTTAGAATTGGTGAAGCATCTTAAAGTCTGACAGGGATGTTTATAAGATGCTGCTCCTTCATATCCAAAAGGGTTGTTTGAGGTGTTTTGGAGATTTTCCAGGAAAGCACCACTAGGAGGAGACTCTCGGGGAGTCCTAGGGCCGCCAGGAGGGACTAGAAATCCCTCCTGGCCCAGTAATCTCTTCAGATCCACCAGAATAAACTGAAAATCGTTGCCAGGGAAAGGGTTGTCTGGGTTTGCACTAATTAATAATAATTAATAATAAAACTGCTATCATACTGTCATTGGTTATCTTTAATGTCGTTTCTTTTTTCATCCCTGTGTCTCAAAGAAAAATGTCCTCAATGTAAAATGTGTTTGAGTTTTGATTATTTTACTCAGTATTGTTATCAAATTTAAACTTGACATACCACGACAACCACAGTTGTGACACCTAAAAGCAATCTGATTTTTAAGATGTTCAGGGGAAGCTTTTTTTACTTCTTTTCCCCTGTAGAATAAAGAGTTAATCACATTTCATCGCAAAACCATTAATATGATTAAAAGAACCTGCAAAAAGTGCAGTTGGGCTAAACCTGAGAATACCACAAACCACAAACCTGTTCATCTAGTGCTGGCCACTCCAACTTTGACTAATAAACTTTATACAAAGCTTATAATCATAGACTAGCCTTTTAAACAAGTAGGCAAAAGAAGGCTTGACAGGACAGGTTAGTTCATCTGGGCCGTCAGGATAATCTTCTGTCTGATTCAACAAAGAACTGAGCAAAAGCTGAGAATATTTATGGACATGTCATCTGTTAGTTTTTATAAACGGCCGTGATTAATGGATGAAGAAACATTTTCATCTGGTCATTCTGAGGCACCAAAGCGCAAAACTTTGAACAAACAGATGAATTAAATCCAGTAACATGAGAAAATGCTGAAGAAGGGAAGCACTGTGGAAATGTGTAGGCTTACAGGTCAGGGAGTATCTGAAAGGTGTCGGACTTATAAAACCACGTTATTGTTACATGGAGGCCGGGTTCGGTTAATGTAGTGTGCTGCACACCACGGACAAAAAGAGAACTGGCATCGAGCGCAGGTGAATTAAAGTTTATAATTCACCCTTCAGTCCCTTTGGCTTGCGAGGGCGTACTTCGTCCACCAATCGCAGAGCAACACCCTCCACAGACACGAGTTTCTATTTCAAATGTTAATTAGAGGCCCCAGAGAAGATAAAATAAACAAGCAGAAATGTCCCTAAAGTAGGGCGTAGCACACTGTGACAGACCCAGGAAGCATAAATAATGGGTTATGAGCTCTCAATGACTAAAGTGTTCTAATTAAGGTGCCTTGTGAGTTTCACTAAGCGGGAATTTTTTTTGTTATACTGTGAGTTCCTCTAAGTTCCGTCAGCTGAGCTGCCTCCGCCCTGCATGACTTTCATATGAGTGACGGTAAAGGTTTATTAGAAGTCAGTCATAGAGACAATGATGTCTTTATCTTTGCTTTGGTCTTTGGCATTAAATACAAGTCGTCTCTTTGATCAGATGCTTCTGGAGATGGCCTAGAGAGGCTTGTATTGCATCTTTAGTTTGTCGCTGTGAATCAGTAACTGTTCTGGGTTTCACAAAAGCCTATTTATTAAATCTGAACAAATTCCAAAAGGCTGTCATTGGTATAGAATTACTGATAGTTGCCATGAGGATATAGGATTACATAGGACACCATTTTTGCAACGTACAAACAGCAGCATTTTGTCAAATGTATCATGTGGTGATGTGACTTTTTAAGTGCTACAAGTCATTTTTTTACCACACAAAAAGTTTGATAAATGTTTATAGAAATACAATTAAAAAAACATTCAAACATTTGGCAAAATCCGTCAATCAGTCTACCTCAAGTTGAGGAGTTTATTAGATTAGATTAGATTAGATTCAACTTTATTGTCATTACACAGGTACAGGTACAAAGCAACAAAATGCAGTTTAGGTCTAACCAGAAGTGCAATAGCAGCAAGTGCAGGATAAACTATGGTTCCATAAGTACAGGACATGGATTTATTACTGAATAAATATAGAGATGGATACTATTATAGACAGAATTTTACTGATAGATTTGTCCTATGAGTATAATATATAGATAACTAGTATTGCGAACTAAATTTACAGCTGGATATGTACCGAATGTTGTTATGCAGGTCACGGGTGATGGTTAAGCTCAGATAAGGTGAGGAGCTGTGTTATCCGAGGGAAGTTCAAACTAGAGCTGCTGCTTCTCTGCATCAAAATGTTCCAGTTTAGGTGGTTTTGGTATCTGATCAGAATGCCGCTTGGTTTTCTTTTCCAGATGTGACCCTGTGGGAGTAGAATCAGGATCTGCTGGAGGGACTATATATTCCACCTGGCCTGGGAACGCCTTGGGACATTCATCCACCAGAATGAGATGGAGGATGTGGCTGAGGAGAAGGCGGTCAGGGTTTTGCTTTCTCTTCCAACCAAAATGATCCTGGCCAGGCAAAGCAGCCTCCTCATACTACCACCACTATGTTTGAATAAATGATCTTCCTTTTTTGAAATCCTGTGGATTTCATACAGCATGGTATCATGACACAGCTATTAAAACACTTTATCTACAAAAATATGTTCCCAAAAATCTTGGGTATATGTTTTTTTGGTAAATGTCTCTTTTATGTTTGCAATCATAAACACTGACCTATAAAAAAGCCCAATGAGGCCCGCAGTGCTTGATGTTGTTTTCGGCTTCTTTGTGACTTTCCAGCCGAGTCATCAATGCATTCTTGGAATTCTGGTAAATTCCCACTCTTGAAAGAGTTCTCCCCTGTGCCACGTTTTCTGGATTTGTGGAAAATGCCTCTGGTTGTGGTTTGCTTTTACATCCCAGACCCCATTACTAGTTGCAGATTGACAGATCTCAGTTAACTCAAGTGTGAGCCACCAGAATTGACAAAGAATGCTGGATAGGGGTTTAAACATTTTCAGAAAGAACAGAGCGAAAGTGCAGTTGCCTCCAATTTCAGCCTCTTTGTCATCCACAATTTCAGTAACTGGGGCATAATGTGATGCTTTTTGAAATATTTGAACCTTATTATTTTATAGGAAACATGGATGACACTTTGATTATACAGGCCTAGCAGTCTTTGGGTCAGGGCACTCCTTGTGTAACTGAAAACATAAATGTAGTCAACTGCCATCAAATCCTGTTTTATCAAAGAGGTCAATTCTATTTTCATTCAGGGCTATATAGATAGTTGTGTTTTTTATTTTTTGTTATTATTCAGGTTATCTTTGTCTGATATTCAATATTATTTGATGACCCAAAACAATTAGCCTTGAAATATTTGCAAGACAGAAGAAATCTGTGAGGAGAGAAGCACTTTTTCATAGCCCTGTATTCTCATTAGGTCCTACCTGAACCAGTGTCAGAAAGAGGAATCTTCTGCAAAATCAGATATTGACCAGGTACAGCAAAATGCAACAAGGGAGAGCCTTGAAGATGGGACATAAAGCCGGGCATACACTGTACGATTTGTTACCCTTTTTGAGCCGATTCTTCAGTCGTGTGAGAATTTTCTGTCCAGGTTTCAGCTTCATCGTGCATCCTGAATCGTGTAGTAAACAGGGGGTACCGAGGGGCGATTTGCCTCTCATGACCACCTCCCAATCAGGAATCATGCGATTGAATGAAAATCAAACATGTTTGAAATTCATTCAGCCTTCGTGAGTGATCGTGAGTGATCGTGAGTGATCGTGAGCAATCGTGAGCGTATCCTGCTGTTGAAGCAGAACTACGAGCTTCTACAAGCCGATTTCCCTCAACCTCGTGCTCTGCACATGTGTAAACAAAGGAATTCTTCTTCTCAGACAAAAACATAGGCGTGTAGAGAAGCATGGTGAAGGTACGTGTGAGTACCCCATTTACACTACCACTTTTTAACCGTGCCGAGACCAGTCCGAGCTCGGTAACCGAGATAACTATCGAGTGTAAATGGAACTCAAACTGAACTGAACCGAGCCAGACACAACTGGACCGCGCTAAATGCAGACCGGTTCCATAGGTGTGCTCAGCCCGGTTTTTCCTTATCTCGGTTCTCTGATAACGAAGAGCGCATGAGCAGACCGCGTCATCTCCTTACAGTCAGCTGACATTTCAGACATTCATAAAAATATTAGCTTCCCTACGGTGACACATGATTTTCAGTGATGATTCTGCTTAGCAGTGTGATGAAGCTCAGCGTCTGTCGTTGTTTCCTGCGTCTGTAAATCCTGATTAGACGTTTGTTTGTCTTATCCACTTCCCAAAAGCTGACTATGTCAAGTAAATTCACCAAAAGTTGCCGTCTTCGTCTGATACGCCGCAAACAACGAAATATCACAATAACAATCAAGCATAACTTCCTGAATGTTACGATCGCCACCATTTTTATTTGCTTGATTCCCTCCTTCAATCCTAGAGAGCAGTAGTACCGTGGATCGTCACTAGGAGGCGAGGAACCAAGGAACCGAGATAGCGTGATGTGTAAACGGTCGTCAGAACCAAACTCGGCTTGGTTAACTGATCCAAGCTCGGACCGAGCTCTGCATGGATCGGTTAAACAAGGGTAGTGTAAATGGGGCAATGGAGTCAAACTACGGAGGAGCAACTCGTATAATTGCCAACCGTTCTATAATCGTTCTAGTGAGCCTCATATTTAACAGTGAGCATTGACACTTCTGTCTTTTTCTTCTTCTACTGTTTACGTTTAGCTTCCGGATAGACGACTCCGACAAGCGCCATCTCTCTGCGGGGCTGAGTCCCACATGTGGTATCACAAGTACCACGACTGAAAATATCATACAGTGTATGCCCAACTTAAGTGACTAAACTGGGGACCTTTGGCCTGTACATTTTGAAGAGGCTAAGTAATAGCATAACTTTCCATAAATACAAGCTACTCCCACCCAGATACTGACCAGCTTCTAGCCTCTGCACCTGAAACTCACATCAGGTGTCACAGCAAAAAACTAAAATAAAAAGACGAGCAGTCTCATCAGTCAACACATGCGATTGGCCCCAGGGCAAATTTCAGTTACAGTAAGAGAGCAAAGCAGGTTCAGCTGGTTGAGAGAACAATTACTTAACAATGCTAAATCAGTTACATAAACATGTGAACTGAATAAATTGACTATGAGGAAGCTTGTGCAATTTATTCCAAAGAAATTCTTTACACTTGTATAATAAGAATATTGAAATTATTTTATGTTCCAGCCCTAGCCTTTACAGTGGCTTTAGAAACAGTTTGATTTTGTTTTCAGAGTAAACTTTTTCCTGCTTTATCTCCTGGCCAACATTAAACCTTTTCATAATTGTTGCAACCTGATTCTTGCATTGATGTTACGGTGAGCCCTTCTTTGGTGCTCCCCTATCAATCAAAACACAAGAATTCTCATAAGATTTTGCTGGTGGCTAAAATCTTAGTGAACGTCAATACAAGTCTAATCTAATCTCCCTATTCACAGCATTAAGCAAAGGCTCTCAGCTCCTCATTGAATGCACATGCATATAACAATATAGAACACTTGTTCAAGATGCCACTGACACAAATTACCCAATTATTGTGCAGCTATGATTAACTGCCCATATGACCCTTATTAAAAACAACCACTACTTGCAAGTATATTGAAAAGACTTTTAGATAAGTCACCAGAGGCAATGCAGCCACAAAGTCAGACCGACAGGTATTAATTATCTGTCAGGTTGCAGAACGTTCCAGTCCTCCCTGTTCAGCCATTCTTGTAGGATGGTGTAATGAACAGCCCAACATTTTGACTTTTCCACTTGTAGCTTTGAGATCCTTTGTTTTGGACTACAAAACTGCTCACATTTTAGAACTGTAGTCAAACTGTAGACATTTTATTGTGGATACCAGTTCAAAATAGCTTGGTTTGTTTGCAGTTTGAGTGAACCAGAACATGCAGGAAAAAGTCAAATGTGCATGAGGAGAAAAGGTGCCAACTCTAGACAGAAGGTCCCAAAAAGCTTCCAAACTAGCAACTATCAACAATACTTATCACCTGGACTGCTGAGTAACCATTTTTAATCAATAAATGCATATTATTGTCAGGATTTGGGTTTTGTTTAGGCTGTTTGTTAATTTTGATTTATTAGTTAACTCTCCGGCCTTTTAAATCGGTTTTGATCTGGCCATAACCGAACCCATCGGCAGATAAGTACGTTGTTTTTTTTAAATTTTTTTTTTTTTTCTCTCTTTTTATTTTTTCCCACCATGACCCGACTACAGGAGGATCAGGCTATATGGGAGAGGGTTTTTGCTCAGGTGGAAGTGCTTCGAAGGCTGAGCAGAAAGCCTGAGGGGTTGGACACGGAGACGATCCGGGCGGAGATCCCGTTCATCCTCCGTGAAGAACATCATCCTCTGCCTATTCCCCGCCTGGTCCCGGCCTCACAACTTGGCCTGACAGCGCCCAGCTGGGTTTCCCCTGTGCCACCCAGCAGTAGTCCGGCTGCTGCATCACAAGCCACGGCCCCAGTCTGCGTGGGTGTGACGCACACCGCGCCGCCGGGCACAGAGGTTCCTGCCGCGCACGCCACGGCCAAAGTCTGCGTGGGTGCATGCACTGCTGCTGCCGGTGCGGAGATGGTGCATGTCGGAACATTGGGCACAGAGGTTCCTGTTGCACACGCCACGGCCCGAGTCTGCGTGGGTGTGCATGTTCCTAGACCTCTGGCCTTTGCTGATGTTCTGCCGCCAGTCTGCGACGCTTGGACCCAGGAGGGTCCGCAGCCGGCCCAAGACGCTGCAACCCAGAAGGGTCCGCAGCCGGCCCAAGACGCTGCAACCCAGGAGGATTCACCGTTGGTCTGCGACGTGGGAACCCAGGAGGATTCACCGTTGGTCTGCGACGTGGGAACCCAGGAGGGTCTGCCACTGGACCACGAGGAAGGGGTTCAGGCAAGCCCTCTTCCAGGCCGCAACTCTGGGGCTCGTCCAGGCGACAAGCGTCGTCGTGGTCCTCGTCCAGACGACAAGCGTCGTCGTGGCCCCCGTCCAGATGACAAGCGTCGTCGTGGCCCCCGTCCAGATGACAAGCATCGGGGGTCTCGGCGAGAAGACAAGCACCCAGAGCCCCATGGAGACTTGGAGATCCCTGGGCCTCTTCTAAAGCTCTTGCCCCCGCACCTTCGGCTAGACAGCCAACTTTCCAAGTGGCTGAACAGACTGTCTTTGTCGGAGGTGTTGGAGGGGCTCCTGCTGAGGTTCCTGGTTTATAAGATACTGCCTAAACCTGAAGCCTGTAGCCCGGGGCCTCCTGAACCTGAAGCCTGTAGCCCGGGGCCTCCTGAACCTGAAGCCTGTAGCCCGGGGCCTCCTGAACCTGAAGCCTATAGCCCGGGGCCTCCTGAACCTGTAGCCTGTAGCCAGGCCCCCGTCTGAACCTGTAGCCTGTAGCCAGGCCCCGTCTGAACCTGTAGCCTGTAGCCAGGCGCCTCCTGAACCTGTAGCCTGTAGCCAGGCGCCTCCTGAACATGTAGCCTGTAGCGAGGCGCCTCCTGAACCTGAAGCCTGTAGCGAGGCGCCTCCTGAACCTGAAGCCTGTAGCGAGGCGCCTCCTGAACCTGAAGCCTGTAGCCATGCGCCTCCTGAACCCGTAGCCTGTAGCCAGGCGCCTCCTGAACCTGTAGCCAGGCGCCTCCTGAACCTGTAGCCTGTAGCCAGGCGCCTCCTGAACCTGTAGCCTGTAGCCAGGCGCCTCCTGAACCTGAAGCCTGTAGCGAGGTGCCTCTTCTAGCTTATAGTCCGGCGCCGTCTCCAGCCTTTAGTCCGGCGCCAGGTTCTGCTCTTTCTCTCTCCAGTGTCGGTTCCTGAAGGTCCTGTTCCGCCGCCGGCCTCCGAGGTTGCTGGTCCGCCGCCGGCCTCCGAGGTTGCTGCTCCGCCACCGGCCGCCGGACATCTTTGTCAACCGGGGCCGTCCTACAGGACACCCGCGGTATTACCCGTCTTACAGGGGTCGTCCTTCGGGACGTCCGCCGGAGAACCTGACACGCCTAGGCTGTCCACCGGAGAACCTGACACGCCGAGGGCGTCCTTCGGGACATCCGCCGGAGAACCTGACACGCCTAGGCCGTCCGCCGGAGAACCTGACACGCCTAGGCCGTCCGCCGGAGAACCTGACACGCCTAGGCCGTCCGCCGGAGAACCTGACACGCCTAGACCGTCCGCCGGAGAACCTGACACGCCGAGGCCGTCCTTCGGGACGTCCGCCGGAGAACCTGACACGCCGAGGCCGTCCTTCGAGACGTCCGCCGTAGAACCTGACACGCCGAGGCCGTCCTTTGGGACGTCCACCGGAGGACTTGACTCGTCGTGGGTTGTTTAGTTTGTATTTGGACATTTGTTTTACTCTAGCCCTCCGTCCTGCACCTCCCTCCACCCGCCCAGTCTAGTCTGTTTTTGTTTATCATTTGTCTTGTGTAAGGACGTCTGGTATCCGTCTTGAAGGGAGGGGCTCTGTCAGGATTTGGGTTTTGTTTTGGCTGTTTGTTAATTTTGATTTATTAGTTAACTCTCCGGCCTTTTAAATCGGTTTTGGGTTCTTTCTTGTTTGGTTTCTATTATAGCTTGTGTTTTGTTTAGTCTTAGGTTTAGGTTCTGTTTTGGTTTATGGAGTAGTTTGTTAAGTCACTTGGCCTGCTCAGTTCACTTCTTTGTATCCAGCCTTTAATCAGTCACTCAGTTCACCTGCCAGCTATCTGCCAGCTCACCTCCTAGTCAACACCCTGTCACTCCTCTTCTCCAGTCTCCATCCAATCAGTGTCAGTTTTCTTCCAGTCACTTCCTTGTTCCTGACAAACTCCACCCATGTCAGTAATTAGTCTTCACTCCTGTTCACCTGCTCACTCCCCTATATAGTCCTGCCACAAACCTCTGCAATTTGCCAGATCAATTCAAACCACATGGTGAGTCTTATCCAGCGTTTTATTTCTGATAGCCCTGTTAATACCGACCCGATTGCCTTTTTGACTCTGAGCCAGCCTGATCCCTAAACCTGATTTTCTTGCCCTGAATGATTGCTTACCTGTTTTTCCTGACCTGGACCTGCCTTGTGATATTCTGAGTTTGCCTTATCCTTGTCTGTACTTCTGCCTATTTTGGACTGCCTTTAGTGTACCGGATTTTGGACTGCCCTTTTGATCATTGAGTCTGCCTGTCCCTGTTTTATTATTAAATCCGTTTTTTTGCTTAAAACCTCTCTTGTCTGGCTGAATACTGGGTCCTCTGTCTCTGGTTCGTGACAATTATAAAGGCATTATCAGATTAAATTACTTTGTGCCCCTTTTGTGTGAGGATGTTGTTTAGTAAAGTAAGACAAAAAAGGAAATCAAAACATTTGTGAAACCAAAATTTGAAGACACGGAATAAAACGACTGGGACTTTTGAATAAATTAATAATAATAATTTATTTAACTGCAAAAAACTTTTTGACAAACTTCTTTTTGAAGCTACAATAACATATATAAAAATATTTTGTTTATCTCTACAAATGTCAAAATTACTTATTATCATCCCATTTGCACACAATGTGCATAAAACATCCACCAGTGAAGGCATCATAATTCAAAGAATGTATTTTGATTCACAGCAATGGTTCGGGAGTAAAACATGTAAAACATTTGCCAACAAATTCTCTTAAATTTCCAAATGAAAAGTCATTACAAAATATGCTGATGATGGTTTCTTCACATTACGGTGAAAGCCAGCATACACACGGTAACCAGCAGAGCTATAGGGGAGAGACAAGAAGATAAAGGGAATTACTTTTTTATCTTCTTTTTCAAGATCCTGCAGCTTTAGAAAACAAACAACAAAAATTGTCATCAGCTTACCTGGCAGGAATGACTTTGTGGGTGTGACCAGAACAGCAGAGGAAGCAGAGGTGTCATTGGCCAGCAAATTGGAGATGTTAGCAGCAGGATCAGAAATGTTTACAAGAGGTGTCAGAACTTTGAAATCCGCTCTTCCAAACATCTCAGAACCTGAGAGAACATGTGAGAATTACAAAATTAGTTGTAATGTAAATGACTTTGCCTCAAAGTCTTTGAGTCTAGGTAACAGGTTATAAGTGCTCCTAGTGATTGCTTACTGGCATTGTAAGATCCAGTTGTAATTGATAACGAGTATTGGGTGCTTGCTCGGGAAGGTGTGTCTGGTAGTGCAGCTGTAAATGTACACTGGATTTTGCCATTGTTGACTCTGCCCCGCTGATTGCTTGAGTCCAATTTCTGTAGAGAGAAACAGTTTAATGAAGTAAAACTATGATGACATGAATCAGTTCTCAAATGTTCATAGAGACCTTGGGTCATAAAAACTGACTAAGGCACCCCTTCCCACCAACTCTTCCTGTGAAGCGCATAACTCACCTTTGTCCTATTAAGCACTGAATTATCAATGGTACCAGTTAGGTATCCGACAGCACCGTTGTTGTTTACACAGATGTAGGCTCTGTGACTGCCAGCCTGTAGAACCATATAACGTGATATTAGTTAGACATGTTTAGATTTCATGCTGCTTTCATCTACAACCACAAAAACATGCAATACCTGACTTGCAGCATTTGAGACGCCAGCAGCAATGTAGCCTCTAGTTTGTCCTGAGAGCTCAAAGTCAAAATTTTGGCCGCTTTGTCGCCTGGCAGACAGGAAAAAGCAATTGGCCCCTGTAGAGGGATCACACTCTGACGGTTCAGCTACACAGAGCTTGGTGGAACCACATTCTTCTTGGGAAACAGGTGCCTGCAAGGGTGGAGACATATTTTAAATCTTGTACTTTAAAAACTATAATAAAAGATGCAAGTTATCTTTTTCTTTAGTCATGTGGACCACCCTATGAGCCTCAGCAGTTTTGTAGAATGTATTCATACTGCATTTGAATTTCTGAGCAAAAAAGCTATATAACCAGGAGGGGAAAATGTTCTGTAATACTTGCAATATTTAGTAAAAGGGGCTAACTTTACACATCGGCATGTCCCATCAGGAACACATGATTAGAATATTTTTGAACCTTTTGAAGGAGGTTCGCCCTTTGATACGATGAAATGAGCACCAAACTGCTCAAACTGCTCCTTTTGGGGGTCACCAAACATTCATGCTGTTAATGTTTTTAATGCACAACCAACACTTGTTTCTACACGTTTTGGACCTACTCTGCGTTGTAGTTTGAACCTTATTTTTTTTTTTCTGTTTCAGCTGTTTCTCCCGTTTCAGGGAGACAGCTCAACTCACACGTGAAAACAGCACAAACATAGATAGAGACAGATAGACAGATTTAGTGGTGTAAAAACTAAGCAACACTTTTTGAACCCTTTCTGTTCAGGAGTGTCATAACTTTTGATAACATCATCCAAGGGTGGAGTCCATTAATCCTTCCTGTCTCTCTGCACTTCAGCACAACGCAGCTAATGTGTTTTAAAGGTAACAATTAAAGCTCATTAATTGATGAGAAGCCCCATGGCAACTGTGATGTTTGTTCTCCTTAAGGCCTTCAAAAAGAACATTGTAGTAGCTAATGAGTCTGGTAAGGGATTTAAAAAGACCACAAAAGACTTTGAAATTAGATATTCTCCTGTATTTAATTTGGGGATAATTAAAATAACTGGCAGCATGCCTAGGTCTTGCTGCCAGTTAGTTTAACTTCAATGGGAGATGTGCCCGGATGAAAAAAAAATTCCCTGAGAAAAAACATGAAGGCCAGATCAAAATTTGCCTTGTAGGACCACAACCAGACGAGTTCACTATGAATTGTAATGTGTAACATTTGCCAATAATTCTCTGTATTCATGCATTCCTTACAACAAGTTGGGGTATGATGGTTATTGACGGTCCCGCTGGTGTTGCGTTGATAGATGGTGCTGCCGTGGTCGCGTTGTTAGATGGTGCTGCTGTGGTTGCGTTGTTAGATGGTGCTGCTGTGGTTGCGTTGTTAGATGGTGCTGCTGTGGTTGCGTTGTTAGATGGTGCTGCCGTGGTTGCGTTGTTAGATGGTGCTGCCGTGGTTGCGTTGTTAGATGGTGCTGCTGTGGTTGCGTTGTTAGATGGTGCTGCTGTGGTTAGATTGTTTCCTGCGGCTGTTGGTGATGGGGTTGTTGTGTTAGGGCTGATCACATTGGTGACAGTGATGTTAGGGTTTCCCAGGTCTACTGGGTCGGTTTTTATTACAGGTGTTGCAGCTCCCAGGGATTCATCAGCTGAGTGTGGAAGCACATGGTTTTTAGGAACATTAAAATATATTTTTTTCACTCTTGTGAAAATGTTATATTTTCTTGGGAAGTCATTGTGAGATCTAGTTTACTTTCATTAAAATCTCCTGTGGAAACTGAAAGCCTGATGCCTGTCGTTCGGGTCCTTGGATCTGGAACTGTGGCAAGAAAGCTGCACTGAATTCGTTTGCCTGTGATTTTGCCCTTCACAGAGTTCACACTGAGCTGCAGAGCAGACAGTTAGAAAATTATTTTTTAGAAAGTTAAGCAGCTGAGCTTTTTCACAGAAAAGTCAGAATTTCAAAAGGCTATGAACTCATTACATAGCTGCCATTGGTCTTTGCTGTTTTGTTGTTCATAAATCCTTAAGTAGAACTCACCTCTGAAGGAGTAAGCACACCATTCTTGAGGAGCGCACCAATGAATTGGACTCGACCTTTGCTCTTTGCACAGATATAGGTCGGATCTCCCTGTAGGAATGCAATTGGTAAAGTAAATGGTCCCATGAGAAACAAAATTACAGTAAAACAACGTGCTTGGGCTGTTAGTGCTTCTGTCTTTATGTACGTTGATTACAATGAAATACCTTTGTATTGCCATCTGTTATAGTTGCTGCTATGTAGCCATCTGACTCCCCTGAGAGTTCAAAAAAAAAATTCTGACCACTTTGCCGCTTGGCACCAAGGAAGAAGCAGGATACTGTTGCAGAGGGATCACACTTAGGGGGCTCAGCTACACACAGCTGGTCAGATCCACACTGAGTTCTATCAATGTCTGTCTGCAAAAAACACAGGGGTCATCACAGTGGATGGAATGGTTTACAGTTTAAGCAGCAAAATCATCTATAGGTTCCAACTCTCCTCATTGGTACTGTTTTTAAATTGTTCACTTACCTCAAGAGTTTGCACTGTGTTGTTTGGTGACACTGCAGGAGGTTGTGTTGATCCAGTTGTGGACATATTTTCAGTAGCAGCAGTTGTCACAGTGTTTTCTGCTGTAATTGTCATGCCGCTAGTCGGTGTTGTGGACATATCGGGACTTGTCGCTGTGTTTTCTGCAATAGTTGTCATGTCGCCATTTGGTGTTGTGGACATAGCGGGACTTGTCGCTGTGTTTTCTGCAATAGTTGTCATGTCGCCATTTGGTGTTGTGGACATAGCGGGACTTGTCGCTGTGTTTTCTGCTGTAGTTGTCATGTCGCCATTTGGTGTTGTGGACATAGCGGGGCTTGTTGCTGTGTTTTCTGCAATAGTTGTCATGTCGCCATTTGGTGTTGTGGACATAGCGGGACTTGTTGCTGTGTTTTCTGCAATAGTTGTCATGTCGCCATTTGGTGTTGTGGACATAGCGGGACTTGTCGCTGTGTTTTCTGCTATAGTTGTCATGTCGCCATTTGGTGTTGTGGACATAGCGAAACTTGTCGCTGTGTTTTCTGCTGTAGTTGTCATGCCGCTAGTCAGTGTTGTGGACATAGCGGACTTGTTGCTGTGTTTTCTGCTGTAGTTGTCATGTCGCCATTTGGTGTTGTGGACATAGCGGAACTTGTCGCTGTGTTTTCTGCTGTAGTTGTCATGTCGCCATTTGGTGTTGTGGACATAGCGGGACTTGTCGCTGTGTTTTCTGCTGTAGTTAGTCATGTCGCCATTTGGTGTTGTGGACATAGCGGGACTTGTCGCTGTGTTTTCTGCCGTAGTTGTCATGTCGCCATTTGGTGTTGTGGACATAGCGGGACTTGTCGCTGTGTTTTCTGCCGTAGTTGTCATGTCGCCATTTGGTGTTGTGGAAATAGCGGGACTTGTCGCTGTGTTTTCTGCCGTAGTCGTCATGTCGCCATTTGGTGTTGTGGACATAGCGGGACTTGTCGCTGTGTTTTCTGCCGTAGTCGTCATGTCGCCATTTGGTGTTGTGGACATAGCGGGACTTGTCGCTGTGTTTTCTGCCGTAGTCGTCATGTCGCCATTTGGTGTTGTGGACATAGCGGGACTTGTCGCTGTGTTTTCTGCCGTAGTCGTCATGTCGCCATTTGGTGTTGTGGACATAGCGGGACTTGTCGCTGTGTTTTCTGCCGTAGTCGTCATGTCGCCATTTGGTGTTGTGGACATAGCGGGACTTGTCGCTGTGTTTTTCTGCCGTAGTCGTCATGTCGCCATTTGGTGTTGTGGAAATAGCGGGACTTGTCGCTGTGTTTTCTGCCGTAGTCGTCATGTCGCCATTTGGTGTTGTGGACATAGCGGGGCTTGTCACTGTGTTTTCTGCCGTAGTCGTCATGTCGCCATTTGGTGTTGTGGACATAGCGGGGCTTGTCACTGTGTTTTCTGCCGTAGTCGTCATGTCGCCATTTGGTGTTGTGGACATAGCGGGGCTTGTCGCTGTGTTTTCTGCCGTAGTTGTCATGTCGCCATTTGGTGTTGTGGAAATAGCGGGACTTGTCGCTGTGTTTTTTGCCGTAGTTGTCATGTCGCCATTTGGTGTTGTGGAAATAGCGGGACTTGTCGCTGTGTTTTCTGCCATAGTTGTCATGTCGCCATTTGGTGTTGTGGACATAGCGGGACTTGTCGCTGTGTTTTCTGCTGTAGTTGTCATGTCGCCATTTGGTGTTGTGGACATAGCGGGACTTGTCGCTGTGTTTTCTGCTGTAGTTGTCATGTCGCTAGTCGGTGTTGTGGACATAGCGGGACTTGTCACTGTGTTTTCTGCCATAGTTGTCGTGCCGCTATTTGATGTTGTCGACATAGTGGTACTTGTCATCGTGCTTTCTGCCATATGTGTGGTGGTTGCTTCTGTGCCCATAAATCTCCACGACAGTGTCACCAACAGAACACAGAGGATAAGTCCTTTATCCATGCCTAGAGAAAAGGTTGAGATAATTAAGTTGTTTTTTAAAGGAAAATGTCAATACACTTAGATGGGAGGCAGGAAGATTTATGAAACTTTTTTTCATACAGACACACATTTTTGATATATAAAATATGTTACTATTTTAAATTACAACACAATTCATATTTAGTAGCCAAATAAACATCTTAAAAAACCTTCAATTTCTAAAAACAAATATTCTTCTTATGTGCATAAAACAACTTTACATAGATAGTTGACAAGTTGACAAGAAAACTATTTTTCTTTTGGGATTAAAATCCGACTTTACATTTCCTGTTTTAAGTAATATAGGCTTACTAAAATTATTTCCATTTCCTAAATGCCAGAACAATGAACTTGATCTTTTTTTATTTTTTTGAGTTTTTATCTTACTTTCTTTAAAGTCAGAAGTTTACATAACATAAGATCTTTAAACAATTTGGGAACCTGTTGGTGATTTGTGAGCATCAGATGGGGTAATTCCCAACGTCTAAATAAATTAAGTCTAACTTGTGGTTGAACTTTTAGGCAAAACTCACACATCTGCTTCTTGTGTGTAATCATAGTGACCTTTTTAAAAATATTACACAGAAATAGTATTTGTGGACCTCAAAAATCTGGTTAATGCTTGGGTACAATTATCTGAAGGTGCTACGTTCTTCTGTTAAAACAATCATAGTATGCACAAATGAACACCATGGGAATGTCCAATATGCAAGCTCTCCAACTTTAAAGGAAGGATATGAGACTATGTCCATTACTCCATAAGCAGTACAAAAACAGTTTACAGTTTGCAAATGCAGATAGAGTTAGGAATCCTTATTGTCAAGATGTGTTTTTTTGAGACAGACATCAGCTCCCAATGTCCACAAGTAGGGTTGTCAAAATAATCAGTAGTATAATATTTAAAGACACTAATTTGGCCGAGGGGTGGGTCTCTCTGCAGGTGTAGAAGCAGACTCCGAGGATGTTATCTTGTTCTCTCCTTTTCCTCTCCTCTATTTTTGTCACATTTTCTCCCTTTTAGCATTTTGTCTCATCTTTTTTTTCTCTTCTATCTTCCCATTTTTGTGTCCATTGAACATCAAATAGTCCCAGAATAAAATCTGACATATCTTTTTGCATATATAAATCACGCAGAGCAATATGGCGAAAGCAGTAATGGTACACTTGTGAAAGTAAAATCTGTTGGGCTCTCTCTGGCATTAAGACAGCAATAATTAATGCTACACTGCCAGACAGGACATGCAATTTGCGTCAAAACGGATCAATTCCCATTTGCACAAATTTTTGCTCTTCCTCCATTATGGCAATAACAGAGACAAGCTCAATGCAATCTACTGGATTGGAAAGATTTTGATCAATTTGTATGATTTGACTGAAATTGACTTTGTAAAGTTAAAGTGCCTTGAGATGTGTTGTGAATTGGTGCTATATTAATAAAATTAAACTTCAAAGTAATGTTTTGTCTAACTCAGGTTTGGCATTGTGAATCTGTTAAACACATGTACCGAATGTTGATCTAAATTAGTTAAAACAATTTAATCTCATTCGACAGTGTTTAAGATAAACGTTGGATCTCTGATTTAGATCTGCAGTGAACCAAGATTCACTGAATCATTCTTGTGATGGTTTTCAGCTATGCTTATATGCCCCTTTGTTTCTTTTCCGTGTATATAGTTCCTTAGCTTCTTTTTATCTAAATTTTGCTTGGTAGTTTAGATAAATTTCACGTGGCCACGTAGAGAGGATTTGTTGATTGTAATATAGTGTTAATTCAGACATTCTATAGTGATGTTCTCTGGATGTTCATTTATTCTTGTTAGGAAATTATTGTACTTGAACAGAAGTTGTTGTTCTATATGTGTGCAGAGTTTGCTGTTGAAAGAATGCTAGGGCTCGAATAACCCTTTTAACTATCGCCCTGATATCAGCTGTTTGGGCTGATATTCACTGGACAATACCTAACAGACCAAGGGTTATTTAATAAACAAATAACTTGCGTGATGGCACAGCAACTACTACAATTCCTACTACTAATAATAATAACAATTAATGTATTAGCTTTTTAGGCATATATATATATATATATATATATATATATATATATATATATATATATATATATATATATATATATATATATATGCCTAAAAAGCTAATACATTACATATATATATATATATATATATATATATATATATATATATATATATATATATATATATATATATATATATATATATATATATATCCAGCAAGCGGAAACTAGGAAGGAACGAGCATGGCCAGTGGTGTTACGTGAGCACGTCAGAATAATTGGCATATGGGACAACCAATAGATAAGGCGATATCCCCCGGAACTTGAGGGAAAGTGGGGGGTAAGAGCAGGACCAAAACGCTGACAAATCCCTGCCATCCGGACTGAACGGCAGAGGTTGGTTAGAGTTTTTCTAGGCCTCCATCTCCCACTGAGAATGATCCTTTTAACGTCCTTTTTGTGAACACATAATGTATTGACTACTTTCATGATGGAAGGATGATTTTACCCAGTATAACAAAATGTGTTTCTGAACAGGATTACCAACTACAGCTTTAATCTGATTTATTGTCAAATAGAAAAAAAAATGCATGTCTCTATTTAACTGGTGATTTAAATTTCAACTGTAATTTAAATATTTTTTAATATTGCTTAATAAAATAAGGTCTTTTCTTTTAATTAGAGAGAATTTGTTTTAGTTCTTACCTGTGAATGTTCTTGTCTTCATTGCAAATGATCGTTCCTTTGATACAAAATCTCTTTAGTTGTGTTCAAAGATATGATTTGCAGGTGGGATGTTTCTAATGCGATCTGGAGACTCCCAGGGAAAAATGTAAAACCTGTTCACTCTGTGTCACTATTTATCTTTAGAAGGAGGAGTCAAGACAACAAACGAGAACACTTTTTTGGGATGCTTCACCTGGTGGAGTGCAGCAAACTGCTTAATCTGTCTATCTATCTATCTATCTATCTATCTATCTATCTATCTATCTATCTATCTATCTATCTATCTATCTATCTATCTATCTATCTATCTATCTATCTATCTATCTATATATATATATATACACATTTATATGTGAATCCACCTGCATTCGCAAAATAATTTAGACAGGTGATTTAACAGTTTTGTTTAAGTATAATTATAAAAGCCAGCTGATCACTGAATGTCATCCAACAAACTATTGTGAAAAGCCTATGGTAGGAAAGCCCAATTTATACAACAGAAAATCAAGAACTAAAAAATACTGAAGAGATGTGTGGAAATTTCAGAATCTATAATTTTCCTCAAAATTATACTCTAAAACAATACTGTTTTATAAAGTTTAATGGCCCTTCCAGTAGATCCTCATACAAGTATAAACATGTTCTATTTTATATAAGCTTCGCCCTTTCAGGCTATCGTGAGTGAGTTTTTTGTGCAGTGTAACATGAAAACAAATTAGCCCACGGCCATCTGCTAAGGGTGCCCCACCCTAGACTCACTAAATGTAAGTTATGCGGAAACCAGATAATACATATTTTTCTTCAGCCAGACAAATATGTCTTCTAGAAAACAATGTCCAGCAGTACCCTTTTCCTTCTATGTCTGATATGAGGGACAGGCTGCATCATAAGATTTGACCTGTGTACCATCTGAGAGGGCTGCCTGGGTCCTCAGCATGAGGGTCTCAGCCTCCTTGGTCCTCCTGCCCCTTAGGAGAGCATCAATTCTGGCTGCTCAGCTGGCACTTAGGATGCTTTCTTGATAGCAGACCACTACCCTCTGAGCAAAGGCATCATTTGATTTTGGGCATCCAGGTCAGTGGCTGTACCCACCAAATTAAAGGCACCAGTAACCACTTGTGCAGTAAAAACAAAGAACTGAGATTTTCACCAAATTGACCTTTTCTAGTTGTTTATTTAATGTTTACACCCATGATGACCAGGCTTGTTAGACAACAGCCTGTCTCTTCTTCAAACCATGGTCAGGTGACCTGAGGATTTTGTGATCAATTCCATCAGTGTACCTTTCAGTCAGCTGTAGTGACATACAATATCAACTTAACTGGCCTTGGGCCTTTCCAAAAATGACAGAGGAGCTGCAGCTGTCAGTAGAGCAGATAAACAAGTTCTGCTGTTCTGGTGACGCCGTCCTGAACCCGTGCATATCCTAAGTGGTGTCGTCCGCTCGCATAACTGCCAGTAAACCCTGATTAAGAGGAACCTATGACTCAGCCTTTTGTCTTCAATTCTGGAGGAACTGAAGAAGGAAATGTTTTGAAGTCCAATCAGTTCAGATGTGCTCCTTAGCCCCCACTACTGGTCCTTGCTGGGGAATATGCAGGATAATGGCAGAGGAATCAGAGAGGCTTCTAAAGATCTGCCGACTCGAACTGAATTATAATGTAAACGGCGTGTATGTAAATGACACAATCCTGCCTGTGACTCCCAACGGTGACTACCAGCCCAGCAACTCACTGAACAAACAGCTCCCTGAGGAAAATGAGAATCCCTGGACCACTCTGGGTGCAAGACCAAAGCAACGAACCCCACATCTTGACAAAGGAAACTGGCCGATACTACAGAGAACTGTCCCAGGACAAGTGAAACAACAGCGGGCTGTTCCCACAACAAATGATAGGAGTAAGCCTGCTGGAAATGTTGGAATTCTGTTACGAAACGATTTGCTCCGCTCCAAGATGTGACCCAGGAGAATCATGACAACATTCAGAGGTACGTCAACAACCTTCACTCTAAGCTACCAGAGAAAAAACATGCCACAAGGCCAATGACCCTGATGTTATGCAATGGATCTGTAAATGGGATTAAACATTTCTGTAACAAGAAAAACACAGAGGTGTTGATTTATAACGACAGGAGCTGTGGCCTGGTGTCTGATGTATCAGACATCCTTCCAAGGGTCTTGAAAGAATGCCCGACCTTGGAAAATCTCATAATACAAGCTGAAGCCCTGGGCGACGTCACCCGGATAAGAAAATCAGAAGTACTGAAAGACGATTACATTCGTCTGTTGAACTTAGTTGATGGCCTTAATGTCAAGATGTTTCTCAGCGGCCCTCATTCACCCGTAAATTGTGGAGATGAGTTTTTTTGCAGAATTATGATGCTAAACAAATGGCTGGAAAAAACATGCAAACAAACAACTGTAACCTTCATAGACAACTTTAACATCTTCTGGGAGAGGAGACATCTGTTCAACAGATCCTCTTCTTCTCCACAAAGCCCAGAAGTTCCTTTTCTGGAATTTTCTCACAACATGAACAAAGTATTTAAGATTGGCCTAGAGATGACATCCTCTCCACATAGCCATTCTGCTGTGAATAAAACCAGCATTTTCCAAAGGCCTCAGAGCCTCAGATCCTCCTCTTCTACGTATCACGGAACATTCTGGTACTGAGGAACTCCAGATCACTTCTCTGTGATACACACCAGGCCTTAGCAGCAAGTTTATCAGACATGATAGTTTCCAGCATCAGCTTGGGCCTTTTACGGTAGATTATGGAATATCTATGATGATACGTGGCAGAAATAAGAAAAACAAAAGGATAAACAGGAACAAATACTTAAAATTCATAAACTGTCAGATGAAACCTGTCACAGAGACATCATCAACCACTAAGTCATATAAACTGGGTTTATTAAATATTAGATCTCTGTCAGGAAAATACCTTTTAATTAGTGACTTCATTATGGACAATAATCTTGATGTAATGTTTTTAACAGAAACATGGTTACATGCATTTGATGAAGAAGTTATTCTGTTAGAGTCAACTCCTCCAAACTACAATTTTCTTTGTGAGAGCAGACAGCAAAGGAAAGGTGGAGGAGTGGCAACATTGTTTAATTAAAAGGTGTTTTGGGGAAAATTTGACTCTTGAACATTTGGCTCTCCAGGTAAAGAGCCCGGTACAAACTATGTTTCTGAATGTTTACAGGCCTCCGAAGTCCAAATCAAACATTTTTAATGATCTTAATGACCTCCTATCTGTGATATGTGTTTTTTATCATTAATCATTGTGAGAGACTTCAACTTTCACATTGACAACCCTGAAGACAGAAGTGCAAAAGAACTGTGTGACACACTTAGAAACTTTGGTTTAACTCAACATGTTAAACAGCCAAACAGGAACACATAAACAGGAACACATTTGAGACCTGACCATCACTAAAGGTCTAAAGATTTCTAAGGTCAATGTAACTGATGTTGCCCTATCTGATAATTTTTTCTGTTACCTTTGAAAGCATAATTTCAATTCAATTCAATTCAATTCAATTTTATTTATATAGCGCCAAATCATGAAACATGTCATCTCAAGGCACTTTACAAAATCAAGTTCAATCATATTATACAGATTGGGTCAGATTATACAGATTGGTCAAAAATGTCCTATATAAGGAAACCAGTTGATTGCATCAAAGTCCCGACAAGCAGCATTCACTCCTGGGGAACCGTAGAGCCACAGGGAGAGTCGTCTGCATTGTACATGGCTTTGCTGCAATCGCTCATACTGAGCAAGCATGAAGCGACAGTGGGAAGAAAAACTCCCCATTAACGGGAAGGAAAACCTCCGGCAGAATCCGGGCTCAGTATGAACGGTCATCTGCCTCGACCGACTGGGGTTACAGAAGACAGAGCAGAGACACAACAAGAGAGACAAAAAAGCACAGAAGCACACATTGATCTAGTAATCTGTTCTACATTAGATGGTAGTAGCGGGTGAGCCGTCTTCTCTGGATGATGTCACAGTTAACAGAACGCCAGACCAGGTGTACCTACTATGAAGAAAAAGAGAGAGAGCAAAAAGTTAAAAGCTGAAATGACGACAGTCATTTCAATGTAATACAATGCAAAACTGGAGAACAGTAGACTGAAGAACAGTAGAAATCAGTAGAGTGAGAAAATTAGACCCTGTCTGATATGAGGGACAGGCTGTGACTCATGTAGCCAGAGGGACATCATAAGAAAACGCACCTTTAAGGACAATGCCATGGAAACTTTTATTCAAGTCTAAAGTCCTTCCACTGGTTCCCTGTATCTCAGAGAATAGACTTTAAAATCCTCCTGTTAGTCTATAAATCCCTGAATGGCCTAGCACCTAAATACATCACAGACTTGTTATCAGTCTATCAACCCTCCAGACCACTAAGGTCTTCTGGCTGCAGCCTGCTCTGCATACCTAGAACACGAACCAAACACGGAAAAGCAGCATTTATTTCCTATGCTCCACTTATCTGGAACAAACTTCCAGAAAACTGTAAAAGTGCGGAAAGCCTGAGTTCTTTTAAATCAAGATTAAAAACACATTTGTTTAAAATTGCCTTTGACTGTTCTTTATTGTTTCTACATTCTATCCCTACTTGCTTTTATTCTGTTTTATTTTCCTATATTTTTATCATGTAAAGCACTTTGCATTGTCTCTGTACTGAATTGTGCTAAATAAATAAATTTGCCTTGCCTTGCCTAAAGGATCTGATGCAACCACACTCTGACTATTGCACCCCTCAGTACTCAGTACTGGCCTGGATCGCCCTGACCAGCATCAGCAGCCTGCTGCAGCTTCCCGCCCTGCTTTTTCCAGCAGCCTCCTCATCTCAGCCACAGTAATTGTTCCCAGTGCAGCAACCTGTGACTCAGCAGTTCCCCAGCAGCCGTCAGCAGGCATTGTCCTGGACCAGGGATTTCCAAAGTGTGGTGCGACCCCCTAGTGGAGCTGCGCGGTGCGTGAGATGCAAAATGTACTGGTGGGCTGACAGTGTTTTTTTCCCCACACCATAAAGACGTGTAAATAAGCATTTCCTTTGTAAAGATTAATATCAAAAACTGTAAATTTAATGAATAAATAAAAATGTATTGTAATGATCCGTATTAGACTTTATTGCTAGGTGCTGTTGCACACTTACTGTTTCCTGAAGTTAGATTGCTTTGGGGTTGTACTGGAAGAAATGTGTGGTTTCCAGGGGAGGAGTGGTGGTTCAGGGGACTAGCAGGTTACTCTGTGAAATCAGTCCCGTTTCTGTTCGTCCTTGTTAGCAACAAAACATCTGTCTGGTGCTTGGGTGTCATAACGGAACATTACTGTATTCACACAAAAAAATATTTATTTAGAAGAAAGTTCCATTTTAAGATTAAATATGTGCATTGTGCTGTATATGCACAACTAACTTGTGGCCTCTATTTCAATCATTCTGGCAAATATGCTCAGTTGGCTGAAACCAGGAAAGCTGTCATGCAGGTGAGACATCTAAGGTTAAAGTTAGCGATGAAGGAGGAGAGGGAGTGAGGAATTGGAGGCAACAGAGGAGAGAATTGCAACTGATCCAGGAGAAGAAAACGAAAATGTCTCTCTTTCTCTCTCCTGACTTTACGTAGTGGGCCTGTTTACCTGCTGGATCCCAGCCAGCATACCTATGTGGGCCCCATATGGGATAAAGGAGGGCAGGCAATATGGGTCCCAAAAGGGTTTGTCCACGGTTTCCATGGTGGCCCTACATGGGTTTGCCCAAGTAAATTTTAATGGGCTCTGACTGGGTTTTCAGTGGGGCCCAGATGGTTTACTTACATGAGGCCCATCTGTGGCCCACTAGGGTGCTTTCAGGAATATTTACCTGGGCCCTAACTGGGTCTGAACTGAGATAGAATATGGGTAACAAGTGGGTTTGCTAGAGGTCTCCATGGTGGCCCTATGTGGGTTTCCCCCAGATCGATTTTAATGGCCTTTACTGGGATTTCAGAGGGGCCCAGATGGTTGGCTTATATGAAGTCCATGTATGGCCCATATATGTGCTTTCAGGAATGTTTACTGGGCCTTAATAGGAGTTCAACTGGGCAAGCATGGGTAACAAATGTGTATTTCCACATTTTCCATGATGGGCCCATATGCTTTAGCCCATATGGGTTTAACATGGTCTGACTGGGTTTTCAGGGGGAGCCAGATGCCTTGATCCTGTAGGAACAATGGGGTCATTCACACCCAACCTGGAAATGAATGACATTCCTAGATATGCAATCTTAAACAAACCAAAGTCCTAAAATGCTTTAGCACAAAACTTGTTAGAAAAAAAGAGAGAGATGAAAAATTTCTTTTGGTTAAGGCTTTTTATTTTGTAATTTCAAATATTGTTAGAAGTTATTTTTTACCACAGCAATTATTAGAACTTTGTTAACAAAGAGGAAATGGTGCCACAAGAATTGCGCTGGTAAACAAAAACAAAAAACTTGTTTACTAGCACGCACGCGCACACACACTGAACAATACTTTTGTATAACACATTGTTCAATAACTTACATGCCACATGCATGCTTAAACTTGAAAGCTCTCTTAAAACTGTCCATCTTGGAAGTCCTGCCCACCTGAATGTGAACTGGCAGCCTCCTTAGTCGCTCGAACCTTTCGATTTCCACCTCTGTCACGGGCTCCAGTAAACCACTTTGATAGTGCCTTTTCTGTATCTTTGTGGGTGATTCCGTGGATGGATCCATTTCTTTTAAGTGCTCCTATATGACAAGCATAGGTAGAAACTATATTAGTGTTTTACTTTTAGTACAGTGTAACATTAATAAGATTTGCATCTCCCCCTTTATGGTGCAAAAATGCTTGCAGACATCTGCCAAAATAAAAGCACTCTTGAGTCTTTAAAATACAATTTCAGCTATCAAAACTAAGCCAGTGAATGAATACTATGTGCATAAAACCAAAAATTGAAGTCAGTTTTTAACCTAAAAGATTACTAAAAATATAAAAAAAAGGCATAAAAAAATAAATTAATAAATGTGTAAGAAAAAAAAGTGAAAAGAAAAGTTACTCTGACCATAGAAACTGATATTTACCATGGACAACATCAAAGAGACGCAGGTCCCGGAACTTGTGTTTCCCATGTCGGCCAAAAAGGTTGAACTGCAATGCCAATTCATGGGACATGAGGAAACCATAGCTCGTCGTATTGCGTCATCTAAGGACGCTCCTCCAATTTCTGCAACCATGGCAACCTTAAGTATAATGACATTTACAAGACAACATTTGAAAATCATGATTTAATGTTAACTTTAATCTTAATTTTTAAGGAACAGAAATTTTACTTACAACTCCAGACATGAAGTCTGATTCACCCAGCTTCTCATTTATGCTCAGGACATCATTGATTGTACACATTGGAAAAACAGCTCCTTCAGGTGGTTCAACCAGTGGTGAAGCAGATTTCTGTCTCAGTAAGGTATTCAGCAACTGGCCATGTAGTTTTTGTGTTTCTCTGACCTCCTCAAGAAGAGTAACCAGTCGCGTAAACATAGCCTCTTCCAAGCTGGAGCTGCTCCTGCTCAATAAAGTCCCAGGACTTGTAGAAAGACTTGCAGGGGGGCTTCTCAGATTTGGAGCTGGTGTTGTGCTGGGGCTTCTCAGATTTGGAGCTGGTGTTGTGCTGGGGCTTCTCAGATTTGGAGCTGGTGTTGTGCTGGGGCTTCTCAGATTTGGAGCTGGTGATGTGCTGGGGCTTCTCAGATTTGGAGCTGGTGTGCTGGGGCTTTCCAGCGCAGAAGTTGCAATGGGGCTTCTCTTTCTGTGCACACCGAGACTATACACTTTTGAGGCAGATCCAATTGTGGTAAATTCCAAGGGAGGAGAAGGTGGAACTTCATTCTCCGAGGAGTCCACACTGTCTTCACTTGATGAAAATGTGCCCCATTTTTTGGAGGATCTGAAATGATAAAGCAGAATTTAACAAGTGTTAAAAGTTGGTAAAAAAGAAAAGGAAAAGGCTTAGCTCTAGTGAGCAATTTAACTATTTTAGGATTGTATTTCAAGTTCATTGTGAGAGAGATACAAAAACAAGATATAAACAAGTTGCAGAGGATAAGAAAAAGTTACAGCTGAGCCTATGAAAACCAATAGGGAGGACAGATAAAACAGTAATTAATCTAATTCATTTAAAGTAGGAATGTGGCAAGTCTACAGTAAAGTACACAAGCATTGGCATTTCTTCCTGAGTAGTTTTCAATTCTTACAAATATGTTGTTCCTTTAAGCCCTGAAGGATAAGGAGGAAATGTAAAGCAAGGAGAACCAAAAGGGGAAAGGAATTGAGCGCAGTTCAAATGACAACTAGGATGACAGAAGATTTAAAGTTGTATATTACATAAGCCTCTGTTCCACACTACCTTCTACGGCGCTTTTCTGGGATATCATTATCTGTTTGAAGATCCGATGTCGCTTCTGCCCTTGCAAGCTTTCGTCGTGCTTCTCCATAGTTGTCTTTAGAAAAGAAAAAAAAAGTATTAAACACAAGTGTAAATCTAAACCTCATGTTTAAAATTTTCATACAAGTAAATGTTTGTCACCTGCATTTCCAAGGGCACGCACATAGCATATCTTCCATGAAGCATCTGGCTGTAGTTGTTGCTTTACTGCTTTAGTGACATTTATACCAAGGCCTGCTGGCCAGAAGCACTGGACCTTGTTTTCATCTGTGAACCAACATGATGGGATAATATCCACCAACTTCTTTCCCTCTGTTGACTCTTCACTGAATTCCACAACGCTGAAGGACATGCTGGAAGTTTATATTAAGTCAATTAGTGGTCATGTAACTGAGGAAAGACAACATAGCCATCCCGCAAGGGAAGGGCTACAATTTTTTTTGTCAGGCTTGTCACCGGTACACCATAAAGATGGTCAGAAAGTTGCATCACAGTTCGGATTCCTAGACAAGATGAATCGATAGGGTATCTGCAGAAACAGTCTTGTTGTTCATAAAATTGACACACAGTGTACATGGCCCCAGATAACAACTGTATTATATTCCTTATTAAAGCAACTTTGCCCTCAACGTCAAAACAGTTATCTCCTACGCAGCATGATATGACAGTTCCCTCATGTCTGTACTGCCTGAACTGCATGCGAGCAGGAAAGTCTGGGAGAGTTGGACCACATGAATGTGGAATTTGAGCTTTAGTCTGTCTTCCATCTTCTCCCAGAATTGGCTTTTCTGCTAAACGCCGGATGATTTGTTGTAGAGGGTTTTGGGGTCTTCGTACAAGTCGCTTCAATGTCCCAAGATAATTTTCAAAGGGAAAACATGAAATATTGTCCAAGGCACCATATTTTCTGGCATCATCAGCTAAATGTATAAGACAGTGGGTATTGTAGACTAAGTGTTCTGTTCCATATAACTTTGTAAAAGTGGCAACATAACACTTCAACAGTTTTCCAGCATAGTCACAGTATTTACAACACAAAACAGGACTGAGAAGAATTCTCATTGCTATTGAGAGCAACAGAAAGTTGTTGTACATTTTGGCTGATAGTCGTCCTTGAAGAACCACTGGGCCAGTGTACAACAGAAATTGTCTGAATTCTGTTGCCTTCCATTGACTGTATTCCATCAGTGAACGTGGTTTTCTAGAAAAATTTCTTGGAAGGTGATCTCTGACTGATTTCAAGTGATTAGAAATAATGGAAATGGTAACTGCAGACAGACGACACCTTAAAGGTCCTTTGATCCACAAACATAACTTTTTTAACATGTCCTAAGCAAACTAGATGCATATAGTCAAGCACAAAGCTTGACACCATTCCTACGCCAAGCTGCTGCAAGGGTGAAACTCCATGATGGTGGTCTTCATCTGTCAAAAGTTCAAAAGTTTCATCTGTTCGTAGAGGTGCTTTACAATCAGGAAACACAACCCTGTTATCCATGTAAATTCCATGCTCTGCACAGCGTTCACAGGAACTGTAGCCAGAATGACCTTTGATACATTTCAAAAATGCACGAGCAGGTGCATCACAGATAAAGGCATCTGGCAGTGCAACATTAAAATGTTTTCCTCTGTAATTCAAACCGTCTCGAGTTACTTACCTTAGGTCTTCAATAAACTCTTTTAAGTATGTTGTGACAGAGTCAGGCTTGGCCACACCTGCATACAAGCCAATGATAAACACATTAGACTTTGGAAATTCCTTAATCATGGCCAAAATAGGCCACAATTCCATTTTTGAACTTTTGAAGAGTGGTAAGCCATCAATGTTCACCCGGAGAGTCAATGTATCAACGGAAAGATGAGAGTCATTTAACAGCTGTGAAGTTAGTGCCTTAGCCAGTCCAAAATGATAGTAAATACCATGTCCCATTTCTTTCACTTCAAAGGCTTTGGGAGTTTAAAAAAGACTTCTAGAATCCTTGGGTAAATCCAAACCATAGTGCGCTAAAATATGTAGCAGCTCTGTCAATGCACTGTGTGAGATATTTCGATTTGCTGCCCAATCAGCAAGCTTAATTTTAAGTTCTCGTGTGGGATCAGTTTCTTCAGAGGTGCTGTTCAAATCTATCTCAATGCTACTGGCAGTACGTTTTCTTGCAGCGAATGATTGTTCTTCATTTTCATCATCAAATTCTGTATCGGACTCTTTTTTGTTTTCACTCAAATGAACCTCAAAGTTCCACTCTTCACTGGGAATCTGGTTGTCCACTTCCGAAGCACAATCCAAATCAGAAAACGTGCCACTTTTGACCTTCAAGTCTTCCAAAAACTTTAAATGCTCAGAAACTTTGGCATTAATTCGTCTTCTTTTTGTCCGAGAACTACAATAGTATTCCATTCTTTTAATTCTGTAAAACACAAACAAAGCACACTTTCAGATGGCTATTTACTAAGAATGAGAGAATACTTGTCTAAGACTGAAATGTAACTTTGTCTTATATTACATATAAAATACTGTATTAAACACAACAATGATTAATCATAAGAATTTTACTATTAAATTCCTTCATGTTAGTTGTAATTTAAAACAAGGACAAATTGAGTTTTCAGGATGTAAAATTGGTATGGAATTAAAATTGATATTTCCCAAGAAGTGCAATAAACAACCCACCAATAAATAAAGACAACAGCCCTGAATCATAAAATAAATATCATGTCTTAGGTGTCACTTTTGGTCGTTCAGTTCTTATTCCTTCAGTTCTGGCTCGCCATCTAATTCTATGGATCCCGTCACTCCAACAGATGCTTGGAATCAGCCCGATGGCTATCCAATCCTGGTATCCTTTTTTATCGTGGACCACTGGTGTCGCTGATGCCTCTTCCTCCGCGTCAAGAGTCACCAAGTCTTATCTCAGAACAAAAAACCTGACCTGTAGGACAGGCCACATTCATTCATTTATTCTGTAAATTAAAATACTACAGGCCATAACTCCTTAATTAAAATAAATAACACAAATATGACCTATATATCAATTTAAATGAATTAACAAAAATAGGTAATTCTTATTTTAGTCTTACTTCAACAGTGTAAATGAAATAAAATACTCAAATTACCCTCTCCTTTCATACAATACACACACCACTTTCGATAAATGATATTCACAAATAATTGCATAGCAATTTATCTGAACTACCCTGACATGTTAAGACTTAGAAAATTCGTCAGCTCTGTTAGCTGAGTTCAATGATAGTTCATCCTGGCTGCTACACTAACGGCTAACGCATATGGTATCAACATTAGCAGTTAGCGGCTAATTAGCGCTGACGTTAGCACATGTTTATTCGGTGTTACATCGCTCAAAGTGCATATTAAACTCACCGCCGAGTATGCAACATCAAATATGAATCCTGGAATTTGCTTGCAAGGTTTTTTTCAACCGCTAAGTTTATGTATTAACTTTTTTTTCTTTTTCCGAAGCAGAGAGCCTCTCGTGCAACCGGAACATGTGTCCTCCTTCCAACTGTCTCTCAGAGCGCTGTGCGCAGCTGCAGTACTGAGACGCGCCCGTCTCTCTCTGCGCTGTACGGCTGAGTTAACCCCATAAATGCCAGCTCTCTCTCACACATTCAGACAAACTAAACAACAGGCTTTTACATCTAACAGCTTATGAAGCCTGGGCTACACAAAACTCTCTCTGGGCCGTCAGCTCCTGCCTTCACCTACACCTCTGTTCCAGTCCCGGCCTGCCTCTCTGGTTTCATCATCCACCTTCCTCTCTGGTTTCATCATCCACCTTCCTTTCGGTTGGCCCATGCGTATGTCATGTGGGTTCAATGTGGTCATCCCACATGGGCATCTAATTTTGGGCCCATGATACTGAAACCACATTGGCCCCACATAGGGTAGCCAATTTCTGTCCCATTCCCAGTTAGCCCACACAAAAAAGGACTAGGGCCTACATATCCATGCCCAGGTCCAACCCATATACGGTCAGCCCATTCTTATATCATGTGGGTTCAATGTGGTCAGCCCACATGGGCATCTCCTTTTGGGCCCATGATACTGAAACCACATTGGCCCCACATAGGGTTGCCCATTTCTGTCCCATGCCCAGTTAGCCTACACAAAAAAGGACTAGGGCCTACATATCCATGCCCAGGTCCAACCCATGTACGGTCAGCCCGTTCTTATATCATGTGGGTTCAATGTGGTCAGCCCACATGGGCTTCTCATTTTGGGCCCATGACACTGAAACCACATGGGCCCCACATAGGGTTGCCCATTTCTGTCCCATGCCCAGTTAGCCCACACAAAAAAGGACTAGGGCCTACATATCCATGCCCAGGTCCAACCCATGTACGGTCAGCCCGTTCTTATATCATGTGGGTTCAATGTGGTCAGCCCACATGGGCTTCTCATTTTGGGCCCATGACACTGAAACCACATGGGCCCCACATAGGGTTGCCCATTTCTGTCCCATGACCAGTTAGCCCACATTACTGCTGAATAGGGCCCATACATTTAGCCCAAATGGGCCAGCCCTTATTGGTCCCATTTTAGATTACCATATGGGTCTCATGCAGTTAGCCCACATAAAACCCATGCCCACTCATTACCCATGCAGCCCACAACAAACCCAAGTGGGACCCACCCATGCATGCTGGCTGGGATGTAACCGCTGTGATACAATCAGGAAATAACATTTTATTTCTCTGATTAATAACAGCTTTATGGAGCGCTCTGTTATTGTTACTCTGTGCTGCTCTGCCTAAGTTTCTTTCTCTCTCTCTCTCTCTCTCTTTCTCTCTCTCTCTCTCTCTCTCTCTCTCTTTCTCTCTCGCTCGTCATAGGACACAATTCAAATTAAACTTCTTCGTGTTTGTATCTTGCGGCGTAAATTGAAACCACCCAGGATCCTGTTGTGGATGTTGTGTGTAACTTTACAGGAATTTAATTCAAATTATGTTCTAATTTTATTTCCATAACTTTTGTTACAATGGTTGAGTTGTAACTGCAACTGTAATTTTTAACTTTTTTCTTATTTTTTTTTTTATTTTTTTTGAAGGTTGGGGGTGTGTCAACCCGGTTGGGACACGGAAGGGGGTGCGTGGCTAAAAAAGTTTGGGAACCGCTGTCCTGCACCAACCACCCGCATGAAGGATGGAGGAGACGGCCCGAGAAATGACTTCTATGGGAGAATGTATATGTTAATGACTCTGAGAACAAATGTTTTGAAATACAACAAACTTGTCCACGAAAACTTCAGCAATATTTGAATGTTCAAGAGCAGACTTTGGTGACGGACCAACACGTTTCAGCTTGTAGCCTTCTTCAGGGTCATTACAAATCACCACATCAGTTATCTGTATATAAGAAATACAATGCAGAAAAATTTCAAATAAACATATCATTTATTCACACATACATAAACTGACCAATCGGCATGCAGGGGGATGGAACTTGCTGACTGGTTAAACTAGTGCCCAATTAGGTTCCTGCTTGAAACACTTCAGTTTTAAATAGGGTTTATAATCCCACACTTGCAAAAGCACTTCACTCCCACAAAATTACAAAAAAAATAAGATCAATACATAACAACCACAAAAACACCAGAAGTAACAGTATTGTGACAAAAACTCAAACTCCATAAAACAATAGGCAATATAAATATAAACAATATAAACCATTGTTTATATAAATATAAACAATATAAACCATTAAAAACAACAAAATTAAAAAATATCCAATTAAGATAATAAAAAAAACAAAAACAAAAAAACATTAAAATAACAACAGGGTCCAATCACAGAAACCCATTAATGGACAGATCCTCATTCACACTGGTAGGAGCTAAACTCTTAAGGTAAAAAAAATCCAGAACGCCTCTCTCTTTTTCCTCCTGAACCTGCAAGTGTTGCTGAAGTTTTCATCGACCAGTTCATTTATGCTCCTCATGCACCTTGAAAGTTGGTGAAGTTGTGCCAGTTTGGATCACATTTCTCTGAGAGCAAAGTCCTAGAAGATTCCAGCTTAGCAGTCAGATCAACCAATCTCAAATGAGCCTCTGCCCTCATATTCTGCACATTGAATGGGCCAGTAAACTCTAAACCAGGGTTTCAACTCCAGTGCTCGAGGTTTGGTGTGTTACAACCTTTATATGCGTCTCTGCTTCAACACACCTGAGTCAAAAATAATCACGTCATCGACAGGACAGGACAGGCCATTTGTTTCAGGTGTGTTGGAGCAGGGACACATCTAAAAGTTCCAGAAGATCGGACCTCAAGGTTTGGAGTTGAAGACCCCTGCTTTGAACTGTCGTTTAAAGGAGTGCCATGTTTTTGAACAACCCAGTCTCACTGGGTGGGTATTATTATAAAACATATTATATATTGGTCCACGAGGCAAAACCTTGCACTGTTACAATTCAGCTCCTTGATAACTCTCTATTAGAAAGCACTTCTGACACCACATTACACCGTTTGTGCCTGGACACAAGAAGAAGTGAAATATCTGGGGTACCTTGATGACCATGGCCAGATAAAGCCACCTATAGAAAAGGTAAACGCTACACAAGAAATCCCCAGAACCGGGACAAAGAAGCAAGTGGAGTCTATTATTTATTTATTTTGGTTTAGTGAGGTGGTATCGAGCTTTATTCCTCATTTCTTAATATAACTGAGCGAGCCAGAAAATCTTCCTCTAAAATGGTTTGGAATGAAGACTGTGAAGATGTCTATAAATCTTAAAAAAAAAAGATTTGTCAAGCTCCTGTTTTGCAAAGCATGGATTTTTGTACGCCATTTGTTTGTATCAAATGTTGGTCTACTAGTTACTGGCTCAGCCAGACTGGTGAAGAGAAACCTGTTCTTTTCTTAAGAAGAAGTTATTTGACAGTGTTGCTGCTGACTCCCCTCAGCAGCAACACTGAAGCACACAGAGGTTCACGCTAGAAACACAGCTAGTAACTCTCCTATTGACTTTAACAGGCACACGTTGCTACCGATGTGAGGACATTAAACATAGTGATTCACGTCTTGAATGGTGAACGGTGATAAAAGCACCTGCTCCGAGGGAAAGGGGGGGGGGGGGTAGAGGAGCAAGCGCTGAGGCACAGAAATATGGTGCATGTAGTTAAAAAATGCTGAATTAATAAAAATGAAACTTATAAACAGACCAAGTGGCGTTTTAAACTGCTTCTGGTTAGCAGAACTGTTTTATGATCCAGCGTGCAGCCATGACTGGTTCTGAATGAACCGGTCATCTGGCAAAATCTGAGCCACTTCCCGAAGCAGTCACGTGGTACAGCCGGGCAGCGAGGCTTCGGACGTCATCGTTTTCGGCTCCTCCCCTAAATGAAGCAAGCCTCGATATGTGCTTTACAGAAATGCCCCCTCCATTACTCGACACACGCCTCGAAGCCTCGGCACATCACGTAACATCACTACCCACGTGCCACATGCTCGATAATCTCGCTGGACCGAGATTTACCGAAGCAACTTCATCCTTGCACTGCCGATGCAGGAGGTCGACCTTAAAAGTACTTTCTGAACCTACTTTGATCGAAGACGGAGAGCCGTTATCGCCCGGTGATCGTAAAAGGGACCCCACTTTTGTCTTGGCTGAACAAAGCGTCTGAAAAGCCAAAAGAGAGAGAGAGACGAAGGGACTTCTCCTCCCGTTCCCCGCTGTCCGACGCATCGGCTCGCTGAGCTGAACCTGATCCGCAGACTCGGAGCGCTCCAGGGCACCAGCTGAGGCATCGTAAGAGTAAAGAAAGATTCCCCCCTTTTTTTAATTTCTCTTTTCACCCATAAGGTGATTTAATAGTAACCTGACGAGCCAGATGAATTTTGTTGCGCTTAGCTCCGCCTAGCTTCACTCACATCCATCTGGGACCTCTTCCATAGAGAGTTCTTTAATCAATTTTATTGATACTGCTATTTCTTCAGTGTTGTCCAATCTACCTAATATTGTTTCATTAAAAGAACATCAGAGAACGGCTCTGAAGGCTTTTGTTGGTGGAAACGATGTTTTCGCCCTTCTCCTGACCGGATTTGGTTTTGTTTTTTCCGGCGTCGCTCTCATCAGCGTCACGGGTTGGCTTCGGTGTAAGTGGTTGAAATAGCATGTCGATAAAGATGACAGACAAGTGGCTTATCCAATCATATGCAAGGATTTTTGATAAGGCCCAGACTTCTGAAACGCCATTCCTGTGGATCTGTTCCAGATGAATGAGTGGAGCTAGGCGGAGCGAAGTTCATTTGGCTATGGTCAGGTTAGTTTAATAGTGCCTGGGCAGAGAACCTATTAGGATTTAGTTTTAATGCTTAATTTCTCCAAAACGGAATTTGTTTAACTGCTGGATGTTTTCTGATGTATGTGTATGCATTTTGTAAGTGATTTTGGCTGTGTTGATTTGTGGTTCATAAGTGACTCCGCCGCGGGTCGTTTTTTTCCCATCTCTTCCCTTTCTCTTTTCCTGTCCTCTTATCTGTGAGTTAAATCTCTTTGTTAAACCTCAGTTTGCAGTCTCCCCTTGAATTTCTCATTCAGGCCGCCCTCTTAATCAAGGTATCACCCCACGTTAGCGTAAGCGTTGATTACATCATTAAGACCTCCCCCTTTACGTATCACGCAAGGTTGTAGGTAATGTGTTGTCATAGTCGCCATCTTGGGAGGGTACAGTGTGGTTAAGCTGTAGCTAGCTTGCTGAAAAGCGTCTGAAGCGTCCATCCCCGTCTTCAGAGCTACTTCTGCCTTTCAATGCTGCTACGTCAAATGCCGACGTCTTGAATGTGATGTCTAAACAACTGTGAGTTGAACTAAGATTTGCTACCTCTCATTTTAATCCATTTTGACTTGTTTATTTTCATATATTTTCGCATGTTCATTTTAGTAGTGAGTAGAGTTCCCAAGGTTGTTAAATTAGAATAATTACTGTAAAAAGGAATTGCTTTGGTTCAATAATAATAATTCGTTTGCATACAGCTTGAAAATGCAACTGGCATTGCATGGTTTTTCAGAATACAGAGTTGCCTCTTTTTGAGTTAACATCCGCCATTAATACAGAGACATTATCATTGAAATGGTGATAAGGAGTAAGGGTTTAAACTCTAATTGCAGTTAGAATTTGAGTTATCAACGCTGCTGGATAAATCTCATCGGCCAGAAACCAATCAGACCTCCTGTTCCAGCATAAATGAGTCCATAACAGCTAATTAATAAATGCATTGGTGTTATAAATCATTACAAGCTTATAGTCCTGGTATCACCACCATTTGAGCCATATTTTGTTATAGCTACTATTTGAGTTTGAATGACCTATTATTAAAATTATAATACCAAATTATAATTAAAAATAATAATCATATTCAAACAGCTTCTGGCATAACAACGGTGACGGCTGTTGATTCTTTGAAATGTTATCTCCTTGGAAGGGAGTTTATTCTTCGAACCAATCTCAGACCCTTGATGTAGATGGGAAATGTGTCAGGGTTTGGGAGATCTGTTCCCCTCTGTATTGTAATCCCTTCCTTCCTCCACCAGATGGCATCCTGTGGCACAGGTGCTCTCCATCAGACCTCATCAGCAGGTGGATAAAAGGAGCCGGCTGCCAGCACTTTTTCACCAGAGTGCTACATCACAGTGGTAAGGCTAGCATCTGAATTGTGTGTACCTCAAACACAGACGTCTTTGTGCTCTGCTCTCCAGATCCTTGCCTGCTCACTCCTGATCCAGTCCCAGCTCAGTTTCCCAGCGCACGAATCCCCCTTCAAGCCTTTCAGGAGGCTCCCTGGTTCTTCTGTCCCAGCTTGCAGCCTCCAGGTTTCTCAGTCCTCTTGCGATCACGTCACCCTCCACCGTGCTTCCCCTCTCAAGGTCAAGATTCATTTGTAAACTCGCCTGCTTCCTGGAACAGACCCCACTCATTCATCCCTAGCGGATCTCCACCCAAGTCTCTGTCCTGACTCAAGCTCCCATTTCCTGGTTCCTTACAACTGGTCTCACTTCTTCAATGAACCTTTAAAAACTGTGTTGATCTCTCGAGTGTGTTCTGCATGTGGGTTTGGTTGAGAGATAAAGCTGGGTGTCCTCTGTGAGAAGACAGTCCTACTGAGAACAGCTGAGATGTTCCATTGAATCCCTAAACTCTTGGAGAACAGACGAGTTTGAAGTGGTAAAACTGGACATTTCTAAAAACCAAAATTTGCAGAAACGGAATAAAAAGACAACCTTTTGAATATAAATATATTTATTTACCTGCGAAAGAACAACTAAGTTGGCATCCTTATTTTTTAAGCTATGATGACATATATTAGAATATTTTGTTTTTCTCAGTAAATGTCAAGATTACTTATACACCAATATTTGGCATCATATGTAGCAATTTTATCATCCCCTTTGCACGTAATCTGCATATAACACCCACCAGTGAAAGCTTCATCATTTAAACAAAGAATACATTTTGATTTACAGTGCTTCCGGAGTAACACGTAAAACATTTGGCAACAAATTCTCTTAAGTTTCGGAATCAAAACAAAATATGCTGATGGTTTCTTCACATTATGGTGAAAGTCAGCATACACACGGTAACCAGCAGAGCTATAGGGGAGAGGAGAGAAGATAAAGTGAATTACTTTTTTTACCTTCTTTTTCAAGATCTTGCAGCTTTAGAAAACAAACAACAAAAATTGTCATCAGCTTACCTGGCAGGAATGACTTTGTGGGTGTGACCAGAACAGCAGAGGAAGCAGAGGTGTCACTGGCTAGCAAATTGGAGACGTTAGCAGCAGGATCAGAAATGTTTACAAGAGGTGTCAGAACTTTGAAATCCGCTTTTCCAAACACCCCAGAACCTGAGAGAACATGTGAGAATTACAAAATTAGTTGTAATGTAAATGACTTTGTCTCAGAGTCTTTGAGTCTAGGTGACAGGTTATAAGTGCTCCTAGTGATTGCTTACTGGCATCGTAAGATCCAGTTGTAACTGATAACGAGTATTGGGTGCTTGCTCGGGAAGTTGTGTTTGGTAGTGCAGCTGTAAATGTACACTGGATTTTGCCATTGTTGACTGTGCCCTTCTCATTGCTTGAGTTCAACGTCTGAAGAGAGAAAAAGTTTAATCAAGTAAAACTATGATGACATTAATCAGTTCTCAAATGTTCATGGAAACCTTGGGTCATACAAACTGACTAAGGCCCCCCTTCCTACCCACTCTTCCTGTGAAGTACATAACTCACCTCTGTCGTATTAAGCACTGAATTATCAATGGTACCAGTTAGGAATCTGACAGCACCGCTGTTGTTTACACAGATGTAGGCTCTGTGACTGCCAGCCTGTAGAACCATATAACGTGATATTAGTTAGACATGTTTAGATTTCATGCTGCTTTCATCTACAACCACAAAAACATGCAATACCTTATTTGCAGCAGTTGAGACGCCAGCAGCAATGTAGCCACTTGTTTGTCCTGAGAGCTCAAATTCAAATGTTTGTCCGATGTGTTGCCTGGCAGAGAGGAAAAAGCAATTGGCCCCTGTAGAGGGATCACACTCTGAGGGTTGAACTACACAGAGCTTTGTGAAATCACATCCATCTTTAGAAACAGCTGCCTGCAAGGGTGGAGACATACAAAAACCACAATAAAAGATGCAAGTTAACTTTTTCTTTAGTCGTGGAAATAATTCAGACACCATATGAGCCTCAGTTTTTCTAACATAATGTATTTAAATACTGAACAAAAAAGCTATATAACCAGGAAGGGAAAAATGTCCCATCAGGTACACATGATAAGAATATTGTTACTGAACATTTTGGAGGAGGTTTGCCTTTTGATGCGTTGAAGAGAGCAGTTTGGTCAATTGAGTACCAAACGGCTCACTTCAGCAGTCAGGAGCAGTTTGGTGTACTCCTGACTGCTGAAGTGAGAATAAACACCCTGATTTGTGGAACACTTTGGAAGTATGTGTCTGAAACTGAAATAAAGTTAATGTACATAAGAACAGAGGATATTTTCAGCTTTAATTAAATACAGCAACCCAGGGAAAGTATGTGATACCAACTGTGGAACATAGAGGTAGAATTGCCATGTTTTTGAAATGCTTCATTGCAGCAAGACCTGACAAGGTTATCCTCTTTTTGAATCCCTTACCTGAAGTGGGGGGATGCCTGCCATCATGGTTGCATTGTTAGATGGTGCTGCTGTGGTTGCATTGTTAGATGGTCCTGTTGTGGTTAGATTATTTCCTGCGGCTGTTAGTGATGGGGTAGTTGTGTTAGAGCTGATCACATTGATGACAGTCATGTTAGGGTTTCCCAGGTCTACTAGGTTGGTCTTTATTACAGTTGAAGGAGCTCCTAGGGATTCATCAGCTGAGAGAAGAAACACATAATTTTTAGGAACATTTTAAATGTTTTGCTCTTGTGAAAACAATGTATTCTCTTAAAAAGTCATTGTAAAATCTAGCTTACTTTCATTAAAGTCTCCTGTGGAAACTGAAAGCCTGATGCTTGTTGTTCGGTTCATTGGATCTGGAACTGTGGCAAGAAAGCTGCACTGAATTCGTTTGCCTGTGATGTTGCCCTTTACAGAGTTCACACTGAGCTGCAGAGCAGACAGTTAAAAAAAGGTTTAGAAAGTTAAACAGCTTAGCTTTTTCACACAATAGTCAGAAGACCAAAAGAATATCAAATACATTGCAAAGCTGCCATTGGTCTTTGCTGTTTTTTGTTAACAAATCCTTAAGTAGAACTCACCTCTGAACGAGTCAGCAAAGTATTGTTGAGGAGCGCACCAATGAATTGGACTCGACCTTTGCTCTTTGCACAGATATAGGTTGGATCTCCCTGTAGGAATGCAATTGGTAAAGTAAATGGTCCCATGAGAAACAAAATTACAGTAAAACAACGTGCTTGGGCTGTTAGTGCCTCTGTCTTCATGTACGTTTATTACATTGAAATACCTTTGTATTGCCATCTGTTATAGTTGCTGCTATGTAGCCCTCTGACTCCCCTGAGAGTTCAAAAAAAAAATTTCGACCACGTTGCCGCTTGGCACCAAGGAAGAAGCAGGATACTGTTGCAGAGGGATCACACTCAAAGGGCTCAGCTACACACAGCTGCTCAGATCCACACTGAGTTCTATCAATGTCCGCCTGCAATAAACACAAGGGTCATCACTGTGGATGGAATGTTTTACAGTTTAAGCAGCAAAATCATCTATTGGTTCCAACTCTCCTCATTGGTACTGTTTTTAAATTGTTCGCTTACCTCAAGAGTTTGCACTGTGTTGTTTGGTGACACTGCAGGAGCAGTGTTTTCTACAAATGTTGTTTTGCCGCTATTTGCTGCTGTCGACATAGCGGTACTCATCACCGTGCTTTCCGCCATAGTTGTTGTGCCGCTATTTGCTGTTGTCGACATAGCAGCACTTGAGACCGTGCTTTCTGCCATAGATCTCCAAGACAGTGTCACCAACAGAACATAGAGGATAAATCCTTTATCCATGCCTATAGGGAAGGATGAGATAATTAGATTGTTTTGTTGAGGAAAAATTTCAATACACTTGCAGGTGAGATGGGAAAAAATACTCCACTTGCCAATATTAAAATGTATTAAATATCTTATTTTAAGTGAATCCTAACTACATCAGTGTCAATGTAAAATCCTCATAATGTAAAATCAATACTTAGTATATGAACAAATTGTTGATGTGCAACATAAAATCCACCAAATCAGGTAGGATGTATGCATGTAAAATCTAAGAACAAACAATTTACACATAAACACAATTTAGAGGAAGAAAAAGCCTATGTCCCACTGATGAACATGTTTTGATGGGAAATGTATGCAAACCCCTAGGATAAAGCAAAAAAGAAACAAAAATGTGTGAGGTTTGTGGCTGAAACTAGTAAGGGAGTGTCATTATCCAAAAGAAGTTGTGCATTCACATGACTGAAAGGCCAATCAGGGAGGAAAAGCCATTACTCCACAAGCTACACAAAAAGCCAGATTACAGCTTGCAAATGCACATAGGGGTTGCCAAAATAACCAATTGTGTTGTATTACAAGATGCCTGTTTGCTTCTAAATGGAAGAAATCCCGTTTACCCATCTTCCAGCTTGAGTGCGGCAGAGACAGAGACACTCAGCCCCTTCCCTCTCTGCAGTCACTCTCTTGAGCAAAACAATGAGCTGCTGCAAGCTTTAAACTCTGCTAATATGACAGTAGAACTATAACAAAACTTAAGGGACCCCATCAGTCAATAGGGTAAACAAAAGTATAGTTCTAAGGTATTTTGACAGGAAAAACTAAATGCGGAACAATGTCACATGGTAGCTGTGCTAATGCTACAAGCTTTGCTACAACAATGATGTTTAAGTGCAATTTAAAAGTAAAGGTCCTGTATCTTCAACAGTAAAGTAGTAAACCTCCCAGCTGACAAACTACTGCTATTTGTTTAAATATTAGCCTTACAAGCACAGAAAGCCCAATGACAGTGTTTAGTTGGGCTGAGCTCCTGCGTTTACTTAGACATGGATGGCTTAATCTTTGAGACAAGCATATACTACTGGTCTGAGCTCTTGCACCTGAGAGAAGCACTTCCCAGGTATAAAATTGCAAGTTCTATCTCTCCTCATATTCTTCCTTTCTTTCCTTATTATCAAACATTTTACCATGCTACTTTAAGACTGCTATCTCTCCTCAATTTCACAAAACCTGACAAAACACTTATAATAAAACATCAGAATTGCACAACAGGACCAAAGGCAGATTCCTCCATATATGATATTAACATTTATGCTAAATGTTATTTTGTCTACTGTTTTGCCAAAACGGCAAATAGACAATTTTCAGTTTCATATGTATTTTTAAATAAAGACTCGTTTTTGCCCTACTTATTAGTTCTGTCCTAAATAAGTATGAGAAACTATTGTCATATTGAAATTAATTAATATTTTTTCTCTAATCTAGAAGAAACCTTGTGCCTTTAAAATGTTGCTGCAGTATTTAATATTTTATTTAATATTTTCCTTGAATTGAATTTGAAATGTCATTATTGTGACAACCCTTTTTTTGTGCTATGGTCTGGTGAAACTAAAATAAATGTGTCTGACCACATTTCCATTTTGAAGGAATAGACAGAAGCTATATAACCACACTGATTAAAAAGTGGGTAGGACAGGGTAACTCAAAGTATGGTAGTGGTCATAATAAGTCCCTGGTTTAGATTAGGTTAGAGCTGATTTAGTTTTATTTTATACATGGACATCTATACACATAATCAAATGCATACAGTCATATTCAGTCATTTATGATATGCATTTTGATTTTTTTTTTTTGAGTAGGTATTAAAATTACTTTTGATAAAGGTCACAATTATGTATTAAATAATGCTTTTTCCATTCAAATCCAGTATTTTCGTTAACAGCAAGTGGAAAATCATCCAAATTAACAGAAATAAAGGCATGAAAACCTCTGTGTGTAATTAGTCTATTTAATGTGTTCCACTTAGTTAATTAAGGTTCTGAAATGAATGAACTTATATATCTTATTATAATAGTAATAATACCTTTTCATGCAGCTATACATCTTCCTTGTTATTTTCAGTGTTCAAAATGGAGTTGGCAAAGGAACGACTTGTTTTAACCCCAGAGTCCTACATTCAATGGATGCCATTTTGAACATTATACTCATTACATTACATTTATGCATGTGACCCCAAAGCGCTTCACACTACAACCATTCACAAATTCACACCCTGACAGTGGTGAGCTATGTTAGTACATTATCTTTATTACTTAAGTGATGTAAGGTATAATGTTTCAAAATAGATGTTTCAAAATAGAGATCATTTGTTTTAGTTCCTACCTGTGAACGTTCTTATTCTCATTGCAAATAATTGTTCTTTTGATGCAAAATCTTTAGTAGTGTTCCAAGTTATGATTTGCAGGTGGATTGGTCTGATGTGATCTGGAGACTCCCAGGGAAAAATGTGACACCTGTTCACTTTGTGTCTCTATATATGTTTAGAGGGAGGAGTCAAGACAACAAACAATGAGAAAAAGCTTTTTGGGATGCTCCATCAGGCAGAGTCCAGCAAACTGGTTAATGGTCTGATGTGATGGAACCCATTTTTAAGATCTCATGGTTTGTTATAAAGTCCTTTATAACAAACCATTTCAGGATTGTGTTTAAAAAAATAGATTTCCAATTTTAAATCAATATTCAAATGAATTCCTAAAAATCGATTAATATGACCAAAGATCAATTAAAAAAAGAAACATTCTCCACTTTTAACCTAAATGTCTGAGCAGCCATTTCCGGCTCACACTCCACTCTGGGAGGTGAATTTTTATTGTCATAATCTTAATAATGCACCAGGTTGTTGTCCAAATAGCAGCTGTACACACACACACACACACACACACACACACACACACACACACACACACACACACACACACACACACACACACACACACACACACACACACACAGGTAGATAGATAGATAGATAGATAGATAAATAGATAGATAGATATAATACATATAACTCTTTTAAAGTAAACAATCCAATTTCACATAATATTTTATGATGGTGATTTAAAAGTTTTATATGTGTCTGATTACAACATCCAGCTGATCATTAAATATCATCCAGAAAGCTATTGTTAAAACCTTAAGGAAGGACAACCCAAGCCTTACAATGCAAAATCAAAAACTACCAAATACTCAAAGGTTGCGTGAGATCAACATACCCACAATGTAGTTGTGACAGCAGCCATTTAGTTTCAAAACAATAACTTGACATTTATGCCCTGTAGTTTGGGTTTGTTAGAACGCTTTGCTTGTTGCTGGAGGACACATTGGTTGTTCCTGCGGAAATAACACAGCCCAGGAATAACACGTTTCCTGGCAAATTGCAATTTTATATTTACTAACCTTAAATGTAAGTGGAACACATGAAAGTAAGAAAGATTTAAAAGTTTTATATGTGTCTGATTACAACATCCAGCTGATCATTAAATATCATTCAGAAAGCTATTGCTAAAACCTTAAGGAAGGACAACCCAAGCTTTACAATGCAAAATCAAAAACTACCAAATACTAAGGAGGTGTGTGGAAACGTTGGAATTGTTGAAGCCGTCTTGCTTCCCCGAGTTCGTTAATTCGTTGTACAGGACAAATTAACAAACTCAGCCAGGACACAGATTTCAGTTTCACCTTTGCGAAGGGAGAGCAAGTGCGCCCGCGGCATCTGTGAGCCGCAACTCTGACTCTCGCTCTCCCTCCCGTTCAGGCTGGTTTTATTAAATTCAGAAAATAGATTATACAAAGTCACACAATGAATGACGCACACACCTTATCTTATCTATCTTACTCCCGAATAACTATCTTCTCTTGTTGTTTTCTCCTGCTGCGTGTGAACTGGAGTTGCTGTTCTTTCCCTCCGCTTAGGAACTGGCCTTGAAACTCTCTCCTGATACTTTTGCTTGTAAACAGCGCATTTAACCTTTATTTATTTACATTCTATTCTTCTAACAAACAGGCACAGCCTTAAAGTATATAAATTGCATATGAAAAAGCATGTTAAACCTTCATAAATATGTATTAAGAATGGATCAAAGTTAATACATTCCACAATTTCCCCTTTTGAACTCTTAAGAGTTCACCCATAAACTATTGCAGTAGAAAACCCCGAATTTGCTAGTTTTTATGACACATATTGTAACAACAAAAAGTAGTAAAATTAAAAACACATATTTTCCCAAAAAAACAGTAATACTTCAACTTAAATCTTATACATGCATCAGCTCAAACCCAGTGTTTTTGTTGGGAGTTATTGGAAAAATGGCCACTATCAAGGGTATGTTTGTTAGAAGCCTATGGTCACCACAATAATCCATATGTAGCTATTTGAATAATTTCTTAAGCTGCTCTATGCTTTCATCACGTAAATTTACATTTTGGTGTAAAATGAATTTCTTTTAGCGTTGTCCCGTATTTTTTCTCTTGGATGTTGTATTTTGCGAAGCTTATTGTATCTTAAAGGTGCCTCTTTGAATCTTGTTAAAACCCCTTGTGGGGTTAATAAACTCCAAAACATATCTATATATGTATTTAGATGAGTTAAGTAAAAAGTAAAAGAAAATCTCCCATATTAGGAGCCTAATCCCAAATGTTTTCAGACCAGGAACTCTTGTCTGAATGCATTTGACCCTCTTATAGCTCACTAATAACAGCTCTGACTTAAAGCAATTAATATACAACAGATAATAATAAACCTCCTGGGACCCAATCCTTAGGGGGTTTGGTCACAAGTCTTCCTGCCCACATTTTACTTTGTTGCAGATGTTTAAATGACTGAGTAAAGTTAAAATTACAAAATAAGATGAACATTAACAACATATGTTTTTTTATATTTTTTTTAGTTATTGTTCAGTCTTTGTTTCTCTTCTTTTCCTGGAGCAGGAGAGCGGCTCACTGCCCTGTCGTCAGTCCGTAAATGACCACTTCTTCCGTCTCTTCTGTCGTCGTGTTTTCTTTCAGATCCTGCTGCACCTGCCTTTGAGAGAGCTGAGGTTCCTCTGCTGCTGCACACTGGCTCCAGTGGTACCAGGTGCCGCCTTTTCCCTTCAGCCTGACCGTGTGTGAGGTGCGTTCCAACACTTGGTATGGACCGGTCCACCTTGGCTCTGACCACTTTCTTTTGATGACTTTCAGGAGCACCAACTCTGGTTGTGCACTGGTTTCGCTGCTCTCTCCTTCCACCACGTTTGGGACATGATTGCTGAACGCTGAAACAAGACTGTGGAGAGCACTGTAATAACCACGACGGGGCATTGATGTTTCATTCATTGGTTGGCATGGTAACCTGGTGTGTGGACCTGGAAAAGGTCTTGTGTGTAACTCATGTGGTATCAGTCCCCATCTCTGAATTACACAACTTCTGACTGACATCAATGCTAATGTTAAAGCATCAACCCAATCCATTTTTGTCTGTGCACAGATTTTTGCCAATTTGGTTTTAAGTGTGTGATTCATCCTCTCAACTTTTCCATGTGAATGAGGATGATAAATTGTCCCAAAGGAGTGTTTCAACCCCAAAACAGGTTCATCCTCCTGTAGTTCTTGGTTTTTAAAATGTGTGCCATTGTCTGATCTTATTTTCATAGGAAAACCATGTCTTGGAATTTAATGATTGATTAAACCTTTTACCACAGTTTTGCTGTCTTCTTTTCTGGTTGGCCATGCTTCTGGCCATCCAGTGAATGCTTTCACACACCAACAAACAAGTACTTAAAAACTTCTGAAAGGGATCTCCACATCTGTAGAATCAAGAATATTTAATTCTGGTTTTATTTTTTCCATCCTAGACACCAGCTACTCACACTAATAGAATCAGACTTATTTGCATTATGTTGCCCACTGTTTTTTTCTTTTCACTATCCTCACTCCCCCTTTTGGGGGAGTGAGAATAGTAAAAAGAATAGTAAAAAAGAGAATAGTAAAAAGTCATCAAAGAGTCAATTTAACTGCAAAGGCTAATCTTTGGTGAAGTAAGAAACAACACTTTCTGGTATCCTGAATCCAAATCAAAATATTATTCAAATTTATCATACGTGATATTTTCACGAGGTCCCTCAAAGGTTGCGTGAGATCAACGTACCCACAATGTAGTTGTGACAGCAGCCATTTAGTTTCGAAACAATAACTTGACATTCACGCCCTGTGGCATTTTTTTAGGTGAAAAATGTACATATCGCGGTAGCTGACGTACATATAAAGTGTACATATCGCGGCAGCTGGCGTACATATAAAGTGTACATATCGTGGCAGCTGACGTAAATATAAAGTGTACATATCGTGGTAGCTGGTGTACATATAAAGTGTACATATCGCGGTAGCTGACGTACATATCGCGGTAGCTGACGTACATATAAAGTGTACATATCGCGGCAGCTGACGTACATATAAAGTGTACATATCACGGTAGCTGGCGTACATATAAAGTGTACAAATCATGGTAGCTGACGTACATATAAAGTATAGACAAATGCCGGACGCCAGAGGCAATGAAACGTACAGGCAATGAAACGTATGGGCCCTGTACGGCCGGTCCAGGTTTCGGCCGCCTGGCCCCTCCCAAAAACGCGCCACTTGGACGGACGCACGGGTTCGGCCAATGGGCGAACCTTTCCCGTTTTTCCCTTCCCGCCCCCTGCCGCTCTGGCGCCATCCTCTCTCCGACAGGTTGGTGGCGCCGAAGACCCGACGCCAGCGGCAATGGGAGTCTATGGGGCCTGTACGGCCGGTCCAGGTTTCGGCCGCCTGGCCCCTCCCAAAAATGCGCCACTTTGACGGACGCGTGGGTTCGGCCAATGGGCGAACCTTTCCCATTTTTTCATTCCCGCCCCCTGCCGCTCTGGCGCCATCCCCTCTCTGACAGGTTGGTGGTGCCGAAGGCCCGAAGCCAGCGGCAATGGGTGTCTATGGGACCTGTACGGCCGGTCCACGTTTCGGCCACCTGGCCCCTCCAAAAAACGTGCCATTTCGACAGACGCGCAGGCTCGGCCAATGCGTGAACCTTTCCCGTTTTTCCCCTCCCGCCCGCCGTGGGCTGTACGGCCCTCCCCCGCCGGCGTACGGGCCGCGAGGCGTACAGGCCGTACGGTTCGCGACCCTACCCCCGGGCGCCACACTGTGGATGGAGCCCGCGCTGCGAGCGGAGAAGGGCTTTCTTTGGGGGGCCGCCGCACGGCCAGCCCGCCCGCCCGCTGATTTGTAAGGGGGCCGGCCCGGCCGCGGCGAGCATCCGCCCGCCGCCGCGCATACCTAGGCATTGGGGCTGTATGGAATGGAGGGTCGCGTTATGCCCGCCCGCTTTCAAAATTTTGGTTTTGGCCGTAGGGGGGTGAAGAGTTATCCCCTCGCAGGGGTACTGACCTTGTAGAGGTGAGGTCATGTTAGGATTTGGTTGCTCCATACCAGGCTGACCTGCTGGTGGGGTGAAACAGCCCACAGATGTTCAATGTCCAGGGCAACCACAGTTGTATGTCGATGCGTGCTTTAACATGTCCACTATATCAGTTCCAAGGTGGGATGGCCTTCTCTCTCTACGAGGAGGCAGTGTCATTGGTACACTTTTATTTACAAGGCCCTTCTCGGATTACTGCCCTCGTACATTTGTACCTTACTTACACAGAAAAGCATGGCCTCTTGTGCCCTGAGATCCAACGATCAGCTTTTGCTCACAGTTCCTTTTGCCCGCACAAAGCTAGGGAAGAAAGCCTTTAGCTACATAGCTCCTTGTGCATGGAATTTTTTACAAAAGGACTGGAAGTTGTCTGAGTTTTTATCTTTAAATGCTTTTAAGTAGAAAGTGAAATAATTTGAAACAGCCTCAATTATCTGTAATTGTTTTCTTTGATATGTTTTTTTTTTGTTTATGTGTGTCTATCATTTATTCTAATACCTGTTCAGTGTGTAACTTTGCTGCCTCTTGGCCACGTCTCCCTTGAAAAAGAGGTTTTTAATATCAATGAGATTATTATTATATTTATTTGTTCTGGGTAAATATAGGTTAAATAAATTAAATTAAATAAATTTTATTTTTATAGGGCCGTACAGCTTCAATACTTGGAATTTTATTCCCCAGGGATATCACCTAATCAGAATCAGTCTCAGCAACACTTTAATAATCCTGTTTCAGTAATGATTAAGGAACATATTTCTCTGCTCCTGGATTATTTGTAACAAAAGCATCTGCACTCTAGTGGGACTTTAAGAATGTGTCTACACAGAATAAATACTTTTGAGATCTATCCTTTAAAATTTTTCCAAATCCTTTTTCGTTCCTGTTGATTTCTACCGCTCTGCAAAGTTTAACTTCTGTAGTAAAACGATTCAAACCAGTAATATTCAGCATAAATTCTTAAACATCAGCAACTCCATCTGAGGATAACTCCAAAACTGATGTATGACTAGACCTAGGGCTGATAAAATATATCTTACCAACCATCTTTAAGCTCCATTTTTACTTTTAACTTTTGGTTCTGCTGACTGGTGATTACTAGACCTACAATTAGCAGAAGTTCTTAGTGAGCTAATTCCTGCTTTCTTTTGATCAACCAGAATTAAGTGTAGTGTATCATATGTTCAATCTAGGGCTATGAAACTATTAAAATTTTAATTTTAATTAATCTTGTATTTTATCTTGTTATTTCTAAAAGTATAAATGCTCATTTGGGAATTTTAATATGCACTTTTGCAATAAATGACACTAGTTAAAGTCATGCTTGTACAAAATATATATAGATATATATTTTTTAAAACACTTTTCAGAATTGGACTGACAACATCCTGGTGCCAAAAAATTATAAATTCTTGCCAATATTGGGCTAAATTGCAAATTATAATGCCCTGATGTTTACACAATGTATAAACAAATGTGTAAATAAATAAATATTTCATGCTGAAATATTTTTTAACTCCTAAGCAAAGATATAAGTTTTATTGTTCATTTATTTATTTATTTATTTATTTTACTCTCTCTCATACACCCTGAACGGTTCCTTAGTTTGTCAATGCAGAGACAGAAAGTCTGTCCCTAGAGAGGAGGGCTCCGCACTGAGCAGCAGGCGGGACATATCAACGTTCTTCGAAAGACATCCTGCACTTGTTGTCATAGCAACATGTGCGCAAGCTTAAGCCTGCTCGAGAGCAGGCTTATCTCATGTAAAGAGAATTAGATCGCAGCTTTATAAGCGGAGGAGATAGTGTCATAGCCATGTCCATTTTTTCACGACTGCAACCTGTTGCGGAAGGTGCAAGAATAATTTCAGAGCTTTTCCAATTAGTCGCGTATTGCGACATAGACAGGATCCTTTAGCGCAGCGCGACAGTGTCATTGTAGAGAGATTTCTCTTGGTGGCTGTTATAAACAGACAAACACATCATTTAACAGTGGCTTTTAAAGAGGAAAAAGTGGTATTAGAGCCATAAATAGAAAATATTTAAGTTATTTGTATTATGGTTTGCTTTTTATTTTTATCATATTCAGTAAGAAGATTTGTTCAGCCATTTTATTGTGAAGTTTAGTTTTACTTTGAAAGGCTTGCTTCCTGTTGAGCCGTATATTGTATTAGAGAAAACTATGTATGGATTATCTAGACACGGAGCAATAAAGTTTTTGACCGCGTAAGCTTGGAATGACTTGGAAAAGGAAAAACTTAATTTTTTATAGATAAAGAATTTTTAGTTAAAATTCCCGGTTTGCCAGCGTCCTTTATTTACAGTGTCTAAGGAATGACACCGAAATTTGGATCTCTTGAAATAACAAGTGCTTTTTTAAAATTAAGTATAATAATTAAAGGCCATCATTTTGTAGAATACTCTTGTATTTCACTTTTACTTGTCCCCATGTTCTAGTGGGTCCCGTGGAGGCTCTAATATAAAAGAACAGTGTTACACTATGTCCGTTGGTCTTGCTGTTCTTTTTACATCTCTCTTTCCAAATGATGAAGCAGACAGAAGACGTTTTATCATTCTTTCACTTTTATCTCTTCTTTCTTTCACCTCTTCTCTTTCTTTTTTTCTCTTCTTTTTCTTCCTTTACTCTCCTGCTTTCCCATTTGAAAGTAGGAGAGCAGGAATCAGGAATCACAATAAAGCAAAAAAAAAAAGGAAAATAGGAAATGAAGCTAAAGCAGAAGTTCAATTGAAGAAACTCGTCACCTACCTCCATCTAATCAGAGGCCGGTCCACCTCTGACACGAGGCAATCAGCTTCGAACCAAACCTCCACGAAGCCCAATCAGGATCCCGCGTTCATCTTAAAAGCAACTTCAAATCCACGTCTCAGCCCACTAAACAGCAAGCGCAACAGCATCATATGATGTCGGATTTCGATTCAGATGATCCTGCTGGGTCCCTGTTCCTTAATCAAGAAACCAACTCTTCTCCAAATCCTCCTACTCGAAGAAGCTCCCGTCTGGCCACCCTCTCATCTCCGTCCTCCGCGTTACACTCTAAAGGTATTTTGCCTGGCTCTGACTTGGACTCTGCCCAGCTTTCTCAACTGGCCTCCCTTCTGCCTCGTCATGACTCATCCCCATCTCCCCTGCCTTCCACTCTTCCACCCGCTTCAATTTCTGGTCGCAAGAGATCAGGCAAATCATCCGCTCCCCCCGCCAAGCGCAGCAGAGGATGTCCGAGCTCTAACCCGGCTGCAGCCGCCGCTATGCCTGCTCCTGCTCACCGCTCCGTTGCAAACCTAGGACCTTCTTCAGCTTCTCAACCCACAGCGACAACTTCCTTCATTAATCCTTCGGCTGTTGATCAACTTTCAGCCTCCATCTGCTCCACATTGGTCACTCTAAATCGATCCGTTTCAACACTGTCTGCTCGTCTTCATAGCTTGGGAAATCCCCTCACTGCCACGTCATCTCTGCCATCAGCCTCACAGTCGGATCTCCTCCCTGCTCATCCCTCATTCACACTTGCAAATGCCCACCCCGGGCCAACCCTAGGTAAGATGTATCTAACCATGTTTGTCTCATTTTTTTTATGAGCTCGCTTATTTATGCTTGTTCCTGCCTCCCATTCAGGCATACCTTATATTCCTATGCACTCTAATGTTTCTTCTATTAATAAATACAATTTTGCCCTCAAACAACACAACTTGCACACAAATGTTTGAACCCTTCCAAGCATTTGTTACACAAGGGGCAACAAAATACAAAACACCACACTCAATGTGAATCAGTGCAGCATTGCTGGTCATTGTAGCCAAAGACTGGACGCAGCTTACATTTCAGTGTCATTTGTAGCCAAATTTGCCTTTTTGCAAAAATGGATCCAGAAGCAAGTATGTAATGATGCACATTTTTTTGATTCTTCATTCTTTTTTTCCAGATAAACAAATGAAATATTCCAAAAAATGAAAGATTCCAACAGAAAATACTAGGGCTGTTTGTTCCTTCTAGTCCATTCTGTCCTTAAGAATAGGCCACATGGCCTCATCTACGTCACATTCAATATTTTTCCTTGCAATGCACCTAGAGAAAAATCTTCTTGCATGCCTGATCCGTGCTTGACATGCCTCTGCATCATAGGCAGAAGCAGACATTGCATTGAGCAAGGGCATCTGCTCATAGGGGTGGTGATCATATACTTTCCATCTCCATACACTGAATAATTCTTCTATAGGAATAGATACAGATGTATATACTGTATAGCAGCAATACCTGCTCTCCAATCAAAAAACTCTTACAATGGATGCAACCGTGTTTCTGTTGAAAAAAGTTTGGACTCTTTGTCCTGCCCCTCTAAGTGAAAGACCATGATTTACCACATGATCAATCATAGTTGCCCAACTTTTATCTGTAACTTCAGCCCTTCCAGCTACACCGCCACCTCGTACACGGACTCCTCTTCCGCATAATCTTCTTCCCCTGACCTGTCTACCTCTTCCTCTGACTTTCATCTGCCTTAGACCATCCATGCTTGCAAAGAACAACACACAACATGGCACCTTTTACTTAAAGCCTGCAAACTGACTGCAAATTGAAAGATTGTGTAAAGAAGTTTCAATCAGGTGCTTCAGTAATTTCATTCTGATCAAGAAGTTTCTAAGAGCTTGCAACATATGGTTTCTGTGTTGCTACCACAGCTAAAGCAATGGAGTTTGGACTGCATGAATGACATCTGCGTTAACTGTTTTGCAAAAGGGTGGGGAAAATGAGTCAAACCAATGAGAATGGGTTAACTCATTTGCAAGAGGTGTCTTTTGCTCTGCAGAGATGGTGATGCTGAAAACGGAGAGGTTGCCAGTTTCTTCAAACAGGTCAAAGCAACCAATAAAAACTGTAATAGCAGACCTTCACATCAAATTCGGCAGTAATCTATTCTACCAATATCATAAATCATTCTCTACAAAAGCAGCTGCAACCCTGGTGCAACACGGCATTCGTTTAGATTGGTCTGTTTTGGACACAAATATTTTAATCATGCTGACTCAATCTACTCCTTGTTCCTCCTGTCATTCCATCTATCACCTCAGTGCTTTTTGCCCATCTATTCCCTTCAAGCTATGTACTTATTTTCCCCCTCCTCCGCCCCCATCTTCTTCTTTTCAGCGCACAGACAGCAGAGGTAGAAATGTTAAGGTATTTAATTTCAAGCCTATTTGCAATAATTTCAACGAAAGCTTCTGCTCCTTTCCTAAATGTGGTTTTCTTCATATTTGCAGCTATTGCAAGGAGGCACATCCAAAATCAGTCTGTCCCCGCTGTGCGCGCTTCATAAACAGTCGTACCACCAAACCTTAATTGCTCATCATGTTTCCACACCCATCATTATATCTGAATTAGCGATCTGTCTCCTTCATCATCCTGATCGTACTTTTGTTAATTTCATTCTTACCGGTTTATCCCAAGGATTCTTTGTCGGGGTTTTATCCCCCCCTCTACCACCCATGTACCACCTAATCTTCAATCTGCTCTGAGAGAACCTGAAATAGTAGATCAATTACTTCACAAAGAAGTTTCCAAAGGGTTCATGATTGGTCCTTTCAAAACTTCTCCCTTCGCTCCTTTCCGTGTCAGCCCTCTCGGGGTAGCTAGCCGTAAATATTCCGGGAAAAAGAGGCTCATCTTGGATCTATCCGCCCCCCATTCTGGCCGCCATTGCTCTATTAACAGTCTCATCCCTCTTTTCCCCTTTTCCCTCTATTACGCTTCCGTGGATCATGCAATTTCATTGATCAAACTCTTCGGCCAAAGGGCCTGGCTGGCTAAAGCCGATATTTCTGACGCCTTTAAAATCATTCCCATTCACCCTTCTCAGTGGCACCTGTTCGGTGCTAAATGGAAGTCCTTGTTATACTTTGCCGTCCGCCTAACATTTGGTTTCAGGAGTAGTCCCTCATTGTTTGACAAAATCTCAGAAGCACTGTGTTGGATTCTCCTCAATGTCACTCATCTTCCATGTGTTCTCCATCTCCTAGACGATTTTCTGCTTATCGATCCTCACTCCAACCTTCCCAGTTCGTCACTTTTTAAACTGAAAACGCTCTTTTCACGTCTCAGCGTTCCCCTGTCTGAAGAGAAAACGGTCGGCCCAGCGACAAAAATTGAGTTTCTAGGCATAGACCTTGACTTAGTGGCCATGATGGCATCGCTGCCAACAGACAAGCTGTCTCGAATCCGTGAGATTTCACAATCCTATAGCGCTGCATCGGTTATTTCTAAACAGCAGTTGCTCTCCTTGCTTGGTCACCTAAATTTTGCCATGTGCATCATTCCCCAGGGTCGCTCTTTCATTTCCCGGCTACTTGACTTGGCTAATTCTGTTCCCTCCCTCCTTGACCAGGTTACTCTGGATGAAGGCTGCCGGTCCGATCTTTCCTTTTGGACTAGACTACTTTCTGACTGGAAAGGCAAATCTTTTTTCTACGACGATATTATTCAGTCTCCTGACATGCTGCAATTTTTCACGAATGCTGCCCCATCCGTAGGTTTTGGTGGGTTCTTTCAAGATAGCTGGTTCACAGGTTTGTGGCCTCCTCCCTTAATAAACTCACAATCATCTGCTCTATGCAAAGTTTATCCAATAGCTGTAGCTTGCCGTCTAAGGAGCCCGCTTTGGAAAAGAAAGAGCATATCTGCTTACTGCGATAACATCGCAGTTGTCGAAGCCATAAACAAAGGTCGCTCTTCCTCCCAGTCTCTCATGCCATTTATCAGAGGCATAACCTGGCAAGCAGTCACAAATAACTTTATCATCTCAGCTCGTCACATTCCCGGCCATTCTAACTCTGCTGCTGATGCTCTGTCTCGTTTCAAATTCCAGACTTTCCACCATCTTCGTCCTACCACCGATCTTCATCTGACCCCTGTTCCTCCTCTAGAGGAACTCATCCTCAATTAGCTCATACTCTGCAATCGTACTTACTTTCCTCTAGTTTTTATATGAAATCAGGTCTAGCTCCCTCTACACTCAAAACCTATAATTTTGCATGGCAATTGTTTGCAAAATTTTGCTCTAGCCTCAATATACCCTTATATCCATTACTCATTACTTCCGTTATGGCCTTCATTTCTTTCTGCTTCGACAAACGCCATTTCAAACTTTCTTACATTCGTAGCTTATTAGCTGGCATCAATTTATTTTCCAAATGCTAAAACCCCAATTGTTCTAGTCTTTTCTCCAATTACTCCATTAAGCTCCTCCTTAAAGGTTTGGCAAATCATTCCTTCTATGCATCATCCTATGTTAAGTCTCTTCTATCCAGTACCTTCCTATTGGCTTTCTATGGCTTTCTGAGACCAGGAAAATTCACGTCAACTAATAATCACTTTAATCCATCCAGAGATTTATCTCTTTCAGATATTCGTTTTCATACCGATCGTTACAAATTATCCTTGAAACACTCTAAAGGAAAAGGCTCCTGTTCTATTTTCTTCGCGCGAACAGATGGCCCCTTCTTCCTTTTTCTTTCCATGTTTAAATTCGTTCAAAAACGCCATAAGATGATAACACATTCCAAAGCTCTCTTCATCACACCTGAGGGTTCTCCCATGTCTGCACGTTGGTTTCAAGAACATCTTAGAATACTATTAGAATCATGTGGCCTTCCATCAAGTCGTTATTCTGGCCATTCATTCCGGATCTGGGCTGCCACAACAGCGGCTACACGTGGAGTCTCTGAAGCTGCTCTCCAGCAACTGGGTCGTTGGTCATCATCGGCTTATACCTCATATATCCGCCCAGAACATTCGTCAATTCTTGCTGCTCAACGCTCTCTTTGCCTCTAAGGTAATTCAACTACAAATACTGGTGGTGGTTCAAACTCATTCACATTAATTGCAGAACTGTGTTTTTACCTATCATACACCCTGTCGGGTACACTTTCATGCATTCCTCATATTTGTAATGCATTCTGTCATGCATTTCTTGTGCGTCTGGGCGTGTCTGGTCTTGCGTCATGTCATGCGTCTTTCATGCATTCTGTCATGCATCCTGTTATGCATCCGTTGCATCCCGTCATGTGTCCTGTCACTTGTCTTGCATCTCGTCATGATCACTCGGTGTCGCGTCTGGTCCTGCGTTTGTTGTGTCCTTGTGTTCTCTCTTGCATGCCGTCATGCATTCTGTTATGCATCCCGTTGCATTTGTCATGCGTCCTGTCACCTGTCTTGCATCTCGTCATGATCACTCGTCTGTCGTGTCTGGTCCTGCGTCTTGTCATGCGTCCTTTCATGCATTCCGTTATGCATTCTCCTATGCATCCTGTCATGCATCTATCATGTGTCCTGTCACCTGTCTTGTATCTCGTCACGATCACTCGTTTATTTATGTGCATCAGCCGCAAGAAAGCATCCGCAAGAAAGCATCCGCAACAATGCATCCGCAACAATGCATCCGCAACAACGCATCAGCAAGAACGCATCAGCAAGAACACATCCGCAACAAAGCATCCTGATCACTCAAACTTTTACCCTCTCATTCACCTAATCATCATCTCCCATTCATCTCACTGTACTCTGGGTAAGCTTTCACTGCAACAGTCTACCGGCAGGCCGGTAGACTCAAATTTGGCATAACCTTCCATTAAAAGCTCTTGTTCTGCTTGAGAGAAAGACTGTGACCATTCTTTGGCCATGCTGAACAGCCAATAGCAGCGTTGCTGATCATTGTTTCTACTATCAGATACATTTCCCCTTTTAAACAAACGCATGAACGCACAGTTATCTCAGATAACTCAATCCAGCCATACTAATCATAAACAACAGGTGTGTTCGAAGAACCCAATTAGCTGGATGAAATCATCTTGGATGTCTCATTTGATCTCGGATGTTTTAAGCAACGTACGAAGAACGGACCCCTGGGGCCCGTTCTTCGTACATCGCTAACTCAGTTAGCTGGATTTGATTGTTGACGATTTGGCATGATCTTGGATCATTTGGTTCTTCGAAAGACATCCTGCACTTGTTGTCATAGCAACATGTGCGCAAGTTTAAACCTGCTCGAGAGCAGGCTTATTTCATGTAAACAGGATTAGATTGCAGATTTATAAGCGGAGGAGATAGGGAAGTCTGTCTTCTCTTGTCCAATTTTACGACAGAAACCTGTTGCGGAAGGTTCAAGAATAATTTCAGAGCTTATTTAAATTAATCGCGTGTTGCGCAATAGACAGGATCCTGATTTTTCTTTGTGACTGTTATAAACAGAGAAACACATCATTTAACAGTGGCTTTTAAAGAGAAAAAAGTGGGGTTAGAGCCAGACATAAAAAAAAATATTTAAGTTATTTGTATGGTTTGCTTTTTATTTTTATCATATTCAGTCAGAAGATTTGTTCAGGCCATTTTATGGTGAAGTTTAGTTTTACTTTGAAAGGCTTGCTTCCTGTTGAGCTGTATATTGTATTGGAAAACACTATGTATTGATTATCTAGACACGGAGCAATACAGTTTTTGACCGTGTAAACTGTGTATGACTTGAAAAAGGAAAAACTTAATTTTTTATAGATAAAGAATTTTTTGTTAAAATTCCCAGTTTGCACACATCCTTCACTTCCAGTGTCTAAGGAATGACACCGATAATGGATCTGTTGCCATAATAAGTGGCTTTTTAAAATAAAGTCTAATAATTAAAGGCTACCATTTTGTAGAATATTCTTGTATTTCACTTTTACTTGTCCCCATGTTCTAGTGGGTCCCGTGGAGGCTCTGACATAAAAGAACAAAGTAAATATAAAATTATTAAAAAGCAAAAAATACATACTGTAGAAAGTGATAGAAACATCTAACATGAACAGCACTTATGCATGTAATTTGTCTGCTATTTTTTTGCCAGCCCTCTCTCCTGGCTTTAGCAGACTTTGAGGTGTTCCCTGTCGTTTCAATTAATGACTCAAATTCGGCATAACCTTCCATTAAAAGCTCGTGTTCTGCTGGGAGAAAAACTGTGGGCGTTCTTTGGCCATGCTGAACAGCCAATAGCAGCGCTGCTGATCATTGTTTCTACTATCGACACATTTCCCCTTTTAAACAAACGCATGAACGCTCAGTTATCTCAGATAACTCAATCCAGCCATACTATCATAAACAACAGGTGTGTTCGAAGAACCCAATTAGCCGGATCATGATTAGCCGGATGAAATCATCTTGGATGTATCATTTGATCTCGGATGTTTTAAGCAACGTACAAAGAACGGGGCACTGTTTTAGGTTAAACTGTCCCTCTGTGGTTCACCTCAGCTCAGCGTAACTGGATAACCACATATGATTGTAACAGATGACGTGTTTAATGTGGCCGTCTGATATTTTGATGCTCTTCTAAATTCCTCTTTTGGTAGCAGTAAAATTCTTAGTCAAAAATCTCCCATATTCTTCCAATATGCTGTTTGCCATTTTAATTAATATTCCAAAATTACAATATAAATAGTCTCTAATCTGGTATTTTTTCAGGTGTCATGAATCCATTGTCAAATACAAGCTTTGTGCATTAATAGTGTAACTGAATACTTTCCCCATGCCTGTGGTTAACTGTACTCCATAATTAGGCTCCAAACGAAAAAACAAAAACCCTTATCCCCAGTTTCAATAATTTCTAACAACCCTGGGATATTTTTCGTTCAAGCCATGTTAATATCTCCGTGTTTCAATTTAATTTGGGCAGGACAAATATGAAACGAAAAACATCTATGTTATTAGTTAACCTTTTTCTGTTTAATTGAGGTCCCCAAAGTGCATTTGTTTGAATGATGCAGTCATTCAACTCAAATAAACACTTTTTGAAACTGTGGTTTCTAGAATTTTAACCTGGATTATTTCCCACAGACGATCAGAGCTTTCACACACAAATAACACATATCACAGATCATGTTTGAAAAGGTTACATTGCCGAAATATATATATATATTTTTATTATCCAACGCACCGCTGTTACTCCACGGGAAAGTTTAGCTGGCAAAATTCCCCCGCACTGCTGTGACCACTCATCCCACCTGCCGTCCGACGCCTCGCCTCCGCAGAGACAAGCGGCAACACCCCGCCGGTGTGTTTCCTTCCTTTATTTCCTTACATTTCACGGTTATTTTTAGCCAATTTCTCCCGACTAGCCGACAGAAGCATCTAACTGGTCCGTCAATAAAATATGTCCCCCGCGCAACGCTGCGCCTCTTAAGTTTCGTTCCTTTTTCTTTCTTTCTTTTCAATGCAACTGCCCCAACCAACCGCCGTCTGTACTCAGAACGCTCTACTGCGCAACAGAAGCCATAAATACATCGATCTGTCCTCCCACTGATTTCCATGCTGCTCAAACCTATTTATTTTCACTAATATCCTGATCAAATGCTCCTTCCGTGATGAACACTTTTTACTTGTTCCTCGAGAGTAAACTCACTCCGCACGGTGACTTTCCACCGAAATCTTTGTGCTCCTGCACTATTCTCAGCCACACATACATACGCCACACACACACATACACACACGCACTCCGTTCAGAACCACTGATTCAGTCTCTCCTTTACTCATTCAAACACAATGATCCCATTTTAACCGACACAATATGTTGGATAAGATATGACAAGGACACAATATCAAACAGACAGCTTGTGCGTAAAGAGTGTTTCCAAAAAACTCCCAAATTGTTGCTCTGGGATTCCCCTTTTAAATCTCCTGATTTATTATTAATAGCTTCCTGGAATTTTACCTATTTTTTGTTTGTTAAATCACCTCTTAAACCTGCATTATATTATTTTACCCATGTAGCTAAATGTTTAATTTTATCAGGGTCCTACTGTCCAATGTTATGTCTCATGAAAACCCCGCAGCCATGGAAATCGCTCGCGCTCGGCGTCTTCCCCAGTCACGCTTTCAACTGTTTTTTAGCTAAATTAGTCTGTTATAGCTGATTGTGTGTTCAGCTAACAGCTAATTTTTTTTATCTTTATCCCTCGTCCGATTCGCCGGTTGTGTGTCCACGGCTCATATACCGTTCTCCTTGTTTCTACATCAGGTCACGGTTTCTTATAAAAAAAAAATCTTGAACTCACAGGCCTTTTTTCTTGTGTTATCCGCACAACTTATATTTTTACTCTGTTCTTAGTTCTGTTATGTTATATCAGAACTTTATTACGTCTGTAATCGGAGCTTCTCAGAGTCACTCTGTTAGATCACTGCATCCATTTAGTGTGTATCGCCTGATCTCGTTCTCAACCTTTTATGTAAAATTAGAGGTTCCTCAGGTCCTCAGGCCTCTAACCCAGCAAAAATACGATTCCCCGTCGAGAACTGCAGTGAGCCGCCACGCTCAAGGATCCCTTTAGATTTCTTGAACTCACAGGACTTACTCTATTCTTAGTTCTGTCATTTTATGTCAGAACTATTTGCCTGGTCTCGTTCTCAATACATCTCTGAACCACACTAATTTAATACTGACCCAAGGCACTCCAAAGCATTAATTTAGCAGACTTTGTTCTACTAAGACTTGGGACACATAATTTAGACTGTTTCTAAGCCGAAAATGCAGATTCGATAAGACAGGTTCTGCTTACCTTTTTTTGTTGTGGTCAGCCTGTGTCCCTTGTCCTTTCGTTCCAATCTGAAGTCCAATTCCGCCTGTCACCCCGAATCCCGGACCGAGCCCCCAAATGCTGAAGCCGTCTTGTTGCAACCCCGAGTTCGTTAATTCGTTGTGCAGGACTTAAAACAATAACTCAGCCAGGAAGCAGATTTCAGTTTCACCTTCGCCAAGGGAGAGCAGGTGCGCCCGCCGCATCTGCGGGCCGCGACTCTGACTCTCGCTCTCCCTCCCGTTCAGGCTGGTTTTATTAAATTCAGAAAATAGATTATACAAAGTCACACAATAAATGATGCACACACTTTATCGCTATCTTACTCCCTAATAACTATATTCTCTTGTTGTTTTCTCCTGCTGCGTGTGAACTGGAGTTGCTGTTATTTCCCACTGCCTAGGAACTGGCCTTGAAACTCTCTCCTGATACTTTTGCTCGTAAACAGCACATTTAACCTTAATCTATTCACACTCTATTCTTCTGACAAACAGACACGGCCTTAAAGTATATAAATTGCATATAAAAAAGCATGTTAAACCTTCATAAATATTTATTAAAAACGGATCAAAGTTAATACATTCCACAGAATCCTTACATTTTCTCTAAAGCATAACTGTAGAAAATATTTTCTAACTGTTTTATAAAGTTCAACTACCTTTTCCAGGAGAGCCTCACACATAGTATATACACATGTTCTATTTTGTATAAGCTTTCCCTGTCGCTATCATCAGTGAGTTTATACCCCGTGTGCAGTGTAACGCAAAATTAAATTAGCCCACGGCCATCAGCTGAGGGGGTCCCACCCTAGTCTCACTAGATGTAAGTTATACTGACACCGGTCAACCAGCTTCAATTTTTTTCTTTAGTCAGCAAAGCATGACTTCTAGAAAACAATGTCCAGCAGAAAAGGTATCCTTCTATGGCTGATGTGTTGGACTGGCTACATTATGAGCTTTGAATTGTTTATGCTCTGAGAGGGCTGCCCTCTGTTTATTGTTAACACGTTTATTTGACAATGTTATAATTAGAATCTCTGTTTACACAGCAGCAATAGAAACTTGAAATTGGTGTCCCACGCTGCTCCACTACTGGTGCTATGTTCTATGAAACTCAACATGTACATGCCTACAGTCTAAAAGCCACCGCAACTAATAAATGTTTGAAATGGCAGAGAATATAATTTGCTGATATCACTCTGAAACTGGTTTTGAATCGTGTCACTGTCAGAAAAAACATCTGCGGTTGTGTAAATGAACAGTTGAAACCCAGCCAAACTTTTCTGTTTTCATCAGAAAATGTTGCACTGTAAACAGGGCCTTAAAAGACTGTGCCTCTTCTCATCAACGATCAAGAGTGTTTTGTACAACGGAGTATTAGGGCCACACATGAAGAGAAAAAATATTTTTGCCATGACGAGATTAAACTCGACATGTCGACTTTAAACTCAACATTTCGAGAATAAAGTTGAAATGTCATGTCGACTTTAATCTCGACGTGTCGACTTTAAAGTCGCCCTGTCGACATTAAACTCGCCATTTCGAGAATAAAGTTGATATATTGTGGCGACTTTAATCTCGACATTCCAAAGTTTGGAGAAAAGAGCAACCGCGCTCCACAGCTGCAGTCTGCGTTTTAAGAGTGAAGGTAGTCTTTGCCGTGTTGCAACTGTATAATCATCACTGGAAGCGGTGGCCTACCAATAATAACGTAACGTCTTTCCCTATGCTTACCCAGGCTCGCAGTTCTGAATTTGAGAACATGTCAGTGAGCGTGACAGACTTTCTACGAGGCCGGGGTGTCCCTCAAGAAGCCCTCACACTAATGGAGGAGCAGAAGGTAGGGCGATGTTGTGCTCCCTGGTTAAAATGCGTGACAAAGTGCCTGACAAAAACTTCATCTTTTGGTATAATATTAGTCATTGTCAATTTTGGGATATTGGGGTGTTGTTTTTGGGTTAACTTCACAGTAGCCTAACTCACAAGCTTACGAGAAACCAAGACAGAACGCTGTTGCTTTTATTTTAAGGCACTAACGTTAAGTTAACGTATTTATAGCTACAGTCTATGGTAGGCTCTGCCTTTGTCTAACAGCGCTTCAAAGCTCGTTTTCAAAGGGAAGTTAGCCTGTAAATGTTTTTATTTTCGTATTAAACCGATAATTACTCAGTGCCACCTGTAATGCAGCCCGCACACATACGCACCTCCCACGAGCCTATCCTAACCGCAGTGAAGTTAGTTTGATATTGGACATTCAAGCTCCGCTGAGTCAGCGGGATCTAGCTCACGGTTGATCCGGTTGAAGGACTCCATTTACGGCCAGCGTCTCTCAGCTGCTCCCTCCTCCCACACACGGTGGTGCAGTAAGGGACCATCAAAAAAGTTTTGAACCAAGCACTCTTGAGAAATAAAATCAATAAATTCCTTATCTAGTGACTAGCTAAGACAAAACTAATAGGAAATCATGCCAATAAATAACATCTGTAAGGCACACTAATTTTTTATCCCATTTTAAGGCTTTGTTTATTTTTAAAGAATTTTTATTATAGAAAAATGAAATATTTCTTCAATAGCTTCCAGGTCATGTGACCCACTGACTCAAAATCTGTGTCAAATTGTTCGCTCAATTCCATGAATGACATTGTAGTTTGTAGACTGCAAGTTTTAATTTGAATATAATGTGTCCCTGCTTGTTGAGGTCACTCACTGTATAGTGTATTTTTGTATTTCTGGGGAAAATGGATGAAAATGTTGAAGTGTTGTGATATTTTACCCTTATCATGGTTGTTCTCTGCTCCACAGATTGACAAAGATGTTGTCATGCTTATGGACGATTCAGCTTTGGCCAAATACATTCCTTCATATGGAGACAGAATTGCACTTTTCAATTTTTGCAGGAATCAAGCCCCTCTCTCAAAGCGAAAAATGGGTCTATTTGAAAAGCTCAGAAAGAAAATGATGCTAAAGAGAGAAAACAAAGAAACAGAAGAAGAAGCCAGCAATAGTGAAAAGGAAACCAAAGACAACGAGAAGGTGCCTAAAACCTCCAGAACAAAGGTACAAAGGACAACTAAACGGACTGTTGAGATAGGTTGGATCCACAAAGAGGATAGTGAGGCTAAACAGGTTAGAGCAAAACAAGGAGGGGGAACCAGAAAGGTTGTGATGGACACGAGTGGTGGATACGTTGAAATCCTGAAAGAGGGGAAAAATCTCTTTTTCCCTAATGGCATTTCAAGTAAAGGCCATGAATCAGACTTCACATTTGATGTGTGGGACTTTAAACAAAACACTTTCACTGATCATGTCTCAATTGGTGCAATATATGACACTGTCAAACTAGCCAAGCTGCGTTTCTATATTGCCACTCAGCCTAAGTCACACTTAGATGAAGATGCCTCTACCTATGATTCAGAAGACAAATGTGATAATCCTATCCTTCAGGGCCAAGAGGAAATTAGTGAAGTGTCAGACAGCCAATCCCTGTCTCTGGTGTCCACTTACTCAGCTGAAGACCAAGACCAGGACCAGGTCAGTCTTCCTCACCCAGTTATCACAGATGGTTCAACTGCTACAAATCACACAGTCAACAACGACTTCCCAGTGGTGTCAGAGAGCAGTTTTCTTCTACAAGAAGTATTACAGGAGGATGTAGTTGTTCTGCAAGACTATGTCATAGTAGCAGATAACCCGTATATCTCTGACCCTGAAATTACATTTAGCCCTCAACCAGGTGCTGAATTTGATTTTGATGACACACTGATTTACGAGCCTGAAACACCTGACCACACAACTCAAACAAAAATTATAACTATCCACTATTCAAATTCCCTCAATGACATGATCGAAGCATTTTCTGACCCAGACACTCTGACCAGACCACTGGAAGTAAAGCGAATACTCCCAGATAAAAATGAGGAAGCTGGCGTTGGGTCAGGAGTTCTTAGAGATGTCCTCAGCGATTTTTGGCTAGCCTTCTATGATCGTTGCACACTTGGAACAGCAATTAAAGTACCTTTTATTAGACACGATTTCAAGGCTGAAACCTGGAAAGCCATTGGCAGAATTTTTGTGAGAGGATACCAAGATTGCCACTACCTTCCTATCAAGCTTGCATCTGTTTTTGTGGAGGAGATGTTATTTGGAGCTGTGTACAGTGACCTGACCCAAAGCTTTCTGCAATTTGTAAGCTGTCAAGACCGAGAGATCCTCAAGCAAGCGTTACAAGATTTCTCCTCAGTTGACATGGATGACCTTGTGGAGACTCTCAACAACTACGAATGCAGAAGAAGAATCTCAGCAGACAATCTTCCAACTATTCTGACAGAAATTGCCCACAAAGAACTTGTGCAAAAGCCAATGTTTGTTATTGATTGTTGGAGGGAAATCACAACACCAAACATCACTTTCAATTATGCGAAGCTAACAAAGATGTATGCCGACCTTAAAGCAACAACTAAGAAGGTGTTGAAGCTGTTGAAGTTCCCAGAACATATGACCCCAAAGCAAAAAGAGGTGGAACATCATCTGCGAAGGTATATCAGGGAACTGGATGAAGAAGAACTCTCTAAGTTTCTGAGATTCTGCACAGGGTCCAATTTGATTGTGTCTGACAGTCTCACTGTTGAGTTCACAGGAATGTCTGATTTCACAAGACGGCCAATTGCTCGGACATGTGGAATGTTCCTAGAGCTATGCGACTCCTATGAAAGTTTCCCAGTCTTTCGTGCTGAATTCAATGACGTCCTCAAGAGCAATGTCTGGGTGATGGACATTGTGTAGCCCAATATGTGGCACCTCAGACATGATTGTGGCCATGCTGTTTCCAAAATGTGTAGGACCACTGTCATACTTGACTGACACAAAATAGCAGTGTTATTGTTCTTCCACTTTGAAAACCATTTAAAGGTAGTTTGCCTTCAAGTCTCCTTGTTTCATGCAGTAACTAACAAGCCAATAAATTAGGCAAATATTTGATGCTATGATTTTATACCAGCCTATATTTCTCAACAGGTTAACAATAATTGTGTGTTTTGAACTGCATTGAACTGTTTACATTTGAACTGCATTGGTGACATCTTTGTGTATTGAAAAGTTTTGGTAAGCTCCAGTTCCTCAAAGGTGTGTTCATAAACTATGTTCCAGGTTAACAATAATGGAACATTTACATTTGAGGTGTATTTGAATAAGCTGCAGTTTCTGTATTGAAAAAAATGGATTCTGAGGTAGCCAACTAAAAACACAATTTTATTTTTGTGATTTTATAGCAATTTCTATTTTTGTACCTGTGTTTTATTTTATTTTTTAAAAATGCTCCTCAGGCATTGTATGCATAAAGCACTTTTATTAATTGGTGGAGATATTACAAATGTTGTCATGTTCATGATTTCATATTAAATCTTCAATTTTATCTGTGGGTTGTCTTTTTAACTGTTCCTTAAGTTAAAGGGTGTGAGGTGTGGATATTAGGAGGAAACGTTTTTTTCAGTACAAACATTTAGTTCTTTTATTTCCTATTCCAGCAGCTACTCTGACCTGTCCAATGTGTTGAATGGATGGTAGGTTGGCAAGTTAATCATTTCACAGTCAAAACAAACAAAGGGTAAGATCCACTCAAACATTAAGCAGCTGCAAGCTAATACCACAAACTTCAGATATTTTCTTTACCACAAGTCTGGTGAGCAGGTTAGTTTCCAAGCCATAGGCCCACATGCAGGTTCGGTTAGAGTTAGACAGTTACTGATTTTACAATATATTACTTGAGGGGATTACGTTTTGTTAAATTTGCTCTAAAAATTAAAATGGCATGCATTAATTAAAGAAGTAACACTATAACTGTTCTCTGGTGGATGCTATTTCTCATCATGATATAACGAACATCAACAACCCTCAATAGTGCAGAAATAATTATCCACCCTTAAAAATTAAACAGTATTTCAGTTCTCAATGAAGTGTACAGTTCAGCAGCAGAAAATGCATCTCTTGGAGCATCCCATCCATTTTCTTGCATCAGAAGACAGCAGAGCTCAAATACAGTCTCATCACATGGGTATTGACTTTTGGGGGTGCATTCCTCCTTACAAAGGTCCAGCTCTTCCATGTCAATTGTCTTGAGATGGTCCTCACCACCATACATCTGTGGTAGAGTGTACATCAAAATAGGGCGACCTCCAGTCACACCCTGGCCTGCCTTTGCTGTCAACTTGTGTGAATTCCAGGTTTGCACGACTTCATCAAGTTCAGCCTGCATAAAAACAAAATATTAGAATAAACAAATGTGCAGCAAAAAGACGTTGAGAGATGAAAATAAGACTCTAACAAACATACTACAGTAGGCCAAAAAGTTTATTGGCGCACAGAGAAGCATACATACATAAACAAAAGCAAACAGACACACACATGCACACACTCATTTACATACACACACGTTGGAAGAGTAGGGGATAGAGTAGGACATGGATATAAATTGACAAGCGTGATTCGTTTTTGCGGAGAAAATGTGCAGGCTGAATGGTGGTCATATTTTGTACCTCTAAGCGCTACATTCGGTTTGCCATATAGGCTACTCCCACTCCCACCATGTTCATGTTCTGAGAACGGCTGTGCTACTGCAATATTAGGTTATTCCTGTACATATCACTTGCTGGTAATAAACGGCAGAGAGCCAATCAGCATGCGGTGCATGTTTATTTGATACCTACATCACAATATTGTAGCATCGGTTTGTTTTGGACACGTTGACAAAACCCTGAATGCCGTGCGGTGGGTTTTGAGGGAATTGTGTGGGTTAAGTGTTCGTGTTGTAGACTTTATTTTGAGATTATGTGTGCCGTGTACTGGGTCCGTTCTTCGTACGTTGCTTAAAACATCCGAGATCAAATGAGACATCCAAGATGATTTCATCGGGCTAATTATGATCCGTCTAATTGGGTTCTTCGAACACACCTGTTGTTTATGATTAGTATAGCTGGATTGAGTTATGTGAGATAACTGCGCATTCATGCGTTTGTTTAAAAGGGGTAATGTATCGATAGTAGAAACAACGATCAGCAGCGCTGCTATTGGCTGTTCAGCATGAACAAAGAACGCCCACAGTTTTTCTCCCAAGCAGAACAAGAGCTTTGAATGGAAGGTTATAATGAATTCGAGTCATTAATTAAAACGACATGTAACACCTCAAAGTCTGCTAAAGCCAGGAGAGAGGGCTGGCAAAAAGTAGCATACAAATTAATGCGTAAATACTGTCCATGGTAGATGTTTCTATCACTTTCTACAGTATGTATTTTTGCATTATAATAATTTCATATTTACTTTGTTCTTTTATGTCAGAACCTCCACGGGACCCATTAGAACATGGGGACAAGTAAAAGTGAAATACAAGAATATCATACAAAATGGTAGCCTTTAATTATTCTGCTTTATTTTAAAAAGGCACTTGTTATGTCAAGAGATCCAAATTTCGGTGTCATTCCTTAGACGCTGGAAGTAAAGGACACGTGCAAACTGGGAATTTTAACAAAAAAAAATCTTTATCTATAAAAAATAAGTTTTTCCTTTTCCAAGTCATCCATAGTTTACACGGTAAAACTGTATTGCTCCGTGTCTAGATAATCCATCCATAGTTTTTTCTAATACAAAATACGGCTCGACAGGAAGCAAGCCTTTCAAAGTAAAACTAAACTTCACAATAAAATGGCCCGAACAAATCTTCTTACTGAATATGATAAAAATAAAAAGCAAACCATCATACAAATAACTTAAATATTTTTTACTTAACTAACACCACCTTTTCCCCTTTGAAAGCCACTGTTAAATGATGTGTTTGTCTGTTTGTAACAGCCACCAAGACGCGCTGCTCTAATCCTGTCTATTGCGTAATACGCGATTAATTCGAAAAGCTCTAAAATTATTCTTGCACCTTCCGCAACATGTTGCTGTTGTAAAAATGGACATGGCTATGACAGACTTCCCTATATCCTCCGCTTATAAAGCTGCGATCTAATCCTGTTTACATGAAATAAACCTGCTCTCGAGCAGGTTCAAGCTGGCGCACATGTTGCTATGACAACAAGTGCAGGAAGTCTTTCGAAGAACCAGACGATCCAAGATCATGCCAAATCGTCAACAATCAAATCCAGCCTATATACTAACCTGAACAAGATTTAGAAAGCAGAATTGGATCAGACTCTTATCCAAGAAATCCCCTGAGAAATGCCCATCACGTTGAAGAGTTTGGAAAAGGTTGATCCAGAACTGTACACTCTGTCTCCTCACGACCCCCCACCAGGATTCAATTCGCTGGTTTGCAGTGCTGCGTCCATAGACGAAACTTCGTTCTCCTGCGAAAGAGTCTGTATGATTCCTGCGCAGGAAGATAAGCATGTTTTCGATGTGCCCATTTTCCGTCCCTCTGTCAGCGCGCAGTCGCTCCGGACATCCTCCCAAGCGAGTTGTGGATGAGATGAAGTAGTCGGCAATTACTTTTGGATCGTTGTTTGTTATGTAGGCCTCCATCCACACAATATAGCGACTAAAACCGTCAATGCAACCACTGATGGCAATGCCGTATGGCTTTAGCTTATCATACCCATCCATATGCCAGAGCGCATTGGGACCTTTGCTGTGATATTGCCTGCGTCTCAGGCGCCGCACACGGCTGTGCTCCACCCCTTCAGGATCAAGCAACTTGATCAATTGTCTTATTGTATTTTGCGATACAACATAACCTCTCTGTATTGCACGCAGATGTAACCATCGATATCCTTGCATCTGCCCATTTCCAGCAATTTCAGTATGCAAGAATGCGGCCATTTCTTCCAAGTTTGTATGATTTTTCCTTCTGAACAGATGATGTTTTCGGCACAACCTTTTCAGCGTCCTTGCACTAATAATCACACTGTGGTTCTGGGCTAAAAGACCGAGGATTTCCTTATTGCTAAACCCGATTCTGAAGTACAATTTGACCAAATCATCTACACAAGGCATGTTGAATCGTCAACCAACTGTCTGATTCTGGATTCTGCGCATGTATCCTGTGCGGCGGTTGGCTCTCTTGAACTAATTTCAACTTTATTATCGACACGTTGAGATTAAAGTTGCCACGATATATCAACTTTATTCTCGACATGTCGACTTTAAAGTCGACACGTCGAGATTAAAGTCGACATGACATTTCAACTTTATTCTCGAAATGTTGAGTTTAATGTCGACATGGCGACTTTAAAGTCGACATGTCGAGTTTAATCTCGTCATGGCAAAAATATTTTTTCTCTTCATGTGTGGCCCTAATACTCCGTCGTAGTTTTGGGTTATTATGTAACCATAATGAAATTTTGGTGAGACACATAATACACAGACACAAATCCAACAACAATGTTCACGTTGGATGTACAGAGAACTCTTCCGGCGAAGCTATAAAATGTGCATATAGTCCTTAGCAACTGATAAGATTTAAATGTGCAAGTCAGAAAAGACATACAGCTGTCACTTTACAGAATTGTGTGAGTTGCATGAATGTACCAGACAGGTACTCACTGAGAAGTTAAAAAATGTGCAAATAGTCATTAGAATTTTTTTAAATGTTTAAGTTAAATGATACTGAAGTCAAACAAGACAGGTAGCAGTCTGTTTACAGAGAGATGCCTCTGCAAATTGTCAGTTACCTGGGTCATCACAACAACAATCGGAGGCAACCGGACTTTTGCTCAGTTCTTTCTGAAAACATTTCGACACCTATCCAGGAGACTTCGTCAATTATTTTTGCTCGCACTTGAGCAATCTGACTCACCTACGGGTTGGTAACATGTAAACAGCCTATGAACTTGGCTGGTGTTATTTTTTTATTTTCAGCAGGGGACTATAGGCCTCACAGCTTTAGGAAAGAAGCTGTTCCTAAGTCTATTAGTTTTTGATAAAACGTTTCAGAATTATTTGCATAATAGATCTGGGACAAAAAAGCGCATTGCCCAGTTGGGTGCGATCTGTGGTGATGCATCTGGCTTTTTTCTGGACTTGTGCAGCATAAACTGTGTCCAGATCTTGTAGACAGCATGCCACAATCCCCTGTGCTGTCCTCACCACCAATGCTAAATCTTTCCTCTCCTGCACTGTGCAGCTCCCATACAACACTGTCACACAGAGACACAAGATGCTTTCAGTTGTGGCCCTATAAAATTTTAGGGGCAGTTGAGTAGAAAGTGCATTCTGTAATGCCATCTTATGACGAGACAGACTCCTGCTCACAGCATGCAATATGGTCGACCAGATCACCAGAACCAGCATGCAACACGGTCAATGCGACCACCGGCCCTAGCAACATTATCTCGTTGCTATGAGAGGACATAAAAAGTGCCTGAGCGCTCAAATTCTTCTTCTTCACTGGCAGCACGACAACTGGGAAGACATACAGCTGTTCTCTCCCGTGGGATTTCTCCCAAGTGGCGCGTGTTCGATTTCTCGCTGGACCGAGAACTTCCGAATCAAACTTATCCCTGTTTTCCTATGCAGGAGGTCGACTTTAAAAGTACTTTGAATTCATTTTGATTCTACTGGGAGCCGCAATCTCCCAGTGATCGTCACAAGCTCCACTTTTGTTTTGACCAAACAAGTGGCGGACAGAGCACAGAGACTTCGGGGTTCCCTCTTTTCTTGCTGCCTGACGGACCTGCGCTCGCCGAAGCGCTGCAGAAGTCATGGATTCAGAGCCGGGACATCCCCTAAGACAACACAAGTTCTGGCATAACAATTCCATTTCAACCTTCTTAAACAGATTAGCCATTGTTCGGCCTTTTTCACCTATTAGGGGGTGTTCTCAGTCCAGAAGAGGTCAGAGGAAATGTGAATGCCCAGGAACATGATGCCGTACACATGCTCTAACACCTCTCCATGCATGCAGAGAGTGTGTTCAGTCTCCCTAAATCTTCTGTAGTCCAGTATGACCATCCTTGGTCTTGTTGGTGTTCAGTAAGAGGTTATTCCTGTAACACATCTGTGTCATAGTGGGTATCAATTCTTTGTAGTTGGCTTCATCATTGTGGAATATGAGAGCCACCACAATGGTGTCATCCGAATACATTACAACAATGTTTATGGGGGGGGGGGGACAGCAGCACAGTTTAGTGTGAAGAAGGCACAGTTGAGGACACAACCATTAGGATCAGTGGGGCAGATGTGAGTTCCCTATCCTCACCATATTGGGGCCTTTTGGTAAAGAAGTCACTGATCCAGGAGCAGAGTGGCACAGATAATCCCAGGTTGTGGAGCTTCAGGGCCAGAATGTCCTCAAGCAAGGAGTTGAAAGCTGAGCTGAAATAAATTAAAATCATCTTAGCATATGTGCTGTGATGCTGTAGGTGATGCTGTGTGAAGTGCCATTGAGACAGTATCCTCTTTAGAGCGATTCTCCCTGTGGGCAAACTGCAGACTGTCCAGGCCAGCAAGGGTGGCATCCTTAAACTTGACAAGAATCCTCTCAAAGCACAGGGTCAGAGCAATTGCAAACTAAATATCAAAACGTGTGTCTTGACGCCGTGAAGTGTGCTATTTGTACTTTATGCCATTTCGAGTTACCATGGCAACAAATACTAGTCTTTGGTACAGTGGTTTAGTCCTGGGATTGGCAGTTAAGAGGTCACAGGATTGCAACCTGTTGTGGCAAGTTTAAAGTATTACTTTTTTCACCTCCATAGTATATATATCAAAACGTGCGTCTTCATCCAGTCAACTGCTGTTTTTATATCAGCCGCCATTTTGAGTTATTCCTGCTTGACATCAGCATCTACAGCAAATTTTTCAAGAAAGATGCAGGATAGCAGCTACAACATTTAATTTCTCTTTGGGTTTAAAAAAGTATTTTTCGATTTAAATCAAGGGTTTCTTTTACAGTTTATATTTCTTCCGCCACCATTAATACAGCCCAAACCATAGGGTCTACCCCCACAAACTATATATCAAAACTTCCGTCTTGACACCGTGAACCGGGCTATTTGTACTTCATGCCATTTCGACTTACCATGATGATGAAATTAGCGAAAAACCACCCCTAAAACACAGCTAAACTCCACATAATGCATGACCATATTTGGCACTGATCTTTGGTACAGTGGTTTAGTCCTGAGACTGCCAGTCAACAGGTTGCAGGATTACAACCCGGTGCGGAAACTTTAGACAATCTCTTTTTTACCCCCATAGTATATATATATCAAAACGTGCGTCTTGATCCAGTCAACTGCTGTTTTTGTATCAGCCGCCATTTTCAGTTACCATGGTGACTTCATCAACAAAAAACATGCAAAATTGCATTTTCTCCCTTTTTGAGGCACTTTCCAGTACAGCATTTGGACCAAACTAACATAATACCATCACCCGGTGATACTGAACACAACCATGTTAGCGGCTAACGGTTAGCAGGTTGCTAACTGGAAGTAGCTCTAGGAAGGTCCTACCAACTTCTGCTTGACAGCGTATTTATTTCCTTTACAGAGAAAGCTCCACAACAAATTTGGGCCATATCGGATAAAGCATGTCTCCAAAGACACCAAAATCACATAATCCACAATTCCACGCTCACTGTGGGGGCTGTTATGAATGTAGGAATATGATATTCACAAGGGAAACTTTTATGGGTAGCACGATACGCACCACGAGGCAGGCGCCTTCTTAAATTTCAGGGGTTCAAGATCAATAAATATATATATATATATATATATATATACATATATATATATATATATATATATATATATATACATATATATATATATATATATATATATATATATATATATATATATAGCCCGTTTTTGTCTGAATATGCGCTTACATGTTTCTCACATGTATGGAAAGCTGCTGGAGACTGGCTGACGCCACAGGTCAACAACTTTGAATGGTTCCCTCTGTAATTGTTTTGCTTTCTTTTCTCACCAAAATGATCCTGGCCTAGAAAATTAGTCCCATCATATTACCATCACCGTGTTTGAATGTATGATGTTCTTTTTCTGGTATCCTGAATCTGGAATGGTGACACAAACCTGAACAAACGAGGCTCTAACCATTCAGTCTGTTTACTGGAGTTTGTTACATGGGTGGGATGTCAACTACACGCAGCTTGTGCAAGCAGAGTTATATGTGCATGCAAGCAGGGAAATTGACCGCGTGTGAGTAATGAAAAGACGTGCACGAGGAGGGAAGCCCGTGCAGATCTTTATTCAACTAGTGCAGGATCTCATTTGTGCTCGAGGGAGTTATGGCATGGTTAAATGTCATATAAAACACAGCCAAATGAGGCCTGCAGTGCTGGATGTTGTTTTGGGGTCTTCTGTGACATTCAAGCTTGGGAGGGTTCACTACTGTTCTATGTTTTCTGTATTTGCGGATAATGCATCTTATTGTGGCTGGTAGGTTCATCCTAGAGCCCATTACCAGTTGAAAGAAACATCCTATTTTGCTGACATTTTAATTCTACAGGTTTAGCAGTCTTCAGGTCAGGGTGTTGGCTGTGTAACTGAAAACATCAACGTAGTTAATTTCTATCAAATCCTGTTTTAACTAAGAGAGCAATTCTATTTTCATTCAGGACCATATAATTGACATAGTTGTGTTTCTTGATTTTTGTAATTATTCAGGTTATCTTTGTCTAATATTGAATATTATTTGATGATCTGAAACAACTGAAACTTTTGTAAAAAGAGAAGAATTCTGTGATTAGACGAACACTTATTCAGACAACTGTACACTTATTAGGTCCTACCTGAACAGTAGCATACAAAAAGACAAAAAAAGAATTTTGGAACATTTTTAAAACCAAAATTTGCAGAAACTGAATAAAAAGACAGAAACCATTTGAATAAATTATTAATAATAATTTATTTAACAGCAAAAAAAAAATAGTTCACAAACGTATTTTTTTAAGCAACATATAATATTTTATGTCTATCTCTGCAAATGTATAAATTACGTATTCACCAAAATTTGGCATCATATGAAGCAGTTTTATCATCCCATTTGCGCGTAATGTGCATATAACATCCACCAGTGAAAGCTTCATGATTTAAACAAAGAATATATTTTGATTTACAGCAATGCTTCCGGAGTAAAACATGTAAAACATTTGGCAACAAATTCTCTTAAATTTCCAAATGAAAAGTCATTACAAAATATGCTGATGATGGTTTCTTCACATTACGGTGAAAGCCAGCATACACACGGTAACCAGCAGAGCTATAGGGGAGAGACAAGAAGATAAAGGGAATTACTTTTTTGACCTTCTTTTTCAAGATCCTGCAGCTTTAGAAAACAAACAAAAATTGTCATCAGCTTACCTGGCAGGAATGACTTTGTGGGTGTGACCAGAACAGCAGAGGAAGCAGAGGTGTCATTGGCCAGCAAATTGGAGACGTTAGCAGCAGGATCAGAAATGTTTACAAGAGGTGTCAGAACTTTGAAATCCGCTGTTCCAAACATCTCAGAACCTGAGAGAACATGTGCGAATTACAAAATTAGTTGTAATGTAAATGACTTTGCCTCAAAGTCTTTGAGTCTAGGTAACAGGTTATAAGTGCTCCTAGTGATTGCTTACTGGCATTGTAAGATCCAGTTGTAATTGATAACGAGTATTGGGTGCTTGCTCGGGAAGGTGTGTCTGGTAGTGCAGCTGTAAATGTACACTGGATTTTGCCATTGTTGACTGTGCCCTTCTCATTGCTTGAGTCCAATTTCTGTAGAGAGAAACAGTTTAATGAAGTAAAACTATGATGACATGAATCAGTTCTCAAATGTTCATGGAGACCTTGGGTCATAAAAACTGACTAAGGCACCCCTTCCCACCAACTCTTCCTGTGAAGCGCATAACTCACCTTTGTCGGATTAAGCACTGAGTCATCAATGGTACCAGTTAGGTATCCGATATTACCGTTGTTGTTTACACAGATGTAGGCTCTGTGACTGCCATCCTGTAGAACCATATAACGTGATATTAGTTAGACATGTTTAGATTTCATGCTGCTTTCATCTACAACCACAAAAACATGCAATACCTGACTTGCAGCATTTGAGACACCAGCAGCAATGTAGCCTCTAGTTTGTCCTGAGAGCTCAAAGTCAAAATTTTGGCCGCTTTGTCGCCTGGCAGAGAGGAAAAAGCAATTGTCTCCTGTAGAGGGATCACACTCTGACGGTTCATCTGCACAGAGCTTTGTGGAACCACATTCTTGTCGGGAAACAGGTGCCTGCAAGGGTGGAGACATATTTTAAATCTTGTACTTTAAAAACTATAATAAAAGATGCAAGTTATCTTTTTCTTCAGTCATGTGGAAAAAATTACGACAACCTACGAGCCTCGGTTTTTCTAACGCACTGTGTTAAAAATAAAGGGGAAAAAGTTCATATAACCAGGAGGGGAAAAAGAGCCTTTTAATTGTTCTATGAAATGCAATACTTGGTAAAATGGCTAACTTTACGCGTAGGCATCAGGTGCACATAATTAGAGTATTGTTAATGAACATCTCGAAAAAAGCTTTGCCCTTTGATGCCGTTTGGTGCTCACTGCACCAAACGGCTCACTTCAGGAGCAGTTTGATGGTGTTAATGAAGTGACAGTGAACACCTTGGTAAGATCATAGGCACTGTCAAAAGGGATACACACACGAGCAGCATCATGTGCAAACCCTTTTTGTTCAGGACACTATCCAAGGGTGGAGTCCATTAGTCTAACCTGTCTCTCCGCACTTCAGCATGACATAGTTAACATGTTTTAAATGTGATAATTAAAGCTAATTATTTGATGAGAACCCCTGTGGCACCTGCTATGTTTGTTTCTCCTTAAAGCCTTCAGAAAGAAGACTGTAGTACCTCATGAGTCTGCTAAAGGACTTAGAGTGAATTTGAAATGAGAAATTATGTTGTCTTTAATTTGGGGATCATTAAAACAACTGACAGCCTGCCTAGGTCTTGCCATCCAACTAATTTTATTGTTAAAATGGACCGCACGATGCTGAAAGAAATTTCCAAAAATTCTAAAATGTCATTACAGGGCACTGTTGAAAAGAAAGTGCATTCTTTTACAATCAGAATGAGTTTAACTGTTATGGGAGATGTGCTAGAATGAAAAATGTTCAGACCAGACCAAAATCTGCCAGAGAGAACCAAGGCAAAAAAATTAATATATATTTCTGAAACATTTTGGATGTATATTCTGTAACAGAATTACTGTTAATGTACATAGACCAGAGGATATGTTCAGCATTAACTAAATACAGCAATCTAGGAAAAGGATATCATACCAAACACAGAGGTAGAATTGCAATGTTTTTGAAATGCTTCAGCAAGACCTGACAAGGTTAACCTCTTTTTGTATCCTTTACCGGAAGTGATGGGATGCTTGCAATCATGGTTGCGGTGTTAGATGGTGCTGCTGTTGTTCCTGCGGTTGTTGTCGACATAGCGGTACCTGTCACCGTGCTTTCTGCCATAGTTGTTGTGCCTCCATTTGCTGTTGTCGACATAGCGGTACTCATCACCGTGCTTTCTGCCATAGTGGTTGTGCCGCTATTTGCTGTTGTCGGCATAGCAGTACTCATCACCGTGCTTTCTGCCATAGTTGTTGTGCCTCCATTTGCTGTTGTCGGCATAGCAGTACTCATCACCGTGCTTTCTGCCATAGTTGTTGTGCCTCCATTTGCTGTTGTCCGCATAGCAGTACTCATCACCGTGCTTTCTGCCATAGTTGTTGTGCCTCCATTTGCTGTTGTCAGCATAGCAGTACTCATCACCGTGCTTTTTGCCACAGTTGTTGTGCCGCTATTTGCTGTTGTCGACATAGCGGTACTCATCACCGTGCTTTCTGCCATAGTTGTTGTGCCGCTATTTGCTGTTGTCGGCATAGCGGTACTCATCACCGTGCTTTCTGCCATAGTTGTTGTGCCGCTATTTGCTGTTGTCGGCATAGCGGTACTCATCACCGTGCTTTCTGCCATAGTTGTTGTGCCGCTATTTGCTGTTGTCGGCATAGCGGTACTCATCACCGTGCTTTCTGCCATAGTTGTTGTGCCGCTATTTGCTGTTGTCGGCATAGCGGTACTTGTCGTGTTGCTTGCTGCCATATATCTCCAAGACAGTGTCACCAACAGAACATGGAGGATAAATCCTTTATTCATGCCTACAGGAAAGGTTGAGATAATTATATTGTTTTGTTGAAGGAAAATTTCAATACACTTGCAGGTGAGGTGGGTAAAAATACTCCACTTGCCAATATTAAAAGTGAATCCTAACTTCATCAGTATCAATGTAAAATCCTAATAATGTAAAATCAATATTTAGTATATGAACAAATTGTTGATGTGCAACATAAAATGCAACAAATCAGGTAGGATGTATGCATGTAAAATCTAAGTCACAGACGTTTTTAATAAATGAAACATGTTCAGAATTCACAGTTAGTAGCCAAGTAAACTGTCATGTGGATAAAACAATAAATTTACATAGACCGTTCTCTGGATTAAATCAGACTCCATATCCCTGTTTCAGATAATATAAGCTCATTAAAATTATTTCCATTTGGTAAATGCTGCAACAATGAGGTTGATATTTTTTGAGTTCTTGCTTTCTTTATAGTCAGAAGTTTACATAACATAAGATCTTTAAACAATTTGTGAAGCCAGATGATGATGATGGTATGGCTTTGTAAACTTCTGATGGGTAATTACCAACATCTAAATAAATGAGGTCTAACCTGTGCTTGATTTCTAGGCAAAACTCAAACATATGTTTTTTTGTGTGTCATCATAATGATCATTTAAAACAAATTACACATAAAGACGATTTGGAGGAAGAAGACAAGCCTACGTCCTACTGATGAACATATTTGGTTGGGACATGTCTGTATAAAGCTATTACTCCACAAGCAACACAAAAAGCCAGATTACAGTTTGCAAATGCAAATAGGCTCAACAAACTTCCTTTTTTGAAGTCGGGTTGCCAAAATAACCAATTGTGTGGTATTACAAGAGGGTTGTTTGCTTCAAAAATGGAACAAACCGTTGCTCTTCTTCCAGCTTGAGTGCGGCAATAAAAGAGACACTAGGCCCCTTCCCTCTCTGCAGTCACTCTTTTGAACAAAACAATGAGCTGCTGGAAGTTTTGAATATTCAACATTTTGAATATTGAACATTCCAGGTGACAAACTACAGCTATCTGTTAAAATTCCAGCCTTAGGAGCATGGACAGCTCCTGTCCCATGACAGCATTTAGTTGGGCTGAGCTCCTGTGTTTACTTAGACTTGGATGGCTTAATCTTTGAGACAAGCATATACTACTGGTCTGAGCTCTTGCACCTGGAAGAAGCACTTCCCAGGTATAAAATTGCAAGTTCTATGTCTCCTTATATTCTTCATGTAAGCCTACTTCTTTATTTATTATGAAAACTTTTACCAGGTTACTTTCAGACTGCTATCTTTCTTTAATTTCACAAAACCTGACAAAACAATTATAGTAAAATATCACAATTGCACAAAGGGACCAGAGGTACATTCTTCCATAGATGGTATTAATATTTATGCTAAATATTATTTCTACTGTTTTGCCAAACAGGAAAGTTACAATTTTCAATTATATATGTATTTTTAAACAAAGGCATTTTTTTACCCTGCTTATTGGTTCTGTCCTAATTAAGGATGAGAAAAATTGTCATAATGTAATTTATCCTATTTTTTTGTTTTAACAAGAAGAAATCCTGTGCCTTGAAAAAAATCTTGCTACAGTATGAAAAAAATTATTTCACTGTATCTAAATCGAATTTGAAATGTCAGTATTGTGACAACCTATTTTTGAAACATGTCCTATGGCCTGTTAAAACTAAAATTAATGTCTTTGGTCACATTTACATTTGGGGAATAATGGGGAAGCTTTGTAATCACATTAATTACAAAGTGGGTTAAGGGCAGTAAACTCAAAGTTTTGTAGAGGTCATAATAAAACCCTGATTTAGATTAGGTTGGATCTGATTTAGTTTTGTTTTGAACATGGACATTGTACACATACATAATCAAATCCATACAGTCATAATTTATCATTTAGAATATGCATTCCGATAAGATTTTTTGTCAAATTGACTTTTCAAAAAATGACCTTCTTGTAGGTATTAAACTTGCCTTTAACAAAGGCCACAATCCTGTATTAAATATTGCTTTTTTCATGCAATGTTACAAACCAAAATGCAGGTTTTGATTAACTATAAGTGTAAAATAATCTGAATTAACAGAAATAAAGGCAGGAAAACCACTGTCTATGTTCAATTAATGTGTATAATCTCTTTCACTTAGTGAATAGAGTTACTGAAATGAATTAACTGAATAATAATAATATATTTTATTCATTACCACTACCTTCCTTTTTATTTTCAATGTTCATAATGGAGTTGGAAGATGAACAACTTGTTCTTACCCCAGAGCCCCATATTTAAAGGTTGTCATTTTCACATCTCTTACATTTACCCATGCACCCTACAAGATGTTTAGAAATGTGCTCCTGTATGCTGATGCCTTTCCATTTTCATATTTATGACTGACCTACTTAAAACAGGAAAAGCTTAATATTATTTAATGTCAGAGAAAAAGAATGCATGTCGCCTTTTAATTGGGAGTTTAAATTTTAATTGTAGTTGAAATAAATTATTTATAACATAAGGCATAATGTTTCAAAATAGAAAGCATTTGTATTGCTTCTTACCCGTAAATGTTCTTGTCATTGTTGCAAATGATTGTTCCTTTGATAAAAAATCTCTTATACTTGTGTTCCAAGATATAATTAGCAGGTGGGTTTCTTTCTGATGCGATCTGCAGACTCTCAGGGAAAAATGTGACACCTGTTCACTCTGTGTCACTATTTATGATTAGAGGGAGGAGTCAAGACAACAAACAACGGTATAATTATGTGGGATGCTTCCCCAGGTGGAGCGCAGCAAACTGTTTAAGGGTGTGACGTGATGGAACCCTTTTCAATTTCTTATAAAGTCTTTGTTTGTTTATATATATATATATATATATATATATATATATATATATATATATATAGATAGATAGATAGATAGATAGATAGATAGATAGATAGATGCTCTCCATACCCTTTGAGAGGGCTGCCTCAGTACCTGGCATGGGGTCCCACCCTGACTCCTCGGCCCTCTTGCCCCTTAAGCAACCTTCTCCAGCTTGCACATGAATACCAGTCATGGCTTCACAGCTGGCACTGAAGTTGTTTGAGGTTGCTTGATTGCAGACCACTACCCTCTGAACATAGGCATCATTTGATTTTGGGGGTCCAGTTCAGTGGTTTTACCCACCAGATTAAAGGCGGCAGTATCCATGTGTGCCAAAAACAAAAAGGAGATTTTAACCAAAATGGACCTTGTTTTTTGATGTTTATAGCCAGGATGCCCAGTTTTGTGAGACAACAGCTCACCACTCCTTCAAACCACAATCAGCTGACCTCAAAATTGTCTGATCGATCCTATGAATGTGCCTTTTAGTCCGTTGTAGTGACAAACAACATTGCCTTAACTGGCCCTGGGCCTCTCCAAAAATTAGGGAGGTGCTGTATCTCACAATAGAGCAGATAAACAAGTTCTGCAATTCCAGTGATGCTATCCTGAACATGTGTGTGTCCTCAGTGATGTGCTTTGCTTGGATTGCTGCCCACAAACCCTGATTCTGAGGAAGCAGATCAACCAATCTCAAAGCAGCCTCTTTACTAACATTACACTAAGCCAGAAACCTCTCAACCAGGAGTCTTCAACTCCAGTCCTCGAGGTCTGGTGTCCTGCAAATTTTATATGTCTCTCTGCTTCAACACACCTGAGTCAAAAAAATCAGATCATTAGCAGGGATCTGGAGAACTTCACTGCATACTGGGGAGATAATTCAACTATTTGATTCAGTCATGTTGGAAAAGACTCACAGAAAGTTCAAAGACACCTGACCTCGCGGACTGGAGTTAAAGACCCCTGCTTTAAACTAAGAGGTTTCATGGTTTTTAAACTGACTGTTTCTATCACCCAAGCGAACACTGCCTCTGTCCAGCACCCGAGCCTACAGAATTAGTCTGCCATCAGTTAGAGCCCACTGAGCACTCAGATGCGTGAGGCAGATGAGAAGCAGCAGCACAGAGTGTGTACAACAACAGCAGTCTACTCTGAAAAGAAATCTTAACCACACCAACGCTTCCTCTAAGTATGGCTCACATGCATAGTAATAATGTGAGTCTGGATTTTAAGTACTTTGTTTAGATGAACCTACACCCTTTTTGGTCTGAGCCCCAACCCCTTCCCAGCTCCCCCTCCTGCAGAGATTCTCAGAAGTTGGAGACAGTGGTGGATACTCTAACTTGGCTCCAGGAAGCCCACAGCACAGCAAATAAATGCACACCCACTCTCAGGCCACTATTCTAAGTGTCAACAGGCATGTTCACTAGACAGGTTGATGGAGCAGATGGTCAACAGGGGTTGCACGTTGCACTCTGAGTCACACCTGCTACTTCCATCCATCCATCCATCCATCCATCATGATATCTGTTCTTACACTGTATGGCCCAATGATCTGATGCGACCTGGCTGCTCACACTGTACGTAAAAAAAAAACACATGTCGGACTCAGCCCAGTAGAGAGACGGCGCTTGTCGGACTCGTCTATCCGGAAGCCAAACGTAAACAGTAGAAGAAGAAAAAGACGAAAGTGTCAATGCTCACTGTTAAATATAAGGCTCACTAGACCGAAAGGCGCTGCCTTGGCAATTATACGAGTTGCTCCTCCTTAGTTTGACTCCATGTCACACGTACCACTGCCATGCTTCTTTCTACGCCTATGTTTTTGCCTGAGAAGAAGAAGAATTCCCTTGTTTGCACATGCTCAGTGTGCGACGTTGGGGAAAATCAGCTCATAGACGCCCGCAACTCTGCTTCAGCAGCAGGATGGCTGACGATCACTCACGAGGGCCGACTAAATTTCAAACATGTTCGAATTTCATCCAACCGTACGATTCCTGATCAGGAGGTGGTCGTGAGAGGCTAATCGCCCCTCGTTACTCCCTGTATACTACATGGCGCAGGATGCACGATGCACCTGAAACTCTACCCGACCAAAAAAAAGGTCTCGCACGACTGAAGAATCGGGCAAAAAAGGGCAAAAAAATTGTACAGTGTATGCCCAGCTTTACATTTTGGGGGACTGTCACTCGTCTCATTATCTCTTTCTCTCTCTCTGCCTTTCTTTTCATTGTTATTAAATATGTTTCCATGGTGTCTCTTGAGCATTTGTTCACTGCACTTCATATCTACTGCTCTGTGCTATGTGTATGCAAAAAAACACATAATTAAATAAATAAAACCCTACACTAACACCATAGAGTGAATGGCGATGAGAGCGCCACACTGAGATGTGGATGTGCAATTACACTTTATTCTAGTACAGCAAAAACAAAAAGCTTGCTCCCCGGGGTCAGACGCTCTATTTACATCAGTTGCTTCTATTTGCTGGATATTCCGTTCATGAGAGAGTGATTCGGGCAAAATCCTCTGGGCGTGCACTTGGGTGTGACGTGCTGCATACTCTTGTTCACATGGCCACTTTGCTGAGTCTCCGGTTTAATCAAAGCATTAGAGAGAGAACATAGGATAACTTCAATATTCATATCTTGCTTACCTCAGAAGACATTATGCCTGTAAACAAAAGACCTATGCAATCAGGGCGGGGTGTCCTTTTCCTCTTCTTCCATGCATGTGCACAACACTGGGGTCATTCCAACTCGTCCCCAGAGGGGGCAGACATCTGCAAAAATCCTGGAACTTATGCAATGCTTCTTTAAGGTGACTATGAATTATGGCCATGGCTAGCATTGTTATATTCAGAAAACTCAGCAGCCAAAACAGTAGTCTACTTCTACTTCTGTGGTTTTAAAAACTGTAGGTAGTGTTATTGAGAAATTACCGTAGTCCCGTCTGAACTAATTTTACTCTACAGAAACAATGCAGTAAGGCAGGTGCGTGTCTCCTGGCAATTACCAAACCCATATATTAGATCAGCAGGCAGAGATACAGGATTTTTTACTCCAAAGAACATGTCTCCACTCCCTTAATATCCAGTGATAAAGTTGGCAATCCCCTCAGCCTTCACTGACCTGACTTTGTAATTTCTTGTAGCCTACCACTCCATGGTTGAGTTATTGCTGATGTCAATGGCTTCTACTTCATTAGAAAACCAATAACATGTAATATTTATAAATTGGGACTATATAACCTGTTAAGCCCAGCAACCCAAATTTATTCTGAATTACACACTTAAACTTACATTTTTATTCATCAATTACAGAACTACATTTAAATGATCTTGGTTTACATTTGGATAATCTTTGGATACCAAATTGCTCTATGTTTAACTAAGGGAACTTAGAGTAATGAATCTAAAATAAAAGATAAATAAAGGGTGGCAGAGAGTGACTTTTTTTCAAATGTTTGTATAAGCAATCTGCATGCCAATGTGTTTAATTTTTTTTCCCCACAGAAAACAGAAGTGACTGGTGACACGTGAATTTAAGTATTTGGATGGATGCGCAAATACTTTTGGCAGTAGTGTATAGATTAGGTCCTAAATTAGTTTCATGTATTTTCTAGAAAGTTACAGTTGTCCTATATCTAACCTATTTTATGTTTGTCATTGTATGAGAATTTGTTCTTTTACCCTTATTTATTGCTTTTATTCTGAGAACTAACTGATGGCTATAGGCCATTATATACAGCAAAACTAGGACTCCAGAAAAGAAGAAAAACAAATGTAACCAATAAAGCTGATAAAAAATGCATGTCCATCTGTTTGAATAAAACAATACCAATAACTGAAACAACAGTAGTAACAAACTCTAATGCCTAAAAAAAATCAGGGAACCGGATTTAAGCCGGACACGATGTTGCTTTTTTAAAAGGATTATTAGAATAATGAAACCTAGTGCAGGGAGGCAGATAGGCTGAGACAAGACACTGGTCTGAGAAGCAGGCACGAGATGGCTGACAAGTATGATGGACTTGGCAAAGTTCCTGATTGTAACATGTTGCTTTCCATTTGCAGTCGGAACTCCGAAATCCCGGTTTATGATGGGAGAAATCAACTGTAACAGCCGCTATAGTCGGACTTTCCCTCTTGCAAAGTCTGAGAAAATTTTTAAGGCCGATTGTCAGATCCAATAGGGAAGCTCCTCACATCAAGAACAGTAAGATGTGATAAAACATGTTTACTATACAGCTTGTTCTTTTGTTTTTAAAATCTTCATTTCATGGATTATGTGAATGGGTATTTTGGATCTGGCACTTGCCGACCAGTGATGTCAGAGCAGCCACTTTTTTATTGTACTCAAGCAGACTTTTAACAAATGTAAATTGTTCACAATTCTTCTTTTTCTTCTTTTGGCTTTTCCCTTTCAGAGGTTACCACAGCAAGTCATCTGTTTGCATCTAACCCCATGTTTTGCATCTTCTTGCCTCACACCCAGTATTTTCTTGTCCTCTCGAACTCCATCTATTCAATTCAATTCAATTTTATTTATATAGCACCAATTCATGAAACATGTCATCTTGAGGTATTTTACAAAGTCAGAATCAATCATATTATACAGATTGGTCAAAGATTTCCTATCTAATGGAACCAGTTGATTGCTTCAAAGTCCCGACAAGCATCATTCACTCCTGGAGAAGCGTAGAGCTACAGGGAGAGTTGTCTGCATTGTCTTTGCAGCAATCCCTCATACTGAGCAAGCATGAAGCAACAGTGGAAAGAAAAAACACCCAATAGAGGGAAGGAAAAACCTTCAGCAGAACCGGGCTCAGTATGAATGGTCATCTGCCTCGACCGACTGGGGATTACAGAAGACAGAGCAGAGACACAACAAGACAGACAAAAAAGCACAGAAGCACACATTGATCCAGTAATCGGTTCTACATTAGATGGTAACAGCGGGTGATTTGTCTTCCTTGGATGATGTCACAGTTAACAGAACGTCAGACCAGGTGTACTTACTATGAAGAAAAAAGAGAGAGAGCAAAAAGTTAAAAGCTGAAATGACAACAGTCATTTCAATGTAATGCAATGCAAAACTGGAGAACAGTAGAAATCAGTAGAGTGAGAAAAATAGGCCCTGATGTCCTCCAGTAGCCTAAGCCTATAGCAGCATGACTATAGAGGTAGCTCAGGGTAACATGAGCCACTCTAACTATAAGCTTTGTCAAAAAGGAAAGTTTTAAGATTAGTCTTAAAAGTAGACAGGGTGTCTGCCTCATGGACCAAAACTGGGAGTTGGTTCCACAGGACAGGAGCCTGATAGCTAAAGGATCTGCCTCCCATTCTACTTTTAGAGACTGTAGGAACCACCAGCAGACCTGCAGTCTGAGAGCGAAGAGCTTTTAGGAACATACAGCAGTGGTCCCCAATCCTGGTCCTCGAGGGCCGGTGTCCCTGCAGGTTTTACATGTGTCCCTGATCCAACACACCTGACTTACTTCCCCAGTGTACTGTCAAGTTCTCCAGAGTCCTCCTAATGACCTCATTATTTGACTCAGGTGAGTTGAAGCAGAGTAACAAATAAAAGTTGCAGGACACCGGCCCTCGAGGACCAGGATTGGGGACCACTGACATACAGGGTAATCAGAGCTCTGATATATGATGGAGCTTGATTATTAGGGGTTTATACGTTAGAAGAAGAATTTTAAATTCTATTCTTGATTTAACAGGAAGCCAATGAAGGGAAGCTAAAATAGGAGAAATATGATCCCTCTTGTTGATTTTCATCAGGACTCTTGCTGCAGCATTTTGGATTAGCTGAAGACTTTGAATTGCATTTTGTGGACTTCCTGATAATAAAGAATTACAATAGTCCAGCCTTGAAGTAACAAATGCATGGACTAGTTTTTCAGCATCACCCATGGACAGAATGTTTCTAATTTTGGCGATACTCCTGAGGTGAAAAAAGGAAACTCTGGAAACCTGTTTAATATGGGATTTAAATGACATGTCTTGGTCGAAAACAACACCAAGATTTTTTTACTTTACTACCAGAGGCCAAGTTAATGCCATCCAGATGAAGTGATTGATTAAGAAGTTTGTTTTTTGAGGACTCTGATCCAAAGATTACAACTTCTGTCTTGCCAGAATTTAAGTGCAGGAAATTTAAAGTCATCCAGCTTTTGATGTCATCAAGACATGACTGCAGTCTGACTGATTGGATTCATCAGGATTTATGGATAGATATAGCTGAGTGTGATCAGCATAACAGTGGAAATTAATCCCATGCTGTCTGATAATTTTGCCAATCGGAAGCATATATATAGTAAAGAGAATTGGTCTAAGGACTGAACCCTGTGGTACTCCACAGGTGACCCTAGAACAGTGGTCCTCAATCCTTGTCCTCGAGGGCCGGTGTCCCTGCAGGTTTTACATGTGTCCCTGATCCAACACACCTGACTTACTTCCCCAGTTTGCTGTCAAGTTCTCCAGAGTCCTCCTAATGACCTCATTATTTGACTCAGGTGTGTTGAAGCAGAGTAAAAAATAAAAGTTGCAGGACACCAACCCTCGAGGACCAGGATTGGTCCTCGAGGGACGGATTTAAGATTTAAACCAGCCTAATACTTTCCTCTTAATCCCTACAGTATGCTCAAGTCTTTGTAGGAGAATATTGTGATCAACTGTGTCAAATGCAGCACTTAGATCTAACAGGACAAGTATAGACACAAGTCCATTATCTGAGGCCATGAGAATATCATTGGTGACCTTCACCAGAGCTGTTTCTGTCATGATTTTAGGTTCTGTCTTAGTTTTGGATTATGGAATAGTTTGAGTTTTGTTGGGGTTTGATTTATAGTATCTGCAAGCTTTCAGTTCAGATCTGTCAGTCACTTCCCTGCCTCTGATTAGTTCCAGCTGTTTTCCTGTAATTAGTTTTCACTCTATTTCACCTGTGCACTCCACTATATAGTTCTGCCTCAATCTTTAGTTCTCCGGCAGATCATTTACGAGTCCACGGTGAGTTTTGTTCCAGCGTTCTTTATTGATTGACCTGTTGATGCAAACCCGATATCTTTTTGATTCTGAGCCAGCCTGTCCCCTGAATCTGTTTTCTCCTGCCCTGTCTGGCTGATTGCCTGTTTTGCCGACCCGAATCTGCCTAAGGAATTTCTGAGCTTGCTTTTTCCCTCTCAGTACTTCTGCCTGATTTTGGACTGCCTTTTGTGCACTGTTTTTGGACTGCCATTGTTGACCATTGAGCCTGCTTTTCCCGGTCTTGTTTGTCTTAGAGCAATAAAAAGTCTAAACCTGAAGCCTCTGCTTGTTAGCCTGAATACTGAGTCCACCCGTTCAATTCCGTTCTTGACAGTTTCAGTGCTATGATGAGCTCTGATGCCTGACTGACACTCCTCAAGTAGGTCATTACTTTGTAAATGTTCACATAATAATAATAACAATAATTGAACTTTATTGATCTCACAATGGAGAAATTCACTTCTGCATCTTAACCCATTCCCTTGGGGAGCAGTGGGCTGCCACTGTGCGGCGCCTGGGGAGCAATTGGGGGTTAAGGTTCTTCCTCAGGGACCCAGAATGGCAGCTTGTGGGAGTTGAACTCAGAATCTCTGGGACCAAAGCTCTGTGCTCTAACCACTAGGCCACCACTCCACATAGTTGATTAGCAACTACTTTCTCAAGAATTTAAATAAGAAAAGAAGATTAGATATAGGTCTGTATTTTATTAACTCATCTTGATCAAGAGATGGTTTCTTAGGTAAAGGTTTAATAACAGCTACTTTAAAAGCCAGTGGTACATATCCATTTACTAAGGATAGATTAATCATGTCTAAAATAGGACCACTGATCAAAGGGAATACCTCCTTAAACAACTTGGTTGGGATTGGGTCTAACATACAGGTAGGAGGTTTAGATGAAGCTAAACTTTTAGATAGCTCAGAAAGCTCTACTGCTTCTAAACAGTTCAGACACTGTGCAGGTTCTAAAGATTCCTCCAACGCTGCTTTACTTACTGAGGACGAGGTAATCATGTTTGGGAGGATGCCAATTATTTTATTTTTAATGGAATCAATTTTATTTATGAAGAATCTCATAAAATCATTACTGCTAAGAGCTAAGGGAATGGATGGATCAACGGAGCTATGACTCTGTGTAAATTTGGCAACTGTACCGAAGAGAAATCTAGGATTATTTTTATTCTCCTCAATTAATGAGGAAACATATGCTGCTCTAACTCTGTGAAGGGTCTTGTTATACAACAATAGACTGTCCCTCCAGATTAGGTAGGATTCCTCTTGGTGTGTAGAGCGCCATTTTCTCTCCAATTTCCTAACATTGTGCTTCAAGGAACGCAGCTCTGAATTAAACCAGGGAGCCAGCTTCCTGTGAATAATCACCTCCTTTTTCAAGGGAGCTACATTGTCTAATGCAGAACGCAATGACGAAGTAATACCGTTAACAGAGACATCTATTTGTGAATGGGAAGAAACAACATTGCTGCTATCTGCAGGGTATTTTTGCAATACTGACGATATTAAAAGGGGACAGACTCCTTAAAGTTTGGTGCAGCATTGTCCGATAAAGATCTTCTATAATGGAACCCTCTTTTGGGGTGGAGAACTCAGTTAGATTAAACTCAAATGCTATTAAAAAATGATCAGATAGGACAGGGTTGTCAGGAAATACTGTTAATTCTTCACAATCAATGCCATATGTCAGCACAAGGTCTAAAGTATGGAGCCAAGAGTGTGTTAGTTTATGCACATTTTGAACAAAACCAATAGAATCTAGGATAGTTTTAAAAGCTACGCTAAGGTTATCACATTCAGTGTCAACATGGATGTTGAAATCACCCACTATAATAACCTTGTCAGTATTTAACACCAAATCAGATAAGTCTGACAACTGATCCAAAAACTGAGAGTAAGGGCCTGGTGGACGATACAAAACAACAAACAGAAGAGGTTTTATTGCTTTGCAATTTGGATGAGGGAAACAGGGTTAAATGTTCAAAAGAACTGTAGTTATTAATTTGCCAGGGACTAATTAATAAATCAGACCACTCCTCCTCCTCTTCCCACTGATCTGGGAATGTGGAAATTTGAATAATTGGAGGGAGTTGACTCATTTATATTAACGTAGTCCTCTTGTAGCCAGGTTTCTGTGAGACAAAATAAATCTGTTTATCAGAAATCAATTCATTAACTAACAAAGTCTTTGGTGGGAGAGACCTTATATTTAATAGACCACATTTAATTATTTTTAGGTTCAAGGTGAGCCATATTGATTTTTATTAGATTTTTATTAATTGTTCCTTTTAGATCAGTTTTTGATCTGTTAAGTTTTGGCTGTGGGAAAGACACCGTCTCAATGGGGTAATGGGTGGGTAACAGTACAGAAGCTGCAGAGAGGTGTGTTAAACTACGGCTCTGCTTCCTGGTCTGGACCCTGGGTTGTCAGCATTTAGGAAAACGAATAAATCCGGCCAGATTCCTAGAAAGAAGAGCTGCACCATCCAAAGTGGGATGGATGCCGTCTCTCCGGATCAGACCGGGTTTTACCCAGAAAGTTTGGCAGTTATCAATGTAGCCCACGTCGTTTTCAGGACACCACCTAGACAACTAACGGTTGAATGATGACATGCGACTAAACATGTCATCACTGGTCAGATCAGGCAGGGGACCAGAGAAAATCAGACCAGAGTCCAGAGTCGGACCAGAGTCTGACATTGTTTTAGCAAACTTATACACCGAAGCAACACCAACTTTAGTGACCTCCGATCGACGTGACCGGGCGTCATTACCGCCAGCGTGAATAACAATCTTACTGTATTTACGCTTATCCTTAGCCAGCAGTTTCAGGTAAGATTCTATATCGCCCGTTCTGGCCCCTGGCAGGCATTTAACTATGGTCCCTGGTGTCTCTAGTACCACATTTCTGACTATTGAGCTCCCAATTACAAGGGTCGGCTTCTCAGCAGGCGTGTCGCTGAGTGGGGAAAACTTGTTAGAAACGCAGATGGGTTGGTGGTGACCTGGGGGCTGAAATCTAGAGCTATGCTTCCTGCGAACCGTCACCCAGCCGGCCTGGTTACCCGGCTGCTCGGGTACAGCTTCTGGAGGACCACTACATAAAGTTACTCTATGTGGCTCCGCACAAGCAAAGGGGCGGCTTTCAGCTGGTTTTTCCATAGCATGGAGCTGGGTCTCCAATTCTGACACCCTCGCCTCCAAAGCTACAAAAACACTACATTTATTAGTACCATTATCACTAAAGGAGGCAGAGGAATAACTAAACATCTGACACAGAGAGCAGGAGATAGGGGGAGACTTAGACAGAGACGTAGAAGCGGAGGAGAGAGTAATGGGGAACCCATTGTGGAGCTAAAGTTAGGCTAGGCTAAAGCAAGGCTAACGCCCTTTTACCACGCCAATAAACCAAACTGTGTGAAACACGAGGAGTTCCCAAGTGCGACGTGCAGCTACAGAGAATGTTTTAAAAGTGCTTATGTGTCATGATTTTGGCACTGTTGTCTGGACTTAATTCTCTATTTTACACCTGCTTAGCTCCGCCTATTTCCCATTACCACAGATCTGTTCCACCTGCTTCCACTAGTATATAACCAGCTCTAAGACCAGACAACAGTGCCAGTTTTATTTCGTCAGCTTTTGATTGACTTATCTCAGCATTCTGTTTCCTGATTACTTGATCGTGACCTGTTCTGTCCTCCGACTTCTGAGCTAGCCTAGTCCCACCTGATCCGTGTACCCGACCTGTCTTTAGACACCCGACCGACCTGAGTTTCTGCCTGTTCCTTGCCCAACCGTGTACCGAACCCTGAACTGCGACCTGACTACGATTTGGATTATCCTTTTGCACTTCACCGGCTCTCTGACCTCCCGGTTCCGACCCTCTGCCTGTCCACCGACCTTCGACTCTGCTACACGGACCCTCGAGGCTTCACATCCTGCTGCGTCTGGCGGGCTGCTTACCAGCTGGAAACTCGTCCCGTCCCCCGATCCACACTGGACATAAGGACCAGGTTAGTGACCCACCCGATCGTGTCTAGTCATATTCAGACTGACGAGGTCACTAACCTGATGTCTCTACCTGCAGAGGATCCAGCTGCTAGAGCTGACGTCGGTCACTTCCGTTTTTTCTTTGAATAAACTGTTTGTCGCCTCGAATACTGGGTCCTTCTGTTCTATTCATAACACTTATGTGTTAAAAACAGATGTTACAGCAAATATATTAAAGATAAAAGCGAGAGAGTCTGGAACAACATACCGTTGCTCACACAGTGAAGGCAGGAAGTGACATAATACGCCTTCAGCCAACATTGACTTATACTGTTTGCTCTGTTGTCCACCTTCACTTTGGAGAAACATTTTCACTTAGCAGCCCTGTTAGAGGTTTGATTTTGTTACAGACACACACAGATCAAGGTGACAGTAAATATTTAGGAAGGAATTCTGTCCAGCAGAAAAAGGCGTCCGATAGGAATATCCCATTTTAGATATGTCCTGTGGTCCTGCGTAGTATGTGAAAATACAGCAGATGTACAAAATATGTAACGACAATGCAGTGCCACAAACACAAAGACTGAACCAACTGAATCCTTCAGAAAGACATCTTTATTTAACTGATGTACAAATAGGTTGACATGAAGCCTTTTATTAAATAATTTTTTAATATTGATTATTTCTGCCAGTGGTTAAATTACCTTCATCAATATTTTGTGCCATAACTAGCATAATTTCATCCATCTTGCACTAACACCTGCATACACATCAGCCAGTCAAGGCTTCATTGTTCAAGGACTGCTAAATAATTAAGGCCTCAATTACAACAAAGAATAAAGTATCATTAATTAAAAACAAATAAAATGAAATAAAAACAGAAGTTTTTTCTGCACCTGTAAAATGGGATTCAAAGGTAACCAGACCTTGAAACTCCAGTGCAGTTACATATGGTGACATATGCTGGTGAAAGTCATTGCAATTTGTATACATTTTTTATATAAACACATTTCTTTCAACTTTATACTCCAATAAAACACATTTTTACATCACATTTACACCACAGACCAGAATTCCAGCAGTTCTGTGCTGAATTAATTAATTAATAACTACACTGAAGCATTTGACATCATTCCTCTTTTAGTTTCAGAATCACAGATGTTTTCAAATGTGTCAACAGACTGTGGAAAAGAGACTTGGAACAGTTTTTACATATTTTAAATAATGGTGAGTCAGCACAAAATGAATCCAACTAAACTAAGAACTGTGCAAACTCCCTGTTAGAGATTGGATGTCTGAAATCAGGAAGTGATGGACATTGATGAGAAGTTATGCCTTTATTCAACATGGTGGGAGTCAGTTGCCTCATACTGCTGTGAAAGCCAGCATGCACACGGTGACCAGCAGAGCTACAAGGGAGAAGACAGAAAAGAAAATCAAATGCTTTGTAAATTTTTTTTGCTTTCCACCAAGAATTAGCACATCTGGAAAACAACTAATAAAAGTCAATGTATTTCATCTATGGGCTTAGACACTTGTGCATGTGGAGTCGTGAAAAAATGTGGACACTGCATTCTTTTTAAGGAAATGCAAAGAGCATACTAATGGGAAACCTTTATATCTGGGATGGAAAGGGGTTTATTTGCAGGGAAAGACTCATTAAAAAAATCAATTAATAAAAAACAATCCATTCTAACTTGGAAAAAGGTGGAACACCATACCCCCTATTAAAGAGTCTTGCCCTCTTTGATTAAAATAACTTAAGTGAGCTGCTTCTTGTTGCTCACAGTTTCTGACATCAGTGTGAGGAAAGCTTGCCCTACTCTTCAATCTCTTCTGGGAGATGTTTGAGTTGGTTCTTTATCTTCAGTCCATTTCAAGTCACTACCCTGGCCCTCAGTGAAATTAAGTTGCAGGGTCCATTTCTACTTCATCAGTTATTCATACCACTAGTAGATCTAGATATAAAAGTTTTCTTTTCAACTGAGTAGTTTGTTTTTAGTATGGAATAATAAAATGAGGAAAGTGTGTCAGTTAAATGTTTTTAAATACAAATTATGTATACCATTTTCAATAATCCATGCAAAATCTTTTTTAGCATTACAACAATATAACCCTTCTTATGACTGCAGACCAGTACAATGCATGTTTCCCCTAGTATTTTAACAATTTATTTTTAATGAGCTCCAATTCATTGAGGCCTCGTTGTCATCACCCTGATCTTTAGCTCCCTGGCTGTTCTATTAGATTTAAGTTTTGGCCACTCCAAAACACAAAGATAGCTTCCAGGTAAAATAGACCTGAAATTAAAAGATTACTCTGAACCAAATGTTTGGAGAAATCACATCAAATTGTAGTTGTGATTTAGGCACACACAACCCTTCTTCATTTGTTTTAATTTGTGTTCAATAATTTTTGTTTGCATATTTTCAGCAGTTGTGGAAGCTGGCATGAACAAGGATGCACCCCCACTTCCCACGACATTGGTGTCATAAGCTTACCTGGCAAGAATGAGTGTGATGGTGTGACCACATAAGCAGAGGAAGTGGTGCCGTTGTTGGCCAGCAAGTTGGTGATATTGGCAGTAGGGTCTGAGATGTTTGTGAGAGGTGTCAGTACTCTGAAGCTCGGTGTTCCCAGCTGCCCAGAACCTGGGGAACGATGCAAAAACATTTTTAACTGTAATAGCAATAGTTCTGCCAAATACCCACTGATTGGGTGACAGAAACATTTTCAGGGTGTCAGAATTTTGAAATCCACTGTTCCAAGCACCTCAGAAGCCGAGAGAAAATGCAACAATTGCAAAAATAGTTGTAATGTAAATGACGTTGCGTCAAAGTCTTTGAGTCTAGGTAACAGGTTATAAGTGCGCATAGTGATTGCTTACTGGCATCGTAAGGTCCAGATGTAATCAACAAAGAGTATTGGGCGCTTGCTCGGGTACTTGTGTCTGGTAGTACAGCTGTAAATCTACACTGGATTTTGCCATTATTGACTGTGCCCCGCTGATTGCTTGAGTCCAACGTCTGAAAAGAGAAACAGTTTAGGTAAAATCACACTGTCTATGCAAAACTTGGGTCACACAAATTGACAAATATCCCTACACCTATTAATGCTGTGAAAGCATAACTTACCTCTGTAGTATTTAGCTCCAAATTATTGAGAAAGCCAGTAAAGAAACGGACTGCACCGTTGTTGTTTGCACAGATGTAGGCTCTGTGACGACCAGCCTGTTGAAGAATGTAATATAAATTCTTTATCTATCTCTTCAAATTCAAACTATAGTAATGGCTCTGGTTTAGATTTCATGCTATTTTCATACAGAACCATGATAATATGCAATACCTGACTTGCAGCCGTTGAGACACCAGCAGCAATGTATCCACTTGACTGTCCTGAGAGCTCAAAGTTGAATGTTTGGCCATTTTCTTGCCTAGCAGAAAGGAAAAAGCAATTGTCTCCTGTAGCGGGATCACAATCTGAGGGTTCATCTGCACAGAGCTTTGAGGAACCACATTCTTGCCGGGTAAAGTCTGTCTGAAAGTGTGAAGACATGTATTTGAAATATTACACTTTACAAACCATAAAATAAAAGTCAAAATTTATTCTTATGTTTTGTTTATATTACAATAATCTATTTTTTTTTCATCCCTTACCTCAAGTGCAGGGACATTGACTGGTGATGCTGTAGTTCCATTGCTAGCTGGGGCCATGGTGGTTCCATTGTTAGCTGATGCTGAGGTGGATGCATTGCTAGCTGGGGCCATGGTAGTTCCATTATTAGCTGATGCTGTGGTGGATGCATTGCCAGCTAGTGCCATGGTAGTTCCATTATTAGCTGATACTGTGGTGGATGCATTGCTAGATGGTGCCATGGTGGTTCCATTATTAGCTGATGCTGCGGTGGATGCATTGCCAACTAGTGCCATGGTGGTTCCATTATTAGCTGACGCTGAGGTGGATGCATTGCTAGATGGTGCCATGGTGGTTCCATTATTAGCTGATGCTAAGGTGGATGCATTGCTAGATGGTGCCATGGTAGTTCCATTATTAGCTGATGCTGAGGTGGATGCATTGTTAGCTTCATCCACTGTGGTCATATTGCTAGCTGGTTCCATGGTGGTTCCATTACTAGCTGATGCTGAAGTGGATGCATTGCCAGCTAGTGCCATGGTGGTTCCATTATTAGCTGATGCTGAGGTGGATGCATTGCTAGCTTGTGCCATGGTGGTTCCATTATTAGCTGATGCTGAAGTGGATGCATTGTTAGCTCCATCCACAGTGGCCGCATTGCTAGCTGGTGCCATGGTGGTTCCAATACTAGCTGGTGCTGCAGTAGTTTTGTTGTTTGCTGCCGCAGTCATCTCAGTGTTATTATTCATGCTGTTTCCTCCCACCGTTGTCATGTTAGAATTTGTCACATTGGTTGTTGTCTGAGCGTGGGTAGTCATAAATCCCCAGGATAGCACCACCAACAGAACACTGATCATCAGTTGTTTATTCATGCCTTCAAGAAAGGATCATTTAATTGATATTAGGGACATTTGGTTTTACTTAGATGTGAGACAAGATATCCAAAAGTATATTCAATTTGCTAACACAAATAAAACATTTTAAATAAGTCTGCATTTTTATTATGAATAAGGTATTGGTACTGAAATGATTTTACTGTAAAAAACATTAAATTATATATGAAGGTAATGGCAAATACTAGCTTTAACCTAAATCAGTTCATTTCAACAACAGTGACTCCAAACTATAATGCAGCTGAGAAGACACTAAGTGTGTTTGTGTTAGAAAATTAGCAAATTACTAAATAATGAAGTTTTAATGTTTTTAATCTCTGCAGGATATTCAGTAATATTAGGAAAATCTTTAGAAATGAACAGGGTTGTTTTTGTACCTACCTGTAGATTTTCTTGTCCTTAATGTAAAGTTCCTTAAATAGAATATCTTGTATGTTTAATCCCCAAATGTGACTTGCAGGTGGACTGTTTCTGATGTCTTCTGACGTCCTGTGATGCGCCGATGAGTCTGTGACACCTGTTACTCTGTGTCACTATTTAAGTCCTCAGAACGAGGGAGGAGGCAAGACATGGGGGGTAGGAGGGGTGGCAGTTATGGGTGTGGTGTGTTACTGAGATCACTTTCTTGAGGCCTCCCAAGGACCATACCATGGAGTAGAAAAAGCAAACATTGAGTCATTACCTGATCCTATCTGATTCCACAGTTATGCAGTAGTCACAAGATCTTAAAATGTATTAATCATTCTATGTCACAGAAACTTTAACCTGGACATAGATTTTATCTATTGTTCTGTTACCTTTAACTAATCTAAAAGCCACATTTCAGGTGGACCAGTTCCACTGTTGCTCCAACTGTGACCAAGTAAGGCCCCAGCTGGGGTTTAACATAACTAAATATAGCATTACAATTCTTACCTAAAATATAAGGTGGCATATTACGAAAGATAATTAAGATTAACTGAAAGAAAATCAGAATAGCTACAAACTATTTTGTATTGATATTAGTGTTAAGAAATTTGCCGATTAAGCTTCATGAGAGAGCTTATTGACGCATGAAGGTGACTATTGATAATCAAACTGAATAACTGTAAAAGAAAGTGTGATCCAGTGCTGAGCATTTTGCGCCTTCTTAATTTAGTACTGATTTGTTGTACTGTAAAATAGATCTATCTACTGAATGATGTCTTATACCAATGAATCCTGTCATAGAAGAAATGTGTTACTACCAGCTCAGAGTTTTTTAAGCAAATATATATATCAACCACAAACCTGACTTGCTAATATGTGATTGTTTCGTTTTCTTGAGATCTTTACATAAATGGTAAATTATGTCAAAGTGCTGTACACTATTGCAACATTCACTTAATTGCACTGACTGACGCACACACATTCATACACCGATACACAGATCGGTGGATCTGACCAACATGGATCCAGCAGCAGCCATTAGACGTCTGGTAAAATAGATGCTGAGGCTTACATATGGAGACTTGTTGGTAGGGTTACACCTTGCACAGTTCCTATCATCAAACCTGAGACTCCATACCTACAGCCCCACCAAACTGAGAAACAGGATTTTTCACTCCAAATGTCTCCACTCCCTTAATGTCCAGTGACAATATGCTTTACATCACTATAACTGACACTTTGCACTTAGTGATGCAAGCTTGGATGCAGTTAGTTGTTCAAGGAAAGCCGTTCTACATAGCTCTCTATGTACTGTCCTTGTTTTAGTGTCTCCATCTACACAGTTTTGACTCTACACAAAGTTAAGATAAGATAAGATAAGTTGGCAATCCCCTCAGCATTCACTGACCTGAGTTTGTAATTTCTTGTAGCCAACCTACTCCATGGTTGAGTTACTGCTGTTGTCAATGGCTTCTACTTCATAAGAACCAATAACATGTAATATTTATAAATTGGGACTATTAAACCTGTTAAGTCCAGCAACCCAAAGGCCTTTACTCTTAATTACGCACTTAAATTTAAACATTTTTATTCATCAATTACAAAACTACATTTAAAAAATCTTGGTTTACATTTAGATAATCTTTGGATAGCAAATTTCTCTATGTTTAACTAAGGAATCTTAGAGCAATGAATCTAAATTAAATTCTGCACCCAAATTTGGAACTCGCTGGGCTTAACAAGAAAAAAGGTTTTACAGTTGATTGCACAGGTCACTTACTATAAACTGAGAGTGACAGCTTTTTATTTATTTATTTATTTATTTTTTTACAAATGTTTGTAATTTCTTGCAGCCAACCTACTCCATGGTTGAGTTACTGCTGTTTTCAATGGCTTCTACTTCATAAGAAAACCAATAACATGTAATATTTATAAATTGGGACTTTTTAACCTGTTAAGACCAGGTTAAATTGTTCACAATTCTTCTTTTTCCTCTTTTGGCTTTTCCCCTGTCAGAGGTTACCACAGCAAGTCATCTGTTTGCATATAACCCCATCCTTTGCATGTTCTTGCCTGACACCAAGTATTTTCATGTCCTCCTTAACTATGAGTCTCTTCTTTGGTCTTCTAGGCCTCCTGCCTGACATTCCCATCCTTACATTGTGTATGATATACTGCAAGCTGCAAATAATCTAATAAAGTCAGGAATTAATATAACTCTGGTATGGGTACCAGCTCATATAGGAGTAATAGGAAATGAGTTAGCAGATAAAAGTGCTAAGCAAGCAGCTAGACATTCTAATATAGATGCTGAAGTGAACTACAGCAAAGCAGAAAATAAAAGTATGGTCAAAAACATAGTTAAGGGTAAATGGCAAACATTATGGGACGGTGGGCAGACTGGAAGACAGTTCTATAACATTCAGAATAAAGTGGGAAAGAGCAGAAATACAAACAGAAGCAAGGAGGAGGAGGATGTATTTTCTAGAATGAGGTATGGACACACACGTCTAAATAAAACTTTGTTAATAATGAAGAAGCATGCTGATTGCAACTGTGAATTCTGTGGCGGTCCAGAGACTATAGAGCATGTTATTATACACTGTAATAAATATCAGGAAGAAAGACAAAGACTAGTGTTACAATTACAAGGAGAACAGATGAGGCTGAACCTAGAAGAAATTCTGCAAAGACACACATGGGGAAATGAGTGTAAACTATGTAATTGACTTCCTGAGGAATACAAGACTAACTAGAAAAATTTGCATTTCCTGCGAAAATGCACTGTGAATGCAGATAGATGAATGATTAAGCAAAAGATGCAGAAGATCTTTGCAGAAGAGAAAAATAGCTGAAAAGCATTAAAGAAGTTGAAAAAGTTGAAGAAGTTGAAAAAGTTGAAGAATTTGAAAGAGTTGAAGAATTTGAACATGAAAGAACAATAGCTGAATGATTAAAAGAAGACAAAAACTGAGGGAAAGGCACCAAACATTTCCTAACTCATTCTAAACACTGAATCGTTTAACAAAGCAGAAGTAGAATTTCAAACTTGAATATACTGTAGCCATATATGGGCCTGCATTTCTAGGGAGTATAAGGGGTTTCGCCCCCATTGAAAAGCATTGGATGTTTGACACCTCCTAACTTGGAGATGCTTTACGTGACGAGGCCCAAACTTATTGTGGAGCATTCTGTATAAAGGAGGTATAGACTCTGTAAAGCAGAAGTTTGTCCGAGCTTCCTAGAGCTACTTCCGATTAGCAACATGCTAACCATTAGCCGCTAACATGGTTGTGCTCAGGATCACCGGGTGATTGTACTCTGTCAGTTTGGTCCAAATCCTGTACTGGGAAGTGCCTCAAATAGGGGTGCCAATACTTAATGTCGCCAAACATGACCAAAGTTCATGGGTCAGATTGGCCTCCTTTAGCAACTCAGCCTCACCACACCTGGGCCCAGAACTCAACATTTGATCAAAATGGTCAGTAGCGCCATTTCCCACAGGTGGGTGGTGCTGTATTGGCCAATTGGGTTGTGTCTGGTTATCATGCCAGGTCCTGATGGAAGCAAAGGCCCAATAGGAAAGCATTTGAAATCCAAAATTGGACAGAAAAGTGACACATGGCTGAAAGTCACTTGAAAATTTTAAAATGTTAAGAGGAAGTGACTGTGCGAATTTCAGATTCCTACATTAATCACAGCCGCCGCAGCGGGCGTCAAAAGTTGCCATTGTATCTCAATGGAGCGTCTCCCTCTGGGCCTCAGAGTTCCGTCGTCATGGAAACTCACTGACACACCTGCAGCAGCCAGTCTACCAAAGTGAAGAGACTTTGCTCACAATATGTCCCATTGGGTTATAATGGAGAACTTTGCCTCGCACAACGCTCCATATCTCCTGATCCGTAAATGGTAGAGACGTAATCTTTTCTGCGTTTCTTTCTTAACGGATAGGGGAAGAAGACTTGGTATTGGTTTTTGCTGGACATATTTTAATAAAGGCGTAACAAATTATGATCTAAAGGAAATTTTTAAGAAATTTCCAAAATCGTCTAAAAACGGTCCCGAACAAATCGCTCTAGCTGAAAAAGTATAAGAGATATCAAATTAATTCTTTCACTGTGAGTATCAGCAGGCTTTTGAGGACTATGCTGCTCATTTTTATGTTTGTACAAAAATCGGTGTAGGCACAGCGACGATGTAAAAAAGTGGATCATGTGGAACAATGCAGCTCTAAAGCATTTTCAGGATTTTGCACATTCGCTACTCCCGAACAAATTGTTCCTGCGGAAAAACCGTAACAGTTATCCACAAAATTCCTTTTTTGTGAGTGCCAGAAGGGTTGGGACATTCATATGCGAAAGTCTCATGCCTGTACATCAAACGGTTTAGGAGTAGCGACGATGTGAAAACGTGTGATGTTTTGGATTTTCAGACGTCATTTTTCAAAACCACTCCATAGGAAATGAATGGGGGAGGTTTCGGGTTTGTGTCGCTCTGAGGTGATTTGCAAAAAATCTATAAATGCTACACCAATGAGGGTTACATTTCCTGATTCCAGACAAAAATTCCTACGTTTTGATGTATAATTTATGTGGATAGGTTGAAAATTGAGCGAGTGAGAAGAAGTTGTTCGGAGAAGAAGAATTTGTTGAATTTCTAGAGTGTGCACTCTATAACTGCCTCCTTGACGACCATAGCAACGCATGTTATTTGCTGAATTTCTTGAAAAGCCAAAATTATTTTAAGAAGGTACTATATGAAAATGGTAAAAGATATGAAAAAGCTGAAATAGACCATAATAGCTGAAAGATATCACTACATTTTAAAAGTTGAATGGCGTTTCTAGCTGAAAGTAGGCTGAAGCAGTAAGCTGTCAAAAAGCAGCTGAAATGAGCGGAATTTTAGTGAATTACATTCATTTCCTATGGGAGAAAAAAAAAGCTGAAAATGTGCAGAAAAAGCTGAATATTTTAAAAAGTTGAAAAGATATAAGTACAAAAAGATATAGCCATCGATTCCAGAAGAAGCTGAATAGTTTATAAATTGAATGGTTGAAATCGGAGAAAAACTGTAGGAGGAGAAGCGAATCAAACTTTAAACAGTAAAAAGGCGGAAGAGGATCTCAATAACTGTGAATGCCTACTGCATTCACAGTAATTAAAAGAATTTAGTATGATCTTTTTTTTGTTGTTGTTGTTGTTTTGATTGGTTTGTTCCGTTATGTTTGTTTGTTTGTTTGTTTGCAACCTATTAGGAAAGGTTAGACTCCAGTACCACACTCCAGTCCAGTTGGTGGCGGTAATGCACCATTAAAGTTAGTTGCCAACCACCATAAAAACCGAAAGAAGAAGAAGAAGAAGTGGACTGTCTCGTCAGCTTAATCAACATACTGCTGATATGAATGAGCGGTTCACTCAACTGCAGAATTCGGTAAACTCCAAGTTGCTGTCCATAGAGGACAAGTTGGCGGCTCTGCAGTCGAACAACTGTGCGGGAGAGACTAACTACAAGAAGAGAAGACGGGTGCACAATCCCAAGTTTGCGTTAAGACTATGTTCGGTGACTGCTAGCTAAGCTAAATGTAGCCTAGCCTAAAACCAAAGCTAAGAGTAGCCTAGTAGCCTTGCAAAAGAACAAGCTTTATTAAAGTGTATTTTTTTGTCATTTACAGGAAGCAGTATGCCGTCTTCACAACTCGGAGACAAATTGCAGGCGCTATGAACAGGAGCGAGGCGGTGACCTCCTATTTGCTCGGAGCAATATCTGCAATTCCAGATTTACACAATGTTGATAAAGACGAAATTGTGTGTAAGTGACTTGTTTTTACTGTTTCTCCTTCCTTGTTTAACGTTACTGTGACTTGCGTTTGATTTTTATTCATATCACTCTCTTTTAATTGTTTTCCAGCCGCCTGTAAGACCTGTTATGAGACGGTACGCAGGAGAGTACGCAGCCAGAAAACTCATTGCGGGCGGAAGCTGCGAAGAGCTCAGCTCGGAGTCGAGCGAGAAGAAAGAGGGTAAGCCTTTATTTGGTGACTATTTTTCAGGTGCATTGATAGATGTGTTGTGTCCATACGCAGTGCATCCCATTGCACAGTACTGATTCATTGTTTTTTTACAGCTGCTGGAATCGAGACAGAGTGTGCTAGCAGATGACGAGGTGGAACTCTGGAATTCCGCCACCGTAAACCTCATGTCTGACGAAGAAGATGGCGTTGTTGGCGGGGTCTCTGGATGGATTGTATGGCCGCCGTCATTTCGTAGGCCGGATCTCTCTGAACTCTGTGTGAAGCTCCAGTCCCAGTTAGAGGCGACGCCGAAGTACAGAGCCACTCACAGTAGGCGTCTGCACAACGGACCTGCCTCGGAGAGAATGCTGCCAGTTACCTCCAACCCCGAGGAGGCAAACGGACAGTTCACGGAGTTGTAACTTTTGGATAATCCTCGCGTTGTACATAGTTGTTTGTTTTAATAAAGCTCTTTCTTTGCATAAACATCTTCCTCTATAAATTCATTCATGTCCTTCATGGTAGCCTAATAATAGTGTAGTAGCCTACATAGGATAACATGAATATACAGCATAATATCTATCTATCTATCTATCTATCTATCTATCTATCTATCTATCTATCTATCTATATATATATATATATATATATATATATATATATATATATATATATATATATATATATATATATATATATACACACACACACACACATTGTTATTGGGAATCTGCCAACCAATCACGAGTGATTTTACTTGTTTGAAAGTTGTGGTTTTATCCAGTACTGAGTAAGGATATTCAAGCCAGGCCTGGCCAGCCGCGTTTTCACTGCATTAATATGCTAATTAGGGCCATTAGCACTCTGAAAGCTCTCCACATACGTCATTGTCCGGTTCCGACAATTTGTGGCACTGACAAATGGTGACAAACGCGGGTTGCAAATTGTCGTCAACTGCCGAAAATGAAGGAGATCTCCGGTCATTTACGGGGACGAAAATCACACTTTTCATGCAGTGTATTTTACAAACAGTTGCCAAGTGACAGAAGATGCCGTTGATGGACGTTTGGTGATGATGAGTTTTACCCAAAATGCACTTGGAGGAATTATCGGCAATCCACTTGAAAATTTGCACCATAAAGTTAAATATATGAGTGAAAATAAAGCCAATCATGCAGAAAAACCTTTTCAATATTTTAAGCAGTGCTACCTTCCATTTAATCCCATTTTGTCTTGTTTTATTTTCATTTGTTTTCTTTTGTATGTTCTTCGTGTCATGATTTGTAGATGAACCTGAACACAACCACACAGAGAGCTAATTTGAGAGTTTTATTGAAGGTTGGTGGATAGTGGAGGAAGAAACCAAGAGTAAGTACCGGGCTGGAGCAGGTGGATGGTGATGGCAGGAACTGGCCAGCGAGACGGAGCTGGAGCAGGAAGGCTTGAATGAACGCAAGCAGATGGACGGAGGAAGCACTGGCTGGCAGATTAAGGAAACACAGGCTGGCAGACGTAGTGAGCTCAGGCAGGACAAGGAAAGGATGATAACGTGAGCAGTAATGAGCAGACGATCCGGCGGGGAAGAGCAAACTGAGGGAGGTTTAAGTAGGAGTGTGGGCAGGTGTGCTGAGTCCGGGCTTGATTAAGGGTGACAGGTGTAAATGATCAGTGGAGCATGGAATCAGGGCTGTATTGGAGGAAGAAGGTGCCATAAAGTGACACTTTGAGTAGCGAGTAGCGTTTCCTAGTGTTTTATTAAGTAGAATAATTGCTGTTACAGGGAATTATTAGTTTAAGAAATACTAACTTGTGAAATAGTAATTGTTTGTGGTTATTTTGGTCCAGAAGTTGAATGGTCTCTAAGAGCAAAAGAAGTACCTCTTTTTGAGTTAACAACTGAATTAACTGAGACATTTTCATTGGTTTGTGACAAAAACCTAAGGGTTAAAACTCCAATTGCAGTTATAATTTGAGTTATCAACGTTTGCTGGATAAGTTTAATCAATCAACAACCGGTCAGATCTCACTTTTACAGCATAAATAAGTTCATAACAGCTAATTAATAAATTAATTGTTAGTGTTAATCATTACAGGCTCACAGCCCTTGGACCACAACTATTTGATTTATATTTGTTATAGCTACCATTTCAGTTTGAATAATCTATTATTAAATTACAATAGCAGATTATAATTAATGATTATATTCATAATCAAACAGGTTTCTGGCATACCACTCTGTTGTCTACCTTCACTTCGGAGAAACATTTTCACTTAACAGCCCTGTTAGAGGTTTGATTTTGTTGCACACACACACACACAGATCAAGGTGGCAGTACATATTTAGGATGTCATACTCTGTGGTCTAGGTGCAGGTCTGGCTTTCCTTCTCTCCCTCCTCTGCAGGGCTGGACGGGCAGGTGCGCTCCATCAGAGCTAATTACCACCCTTTATAAGGAGCTGGAACCAGGAGGAGGGCGTCAGTTTGTTTACGCTTCAGCGTGGTACAGACCTTACTCCTTGTTTACCCTAGAACCTATGCAACCTGAACCTAACCTCGTTCTTGTCCTTTCCCTCCTAGAACCTCGAAGTCAACCAGTGAAAGACCTGGTAACCTCAGCCTTGGCCCAGAATCAGAAAAACACCTGGAAACTATCTCAAACCAGAGAAGAATCACAGACCCTTCTGTTCAGCCCTCCTGCCTGCGCTCGCCTGCCTGTCCACCCTCCAACTACCAACACAGGGAAATGAACTGGACCTGCACCAACAACCCAGACTATTGAACAGCACCTCTTCCCTAGATCAAGCCCAAGCCACCACCTCTGTGAGTTCAACTACCAAGCATCCTTTTCACTATCCCACTAAGTATTCACTGTCCTCTCCTTCCTTCCCAGCAGAGCTCAGACCAGCAGATACTCTTGTTCACCTCGACTCTTTACAATAAAACTTTTTGTATTTTACCACTGGCTTCAGTTATTGTGCTCATTCAGAGTCACGCGTTCAAAACATGGCATAGGAAGGATTTCTGTCCAGCAGAGAAAGGCGTCCGATGGGAATATCCCATTTTAGATATGTCCTATGGTGCCGCATAGCATGTGAAAATACAGCAGATGTACAAAATGTGTAATGACAGTGTAGTGCCACAAACAGATAAAAGACTGGACAAACTGACTCATTCAGAAAGACATCTTTATTTAACTGATGTACAAATAGATTGACATGAAGCCTTTTATAAAAAAAAATAATAATAATAATTAGGGCTGGGCAACGATTAAAATATTTAATTGTGATTAATTGCATAATTTTCCTGATTAATTATGATTAATCGCATTGTATTTACAAACTCCAAGAATGAATTCAAAAGTAGTATAAAGAGCACTTATTTTAATGTTCTGCTGCCATATGAACAAAAGTGTTGTAATATTTGTAGCACTTATCAGTAACACATATTTAGTGTAAAGCTCAACTTAAACATGTAAAACAAAAAATAGCAATAATAATAAATTAAAGCTTATTGCCACTGACAGGGAATTCTCTTTATGGGGAAAAAATCTACCAAAAACAGGCAATTTCTGAGGTAACCGCAGGGAGCAGCATTACCATTTTATGTTCAATACCAAAGTTTAACTTGGCAGTGGTTACAACTAACTTGTTTCTGTCATATTTGATGCTGGAAGAACTTTAAACTGAAATGCTTGCTAACTCGATATGCTTGCGTTGCTTGCGTTTATTTGACGTTAACACGCGTTTTTTTGTTGTTGCTTTCTCGCGTGCATATAGTGAATGGCTGGGGAAAAACAGGCAAAAACACATGGATACTTTGAAACGAGAAGCGACTTCACCGACGGCGTCGATGCAGACCCCGCTCCACTCCGCACAAAACTTCTTCCGTTCGCCAACTCACCACCTCGCCTAAGCAAATTCCTGCGGGAAACACCGCCTTCCGCATGTCAGCTTTGTTTTTTTCCGCCCAGCACCTTTCTTCCTCTTTGAATCCGAGGCTGGGCTGACAGCGAGGTTATTGGCACATTATCGCCACCTACTGTTCTGATTCAAACCCCTAAACCGCAGCAACAGACCTTCACAAAATAAAAACATGTGAGTAACATGCGTTAACCCACGTTAAAGTAAATATCTCCGTTAATAGTCTAATGAATTAACGCGAAATTAACGCGTTAACTTGCCCAGCCCTAATAATAATATTGATTATTTCTGCCAGTGGTTAAATTACCTTCAGCAATATTTTGTGACATATCTACCATAATGTCATCCATCTTGGACTAACACCTGCAAACACATCAGCCAGTCAAGACTTCATTGTTCAAGGACTGCTAAATAATTAAGGCCTCAATTACAACAAAGAATAACGTATCATAAATTAAAAACAAATAAAATGAAATAAAAAACAGAAGTTTTTTTCTGCACCTGTAAAATGGGATTCAAAGGTAACCAGACCTTGAAATTCCAGTGCAGTTAGACATATGCTGGTGAAAGTCATTGCAACTTGCTTTATATCACAGATGTTTTCTAATGTGTCAACAGACTGTGGAAAAGAGACTTGGAACAGTTTTTACGTATTTTAAATAATGGTGAGTCAGCACAAAATGAATCCAACCAAACTAAGAACTGTGCAAACTCCCTGTTAGAGATTGGATGTCTGAAATCAGGAAGCGATGAACATTTATGGGGAAGTTATGCCTTTATTCAACATGGTGGGAGTCAGTTGCCTCATACTGCTGTGAAAGCCAGCATGCACACGGTGACCAGCAGAGCTACAGGGGAGAAGACAGAAAATAAAATAAAATGCTTTGTAAACATTTTTTGTTTTCCACCAAGAATTAGCAGATCTGGAAAACAACTAATAAAAGTCAACGTATTTCATCTAAGGGCTTAGACACTTGCACATGTGGAGTCGTGAAAAAATGTGGACACTGCATTCTTTTTAAGGAAATGCAAAGAGCATACTAATGGGAAACCTTTATATCTGGGATGGAAAGGGGTTTATTTGCAGGTAAAGACTCATTAAAAAAATCAGTTAATAAAAAACAATCCATTCTAACTTGGAAAAAGGTGGAACACCATACCCCCTATTAGAGAGTCTTGCCCTCTTTGGTTAAAATAACTTAAGTGAGATGCTTCTTGTAGCTATTTCCCAGTTTCTGACATCAGTGTGAGGAAAGCTTTCCCTACTCTTCATTTCTCTTCTGGGAGATGTTTGTGTTGGTTCTTTATCTTCAGTCCATTTCAAGTCACTACCCTGGCCCTCAGTAAAATCATGTTGCAGGGTCCATTTCTACTTCATCAGTTATTCATACCACTAGTAGATCTAGATATAAAAGTTTTCTTTTCAACCGAGTAGTTTGTTTTTAGTATGGAATAATGAAATAAGGAAAGTGTGTCAGTTAAATATTATTAAATACAAATTATGTATACCATTTTCAATAATCCATGCAATATCTTTATTAGCATTACAACAATCTAACCCTTCTTATGACTGCAGACCAGTAATTTGCATGTTTCCCCTAGTATTTTAACCATTTATTTTTAATGAGCTCCAATTCTTTGAGGCCTCGTTGTCATCACCCTAATCTTTAGCTCCCTGGCTGTTCTATTAGATTTAAGTCAGGACTCTGGTTGGGCCACTCCAGAACACAAACATAGCTTCCAGGCAAAAAAGACCTGAAATTAAAAAATTGCTCTAAACCAAATGTTTGGAGAAATCACATCAAATTGTAGTTGTGATTTAAGCACACACAACCCTCCTTCATTTGTTTTAATTTGTGTTCAATAATTTTTGTTTGCATATTTTCAGCAGTTGTGGAAGCTGGCATGAACAAGGAGGCACCCCCACTTCCTACGACATTGGTGTCATAAGCTTACCTGGCAAGAATGAGTGTGATGGTGTGACCACATAAGCAGAGGAAGTGGTGCCGTTGTTGGCCAGCAAGTTGGTGATATTGGCTGTAGGGTCTGAGATGTTTGTGAGAGGTGTCAGTACTCTGAAGCTCGGTGTTCCCAGCTGCCCAGAACCTGGGGAACGATGCAAAAACATTTTTAACTGTAATAGCAATAGTTCTGCCAAATACCCACTGATTGGGTGTCAGAAACATTTTCAGGGTGTCAGAATTTTGAAATCCACTGTTCCAAGCACCTCAGAAGCCGAGAGAAAACGCAACAATTACAAAAATAGTTGTAATGTAAATGACGTTGCGTCAAAGTCTTTGAGTTTAGGTAACAGGTTATAAGTGCGTATAGTGATTGCTTACTAGCATTGTAAGGTCCAGTTGTAATCGACAGAGAGTATTGGGCGCTTGCTCGGGTACTTGTGTCTGGTAGTACAGCTGTAAATCTACACTGGATTTTGCCATTGTTGACTCTGCCCCGCTGATTGCTTGAGTCCAACGTCTGAAAAGAGAAACAGTTTAGATAAAATCACACTGTCTATGCAAAACTTGGGTCACACAAATTGACAAATATCCCTACACCTATTAATGCTGTGAAAGCATAACTCACCTCTGTAGTATTTAGCTCCAAATTATCGAGAAAGCCAGTAAAGAAACGGACTGCACCGTTGTTGTTTGCACAGATGTAGGCTCTGTGACGACCAGCCTGTTGAAGAATGTAATATAAATTCTTTATCTATCTCTTCAAATTCAAACTATAGTAATGGCTCTGGTCTTGATTTCATGCTATTTTCATACAGAACCATGATAATATGCAATACCTGACTTGCAGCCGTTGAGACGCCAGCAGCAATGTATCCACTTGACTGTCCTGAGAGCTCAAAGTTGAATGTTTGGCCATTTTCTTGCCTAGCAGAAAGGAAAAAGCAATTGTCTCCTGTAGCGGGATCACAATCTGTGGGTTCATCTGCACAGAGCTTTGAGGAACCACATTCTTGCCGGGTAAAGTCTGTCTGAAAGTGTGAAGACATGTATTTGAAATATTAGACTTTACAAACCATAAAATAAAAGTCAGAATTTATTCTTCTGTTCTGTTTATATTGCAATAATCCATTTTTTTTTTCATCCCTTACCTCAAGTGCAGGGACATTGACTGGTGATGCTGTAGTTCCATTGCTAGCTGGGGCCATGGTGGTTCCATTATTAGCTGATGCTGAGGTGGATGCATTGCTAGCTGTTGCCATGGTGGTTCCATTACTAGCTGATGCTGAGGTGGATGCATTGCTAGATGGTGCCATGGTAGTTCCATTATTAGCTGATGCTGTGGTGGATGCATTGCTAGCTGTTGCCATGGTGGTTCCATTATTAGCTGATGCTGTGGTGGATGCATTGCTAGCTGGTGCCATGGTGGTTCCATTTTTAGCTGATGCTGAAGTGGATGCATTGCTAGATGGTGCCATGGTGGTTCCATTATTAGCTGATGCTGAGGTGGATGCATTGCTAGCTGGTGCCATTGTGGTTCCATTTTTAGCTGATGCTGAAGTGGATGCATTGTTAGCTGCATCCACTGTGGTCATATTGCTAGCTGGTTCCATGGTGGTTCCATTATTAGCTGATGCTGAGGTGGATGCATTGCTAGCTGGTGCCATGGTGGTTCCATTACTAGCTGACGCTGAGGTGGATGCATTGCTAGATGGTGCCATGGTGGTTCCATTATTAGCTGATGCTGAGGTGGATGCATTGGTAGCTGGTGCCATGGTGGTTCCATTACTAGCTGACGCTGAGGTGGATGCATTGCTAGATGGTACCATGGTGGTTCCATTATTAGCTGATGCTGAGGTGGATGCGTTGTTAGCTGCATCCACTGTGGTCGCATTGCTAGTTGGTATCATGGTGGTTCCATTGTTAGCTGATGCTGAGGTGGATGCGTTGTTAGCTGCATCCACTGTGGTCGCATTGCTAGTTGGTACCATGGTGGTTCCATTGTTAGCTGATGCTGAGGTGGAAGCATTTCTAGCTGGTGCCATGGTGGTTCCATTATTAGCTGATGCTGAGGTGGATGCATTGCTAGCTAGTGCCATGGTGGTTCCATTGTTAGCTGATGCTGAGGTGGATGCATTGCTAGATGGTGCCATGGTGGTTCCATTGTTAGCTGATGCTGAGGTGGATGCATTGTTAGCTGCATTCACCGTGGTCGCATTGCTAGCTGGTGCCATGGTGGTTCCATTACTAGCTGGTGCTGCAGTAGTGTTGTTGTTTGCTGGCACCGTCATCTCAGTGTTATTATCCGTGCTGTTTCCTCCCACCATAGTCATGTTAGAATTTGTCCCATTGCTTGCTGTGGTCTGAGCATGGGTAGTCATAAATCCCCAGGATAGCACCACCAACAGAACACTGAGCATCAGTTGTTTATTCATGCCTTCAAGAAAGAATAATTTAATTGGTATTAGGGACATTCGGTTTTACTTAGATGTGAGACAAGACATCCAAAAGGATATTCAATTTGATAAAAAAAAAAAAAAAAAAAAAAAAAAAAAACATTTTAAATAAGTTTGCATTTTTATTATGAATAAAGTATTGGTACTGAAATGATTTTACTGAAAAAATCTATCAGTTATATATGAAGGTAATGGCAAATACTAGCTTTAACCTAAATCAGTTCATTTCAACAACAGTAACTCCAAATTATAATGCCGTTTAGAAGACACTAAGTGTGTTTGTGTTAGAAAATTAGGAAATTACTAAATAATGAAGTTTTACAGTTTCATATCTCTGCAGGTTATTCAGTAATATTAGAAAAATCTTTAGAAATGAACAGGGTTGGTTTTGTACCTACCTGTAGATTTTTCCTGTCCTCAGTAAAAAAGCTAGTTCCTTAGATAGAAAATTTTGTATGTTTAATCCCCAAATGTGACTTGCAGGTGGACTGTTTCTGATGTCTTCTGTGGTCCTGTGATGCGCCGATGAGTCTGTGACACCTGTTACTCTGTGTCATTATTTAAGTGCTCAGAAAGAGGGAGGAGGCAGGACGGAGGAGGAGGGGGGGCTATGGGGGTAGTCATGGGTGTGGCGTGTTACTGAGATCACTTTCTTGAGGCCTCCCAAGGACCATACCATGGAGTAGGAAAATGCAAACATTGGGTCATTACCTGATCCTATCTGATTCCACAGTTATGCTGTAGTCACATGACCTTAAAATTTATTAATCATTCTATGTCAAAGAAACTTTAACCTGGCCATAGATTTCATCTATTGTTCTGTTACCTTTAACTAATCTAAAAGCCACATTTCAGGTGGACCAGTTCCACTGTTTCTCCAACTGTGACCAAGTAAGGCCCCAGCTGTGGTTTAAAATAACTAAATATAGCATTACAATTGTTACTTAAAATATAGGGTAGCATATTACAAAAGATAATTAAGATTAATTCAAAGAAAATCATAATAGCTACAAACTATTTTGTATTGATATTAGTGTTAAGAAATTAGCCAATTAAGCTTCATGGGACACCTTATTGACGCATGAAGGTGACTACTAATAATCAAACTAAATAACTAAAAATTTGGGTGCAGAACCAAATTTGAAACTCACTGGGCTTAACAAGAAAAAAGGTTTTACAGGTGATTGCACAGGTCACTTCCTTTCACAGTACCATGCTTGAATTTATTAAAAACTGAGAGTGTAAGCTTTTTTTTTTATAATTTTTTTTTTTTTTTTTTTTTTACAAATGTTTGTAGAAGCAGTCTGCATGCCAAAGTGTTTAACTCACCCCCCCCCCCACCCCCCCCCCACACACACACACAGAAAACAGAAGTGACTGGTAAACCTGAATTTAAGTATTTGGATGGATGAGCAAATAATTTTGACAGTAGTGTATAGATTAGGTCCTTGAATCAGTTTCACGTATTTTCTAGAAAGTTACAGTTGTCCTATATCTAACCTATTTTATGTTTGTCATTGTATGAGATTTTGTTCTTTTACCTTTATTTATTGCTTTTATTCTGAGAACTAACTGATGGCTATAGGCCATTATATACAGCAAAACTAGGACTCCAGAAAAGAAGAAAAACAAATGTAACCAATAAAGCTGATAAAAATGCATGTCCATCAGTTTGAATAAAACAATACCAATAACTGAAACAGGGAACCGGATTTAAGCCGGACACAATGTTGCTTTTTTAAAAGGATTATTAGAATAATGAAACCTAGTGCAGGGAGGCAGATAGGGTGAGACAAGACACTGGTCTGAGAAGCAGGCACGAGATGGCTGACAAGTATGATGGACTTGGCAAAGTTCCTGATTGTAACATGTTGCTTTCCATTTGCAGTCGGAACTCCAAAATCCCGGTTTATGATGGGAGAAATCAACTGTAACAGCCGCTATAGTCGGACTCTACCCCTCGCAAAGTCTGAGAACATTTTTAAGGCCGATTGTCAGATCCAATATGGAAGCTCCTCACATCAAGAACAGTACGATGTGATAAAACATGTTTACTATACAGCTTGTTCTTTTGTTTTTAAAATCTTCATTTCATGGATTATGTGAATGGGTATTTTGGATCTGGCACTTGCCGACCAGTGATGTCAGAGCAGCCACTTTTTTATTGTACTCAAGCAGACTTTTAACAAATGTAAATTGTTCACAATTCTTCTTTTTCTTCTTTTGGCTTTTCCCTTTCAGAGGTTACCACAGCCAGTCATCTGTTTGCATCTAACCCCATCTTTTGCATCTTCTTGCCTGACACCAAGTATTTTCATGTCCTCTCGAACTCCATCTATTCAATTCAATTCAATTTTATTTATATAGCACCAATTCATGAAACATGTCATCTTGAGGTATTTTACAAAGTCAGAATCAATCATATTATACAGATTAGTCAAAAATTTCTTATATAATGGAACCAGTTGATTGCATCAAAGTCCCGACAAGCAGCATTCACTCCTGGAGAAGCGTAGAGCTACAGGGAGAGTCGTCTGCATTGTCTATGGCTTTGCAGCAATCCCTCATACTGAGCAAGCATGAAGCGACAGTGGAAAGAAAAAACACCCATTAACAGGAAGGAAAAACCTCCGGCAGAACCAGGCTCAGTATGAACGGTCATCTGCCTCAACCGACTGGGGATTACAGAAGACAGAGAAGAGACACAACAAGAGAGACAAAAAGCACAGAAGCACACATTGATCTAGTAATCTGTTCTACATTAGATGGTAGTAGCGGGTGAGCTGTCTTCCTTGGATGATGTCACAGTTAACAGAACGTCAGACCAGGTGTGCCTACTATGAAGAAAAAGAGAGAGAACAAAACGTTAAAAGCTGAAATGACAACAGTCATTTCAATGTAATGCAATGCAAAACTGGAGAACAGAAGAAATCAGTAGAGTGAGAAAAATAGGCCCTGATGTCCTCCAGTAGCCTAAGCCTATAGCAGCATGACTATAGAGATAGCTCAGGGTAACATGAGCCACTCTAACTATAAGCTTTGTCAAAAAGAAAAGTTTTAAGAGTAGTCTTAAAAGTAGACAGGGCAAAGTTCCTGATTGTAACATGTTGCTTTCCATTTGCAGTCGGAACTCCGAAATCCCGGTTTATGATGGGAGAAATCAACTGTAACAGCCGCTATAGTCGGACTTTCCCCCTCGCAAAATCGGGGAAAATTTTTAAGGCCAATTGTCAGATCCAATATGGAAGCTCCTCACATCAACAACAGTAAGATGTGATAAAACATGTTTACTATACAGCTTGTTCTTTTGTTTTTAAAATCTTCATTTCATGGATTATGTGAATGGGTATTTTGGATCTGGCACAAGCCAACCAGAGATGTCAGAGCAGCCACTTTTTTATTATATTCAAGCAGACTTTTAACAAATGTAAATTGTTCACAATTCTTCTTTTGGCTTTTCCCTTTCAGAGGTTACCACAGCAAGTCATCTGTTTGCATCTAACCCCATCTTTTGCATCTTCTTGCCTGACACCAAGTATTTCCATGTCGTCTCTAACTCCATCTATGAGTCTCTTCTTTGGTCTTTTAGGCCTTCTGCTTGACATTCCCATGCTCTGCATCCCTCCAGACAGGCACAATGCTTCTGATGAGGTATTCTGTGATTGGGGCCTTGGATTCAGATGAGATTTTTTTCTGCAGACGGTATTGTGTTCAAACCTACCCACTCGTGCTTTGCCTTCAGCCAACATTGGCTTCTGCTGTTTGCTCTTGTTATGCCATCTTTATGACATGACAGACTCCAGCTGCCAGCATGCAACACGGTCACCCTGACTTCCGGCCATGGCAACCTTATGTCGTTGCTATGAAAGTGCATAAAAGCGGCCAACGCACTCAACTCAGCCTTCTTCACTGGCACAACGCCAACTGGGAAAACCTACAGCTGTTTTCTGCCGTCCGTATCTCGGATCATATGTTCTAATGTGTGTGCATGCTTTTCATAAGTGATGTTGGCTGTGTTGTTTTTGGGTTGATGATAAACTGGCTCTGCCGAGAGCCGACTTTTCTTTTCTCCTACTTTCTTCATCTTTTCTTCCTTTGTTCGTGTTCTGTTTCCCACATTTTCTTTTGAAATCCTTTGTTCTGAATCGAGACTGCCTCCCGATCAAAAGTCCGCCCAAACAAGGCAGGGGCGATGGATACGCCATTAGGGCCGCCCCTTCACGTACCACGTGAAGCCGTAGGTCGTATGTCGTCATAGCCACCATCTTGGGGTGGGACAGTGAAGTTCTAAATGATTAGCTTAGCTTGTTGTGGAGCACAGAGGCGTTGCTCATCTGGAGCAGGCAGGCTTGAATGAACGCAGGCAGACGGACGGAGGAAGCACTGACTGGCAGACGTAGTGAGCTCAGGCAGGACAAGGAAAGGATGATAACGTGAGCAGTAATGAGCAGACAATCCGGCGGGGAAGAGCAAACTGAGGGAGGTTTAAGTAGGAGTGTGGGCAGGTGTGCTGAGTCCGGGCTTGATTAAGGGTGACAGGTGTAAATGATCAGTGGAGCATGGAATCAGGGCTGTATTGGAGGAAGAAGGTGCCACGAAATGTCCATGGTTGTAGCAGGCAACGCTGCACTGTCGACACTATCCCACCATGTGGATCAGTGCGGTCAGGTTGGCACGAGCGGTGGAACAAACAAGGTTGGTACCACTGACAAAAATTGAGAGGTCAAGCAGTTTTGATGTCCTCAGTTTATTTTCAATTCAAAAAAGTGCAAGTGCAGTCAGTATGTGCATGGAGGTTAAGCTTTTACCTAGTAATAGCAGAAAAGCAGGTGACATTCCAGAAACTCCAACTCACTCATGAATGAACAAGATGGCTTTTTAAAGGGGCCACGCCCAACTCGGTAAAAAAACACTTAAAACAACTAGGGGTGTACAAACATTAGTTCCTTTAAAACTAATGTAAAATTCCTCCAAAACAACACCAATATTTATGTAGAAATAAACCCACTAATTAAATAGACAAAATCCTAAATTAAACACAATTACAATAAATAATTATCCAGCAATTCTAAAACCAGTAAACAACTTCCCCCTGCCTTCTTTGTTCCTGGTCTGGCCCGAAAGGTTTCAAATAGGTGTCTGATCTCTGGGGAATCTTTTTGCCAGACAACTGGACACAAGAATAATGTTAAAAATTAATACATTACACCACTCTATAACCCTATAAAACATACCACATAAACTACACACTGACACTTACAAGATATCACCAAAATCACATTCATCATTTTTAATTCTACAGGCTGGAGCCTGGGGATGTGCTAATTAGTAAAAACTTTAAAGTGCAGTGTGCCATCCAAAGTGCTTTGTGCATGTTCAAGCGTTTCAGGTAAGAGCCATGCTTCTACTTCACAGTAACGAACCGGGTCTCCGTTACATGCACCATGACACTTTGAGTAGCGAGTAGCGTTTCCTAGTGTTTTATTATGTAGAATAATTGCTGTAACAGGGAATTATTAGTTTAAGAAATACTAACTTGTGAAATAGTAATTGTTTGTGGTTATTTTGGTCCAGAGGTTGAATGGTCTCTAAGAGCAAAAGAAGTACCGCTTTTTGAGTTAACAACAGAATTAACTGAGACATTTTCATTGGTTTGTGATAAAAACATAAGGGTTAAAACTCCAATTGCAGTTATAATTTGAGTTATCAACGTTTGCTGAATAAGTCGAATCGATCACCAACCGGTAAGATCACGCTTTTACAGCATAAATAAGTTCATAACAGCTAATTAATAAATGAATTGTTAGTGTTAATCATTACAGGCTCACAGCCCTTGGACCACAACTATTTGATTTATATTTGTTATAGCTACCATTTGAGTTTGAATGATCTATTATTAAATTACAATAGCAGATTATTGTATAAATAATTATTATATTCATAATCAAACAGGTTTCTGGCATACCACTCTGTTGTCTACCTTCACTTCGGAGAAACATTTTCACTTAACAGCCCTGTCAGAGGTTTGATTTTGTTGCGCGCACACACACACACACACACACACACACACACACACACACACACACACACACACACACACACACACACACACACACACACACACACACACACACACACACAGATCAAGGTGGCAGTACATATTTAGGATGTCATACTCTGTGGTCTAGGTCCTGGCTTTCCTTCTCTCCCTCCTCTGCAGGGCTGGACTGGCAGGTGCGCTCCATCAGAGCTAATTACCACCCTTTATAAGGAGCTGGAACCAGGAGGAGGGCGTCAGTTTGTTTACGCTTCAGCGTGGTACAGACCTTACTCCTTGTTAACCTTAGAACCTATGCAACCTGAACCTAACCTCGTTCTTGTCCTTTCCCTCCTAGAACCTCGAAGTCAACCAGTGAAAGACCTGGTAACCTCAGCCTTGGCCCAGAATCAGAAAAACACCTGGAAACTATCTCAAACCAGAGAAGAATCACAGACCCTTCTGTTCAGCCCTCCTGTCTGCGCTCGCCTGCCTTTCCACCCTCCAACTACCAACACAAGGAAATGAACTGGACCTGCACCAACAACCCGGACTATTGAACAAGCCACCACCTCTGTGAGTTCAACTACCAAGCATCCTTTTCACTATCCCACTAAGTATTCACTGTCCTCTCCTTCCTTCCCAGCAGAGCCACAAGACCTCCGACCAGCAGATACTCTTGTTCACCTCCACTCTTTACAATAAACATTTTTGTATTTTACCACTGGCTTCAGTTATTGCGCTCATTCAGAGTCACACGTTCAAAACATGACATAGGAAGGAATTCTGTCCAGCAGAGAAAGGCGTCCAATGGCTATATCCCATTTTAGATATGTCCTATGGTGCCGCATAGTATGTGAAAATACAGCAGATGTACAAAATGTTTAACGACAGTGTAGTGCCACAAACAGATAAAAGACTGGACAAACTGACTCCTTTAGAAAGACATCTTTATTTAACTGATGTACAAATAGATTGACATGAAGCCTTTTATTAGAAATAAAAAGTAAATGTTGATTATTTCTGCCAGTGGTTAAATTACCTTCAGTGATATTTTGTGCCATAACTAGCATAATTTCATCCATCTTGCACTAACACCTGCATACACATCAGCCAGTCAAGATTTCATTGTTCAAGGACTGCTAAATAATTAAGGCCTAAATTACAACAAAGAATAAAGTATCATAAATTAAAAACAAATAAAATGAAATAAAAAACAGAAGTTTTTTTCTGCACCAGTAAAATGGGATTCAAAGGTAACCAGACCTTGAAACTCTAGTGCAGTTAGACATATGCTGGTGAAAGTCATTGCAACTTGCTTTATATAAAAAACGTTTCTTTCAACTTTATACTCCAATAAAACACATTTTACATCACATTTACACCACAGACCAGAATTCCAGCAGTTCTGTGTGTAACTAATTAATAATAACTAAACTGAAGCATTTGACATCATTCCTCTTTTAGTTTCAGAATCACAGATGTTTTCAAATGTGTCAACAGACTGTGGAAAAGAGACTTGGAACAGTTTTTACATATTTTAAATAATGGTGAGTCAGCACAAATGAATCCAACCAAACTAAGAACTGTGCAAACTCCCTGTTAGAGATTGGATGTCTGAAATCAGGAAGCAATGCCTTTATTCAACATGGTGGGAGTCAGTTGCCTCATACTGCTGTGAAAGCCAGCATGCACACGGTGACCAGCAGAGCTACAAGGGAGAAGACAGAAAAGAAAATCAAATGCTTTGTAAACATTTTTTTGTTCCACCAAGAATTAGCACATCTGGAAAACAACTAATAAAAGTCAATGTATTTCATCTAAGGGCTTAGACACTTGCACATGTGGAGTTGTGAAAAAATGTGGACACTGCATTCTTTTTAAGGAAATGCAAAGAGCATACTAATGGGAAACCTTTATATCTGGGATGGAAAGGGGTTTATTTGCAGGTAAAGACTCATTAAAAAAATCAATTAATAAAAAACAATCAATCCTAACTTGGAAAAAGGTGGAACACCATACCCCCTATTAGAGAGTCTTGCCCTCTTTGATTAAAATAACTTAAGTGAGCTGCTTCTTGTAGCTATTTCCCAGTTTCTGATATCAGTGTGAGGAAAGCTTGCCCTACTCTTCATTCTCATCTGGGAGATGTTTGAGTTGGTTCTTTATCTTCAGTCCATTTCAAGTCACTACCCTGGCCCTCAGTGAAATTAAGTTCCAGGGTCCATTTCTACTTCATCAGTTATTCATACCACTAGTAGATCTAGATATAAAAGTTTTCTTTTCAACCGAGTAGTTTGTTTTTAGTATGGAATAATGAAATGAGGAAAGTGTGAAACTTTGCATGTTTCCCCTAGTATTTTAACAATTTATTTTTAATGAGCTCCAATTCTTTGAGGCCTCGTTGTCATCACCCTAATCTTTAGCTCCCTGGCTGTTCTATTAGATTTAAGTCAGGACTCTGGCTGGGCCACTCCAAAACACAAACATAGCTTCCAGGCAAAACAGACCTGAAATTAAAAGATTACTCTGAACCAAATGTTTGGAGAAATCACATCAAATTGTAGTTGTGATTTAAGCACACACAACCCTTCTTCATTTGTTTTAATTTGTGTTCAATAATTTTTGTTTGCATATTTTCAGCAGTTGTGGAAGCTGGCATGAACAAGGAGGCACCCCCACTTCCCACGGCACTGGTGTCATAAGCTTACCTGGCAAGAATGAGTGTGATGGTGTGACCACATAAGCAGAGGAAGTAGTGCCGTTGTTGGCCAGCAAGTTAGTGATATTGGCAGTAGGGTCTGAGATGTTTGTGAGAGGTGTCAGTACTCTGAAGCTCGGTGTTCCCAGCTGCTCAGAACCTGCGGAACGATGCAAAAACATTTTTAACTGTAATAGCAATAGTTCTGCCAAATACCCACTGATTGGGTGACAGAAACATTTTCAGGGTGTCAGAATTTTGAAATCCACTGTTCCAAGCACCTCAGAAGCTGAGAGAAAATGCAACATTTGCAAAAATAGTTGTAATGTAAATGACGTTGCGTCAAAGTCTTTGAGTCTAGGTAACAGGTTATAAGTGCGCATAGTGATTGCTTACTGGCATCGTAAGGTCCAGTTGTAATCGACAGAGAGTATTGGGCGCTTGCTCGAGTACTTGTGTCTGGTAGTACAGCTGTAAATCTACACTGGATTTTGCCATTGTTGACTCTGCCCCGCTGATTGCTTGAGTCCAACGTCTGAAAAGAGAAACAGTTTAGGTAAAATCACACTGTCTATGCAAAACTTGGGTCACACAAATTGACAAATATCCCTACACCTATTAATGCTGTGAAAGCATAACTCACCTCTGTAGTATTTAGCTCCAAATTATCGAGAAAGCCAGTAAAGAAACGGACTGCACCGTTGTTGTTTGCACAGATGTAGGCTCTGTGACGACCAGCCTGTTGAAGAATGTGATATAAATTCTTTATCTATCTCTTCAAATTTAAACTATAGTAATGGCTCTGGTTTAGATTTCATGCTATTTTCATAAAGAACCATGATAATATGCAATACCTGACTTGCAGTAGTTGAGACGCCAGCAGCAATGTAGCCACTTGACTGTCCTGAGAGCTCAAAGTTGAATGTTTGGCCATTTTCTTGCCTAGCAGAAAGGAAAAAGCAATTGTCTCCTGTAGCGGGATCACAATCTGTGGGTTCATCTGCACAGAGCTTTGAGGAACCACATTCTTGCCGGGTAAAGTCTGTCTGAAAGTGTGAAGACATGTATTTGAAATATTACACTTTACAAACCATAAAATAAAACTCAGAATTTATAATTTCCTTCTGTTCTGTTTATAAGCTATTTTTTTATCCCTTACCTCAAGTGCAGGGACATTGACTGGTGATGCTGTAGTTCCATTGCTAGCTGGGGCCATGGTGGTTCCATTGTTAGCTGATGCTGAGGTGGATGCATTGCTAGATGGTGCCATGGTGGTTCCATTACTAGCTGATGCTGAGGTGGATGCATTGCTAGATGGTGCCATGGTGGTTCCATTACTAGCTGATGCTGAGGTGGATGCATTGCTAGCTGGTGCCATGGTGGTTCCATTGTTAGCTGATGCTGAGGTGGATGCATTGCTAGATGGTGCCATGGTGGTTCCATTACTAGCTGATGCTGAGGTGGATGCATTGCTAGATGGTGCCATGGTGGTTCCATTACTAGCTGATGCTGAGGTGGATGCATTGTTAACTGGTGCCATGGTGGTTCCATTGTTAGCTGATGCTGAGGTGGATGCATTGTTAACTGGTGCCATGGTGGTTCCATTGTTAGCTGATGCTGAGGTGGATGCATTGCTAGATGGTGCCATGGTGGTTCCATTATTAGCTGATGCTGAGGTGGATGCATTGTTAACTGGTGCCATGGTGGTTCCATTATTAGCTGATGCTGAGGTGGATGCATTGTTAACTGGTGCCATGGTGGTTCCATTACTAGCTGGTGCTGCAGTAGTGTTGTTGTTTGCTGGCGCAGTCATCTCTGTGTTATTATTTGTGCTGTTTCCTCCCACCGTTGTCATGTTAGAATTTGTCCCATTGCTTGCTGTTGTCTGAGCGTGGGTAGTCATAAATCCCCAGGATAGCACCACCAACAGAACACTGAGCATCAGTTGTTTATTCATGCCTTCAAGAAAGGATAATTTAATTGATATTAGGGACATTTGGTTTTACTTTGATGTGAGACAAGACATCCAAAAGGAGATTCAATTTGCTAACACAAATAAAACATTTTAAATAAGTTAGCATTTTTATTATGAATAAAGTATTGGTACTGAAATGACTTTACTGAAAAAAGCATTCAATTATATATGAAGTTAATGCCAAATGTTTTGTAACAGGTGAAAAAATACTAGCTTTAACCTAAATCAGTTCATTTCAACAACAGTAACTCCAAATTATAATGCCGTTTAGAAGACACTAAGTGTGTTTGTGTTAGAAAATTAGGAAATTACTAAATAATGAAGTTTAACTGTTTCATATCTCTGCAGGATGTTCAGTAATATTAGGTAAATCTTTAGAAATGAACAGGGTTGGTTTTGTACCTACCTGTAGATTTTCTTGTCCTTAATGAAAAGTTCCTTAGATAGAAAATCTTGTATGTTTAATCCCCAAATGTGACTTGCAGGTGGACTGTTTCTGATGTCCTGGGATGCGCCGATGAGTCTGTGACACCTGTTACTCTGTGTCACTATTTAAGTCCTCAGAAAGTGGAAAGAGGCAGGGCAATAGACATGTGACGGGGTTGGGGGGGGGGGGGCAGTTATGGGTGTGGTGCGTTACTGAGATTACTTTCTTGAGGCCTGGATTGGAAAAAGCAAACATTGAGTCATTACCTGATCTTATCTGATTTTACAGTTATGCAGTAATCACGTGACCTTAAAATGTATTAATCATTTTACGTCACAGAAACTTTAACCTGGACATAGATTTTATCTATTGTTCTGTTACCTTTAACTAATCTAAAAGCCACATTTCAGGTGGACCAGTTCCACTGTTGCTCCAACTGTTACCAAGTAAGGCCCCAGCTGGGGTTTAACATAACTAAATATAGCATTACAATTCTTACTTAATATGTGAGGTGGCATATTACAAAAGATGATTAAGATTAACTGAAAGACAATCATAATAGCTACAAACTATTTTGTATTGATATTAGTGTTAAGAAATTAGCCGATTAAACTTCATGAGAGACCTTATTGAGGCATGAAGGTGACTATTGATAATCAAACTGAATAACTGTAAAAGAAAGTGTGATCCAGTGCTGAGCATTTTGCACCTTCTTAATTTAGTACTGATTTGTTGTCCTGTAAAATAGATCTATCTACTGAAAAATGTCTTATACCATTGAATCCTGTCATAGAAGAAATGTGTTACGGCCAGCTCAGAGTTTTTAAAGTGAATATATATATATATATATATATATATATATATATATATATATATATATATATATATATATATATATCAACCACAAAGCAATGAAATAGAACAGTGAGGATATCAAATCATCTAGGTTGGTAAATATTCACACATTGCATACTTCAATAGTTTGATACGCTTTGTTCATAAACTTCATTTGAATATAATTTCTGTTGTGATGTAAATGAGTTCATGTTGAGCACTGGCATTGATGTGTGCTGAACATATGTTGTCTTTTTTAACAGACCACTCAAAACACTTTAAAGGGTCTTTTGTCCTCATGAAGGGAAAATAAAACAGAGCAATGTTCAAGAAGATATTTCAAACAGACTAATAAAACTGGTTTGTCAGTAGCAGTATAGGATTTCATGTGTTTTTACTGTCCCTATTGTGTTCTTTGGTTTCTAAACACCTGCCTAAACAAGCAAGTCCAGACAACTTTTATACCACACCTCAATGCAAAGGAGAGTGGTGTTTTTCTGGTTAGAGGGGTTTAAAAATGGGTTTGGCTATGTTATGTTTAGGATTGCCCTTCTTCCTCCCAGTTTCCCCATGCATTTTCTTGTAATTAGTCACTATACCTAATCATCCTCCATCAGCTGCCTTCAGATTCTGATTCCAAAAACGCTGTTCCACATCAGCTCAGTCACAAACCAGTAGAGGTACTTGCCAACTTTGCTCAGTGCTTCCTAACGTTCTCCCTGTTGGTTACAGGTATGGTCCTGTTGTTTCCAATAGATCACCTGTTTTCCCTGCAATCTTATAACTTTTGACCATGTTTTAATTTAATTAAAAAAATTCACTCAAACCTCCTGACTCGCTAATATGTGATTCTTAGGTTTTCTTTCTCTGAGACATTTGTTCAGAAAGAGCGGCGCATGGACTTCAATTATAAGTAGAGGTAAGACAGCGATAATTATTCATGTTTTGTTTTTGTACTGAAATGTGCGTAATGTGTGTTATATTTTTAGAATGTGTTACAAATGCAGAAATCCGTCATAACTCATAAACTGTTACCAATCAAATGACAAATAATTTAGTATTCTTTTTTTTCCATCAAAGAATCAATATTTTTCCATGTCTCTTGGTGAATTGATTTGGCTCAATCAGTCTCCTTCAGCACTTTGCAATGAGTCTACTCTGTAGAGAGTATGTATTTGTAAATCTGACTCTGATGACGTCAGTGCCTCACCAGCTATGAACCCTACTGCACGTCACTGCTGCTGTCATCTTAGTCCCAGCCCTGGATTACTGCGCTTCCCAGTGTTAGGGTAACACCTTGCACAGTTCCACTCAATGAACCAGAGACAGCCCCACCAAACATTCCCAAGCCTTTTCATCTGTCCAAGAGTTATAAGAATGACAACACATATAATGCTACTACGATAATCATCAAGTCTTGCCACCTTACTCTGATACTCAATGCCTAAATAACTTTCTAAAAGGGACCAACTGTTGTTACACAACTCTCTTATCAGAGAGTGATCTTCCTCACTATTTCCACCAGTCCAGACCCGTATTAAGACAATGTGGTGCCCCTGGGCACTATACCTCAAAGCCCCCCCTCCGCCCCTTACTTGTGCTGTCCTCCGGTCTAAAACATCAGACATAATCAAGGGGATTTCTGTAATGTAATTTAATATTTACTAACTTACACAACTACATGTAGGCATATGAGCAGTGAGCAATATTCAAATATCTCATTTTAAAATGTTGAAATAAAAAAAATCTTGATTTATTTATCATTTATTATTATTGTGACATCAGTGTTAAAAAAAACTAATAATGCATGGTCTTTCAACAATTTCAAGTAAATAATATAACAATTTATGAAAAATATATTTTTAAAGCATGTGTCATGTGGTGCCCCCCATAATTGGTGCCCCTGGGCACTGGCCCACTGGCCCTTATGGATAATCCGGCCCTGCACCAGTCTGTATCATTTTCTCCCAATTTACTGTCATCTTTGTTACTAGTATTGCAATTACAGCTCTCACAATCAGGGCCAAAACCTACTTCTTATATCTTTCAGTCATCCCCTTCAGCGTTGTCTTCATTATCATTTTCAGTCATCTCCTTTGTCACTAGTGCCACTGAGTTCTGTCCTCGGCTAAAATCTTAAGAATCCCACCCTTGCCTTAAGGCTTTCCTACCAAAACCAGAAGAATACAAGAATGACCTGCCTCTGGAATGTCCCATGCTCAAAGAAGAGGTCAAGATGGCCCACCTATGATATCCGAGTTTCACAAAGGAATTAAGGAAAACCAGTTCTTCATGTTCCTGTGAGGGGCTTGAGAATTACAAGCCTTTCAAATATTATCTGTCTCACAAGCTGGATGCTCTGCTTTACCAAGCTCCTTAGGTTGAAACTATTTCTGAGCGGTTCAAGACTATCTTGGAGGATCTACCTTAGACATGGACCTGTGTCCTCTGAGAGGACTCTTCTTACATATCCTGTCTGAGTAACCCACAGGCCATGCTTCTGAGTCTCTGCTCCAACCCCTTATGTGTTAGTTTTGTATGTCATGTGGATTCTTGAGTTTTCTAGTTACTTTTCGCCCTTTTCTATTAGTAATACTTGTTGTGGCATGACTTGTTTCTACGAGTCATGCCACAACATTTTTCACTACAGTTTAGTACCATCTCATTGTGGGTGTGGTCGTCAAACCAAGGCAATCCTAAATGAATGTGATTAATGTGTGAGGATAAGCTAATGGTACATACCGGTAGCTTGCTATAGTGGTTATATACACAATATACCAAGCATACAACCATTTAATAGTTCAAAATATTAGGTATTGTACAGGTGCTGGTCATATAATTAAAATATCATGAAAAATTTTGATTATTTTCAGTAATTATATTCAAAAGAGAAAATTGTATGATATATTTATTCATTACACACAGACTGATATGTTTCAAGTGTTTATTTCATTTAATTTTGATGATTATAACTGACAACTAATAAAAATCCCAAATGCAGTATCTCAGAAAATCAGAATATCACTTAAGACCAATACAAAAAAAGATTTTTAGAAATGATGGCCAACTGAAAATAATGAACATGAAAAGTATGAACATGTACAGCACTCAATACTTAGTTGGGGCTCTTTTTCCCTGGATTACTACAGCAATGTGCCATACCATGTAATCGATCAGTCTGTGACTCTACTCAGGTATTATAAGGGCCCAGGTTGATCTGATAGTGGCCTTCAGCTCTTCTGCATTGTTTGGTCTGGCATATCGTATCTTCCTCTTCACAAAACCCCACAGAAAACTATGGGGTTAAGGTCAGGCGAGTTTGCTGGCCAATTCAAAAGAGGGATACCATGGTCCTTAAACCAGGTACTGGTAGCTTTGGCACTATGTGCAGGCTCCAAGTCCTGTTGGAAAATGTAATCTGTATCTCCATAAAGTTGGTCAGCAGCAGGGAGCATGATGTGCTCTAAAACTTCCAGGTAGATAGCTGCGTTGACCTTGGACCTCAGAAAACACAGCGGACCAACACCAGCAGATGTCATGGCACCCTAAACCATCACTGACTGTGGAAACTTTACACTGGACCTCAAACAATGTGAATTCTGTGCCTCTTCTCTCTTCCTCCAGACTCTGGGACCTAATTTTTCCAAAGGAAAGGAAAAATGTACTTTCATCAGAGATCATAACTCTGGACCGCTCAGCAGCAATCCAGTTCTTTTTGTCTTTAGCCCAGGTGAAGATGCTGCTGTCTCTTGTTCAAGAGTGGTTTGACCCAAGGAATGTGACAGCTGAAACCATGTCTTGCATAGATCTGTCTGGTTTTTCTGGAAGCACTGACTCCAGCTGCAGTACAGTCTTTGTGATTGCCCTCCTTGTGGAAGATGTCAGTGGTCGTTTTTTGGACAAATGTCAAGTCAGCAGTTTTCCTCATGACTGTGTAACCAACAGAATATTTTTTTATGTCCTGTCTTGCAATGTGGCATTAAGAATTCTCTAAAAAGAGCCCAGCAGATTTTCCCTTCACAAGCAGAGCCTTACTGCTTTCGCCATAGTGCTCAGCTTGATTTATAAATGCAAGAAGCTTTGTTATAATTTATCGGGCAATATTTCAGTTTAAATGGACACTATAACAAGAAGATAGAAAAGAAAAAAAGGAGAAAAGGTGAAAGAGGAGAGAAAAGGGAGAGAACAATCAGTCTGCTTCTTCACCTGCAAAGAGAGATATAAAAAGTGTAGCAAAACCAGCAGATAAAGTATTACAGGTATAAACAGGCAACGCCTTAGTACCATCACTGAAGAATATACAGTATTATTCAATGCACAATGTATAAAGTGACAGCTGAAGATAATAATAGGGGTTTTCTATATAGAAGTGAATCTGTAAGTACCTGGATCCAAGTACCTGTAGCCTACAGAACTAGACTGAGAGACAATTTAAGGGCCTTTGCAGGTGTGCTGAGTTAATTAGCTGATTAGAGTCTGGCACCAGGAGTCTTCAATATTGGAGCTTTTCACAATGTTCTGATTTTCTGAGATACTGAATTTGGGGTTTTCATTAGTTGTCAGTTATAATCATCAAAATTAAAAGAAGCACTTGAAATAAATCAGTCTGTGTTTAATGAATGAATATAATTAGTAAGTTTCACTTTTTGAATAGAATTACTGAAACAAATCAACTTTCTCATGATATTCTAATTATATGACGAGCACCTGTATGCTGAGGTGGTGTTTCAGATTACTGTCTTTTTGCTAATGTGTCACAGTCTGTGCATATGACCACATTTCCCAGTAGTTGAGGGTTATTGTTCACATTCTCAAGATTGTGCAGTGGTTGCAGAGCTTCAAAATGTCAGAACAAATGCTTAATTTTCTGTGCAACAAACTGCATCGATGTCTATCTTTGGCATGACAAGATACAACTTTAAGTGACTGCGTGCCCTTAACTCAATTAATTTTATTTTTATAGCACAAATTACCAACACATCATCGAAGGGCGCTGCACAAAATCAATTCTACACTTTATGACAAAGGAATTTGTCAAAACTTCTCTATCTAAGAAAACCCAGCAGAGTGCGTTACATTGACTTGCAGTATTCACTCATCCAGGATGAGCATGTAGCTACAGTGGACAGTCACGTCAATTTTGTTCTTGACGATGCAGCAATCCCTCATGCCGAGCATGCATGTACAGACAGTGGGGTAGAAAACTTCCCTTTTAACATGATGAAACCTCCAGCAGAATCCAAATCAGAGTAAACAGCCATCTACCAAAACCAATTGTGGGTTTGAGATGACAGAGAAGAGACACAAAAAGAACACAGAAGCAATTAAGGAAGAGAGGGGCCATTACAATTGAGGAAGCTGGCTATTGGCTCAGAGTACAGGCCTTCCCACCCTTGAGGTCAAACGTGTATTTTTGTAGCTCACTTTGAATTTTGACATCAAACTTTTGTATCTTTTAAAAATGTCCATACCTTTGTTTTTTTCCATATTACTTAGACTTCATGACTACTTGAATGCTACAAAAAAAAGAAGAGCCCACAGATAATCCAAACAGACGGATAAACCACTTTGTATTTAGTAAGATTTGGTCATAAGAATTATGTACCACAAAGCATTCTGGGTTGGAAATCTCTCACACTTTGTAATCATAAAACATTAAAGGTTTATGTTAGCTGAACTTAGTTTAAACCTAATGTGCAGTTGTTAAGCTCACAGGACATTGTGGAAGGAGGAGAATACACTTTTGAACATGGTCTCTTGGAAAAGAAGAACCATGGGAAAATGTTGGGCATACTGCGGATTTTAAAAGTGATAAATTCTCAGTATTAGTTAATTCAGCTTTGCTGCATATTCTGTAAACTATGTTGAATTACTTAGCCAAGATAAAAGGTTCGTCTCAGCAAGATGAGTGGCTGTCATTTCTCTTTTAGTAAGGTGATTATTAGAATGTCCCCCACTGCCTGTTAAAGTATGGCTGGACGATAATTCAATAACAATGTATATCGATCGATATATATTGTTATTTTTTATATACAAAAAATAAAAAAATAAATTAATTAAAAAAAGAAAAAAATATATTGATCGATAGACGTACAGTATATCGATGATAGAAAATAAAAGGTAAATAAAAAGTTTAATAGAATAACAGTTTTCTTTCCTTTTGCATTCTAGCCTATAATGTATATAATATATATACACATTACAGCCTAGAATGCAATATATAATGTATATATAATGTAGGTTAATATTACAGTGATTATATTCTCCCAGCCAATCACAATGCAGACCCAGGAACCAAGCTCAGCCCCCTTCAAAGAGTTCAGAGAGCACACGTTCTTTTTCTTTTTTTTAAACGTGTAATTTTGGTAAAAAGTTGGTTGAATAAAGGGTTTGAATTCAGTGTTTGTGTGTTTTGTATCTAAAAATGACCAGGGCTGCACTTAAAATATAATTATCGATATCGATCAATATGATTTCTATTTTATCGATATGCTTTGTTTCTATATCGTCCAGCCCTATGTTAAGGCTGATAGAGTTAAGTTTAATAACCCCTTTATTCTGGTAAGAAAACCAGCACAAACACAAATTTAGACTCTTCCTTTAGAAAGAGGGCAGAAGAACCAGGAGCATGATGCTTGCTCTATCACAAGCTTGAGTTCGACTGTGCTGGTTACCTCTGTCTCTTTGCCTTTATTACCAGACATCAAAGAAGTGGCAAGAGGAGTCAGGAGTTCACACCATGGGGGTTAAGAAACAAAAGGCAAGGGGGTTTTACAACATGGGGTTGGCACACAAAGAGGTGTAGGATTAAGATATACAGCAAGACATTCCTTGTCTGGTGAGAAACATCTGTTTCTTCCTGTGTGAAGTTAAAACAGTAGAACATTCCTTAATAAGAAAATGATTACATTCACATTTCTTTAACAAAGGCTGTCAGGGTTCTGTGTTTTCCGTGCTCTACTAATTCTGCTCCACAGGTGGCTGCAGTTGACGGGTGGGCGTGGCCCTCACCTGCGGCTCGTTTGGACTGCTTCTCTCTGGCTTAAAAGGAGTGCTCAGACAGCTGGAAGACGCCAGAGTGTTACCCCGTTGTGGTATGCCTAGGCCATAGACCTGTCACCTGAGCGTCATAGGGCGACTGTGGCTTGGTGGGTTGAGTAGTCGTCTGGCAATCTGAGGGTTGTGGGTTCGATTCCAGCTTCCCCCTGCCACATGTCGATGTGCCCCTGGGCAAGGCACTTAACCCCAAGTTGCCTACCGAGCTGCGTCTCGGTGTATAAATGTGTGTGCGTTAGTGAGAGCGACTGGGTGAATGTGGCTATAGTGTACAGCGCTTTGGGTGGTCAACATGACTGGAAAAGCGCTATATAAGTTCAGTCCATTTACCATTTACCATATCTGCGGGGTTATGAAATCCCTGTTTTTTGGATCCAACTTTGTCTCCTGTCTTCTACAGTTTGTCGTCTTTTTTAATTTGCTCACCTGTTTTGGCTCCGTGCATCGAAGACCAGTTTCTCGAATCCCCTCTGCTCAGATTTTGCTCTGGCGTTTCACCTCAAAGTCCCTTGGTGTTACCAAGCTGGGCAGGAGACTCCCTCCCTGGATTCACCCTGATTCTTCTGGACTCACCCTGGTTCTTCCAGTTGCTCCTCCTCCTGCCTGCCGCCACAGTGGTGCTGCTCGGGCTCCCCGCCTTTGTAACATCTGCCAGCCTTCCCGTCACTCAGCCATCTCCTTCCACCAGAGAGCTTACGGTCACAGAACTCCTTTTCCACTCAACCTCCCCGTTGCCTCGCCTGTTGCTCACTTTGTGTGCAAACCCTCGTAGAGCCTTAAATAAACATCTTAAGACTGTTTCTGTAGTCCGTCTGTGTCTGCATGTGGGCCAAACACCTCAAAACCATGACATAAGAAAATTAATTTCCATTAAAACTAGCGCCATATCAGGAAATACAGATGCTAATATAGCACAGAATTCCTTAATATAAAGGTACTATTTATTAAAGAGCATGGTTTCTTCTGCAATGGCACATCCAAGAATAGTTAATTGTGTAATCATCACCATCATTTATTTATAAATAGATAAAGCAGTTTAAAACTAAACCACAACCAAAGTGCTGTACAGGAAATTTACAAATAGAACAGAACACAAAAATAACAAAATAGAACAAAGCAATTAAATAAAATGTTTGTAATATGCAAAAAATAGGCATAGAAAAAAAGAGGTGGGCCTAATGGATGGGCTCTCTGAAATTAAAAGCTTGTTTAAAAAGCTTAGTTTTTAAAAGAGATTTTAAATCATTGACAGTTCCATCAGACCTCACAGAAATGGAGAGACTGCAGCTGAAAAAGCATCACGAGCTCTGTCCTGTAAATATCTAGCTTTTGGACTTAAGATCTTAGAAGTTCTTCAACCGGTAAGATAATTAACTTTTTTAAGTTACATGTTCTTGGAAATGAGACATCAATGCACGTTAATGTCAACGACAAATGCTTGGATTGAATCCGACCACCAATGTATGCTCAGGTGATGCAATTTTTTAACAGGGACAGTAGCAAGATACAAACAATTTACAGTAAGCCAAATAGGATAGAGACTCCAACAACAGAGAGCAAATATCCATCCATCCATCATCTTCTGCTTATCCGGGGTCGGGTTGCTGGGGTAGCAGCTTCAGTAGGGAGGCCCAGACGTCCCTCTCCCCAGCCACTTGGGCCAGCTCCTCCGGGGGAATCCCAAGGCGTTCCCAGGCCAGCCGAGAAACAGTCCCTCCAGTGTGTCCTGGGTCTTCCTCTGGGTCTCCTTCTGGTGGGACGTGCCCGGAACACCTCACCAGGGAGGCGTCCAGGAGGCATCCTGACCAGATGCCCGAGCCACCTCAACTGGCTTCTCTCGACGAGGAGGAGCAGCGGCTCTACACTGAGTCCTCCCCGGATGACTGAGCTCCTCACCCTATCTCTAAGAGAGAGCCCAGACACACTACGGAGAAAACTCATTTCGGCCGCTTGTATCTGGGATCTCGTTCTTTGGGTCACGACCAAAAGCTCGTGACCATAGATGAGGGAAGAGAGCAAATAACTCATATATTTTTTATGTCGATTAAATGAGAAAATTTGAAAATGAGCACATTGCTGCATTGTCCTGGACATGGGCTGTGACAGAGCTGCTGCCAATGTTGTGGGGGACAGAAGCAGAATAAGAAAGGTGAAACACACCATTCATAGGCAGAGACGTGATTATGGAATTTAAAAAAGCACGCAACCCAAGTAAATGCACAACATATGTAAGATACAGTAAGGAAAAAATACGAAAAAGATCACGGCGGAAAACCACATCTTGCTAGTTATGTTAGTGTCTTCATGCAAGACACAACGGCGTCAGAATATCTATTTATTCAAAAGAAACTTACAACTGATTGGAAATGAGTTGCACAAAAGATGCTTAAAATCACAAAATAACTCACCATTGTGGAATCCAGTACCACAGTGGACAACCCAAGGCCACTCTGCCTCCCCGTTGCTTGTGGGTTGGTTCTGGTGGATGGTACCCATTTGGTCGAAGCACCTCCAATTTCTTCAGTTTGAAATGCTCCGTGCAACATCAGTGTGGTCATTGATGGTACTTGCTTTTTAACTTTTTAAGCTTCTCTTGGCATTTCTTTGGTGTTGACTGGTAGCCATGAGCTGGCATAAGGGCATTTTGGTTTTAGAATTGTCTCTTCAATTATTGTTTTTCTCATCTCAAGGTTTCTCTGTATTTACCTGTGCTTGTTTATTTCAGTCTACTGCTGGTCCACATCAGTAAAATCACTCTCGTTTTCACCCCAGGAATAACCCTTCTCAGTATATACACTTCCCAAGTTTAGTTGGGGGAATATCAGTCCTGCCTCTCTGTTTCTCTCTTATTTTGATGTTTGTACTTGCTTTTTCTTTGAGAGGAAGAGGCTAAAGGCACAAAAACAAGCAGTTGGAGAAAACCTGCAGATGGACATACCTATCATTTTTTTTGGTCTATGGGAGAAAACCAGAGCACCTGAAGCAAACTCATCCATTCATGGGGAGAACTTGCAAATTCCATTCAAAAAGACTCCGGGCTCTAATTTGAATCAAGGACCTTTTTGCTGCAAGAGTAAGGTAGTTTCAAAAAGAAATAAAATGTTTTCAGCTTAGCTATAAATAACACCTGAAAATGTTCCCCCAAAATCCCCTAACAACTTAGAAAATCTATTTATTTTAATTCTATGTAGAAAAGAAAAAATACTTTTTTTATTAGATCAAATTTCTTAATAACTTACAGCTCACCGTTGTATTGAGTGTCATGCAATGTTTCTTGCCACAAGAAAGCTATATAATAAAATCTGTCACCTCTAACTTACACTTCTAAAAATCAAATCAAATATTTTACGTTCAGATCATCTTTAATGTACTTTTATAGCTTATTTGTTAGGTTTCTTAAGTTATACATATTTATATTATGTTTGCTTTGTACATGTTTTAAGGTACATCATGCACCTTTTTGGTATTTTTGTCAACAGCAAACTTTTCCAGTACAGAAGAAAAATAAATTGATAAAGTATGTAGGAAATAGAATATTTTTGAAATAATTTAGAAGCCTTTTAATAACACTGCTAAGTTTATGGTAAACCTTTTAGAAGGGGGCTAGAGAAGCAATGTTTTTTTTTTTGCTGGGTACTAACGTCTTAGATGACACAAATAGAAATCTCAACTATTCATTCTACAATGAGAAAGCCACGTCATGGCTGTCATGGTTTACCCATTTAGTTGGAGAGAAAGAAAACTAATCAAATGAAACAAGTTCAACTGACACTTTTTGATAGTGTATTTGTTTAGGCTGTGGAAATCATACAAATGTTTGCTAAAGGACAACACTGAAAAAAAAGATAATCCAATTGACTTTGGAGTAAAGGGATCCATTGTCTTTGTGTTATTGGGGAATATTAGGCTAAAGTCACAATGGCCTCACGCCACTCAGACATGTGAGCACTGGAGACAATCCGCTGATTGCAAGGCCAAATTGCTGCGTAGCTACTGTGTGGGATAATGATTGTCTAAGATAGACTGTCTCTGTTTTGTCTCATGCCAAGGCCACTATCGAGTATTAGGAAAAGCCGAAAGCAAGGAGGACCAGAAACAGGCAGACGCAGACTGCAGCGGGACTCTGGGGTGCGATTTATTTTCATCTATGTGATCTCTGCTCTGTTTTTCAATAAAAGTGCTGGAACTTCATCACTCCACCGTTTCCTTATTCAATTAGCCTAGGAAGTCAGTTATTGTTTAGGATTCCTGCAACACTTTGTAAGACTTGCTTTGCTTTGATTCCCAGCAGTTTGTTACAGGCTCTTAACTGATGTTTGCATACAGTATTATTTTTGGCCTTGGATTTAGATGGCATCTTGAGGAAAAAACATGTAGAAATTCTGAAACACCATTCGTAACCTATTATTCGCATAATAGGTTACAAAGTGGGTTTACGTCTGTAGTTCTTAAATAGTGGGGTGAGCCCAAATGACAGGGGGCTCCAAAAATAGCCTTGCCTTTTTCCATTTTTCAGACTGGTTGGTCTGAACCTGCAGTCAGTGAATAGCAAGGGATTCTCAGTAATCCTCAGAACAATGTGTAGGATTCTCTTTTTTCACACCGCTAGGGAGCTTTACGATTTGTTAAATTACACTTATTTTGGTGTATCAGCGGAAGCCTGAAGTGGTTCGGCTGACACAGGAAGTGACCTTTCTGCCACTAAAAGCTACTAGAAATCTGACTAAAGATTACTTCTCACTGACATTTCGATACATTTACCAACATGATGAGTTGATTTTGAACATTTTAAACAACTTGGAAAAATGATACCGTTCACAGCACTCCATTCAGAGCTCGATCTAAACCCCAGCTTCTGCGGAGCTGTTTCAGCTTCTTTCAGCTTGTGGTCTTTTCAGCATCAAAAAGGCATCCAACACCTCAACTTGGACGCTCGTGCACATAAAAGTCAGACGTCTAGAACCTCAACGCTTTGACAAAGTGGCTGCCGTGGGGAGGAGCTATGTTCTTTTCCTTGACCTTGAGTCTCTCTAATCCCACTCCACAATTCTGGCCGCCAGTTTCTGTCTCTCCCCACGCTCCGGCTCTCCCGAATACTCGACAGTGGCCTTGGCGTGAGACAAAACAGAGACAGTCTATCCTAGACAATCATCATCCCGCACAGTAGCTACGCAGCATTTGGCCTTGCCAATCAGCAGCAATGCTCACATGTCCGAGTGGCGTGAGGCCATAGTGACTTTTGCATAATATTCCAATAACAAATATCTTGATGAGAATTCAGAAAAAAACATGGCACAGAAGCTAGCCTATAAGCTCCAGGAAATTTATTTTGGTCAAAGCTAAAAACTAAACAGTAAAAAACTAACTGTTCTGTGTATCAGAACAGTTTATTTTCAATAAACCATTTGACTTTCCCTGCCTAACTCTGCCAAACCTGTCTGTGCCTAGGTGTCAGTTCGGTTCAATTTGGGAATCCAGTTGGAAGCAGTTGAAACAGGGTGAAGATGGTCATTCAGAGTGAGCAGGCGGCTAGCTCGAAGAGTGGCTGTGAGGAAGTGGCTCCCACTCTTTTATGTGAGTCTCAGGCTGTAGGGAGCTCAGTACTGCGGGGACTGCAGCATGTGAATCTCTGTGCAGCGGAGGTGTGGCTCCCGAGTCAGCTTTTCTCCTACACAGCTTACAAAGATCATAAACAGCCTGTTTCGTGGCAGTCGGTTTTTCAAGCTCCGATGTTGGAGCAGGGCAGGGATGTACTTAGCTTGGATTCAACCTACATATGTGACGAGTCTTAGATCCCCATGTGGCTGGCATGGGTGGTTTGTCTTCCCAATGTAGAACGCTCTCGTTGAGGGTACACAGGCAAAGAGAGCTGAGTGTTCTCCCCGATGCTGCCCAAGTAGTGGACAAAAGAGAGCATTTGCCCATGGTCAGGGTTTTTTATACACTGCCACACCAAAGCCATGGTCCCTCCCTAAGCTTTCATTTTGTTTTAGGATACCTAAAGAGCAGCTGATCAGCTGACCTAAGGGAGCGCAACGGTGGATAATGGTGCATCAGCTCGGAAAGGTAGCAAGGGGCAAGGCCATGAAAAGCTTTAAAAACATCTGCAGCAGGATCACGATCCACAACACACCAGCAAGTCTACCTTTAAATGGTTGAAGAAAAACAAAATAAAGACTTAAAGAGACTGGAGTGTGACTTGTGACACTGACGTCCCGCATAATGAAGACCTTTGAGAGGCTAGCCCTGGAGAAGCTAAGGCCCATGGTGAGGCCCTTCACTGGTCCACTACAGTTCGCCTACCAGCCCCACTTGGGAGTTGAGGACAGCATCATCTTCCTGCTGAACAGAGTCTACACTCATCTGGACAAGCCGGCGAGGACTGTGAGAATCATGTTCTTTGATTTCTCCAGTGCCTTCAACACCATCTGCCCGGCTCTACTGGGTGAGAAGATGACGGCGATGCAGGTGGAGGCACCCATCGTGTCCTGGATTGTTGATTATCTTATGGGCAGACCACAGTATGTACGCCTACAGAACTGTGTGTCTGACAGGGTGGTCAGCAACACTGGGGCCCCTCAGGGAACTGTCCTCTGCCCCTTCCTCTTCACCCTTTTCACCTCAGACTTCAACTACTGCACTGAGTCCTGTCACCTTCAGAAGTTTTCTGATGACTCAGCAATAGTTGGCTGCATTGAAGGGGATGATGAGAGTGAATATAGGACAGTGGTGGGCAACTTTGTCACTTGAACTGAGCTGAACCATCTGCAGCTCAACGTGAAAAAGACTAAAGAGCTAATAGTGGATCTGAGGAGGACAAAAACACCTGTGACCCCTGTTTCTATCCAGGAGGTCCCTGTTGACACTGTGGAGGAGTATAAGTACCTGGGAGTGTACTTTAACAATAAGCTGGACTGGACCAGAAACACAGAAGCGGTCTACAAAAAGGGCCAAAGCCGACTCTTTTTCCTGAGGAGGCTGAGGTCTTTTAACATCTGTGGGACGATGCTGAGAATGTTTTATGAGTCTGTTGTTGCTCTTCTTTGCTGTCACATGCTGGGGCAGTGGGCTTCGGGCTGCCGACAACAACAGACTAAACAAAGTGATCAGGAGGGCGGGGGAGGAGCTGGACACTCTGACAACAGTGGCAGAGAGAAGGATGCTGTCCAGGCTCCAGTCCATCTTAGACAATGTCTCACACCCTCTCCATGACTCACTGACCCAGCAGATGAGCTCCTTTAGCAGAAAGCTCCTCTTACCCAGATGCACCACTGAGCGTCACAGGAAATCATTTCTGCCTGTGGTCATCAATCTCTACAACGCCTCCCTCAGTTATTCTAACACCCCCCCTCTGTAACTGTCATTTATGCATTCTCTGCACTGTTCTTGCACAAGTCCCTATCACTTTACTTGGATTCCCAAGGTGAAGTGATATGACTATTGTAATGGTAATACCTTGTGTGGAATGTTGTAAATATATATATATAACAATGTGTGTATTCTGGAGCATGTAACAAAAGTAATTTCCCCCTGGGATCATTAAAGTATGTCTGATTCTGATTCTGATTTTGAGTGGCCTATAGTGAAAGTCCTGACTTGAATCCTATTGAGATGCTGTGGCATGACCTTAACAACGCTGTTCATGCTCAAAACCCTTCAAATACAGGCCAACATTACTCCACAGTGCTGTAAAAGACCCATTGCAAGTTTTTGAAAACGCTTGATTACAGTTGTTGCTGCTAAAGGTGGCCCAAGCAGTTACTAGGCCGTGTAGGTTTGGATTTTCTTTCTTCCTTAATAATAAAGACCTTTATTTAAAACTCCTATAATGTTGAACTGTGTTCACTTTGACTACTACTCAAATCTGTCTGATGTTCTAAAACACATGCAAAAAAAAAAAAGACATCAGGAAGGGGCAAACAACTATTTACCACCATTGTATGTAGCTAACTAAAGCATTTATTTCATTACATAATGATTAAAATGCTCCCATCTATGTTAAATGTTTTTATTTTTAGGAGAGTTTATATAACACAGTATTTTCACAACAGAGTTGGTTTCACACATAGCAGAGTTTTAAAAAACAACTAATACCTCCCAGATATCTGGACAAATAAAAAGGTGGGCTTCTTTTAAACACCATATTACAATATAAAGTTAATAAAACTTAAAACAATGTCATTTTTGTCACCACCTTATGGCCAAGTGTATAAACAATGTTCACACATGTGACACAGCACAGTTGTTCATCGGAGACATTAATTTCCGTCCTTTTGTGTACACACACAGGCTTAAAACCGGAGCGTTTATAAATGTCCACTTTGGCTGGAGTTTAGGCATTTAGGCCCATTCGTTTTGAGGGATCTATAATGCCGTTTGTGTGTGGCTGGAAGGCACAACCGCATAAAAACGTCTTGTTGTTCCCTGATATCCTGCTAGGTGTAGACTAGGCCTTATTACTTTGTTGAGTCTTCAGCCTTGTCAGCAGGAGGTAGTAGGTCTTTTGGACTTGTACCAAGTGCCTCACCTGGCCTCACTTTGAACATTGCTAAGTGTTCTTTTGTTTCTCAACCAACCAGCGTATTCCGGGTTTGATGACGAACATGAAATTTGAGAACAAACACGAAGCATGAGATCTGAAGATACTTTTACCTTGTTTGCCTGAGGCTGGTCCTAATCAGTGTTTAAACAAATGTGAGACAATAAACCCAAGACTTCCTGCAGTTTCTTGTAAGCAGTCTTCAGGCGTTCCGTACTGTTATTTCCTTGGTCAGCTGCTGTATTTTTCTCAGGCCCTAATGCAAAAATGAGGCAGCATTAAAAGAACTGGACAGACCTGCTGAACAGTACCATGGATGCAAAAAGGTGTTTCATTGACAGGTCGTATTTTAAAACTGGCATTGGGCATTCCGGACATACAGGATTATGTCTCCACAGTGCATGTCTTAGCAACAACGTTAACACCCTTGTCATACAGCGCTGTTTAACTCAAATCAAAAGTACATAAAGGACTTGAACAAGTCCGGGTCATTTGTTTGATTACTCCAGAACATGCTATGTCTCGTATATCAGCAGAGAAATTCTGAAAAAAAATTGGGATGTAACAAATCAGTCAGCAGGAAAACTCTCCACTTTTCTATTGATTCGTGCTGACAGGATATAGGTAGGTTCAAATGCTAAAAAAAGGAATTTTGTTATTCCTTAAATGCATAAAACTGAAAACTCCTTCTTTATACAAATATAAAATATATGTTCTCTTTCTTGTATTCTTTATCAGATAAAATATATGGACAAATGTTTCATTCCATGAATGGGAATTATCTTTTGACCCATTTTTTATATCCGACATTTCTACCTTTACTCAAAACCGCTGACCCACATGTTGTTATTCGTGACATAAATGCATTTAAAAACTGACTTGGTAGGGCAGCCCTCAAAGAAAACACGAAATCAGTTTTGGTCAAAACAAGGAGTGAAAATATTTCTTAGCTGGAAGTACAAGGACTCAGAACTGCAAGAGGTTGAGGTTGCAAAGGTAATAAATAAGAGAAGTATTTATTTTTTGCCTATAGGTTGCAAGGTACAAGCTTTTTTAAAAGTCATATTTTATTAAATGAAAGCATTTCATGGGGCAAATGGCAGAGACTGTAGTTAAGGGCACAACCCCATTCCAGTGTCAAGGTTGTTTCATCAAAGACAAACTATGAACCCATCATCAGCTTGTGACAGACTATGTACATCACAGGGAACATAAGGTGCTAGAACCTGATCTAGCAGAAACGACCTGTTCTTTTTTTATTACCTCATCAGCCACAGACGTCAGTGAGGAGCATTTTTGGCACAGTGCTAATTCAGCCTATTCATGTTTGTTGGCCTTCATCTTTGTTCAACTCTCTTAAGGGCCCGCCCTGCCATTCCAAACATGTCAAAGTTTAGATTGGGTAATTCCAACACAATGCCTTTCTTCTTCTTCAGACATTTTTTCTAATATTTGTTGCAGAGTCTAGGATCATCGTCCCATTGTAGAGGCCCAGTTTCAGTTCCAACTTAGCTGTCAGGTGAGCTTACGATAGACTCGAGGACATTTTGGCAGACAGGGGAGTTACAGTTCGACAAGGTGACTCAGACATACACGATTTGTGGTTGGAAAAGCCTAAACCAATTGCACTCCACCACTGTGTGTTTTGCGGTCTAACTGGGCCAGATATTTCCACTTGGGTTCAAAGTTCATTGGCCGTGAAATCTTGCATATTTTGATCGATGCCATCATGCTATTTTTATTGGAAATAGAAAAAAATTAATCAAGTTTTGGAGTATAATTTGTCTGCAACTTTGTAGGTCTTAGACTCCAAGGTTTTTCAATGTTCATCTTAAATTTTCATTTTTATCACTCACACGTTTTACTCTCATCAGTTTACTGCAATCTGAGTCTTTTTCTCAATTATCTGCTTGACACTGGATTGACACCTAATGTTTTGCTCTTTAGCAGCTGTCCTTAACTCATTTCAACAAGTATTGTCATTGTTCTGATGCACAATGTGGGATTGTAGAGGGTGCTCTAACATTTTAAAACATAGATTATGTTGGTGCAGCTCCTACTCTGGTTTTCTCAACGGGTGATTACATAAATTTAAAATACAATAGTATATTTTCAATTCATTTAAATTACTGGTGTTTGTATAATAGATGGCTTGCTTTGGTGTAGCTAAGAAAACAAAGGCTATTCACATGGAGAAATGTCAGTTGTTTTGGCATAAACACCTCCAACAGGTCAGTACAGATTCTTTCACCATTACAACACAGGTTAAGGAAACTACTGGCAACAAAAAACAAACTGAGACTTACCAAAACTGGAACTTCCTATTTATACAGATTTATCCGCTATTACACTGAAAGGGACATTTCTGTTGCTTTTAAAAGAAATCCTTAAAAATAATATCTACTTTGGGTTTATTTTAGGTCTTGTATCTATCACACCATTACATAACTGAAAAAGTTTCAGTCAGCCACCACTTTAGATTAGATAAGATTGTTACTAATTACAGCAGCAGTATTGCGAGTAGGCATGATAAACATTTTGACTGGGAAGGATATTTTTATTGTTAATGCCTGAAAGATATTCTACATCAGTAGCACCCATTTACCTGTGACTTCCTCCTGTTTCAAATACAGGCAAGGAGCATGTACAGGAACTGGACAAAGAAAACCCCAAAGTGGCTTTTAAAATAAATACAAAAGTAAATCCTGTTGGAGAAATGAGAATAGAAAATAAAATAAACAGTTGTGATGATGGAAGCAGTAGTTTTTGTTGTGGCTGAACTATACAACTATACATGAGGACGCATTTAAGCAAAAAAACAAAACAAAAAATAAGACATTATTATTATTTTTTTAACTTTTAATTGAAAACAAGTTTTCCCTTTCCTTTTTTTTCTAGAGTTTGAATTCTCTCTGTGCCCATGTAGGATTTATCTGGTTCCTTCAACAACAAAAAAAACAAAAAAAAACAAAGTTTGGATGACACCCCCCAAGTTGGACTGACCATTGGACATTTTTGTGCATGCTTGTGTTTTTCTGTCAGGTTATTTTGCAACACTCTCCTCTTGACAGGTGGGATAGCTTCAAGCAGGATGTACCACTCAGCAGCATAGATGGGTGAATTTGAATGTTGCTTTCCTTTTCAATGACAATCTATTCATTGTTTGTGGTCTTAATTTATGCTGCTGTAAAAATATAATTACATATAGTTAACCACATTATAAAACTAACATTCCATGCAAACAGTGTCTAACAATATTATGTGAGAAGTTGAGAGTTATTGAAATGTTCGTGAGGACTGGGGACTCTCCGCTGTGTGGAAATGTCTCAGCTCGTCAACATTCTTAGCATGTTTCTTAATTATGTTAATTATGGCACACAAAGCAAAGCTACATTTTTTTTCCATTCACCTCGTTTGACTTGTATGATAAACATGTATGATAAACATGTTTGAATGGGGCAGTTCTCAGATGACGTCACATTTTTCCCGAGACAGCCGGTTTCCCGGCTGGTCTGATGAGAAGAGTGCAAATTATGATGGCAACAACCGCAAAACAAAATTTTTGGAAGATGACGACATCATTTCAACCTGCTTCGATCGAGAAACCCAGCATAGAACAGCTGAAACGTTGGTTGAAATGTAGAGGGCTCAAAACGAGAGGAAAGAAAGCAGTGTTAGGAGAGGCCGTCCTCTCCTCTCTCACAACGGATCAAATTCCAGGAAGAAACCCGCTGAATCCATGTAGAATTGCAGCAAATACTAAGAAAATATACATGTATTATTAAAGGCCTATGCTTTAAATAATTATACACCTCATTGCAGATAATAGACTTAAAAACAGCTGCAATCACACTCAGATCCCATCTCTTCTACACACACACACACACACACACACACACACACACACACACACACACACGATCACTGTGAGAGAAACATTGACTTGATCCATGAAAAGAAGTGGAAGACCAGCAACGAAACCACCACACGCCGCTTCTAACTATCACAAACATGGACCGCGGAACCGGTAGGGCCGGTAGGGCCGCGGCCCTACCTAATTTTGATGATCAAGTCCTCCCCCGCGCTTGTCGGCCGCGCTTGTCTCTTCACCCCCCCACTCCGCGAAAAGCGTGTCTCTCCCCCCCCCCCCCCCCCCCCCCCCCGCTCGGCCGCGATTGTCCTACAACCACCCCCCCCCCCCCGCTCGGCCCGACGAATGTGAAATGCGTTCCGCGGTCCATGATCACAAATACACGTATTTAGCTGGTATTTATACACACTGGGATTTTTACTGCTTGTATAAAAGTTTTCGCAGGAGGGTGGGGGGGGGGGGGGGGGGGGGCGGGAGAGCCCCGCTCCCTCGCTGCATGGCAGATAACCACAAAAAGGCGTTCTGTCTGGGGGGGAAAAAAAAGAAAAAAAAAGCGACTGCATGTTCAGAAACAACCCCAAGAAACCGCAAGTGACTTAAGAGAAAAAACGAGCACAAAGTTGTTGATAATAAACGGACTAAATGCAACACTGAAGCTCATCCCTCATGGATTGTATGAAGTTTTATAGCCACTGAGAAAAAGTCTCATAAATGTAGCCCACCTGTCCAGATGCTGCAGTCGCTGGTTTCAGGTCTGGACGTTCAAATGTTGGCTCCTACCACCGAGGAAATGTAGAGACTACATTTAGGTGTCTTTGGTCAGATTCCACAGTAAATTCCTCTCGGTTACAAGCTCATATGCAACACTGACATTTCTCTGCAATCCATCAGGATTAGGAAATCAATGGAAAAAAACCTCCCTTCATAGGATCATGATCGCCACGTCGGTAGTCACTGCAGCAGATACCAACGCAGCAGCGGTATTTTGGGGTTGACATATTATTGTCTGTTGAGGAGATATTCAGGACAGATCTGGTCACTATTTGACTCAAACAAGAAAACTAGTCAAGTGTTACTGCTCTGCTTGTACGACCACAAGATGGTCGTGAGGAATGCGTCTAAATTTAGTAATTTGACATAATTTGAGGAATGCCCAATTCCATCAATTTGTATCTACTTTTCTCAGTTTAGAATCGCTGGAACCCTTACCAGCAGCCAACGGGCATGAGCAGCTCACCAATCGATCGGTGGGTCAACAGAGACAGAAACCAACCAAGCTTACAATAAGTATTAAAAGGTTAGTTTGGATTTTTGGAAGGGAGGTTCTGTCAGGTTATTGTAACTGTGGCGCACCCAAAACAGGTGACCACATTGGTCATATGTTTATTAGTAAATGAATATGATCTCTATGTACATATATATATATATATATATATATATTTACACTGTCGCTTTAAGGAATGGCACAAGCAGTTGCGTTCCGGTTGCTATGGGAACGGACCTCCGCTCGCTCTCAGATCCAATTTGGGAGAAAACATGGAAAGCTGCTGTGTCTAAATCTCCTTTCATTTCACCTGTCTTTCAGGTCAGTAATGGGTAAACTGTCCATCTTTACATGTCTGTTTGATAACTGATTGTAGTGTTGTTTATAATCTAACAATAAGAGAATAAATAGAAAGTTTGCCGTTGATCGAGGCAGTTAGCTGAGGTAGGCTACTGTAAACCGTTAGCCAGTAGAATAACGGTTTAACTGAAATAACGGTACTGCAGTCGGTTAACTGCCGTCTCTTGGTTCATTTTCAGGTAACATAGCATGTTGAGCTCCGACACTCTGCTTGTTAGAAGTGGTTTTGTATGAATTGTTATGTATGCATTGCTATTTACTATTGTATATTTGTGTATTGTGTGCTTTGTGTGTTGTGCACCACACTGGAGCTTGAGCGAGACAGTTGATGCACAGGTGTTTTGTGGTTTATTCTGAATAAATAACTCAGATCCAATTTGGGAGAAAACATGGAAAGCTGCTGTGTCTAAATCTCCTTTCATTTCACCTGTCTTTCAGGATATTTAAATTTGTTATTACAGTCCCATATTTGGGACCTGTAACATAACGTTACATCAAGTAGAAAAAAAAATGGCACTGCTAGCTCTTTGGGAAGACAGTAAGTCATCAAGTAGTGGAACTTGCATGATTGTGGATCGTTAGAGAAAAATCAGAGGATCTGGAAACAAAAAAAAAAAACACCCATGCACAAGGGGGACATACAAACTCAGATTTTAACCAAAGATTTGTGGAACGTAAATTTTAAGAGACATTTTGTCATTTAAAAATAATTTCATTTTGCATTAATATCCAGCAGCATCACATTATACTTTTTACATGTAAGTGGAATAAGCAGACAGAGGACTACTCTTTTAAGTCTAGTTTTAAGTCACTACTCTTAAGTGTATCACATACCTCGTCTTCAAAAGCATTTTTCCTGATCTATGGTATAACGCAAACCCAGCTAGCTTTCCCTGAATTAACTAGCTAGCTTCTTTTGCCATTGGAAACACTGGATTATCTTTCACGAGTGAGACTGTTTTATCTCAACTAATGTGGCATTGTTGATGGATTAAATAAACATGGAAACAACACTGTGAATGTGAAAAGTGGGTACTAATCATTTTCATACTTTGCACTTTTGTACTGTATCCTTTTTATTTTTACCTGATTCTCTGGAGGGTACGAAAAGGTACACCACACTGTTTATTACAAACTGTGGATCTATTTATAATAAATTGGGCCTTTCCATCCATTTTCTGTGTTCTGAAAATTTCCAGTAAACTTTTTTTTATACAGCTAAAGACTCAGACTACCGGCACTGCGGTAGTGGCAAGGGTAGAGCACGCAACTTGTATTTGGAGGCCTCAGCCCTCAACGTGTCCGTCCTGGGTTTGAGTCCTGGCCCATGGACCTCTGCTGCATGCCTTTCCCTTCTCTCAACCCCATTTCCAGTCAGCTTACGGTCAAAGAAAGGCTATTGCCAAAAAAAATTAATAAATAAGATGTAGACTGTCAAGGACTATTGTGCCCAGATCAATTAAGGCAACCTCCATAAAAGTCAGTCTATTTTCATGTAATGCATCACAATGGTCCAAAGTCTGCTGTATACTTTGCAAACAATTTTAAACTTTTCCATCTCAACTTGACAGGTTGGTGCCACTTTCCGATCAACTACAACAGTCTGATCTTTTGTCCTTTAACTAGTTAAGTCAGCCACTCCCGAATACTCATGGGAGCGGCTGTTATGTGTCAAGTTATTTTTGCAGTTAGATTTAAGGCCGAAGGTTTTTTTTCCCTAACCTTGTAAAATGTCAGCTTTGTTGTTTTGAAATATTTCTAAATTAACGTTAGTAGAAATGAGAAAAATCCTCACTGATCACTGTGTGTTGTGTTAGTGTAAACTTGATGTCCGTTTCTTCAAAGGCTAAAATAAAAGCAAAACATCTTAATTACTACTTTTGTAATTGCTCATTATATGACGCGGTTTAAATCCCATTGTTCTATTGTAGGAATATGCTATACAGAATGGGGATTTTTTTTTCTTTTCACCAAGACATGCTTTGATAAGAGCTGCACTTCCACAATTCCTGAGGAATTCGTGAAGGTGTTACGGCAACAGCACCTGAATATACCTGAATATTATCTGGTCTAAACCAGTCACCGTCTGCCTCTGCTGCCTGTCCATCATCACATGGCAATCACCTTGTGTCATTAGCCAACCATGTTTTAAAAAAACAACAAAAAAAACTTATTAAAGAGAAAAAGGCACAGATTTAGACTTAGAACTATTGGTAGAGTACATTTATAATAATCTAATAAAATACATTGGAAAAATATTACTCTGTGCAGTACTAACTGGGAAAACTTCTAAACAAAAAAAGCTATTGCAACTTTTTGACACTGGTGTTTTAGTACATTTGGAGTCTTGAAACCGGGACACTTTGGTTTATACACACCACTACAATACTTCAGTCTTCAAGCTCAATTAGTTTCTTCAGATCAGACTTCAATATCTCTTCATCCTCCTCCTCTTCAACTTCCACCTCTATCCCATCCATAGTTTTTTGCAGTTCTTCTTTGATTCTGTTCAGCTCTAGCAGCCCGTGCTGCAGGTCCTTACACACCTCTCGGATCTTGGCAGCAAACTCCGTCTTGGCTCCCTTCTTCAGCTCCATGGAATCCTTTGCCAGGAAGAACACATCCAGGGCCAGAAAGAGACCCGACATTACTCCCGTGGTGACGCTCATCACCTGTGCGGCTTTAGCGGCACTGCCGGCGACGTTCAGGACCTGGACGGTGTTGATCAGGCTCTCCGTGTTGATGACTAAAGCCTTCCCGGCCCGGCCGCCCTCCTTCATTACGTGTTTGACGTTCTGATTCAAGTACTTCTTGGAGATGCTTTCAGTGTACTTCTCAAAGTTCCACTCATCAAGAGTCTCCATCCCTTCCTGAAAAGATGGGGATTAGTTTGTTGGTTGAATTATTTCTACAGAACCGGCGCTACTGAATTAGTACACAAAAACTAGTAATGCACATGTTAAGGTCTTGAACACCTTGTCTACATGTATACAAGGTGTTCAAGACATTGTCGCAGGAGCTAGGGAGCTTGCCGGAGTTAGCTCCTTAGCTCCTATGACAATGGCACAGTGTGGGCCAGACTGACAGAGGCAAGACTACCATTCATCGGCGCCACTGGACCCTCCGACCACCTCCAGCAAGCAATTTGGGTGAAGTGGCAAGTCCCAACCCGCCAATTGGAGGATAAACTCTCTAGCTCCAGGGAGCTCGTCCTGCAACTAGCGGATTGCTGGTTTGTTGCCTTGTTTCAAAGGTCTCAGTCGTTGTGTCCTTGGGCAAGACACTTCACCCGATTTACCTGCTGGAGGTGGTCAGAGGGTCCAGTGGCGCCGATGTATGGCAGTCTCACCTCTGTCAGTCTGCCCCAGGGCAGCTGTGGCTACCAGCGTAGCTCACCACGGTCAGGGTGTGAATGTGTGTGACTGGGTGAATGACTGTAGTGTAAAGCACTTTGGTGTCGTCGGACTAGTTAAAGTGCTATACAAGTACAAGCCATTTACCATGTTCTGACCTGTACAAAATCCAAGCAGTCCTTTATGTCCTTAATCTCGTCCTGGTAATCTTGGATCATCTTCTCCACCTTCTTGCGGTCGGTCTTTGAATGCAGCGTGTCTGTAATGTTGGCCGAAGCAGACGTCACGCCGCCCGCTGTGGCAATGCCGATGCCCACCGCTGTGACGATGAGCGACGTACCAGCCGTGAAGGGCGCCAGAATGAGTCCGGTGATGGTGGTGACAGACCCCGCGACGCTGGCCATCCCGCCGCCCACGCTGGCCGTGACCGTCTTCTTGTGGAAGTTGTCTGCCGAGTCAGCCAAGGAGAGGAGCTCCAGGATGCGCTGCTGGAGGGAGGCACCGCGCTGGTTGAAGAAGCGAACGAAAAGACGAGCGGCCATGAAGACTCTGTCGGCAGCTTGTTCCACCACTCTGATGAACAGAACGAGACAAAAAAAAGTGTCAGCTACAAGTATATCAGTTGACTTACAAAGCTATTATGTAAGGCTGAAATTAGGAATTATAGTTGAATTTTTCCACATTTCGTCACATTACAACCACAAACAGACATTTTATTGGAATTTTATGGAAAAGACCAACACAAAATTCTTTAAAATTGTGAAGTGGAAGGATTATTGAACATGATTTCTTTTATTTCCCAAAACAAAAAAAATCAAAAAGGCATTTTGCTAAATTATTCATGTTTTGTTTTTACACTATTCCATTGTAGCCCTGGCTTTATGTTTAGGGTCGTTGTCCTGCTGGAAGGTGAACCTCTACCCCAGTCGCAACTCTTGCAGACTCCAACAGCTTTTCTTCCAAGTTGGCCCTGTTTTTGGCTCCATCCATCTTCCCATCAACTCTGACCATCTTTCCTGTCCCTGCTGAAGGGAAGCACCCCCAAAGCAAGATGCTACCACCGCCATATGGTGTGTTCAGAGTGATGTGCAGTGTTAGGCTAAGTTCACACTGCAGCCTGAAGTGACCCAATTCCGATTTTTTTGCCCATATGTGACCTGTATCTGATCTTTTTCTGACAGTCTGAACAAAACAGATCAGATTTTTTCAAATGTGACCCAGGCCGCTTGGATATGTGGTCCTGAATCCGATACGTATCTGATCTTTTCAAATGCGACCTGTGTCTGTACGGCCGGGTCGCATTTATCCAACCTGTACATCACCGATACTCGACAAACGTCACTATTCTGCGTCCTGCTATGCAGAAGCGGGAAGAAAGACGACGCCCATAGTGTACTACAATGAGAAGAGCAGTCAATGGACGGAAAGCTCCGGTTAGAAAATAAATTAATGAACGCAAAATGCGCGCCAGCATTATTATCCATAATTATAATGCTGCAAACACTGAGAACGCTTGCTACGTGTGATGTCATCGCGTCCTCGAGTGCGCATTCGAGACACTTCGGTTGAACGCATTCAGTTCACACAGGAGATCACATACAAGTCGCATATATTTGGAAATGTGAACGGACACGCAAAAAAATCCGATTTCACAAAAAAAAAACACGAAATTGAACATTAAGGCCTGCAGTGTGAACGTAGCCTTAGTTTGCCACCACACATAGCATTCCGCATTTTGGCCAAAAAGTTCCATTTTGGTCTCGTCTGACCAAATCACCTTTCTCATCATGGCTTCTGGCAAACTGCAAACAGGAAGTCTTATGTTTTTTTTTGTTTTTTTTTACTAAAGGCTTTCTTCTCGCCACTCTTCCATAAAGGCCACTTTTTTCCGTGATATGTTCAAAGCTTGGGAAATCTTTTTATAGCCTTATGGTGCATTCCTTTTGCCTCAGACACAGATTATATCATCTCCGCCTTTTTGCCTTCCTGTTTCCCTCTTCTCGGACAGTAGGAAAAAACATGGCCACTTGCACAGTCATTATGAAACGTACAAATACAACCTACCTACGAGTCAATACACCTCAGAGAATACATTTTAAAGTCACATTTTATTGCAAAATCTTTGCCTTTTTTAAACCCGTGCTTAACCTTTTAACTGAACATCAAAGAACAGTAGGTGGGGATCCTTCACTTGGCTGCTGTTGTTAAAACCATAATGATAATAACGCTGTTCTAGACGGTATTTTGTGCAAATTAACAGAGCTGAAACATGCGCTCTGATGAACACTCAAAGGCAGCACCTGTATGACTGACTAAATGTTACATAAATAATTGAAAGCAGCTAAAAACAGTCAAAGTGTGAGGTTTAACTCAATGTTGCTGCGAGGAGCAGCCATCAAGAATGCTGAACTTGGGGAATACCTTGTAACCCCCAACTTTCCGACCTATAATACTGACTTCAAGGGCCGTTCCAGTTGAATTTTCCGACTCGGAGATAGAGAATTCTGATTACTGAAGACAAATGGAGCACACTATAAACTTGCTTTAAACTTCTCCCCAACCCTAATCCTGACCTGGCTGGTGTGTTCCTTGGACTTCATGATCCTGTTTGCTCCCCAATACTCTCTTAACCAACCTCTGATGCCGTCACGGAGCAGCTGGATCTGTACTGAGATTAGATTACACATAGGAGGACTCTATTCAGACATCAGGCAACTTCTGAAGGCAATTGGTTGCACTCAGAGAAAAGGAGGCTGAAAATGTTAGCACGCCGCACATTTCAATTTATTTGTAAACTATATTTTAAATAATGTACAATTTTCTTTCTACTTTGCAATTGTATACCACTGAGTGTTGGTCTTTCACAAACGATTCCAATTAAATATATTTATGTTTGTGGTTGTAATGTGACAAAATGTGGAAAAGCAAGTCACTCTAGCAAACTCTGGGGCTGTGTTTTGTGCAGCCATTTAAAAACACATACAATTTGCGCACACATCTTAGATTGTCAATCTAAGATGACAATCTTTGTTAGACCAAAACAATGTAAATGGGCTTAAATACTTAGTTTTCTATGTGTTTTTTTTATTATTATTAAATAATCTCGTAGTTAAGGGGAGACAGTGTTGGTTGCTGATGCTTCCTGTCTTAGTCGTGGGACCTACGCTGCATACTTCTCTTAATTATTCAGACAGCTCTCACTGTAGGAGAGAGACAACGGTCATCAAGTTTAGTGGCATGGAAACCAAGGAAATAAAAAAAAACATGTCAACAGGAGAACAACCTGTTCTCCCAGTTTTGATACCCTGGAATAAACCAGACATTCATTGTCTGTTTTTGAGAAGTCACTTGGATGTTTGTAGTCTTCCACACTATGATTATTGAAACGAAAGCAAAAACATAATAGAGGCAAATATTTTGTCATTATTCCAAACACAACATTTTCCTTGTTAAGATTTTATTTGACAGGGAAAATCTTTTTTTTATTAAAATGTTTCCATCTGGATCAAAAAACAAAAACCTGTACCAATCTGGAATTGAGATGGAAGGCATACAAAATCCTTCCGATGCCCTCAAATGGCCCACAGGCCACACGTTGTTCTCCCACGGCCTCGCAGTTAAAAGCTACCCCGCAGAAACACATCAGCAGCAAGAAGCGGGTTTCTTGAAGACTGCAGTAGCACGTGTAAAGCCAGGTATCTTTAGACATATTGACCGAGCTATGCTGGTTTAAGGTAACGCGTTTTAGACCTAGATGAAGATGACCCTGTGTTACAGCAGCATATTAAAGGTAGAGTCTGCCATTTTTCTGAAAGTTTCCCCAATTTCCTTTTTGAACAACTGCGGATGCGCAAGACCGTTTTACCTGCTACCTTCCGCTCCTCAGGGGATCTCATGTTAAAAATCTCCCAAATCCACTCTGGTCTTATTTCTTTCTACTGAGGCCTTCCTCCTCTTCTCATAAAGATGAACGTGGTTTGCTTCTTGTGACTCTCAGCCATATTCAAAGTATACGGAGAGAACAGCGGACCTACAATGAATGGCTAACCTTGTAGCTAACTGCTAAGCTAACTGGCACATAAACACTACAAGTGCGCATGTGCAGCCAGCAAGCTTAAACTAACCCAACAAAAAGTGTTTCTTAAAAAGATTACCAACTACAGCTTTAAAGCTGTCCTACAGAATGTTACCAAACATCTGTTACCTTCAAGACAAAAAGAAAAGAAAAGGAGAAGATAGACTGCGGCATACAAAACGTTACTGGCGAGAACTAATGCTGAAACAAAGTGTTATTTTACTGCTCTTTAAAGCATATTCCTGTAATGGGTTTTATCAAGTTTACATAAGCATTGGTTAAGGACTTGGTGTTGGCATAATAAACGTATAGTTTTAAATGACTGATCAGCATTGGGGGTGACTGGAAAAAGTAATGGGGAAGAAACTTAAAGTGAGTGAAGCTAAAATTGTGCTTCGAGGCATAACGTATCAACCCAGAAATAAAGTCCAACATGCCAATTTGTTTTTACATACTCTTCAGCATCATCTTCCTGGTTTGCTTCATTCCACTCATCCCATCCTTAAAGAGAGAAAGCAGGAAATAAAACAGTTATCTGCATGTTCATTTTCAGATGCAATGAACAGAAATACAGAGAAAACAAAGCTACCTTCAACAGTTTTCCACCAAGACAGAAGCCCGTCCTCGTCCTGCAAATACATGTTTTTATTATTGTTATTTAGGAGGTGCGGGGTAACACAAATAAAACTTGATGCGTAGATAAAAAAAACAGGCATACATCTAGAGGGTCCAGTTGTGTTCCTTCACCGGGTACTGGTACCTCAGCCAGCTGCAGAGTTTGAACTTCTACTGCCTCCTAGTCAGGGGAGAGGATACGTTTCACAGTTAACTTGAGAAAAAAAAAATTGAAGTGACCAAATGACAGGAAGATCTTCTATTTTCATTATAGTACTCATTTTCTATTGTAAGGTGTCCCACAATCCTGTTATTTTAGACTGAGTTAAAATTTAAAGAAGGCCTTTAGCCAAATGTTGACCCCATGAATGCTTCAACCATCCAGGATTTTAGATTTAAAGCACCAAAATGATTCAAATGGCCATTTTCAGAATGCATACATCCAAGATTCAATGAGTTTAAATATCTCTTCAGTGACTGATGTTGGATTTTTCAAGTCAACTACAATCAGATGTTTGCACTTTCCCCCTATCCATGACATCCCACATGTATTGATCTACTCAACTGTCTTAATCTGATCTGAGTCTTTAGTGCAGAAAGTGTTCCCCTTGTTTATGCATTTAATTTTTTTTAAGTAGGTTTCAACACAGATGAAATACCAGTGTTTCCTGTTATTGTCTAAAAAAAACAAACTGTGAAGTGCATCCTCTTGCCAACAGGAAATGTAACGAGATTACAGAAACACCATCACCTAAATCCCCCTGTGATGCCTTTGTGTGAGAAGTGACAACTTAGTGACTTCCCTGATATCGCGAACAATCTATTTTGAATCATTATATAAGTTGCTGAAAAAAGCTCCATTTATATAAACCAGCTGCCATGACCAGTTTATCCAGACAGCAGGTTGTTGTTTTCCTCCTTTAGGGCAAGTGGCAAGGTGAGTTACATAACCGAGGCTATGGTTATGAGCCGAGGAGGAGTTCTTTTTTTTCTTTTTCTTTTTAAATAAAACTAATTTCCAAATCTGCGCAGGCCAGACTGTTTTACACTACGGTACCAAAAACCCATTTACTGTGTCACAAAAACGACAAACACTGCACCTAAACCATTTTCTTTCTATCCAACGCTTTGGATTCGCGCCCCACTGGGATTGATTTCATCCTGTTTGGTGAAATCCATTAAAACCTCTGCAAGTGTCTCAAGGCAACGCTGGTGAACAACGTGCAGACCGACGGGCGCTTTACAGCTTCCGCTGTCTGGACCACAAACCTGAGGCCGGGCATCAGACGATGGATCCGCCGACTCCTGTAGAGAACGAGAAGAAAATGAATATACTGCAGAATACAGATCAGTGATTATTTGAAAATAAAAAAAGAAAAACATTACAGATTGGGTGCGCAGGTGACTAGAATTGGTATATTTTCAACTTGACCAGTCGTGCAACTAAAATAAGATTTTGTTTTTCCTGTTCTGTGGAAGCACTGTACCTACACATCAATAGGGTGCCATAGCAACAGGCCTAGGTTTGGATGCTGTTATTGAGGGAAGAAGACTCAAAATCTCCTTTCACTTGACTGCAGGATTACGAGTTGGTTAAGGTCCACCATTACTACGCTCAGAGTGCGATGGTTACAGGATGTCTGCTTTAGGACAGGACACAGGGACCAACTCAGTGTGACGCATAATTGATACACAACATTTCCTGCCATTAAAACACGGTGGAGGATTCATGCTGAAGTTCACAGAGATCGAACAGATCTCTGGACATCAGTAGTATAGTTTCTTCAGCAGCAGTTGTGCTTAAAAAATAAACAAAGAAAAAATTGAAAAGAACTCTAAGCCACCACTGAACACGTCAGTGGTGGCTTAGAGTTCTTTTCAATTTTTTCAACCTGTAGGAGTACTGCGATACGCATCTTACGTGTAACTCTATATATTCACCCTGCTTAGCACTTATCCATACTTCTATATGCTCCATAATGCTGGATCAATTATCCAGTCAATTTCAATTCATTAAAATATTATTGAAAAGTTCATTTATTTTGGTAACTCAATTCACCAAGGGGAACACATTATATAGATTAACACAGACTGATGATGTTTTAAAGCCTTTATTTCTGTTAATTATATTTTTCCACCTCTAGCTAATAAAAAATTGCATTTAAGATTAAAATATTGCATCAGACCAATACATAAAAAACAGACATTTTTCATGCTGAAATGGGAGCTTAATGAAAAGTATGTTTAATACCCGTTTATTGCTGGAATTCTTTTCAAAAGGTACTTTTGATCTCCTAGAAATTAATATTCTAATTTATTGACTGACTGTAGTGAAGCCTATAGTATTTGCATGCTCACACATGCCTCTGCTCTTTATATTATCGCATAAGAAAGGCTTGGTAAAATACTTTGAACGTTGATCTTGTATTTTTCTAAAGATCTTAAGCAGAAGTCCTATGTTTGACAGGCCAAACTTTTAGCCATCTAGCAAAGCAATAGTAAAAATGTATACATCTCAACTTTACCTTGGATCCTGACCCAAAAAACGACTTGGGAAGTATCCGTTTTAAAACGAAAGTCTGAAAGACAAAGATATGTTCAAATGTTACTTCCACAGCTAAGTCCTGTGATTCTGTGGTACACCCAGGTAATGGACCACAGTAACTAATGGCAGTGAATATGTAACTAAACAGTCCCCACTATAAATATTTCTTTTTTTCTTGAGGTAATGTGAAGAAATAGCAAAAAAAAATAAAGATCAGACTGGATAATCTTCCCATTTTAAGATTTATTCCCATATAATTTTGATAAGAAGAAAAAAATGAAGGGGAAAAACAAAACATTTCAGGGATCTTCTTTGCCTTGGGGCACATAGATCCCAGCGGGTAATCAGTAGAGTGACCAACCTTAGTGCGATTCCCTGCAACCTCCGCTGGCTGGTTAACCCCTTCGTACGCGGGGTCAGCGTCTGTGTACCAAATGGTCTGGACAGAGTTTTGGATTAGGTTAAAACATTAAATACTGTGTAAATAACCACATTTTCACAAACTCTAATTGATTCATCACCACACAGTCGCCGACCTTACATTTTAATCCAAATTTCCCACGTAAAAAAGGCTGTGACATAACTTTAAGGTAAGTTGGTATCACGGAACATCAACTACCGTTGCTTCCAGTAAGTTCCTGTTATTTTTACGTGCTCACATGCTTAGCATTGTTGTACAGACATCACAACTATTTTTACATTTAATAACAAAGGGTTTATTTTATCTATGACGCTGGATGGATGACAAATTCTTCCCAAGCAGATGTTCGTCATGCCTTACATGTCTGTCAATCATGCTGTCATCCAGACTTTCTGAACTGCTGGAGGTCTCGCTGTGTATGGCTCGCTCAACCTGATGAGTAAGCATTAAATGACGAGACAACATCAGCTCCATCAGGTACACAGAGCCACTGCGTGGTACATTGACAGACATCTTCATCAAAAGTTCAGTGACAGTAACAAGCACCACTTTTGCTACACAAATTGGAATAACGAGGAACAGTTCACCATTGTTTTCAACTAATTCCAGAAAGTGAAACTCATTGATTCATCTCAGCGGGAACCATTTCAAAACGTGGTTTATTGTTAGAGCAACCGCTGTTAAATTAGATAGACAAGTGTTCATCTAATGTAACATTCTTATTTGCTGAGACGCTGAATTTTGGGATTTCATTACTTTTAAGGCATAATAATCAGAACGACAAGAAGGCTTTAAGTATTTCACTGTATGTGTAATGACACTATATAAATACTGAGTTGTAGACTTTCTGAAATCAGTGATGAAAAAGTATGAAACTTTTCAGCATTTTAAAAATAATACAAATTTAAAAAATTTAGTTTAAAATTTAGCTTGAACCAGTTTGGCTGTTTGAAACTTGTTTGCTTTTCCGCTGTCTTGGCCAGGACACTCTTGGAAAAGAGATTTTGACCTCAATAAGGCTTTCCTGGTGAAATAAAGGTTCAATAAAAGTTTAAGGCGTACCTGTGCATGGAGTTAAAATAGCTTTTAGAATGTGACACGAGAACACAAACAAAGATAGATTTCAAACCACCTAAAGCAAACGTCAGCGATTGCTTTCACTGTTATATTTACCTCAATCGTGTTGTTAGAAGGAGCAGATGAGTCAGTCTCACAGGCGTCATCAGTCAGCTGTACCAACAGTGGTTAGTGCATAGTTAAAGGAGTCTTCATTTGCCTGAACCACACAGCTTATAAAGACTTTAATCTAAAGTTATTTTATTTAGTACCTGTGTGCGTGACTTGAAGGGGTTTACTTTCTGCATCATCCCTTTAAACATTCCAGGGCTCTTTAATAAAACATAAAAAAGACGATGAAAATAATAAAATGTTATCTTTCTTCAAACATTGGTATTGTTTAAACAAAAAGGGAAAAAAAGGTATCTGCCCTTGAAGTATTAAAATCCTATCATTTGGCACCGCCTGGTGGTTTTGCTAATAACAACACTGGCAACCCTCGTCACAATCAAAGTAAAACTCGTTTTTTAAGATCTAGCCCGCTTTGTGCCTTATTTACAGAGCCTAAGCTGCAGATCCACATAACATGATTTTTAAATAGAAGGCAAAATATTACAGAAAACAGAATTCTAAAAACAGGCTCCAAACAGGCTTCTTTAACATCGGCCTTTTTATGGCTTCCCCCTCCTGTGGAGGGCCCCAATGACTGCTGGATGATTGGTAAATCATCAGCTTCACACTTGGTTGTGTAGGCCATAACAGAAGATCTAATGTTTTTATTTGTCTTCTGTAATATCAAAATTTTATGTCAAACTGAATTTTGGGATTTCATAAACTGTAAACTGTAAATAAACTGTAAATAAATAAACACCTGGAATTTAAGTCGTTTTAATAAGTGTAAATAAAATGAGGTTCACGTTTTAATTACTTAAAGAAATTAACTAGCAATACTGTCATTTATTTATTTTCACCTAAAAATATGTTCTAAACCTTTTTTAACAAGCTGTAGAAAGACTGAATTTTTTATTTTTTTTAAATGTATTTGCGGCTCTAGTGGCACGCGTTTTTTTTTTCTTTTTGCTTTAGCACCATCTTGTGGTAATAACAAGTACTACACTGTTGGTGCTCTGAACCGTTCATAGATAAAAGCAGATGAATTTCCCTCCTACATGAAAACGGTGCTATCCATTTTGGAGTTTAGTAAGCCCCCAGTTTAGCCTCTCTGTGACGTATGTGTTATTTTTTTTTTATTTAAAACTCGGATTTATGTTCTGTGGGTTTTTTTTAATGTGTTTGCGGCTGTAGTGGCACGCGGTTTTTTTTTTTTGCTTTAGCACCATCTTGTGGTAATAACAAGTACTACAATGCTGGTTCTCTGAACTCTTCATAGATACAAGCAGATGAATTTCCCTCCTACATTAAAACGGTGCTATCCATTTTGGAGTTTAGTGAGCCCCCAGTTGAGCCTCTCTGTGACATAGGTTTTGTAAAAAAAAATTAATTTAAACTCGGATTCATGTTCTGTGGGTTCAGGGAACAGGGTTGCGTGTTTGAATGACCAAACTGTAATTAGACTGCTGCTTATTTAGAGGCAGGATTGGACTGCACTGTTTCAAGGTATTTTCCTGTATTAGCAGATTATTGTCCTAAAGAAGAGAAGGCATGATCCACATTAAAAGCATGGGCTGTTCAAAGTAAGATATTTTAAAGACATTCTTGGTTCTTTACGTCAGCCTGCTTCTCTGGCACGTTATTGTTGTCCGTGAGGCTTCCACTGCTGGAGGAGAGGTCACTGTGCAGAGGCTGAGTGCCCTGGAGAGGATGGGAAGGAGGTTGGAGAACAGAAAATGGAATGTGAGGAGGAAAAAGAAAAGTGGACCATCCAGTTGTGTGGAAACGGTCTCCAAATAAATCCCTCCACATCTCCCAGACAGACATATATTCAATGGTATTAAAATAAATGGTAAAAAAATAAATAAAGATAAAAAAATACCTTTGGCTGGGAAGATTTGAATGGGTTGACCTTTTGAATCATACTCGTCATCACCCCTGGAGTCTAAAGGATGAAGCAGCAGAAACATTGCAGCAGATGCACGGATTACCTGGAAAAGGCCTAAGAGAATGTAGCTTACCTGTTTTTCCCGAAGGTCTCCGTCCGAGCTGGCAGGAGAAACTTGATCTTCATTTTTTGGCAGCTTTAACACAAAAGTTTATTAATAGATAAAAGGTAATAAGGAGGTCCAGGAGGACTGAACACGCTACTCTCTACATACAGGGGGAGGTGGTGGAGCGCATGGACAGCATTAGGTTCCTGGGCATCCACATCTCCTCTGACCTCTCCTGAACTGCGAACACTTCCCACCTGGTGAAGAAGGCCCAACAACGGCTCTTCTTCCTCAGGAAACTGAGAAGGTCTGGACTTTCCACTAAACTGCTAAAGAACTTCTACAGAGTTACCATAGAGAGTGTTTTATGTATCAGCATAATTGTATGGAATGGGAGCTGCACAGTTCAGGAGAGGAAGGACCTAGCATGGGTGCTGAAAACCGAGCAGGGGATTGTGGGATGCCGTCTGCAGGATCTAGACTCAATTTATGCAGAACCAGTCCAAAGAAGAGCCACAGGCATCTCCACTGATCCCGCCCACCCAGGCAAAGCGTTGTTTGCCCCTCTCCCATCAGGTAAACGCTTCAGAAGCCTCAAAGCCAAAACAAATAAATCGCCCCCTGATGGGAGACTGCAGTCCAACACTTTAAAATCACCCCCACTGTTCCCAGTTCATCATACATTACATAATGTAACATAATGTTACTGCCTACTGCACACTATCATCTCTGAATATGTAAATGCACATTGCTGTAAATGAAGCCTCACATCATCACTTTACAATAAGCACCTTACTACCTCATTGTCCGTTATGTGTGACTCATGAAGGACAACCGGTTCATACAAACTCTTTTTTAATTTTTTTATCTTTTGAATGCTATAATGACAAAAAAATAAAAATTAAAAATAAAAGAAAACACTGTAACCCTTGTTCATTGCCTGTTTGTCTTTTTTATGTGTACTCTTAGCCAGAGTGGCCAAAAGTAAATGTCACCACGGTAACACGTGGTGACAATAGAGAATCTTTGAAACTTTGAAATGTTGGTTTTTAAGTCAAGCTGAGGGATTTCTAGCTCTTACACTTGGTAAGGATCCATGCGCTTGAACTTCCACACTGGTCATGTTAAAAAGACATTTCAGTGTATTCTATGGGGTTTAGGTGATAGCCCAGAACAAAGCACTGCATAGTGGGGAAATGGCAGGAAAAGGCCATTTGGTTTAAAAAAAAAAATTACCATAAAAATGCAGCAGACATTGTATTCAGTCCATTTTACTTCAATGCCACCAAATCAAATCTAACTTCAGAGGTCACAGAGGTCAGATAATAAGTTCAGATCAAATAATAAGTGAAATGAGTCCGCCTGTTAAGTCAGTATGAATCCAGCGGTTCTGTGAAGACCTGAGGTATACAGTGGCTTGCAAAAGTATTCGTAACCATTGAACTTTTCCACGATTTGTCACATTACGGCCACAAACCTAAATAAATTTTATTTGAATCGTATGTGAAAGACCAACACAAAGTGGTACACAATTGTGAAGTAGAAAGAAAACGATACATGATTTAAAACATTTTTACAAATAAATAACTGAAAGTGCTAAACTTTTCTGCCCTCTTTTCTCTGAGTGCCTTCACAAGTTGCCTGATGGCTGCTGATGACTGAATAGAGTCCTCCTGTATGTAATCTGATCTCAGTACAGATCCAGCTGCTCTGTGGCGGCCTTAGAGGTTGGTTAAGAGAATATTGGGGAGCAAACAGCATCGTGTCCAAGGAACACAGACAGGTCAGGGATAAAGCTATGGAGAAATTTGAAGCAGCTTAGGCTATAAAAAGATTTCCCAAGCTTTGAACATCTCACGGAGCGCTGCTGAATCCATCATCCAGAAATAGAATGAGTATGGCACAACTGTAATCCTACCCTACCAAGACAAGTCCACCTGAACTTACAGACTGAACAAGGAGAGCAGTGATCAGAGATGCAGCCAAGAGGGCCATGGTGACTCTGGATAGACTGCAGAGATCCTAGATCAACACCTCAGGTAGAATCTGTCAACAGGGCATCTACTAGCCATGCATTCTGCATAACTAGCCTTTAAGAAAAAGTGACTGGAAGAAATCCAAAAGAAGTCCTGTTGTCAGTTTTCCATAAGCTATGTAAAGGACCTAATCAACACGTGGAAGATTGAACTTTGGTCAGAAAAACCCTGAATAGAACATTCTGCCCAGCTTTCATAAAAAAAAAACTGTAGTACAAAATTAACACTACCCATGACATTTCCATGTTAAAACATGGTGGTGGCAGCATTATGTTGTGTCGATTGTTTTTTTTAAACAGAGAGGGAAGAAAGTCAGGGTTAATGGGATGATGAATGGAGCTAAATACCTGCTGGAAAGGACGAACGTTTTGTTGTTGGCTGCAATAAACAACATGTGCGAGCACAGTCACGCAGAACAGAGATGTGTGGGTTCATTTTACTTTTGATGGCAACGTCGCCACCACATTGCTAAAGAAAATTGTGTTTGGTGCGAATGACTTCACAAAATACTCTTTTGAAAACTACTGAGAGTACACAGCAGGATCTTCTACTACAGCAGGATTTTTTAAAATACTTCTACTGAAGGAAAGGTCTGTCTCTACTGTGTGTTGGAAATCTGACGGAGATGTTAGCAATGATTTGTCCTGTGTTTTGCATCGCCGTACAGCCTGAACATGATTTGTCATTTGGAACAAGCTAACGCTAACTTTAGGCTAGGGTGACCAGGCGTCCTAAATTTCAGGGAAAATCCCGGTTTTTGGACGATCTGTTCACCACAAAAGCTGTCCCAGATATGTCCCCAAGGTTGTAACCGAGTGGTTAGAGCAGTGCGCTTGCACACAGAGAAGGATGCAAGTACCCGGTTCGATACCCTGTGCCTTCACTCTGGGTCCCTGAGCAAGACACTTAACCCCAGATTGCTCCCCGGGTGCTGCACATGGCAGCCCACTGCTCCCCAATGGTGATGGGTTAAAAGCAGAGAACACATTTCATTGCTTTGTACTTGTGACAGTGCAATGACAATAGAGTTGAATTCTATTCTAATTTTAGTGCTTGATGATTGATTTAAAAAAAGTGTTACGGTAGCTGAGTAAGCAGCATGTGTTAGCATGTTGCATATAACAATTGTTATGGTAGCTGGTCGTGCTCCTGTTGAAGTAGGGTTGAGTAGCAACTGCCTTTAAAAAAAAAAAGTAAAGATCAGTGCATGAGCTTGTCACCACTGACGGGGAACTGCCCTGTGATATTATGGTATGTGTGAATTCATTAATTTTGTTTTGACTGAAATGATCCCGGCTGGTTGTGCCGGAGGCTCCACTTCTGCTTCAGGGTCTGACTGTTGGTCAAAGATATACGGCTGTACCGCTGTGCATTTTCACGCCTATAAAGTGCAAGTGAAAACACTGAGTTGCACTATCAATCCTTTCAGGATGAGCTGTTTTCATTATATGCAAATAAGCTGTAGCTTATTTGCGTACGCAGGAAGAGCGCATCCAGTCAAGTTTGTCTCGTTTCTAACTGAGAAGACATTGAAGTAGAGATGTTTTAATTTTGTTACAAAGTGAAAGAGGAGTGTCAACACTTCATCGTTCAGTTAGTGAGTTAAAACAAAAAAATAAATACACTCAACTTTTCTCCCGTGATTGTTTCAACATACGGAGACTGCCTAATATGAGGAGAATCACGTCTGTTTAATCTCCATTCACAACATTTACGCTCAATATTGCACCAAGTAAACGGCTCTGTGGTCGTTTTCCTGATCTCTGATGAAAATACAACTTGCTCATCTCCAGAAATCCTGCCTGCTGAAACAACATCTCCACCTTCATGAGTCCATTCCAGCTGTCTGCTTTATTCTTGTGAAACGTTTTGTTTCTAGATAGACCCGCAAGTATGGATGAAATGAAACAGACCACAAATGTCCAAATAATCGTGTGTGCTGTGAGGTAAATGTGTGTGTCACACGGTCATTGTGTGAGAGCTGAGAGCTCTGGATATGGCCCATAGATTTATCCTAAATGATTAAAAAAAAGGAAGCATAATAGATTATATTTAAGGTGGACATAATGTCCAATCAGTGGCCGAGCTAGAGGGGTGGCCGTGAGGGCGTTAGACGCCCCAGTCGCTTCATAGGTCACACCATAGTTTGAATGCAATCAAAGTTAAAGGAGGTTTTGGTAAATGCTTTGTGGTTATTATTGAAAAAAGTTGGACACAACATTCTGATGCACATTCTAAAATGGTTTGTTGATAACTTTAATGACAAATTGACTTCACATAATCGCTACATCTCCTCGGACCACCAGAAGCTGGGCTCAGGAAGTTCATATTGTGCTGTGAACAGAGATATGTCACTTTGTGTTGCTGCTTTGATAAGGTTTTCTTTCTCTGTTGAGTACAGCGTTTTATATGCATGTGTTAGCTAGTATTTAATCTTTTTTATGATTATTCTTATGATAATGTCAGCAGTGGCCGGTTCAATACAGTCTTAATATTAGTTACTCTGGCAGAAGATTTATTAATGGCATTAATTAGCCTAAAATCCAGATGCAGCTTTTTTTTTTTTTTCCTTGATATTTTTTGCGGCTTCTAGTGGCTCGCTTTTATTGACAGTAGACTGACAGGAAAGGGGCAGAAGAAGGGGAGAGACATGCGGCAAAGGACCGTGGGTCGGATTCGAACCCGGGTCATCAGCGTCGAAGACTAAAGGCCTCCAAACATGGGACGCGCTTGTGGCGTAGCAGGTAGCGCACCCCAGATGCAGCTTCTTTTAAACTGAACGGATGTTTTTTTTTCTGCAAGAGATCTACAAGCAAAGCTAAAATTACCACAGCTAACCTCGTCACTTTAATCATTAACCTTTTTTCAAGGTACTGAATCTGTGCAGTCAACCAGTATGTGCCGCCATCCAAAAATACTACAGTTTGAACTACAATGTTCTATGTACTTAAGAACCGTGCCACTAGATGGTGCTTTTTCCTTGAGAAAAGTCTACTGTGTTATTTTTTATGTGTATCGTGTTCTGTGTGCACTTTATTTTTCTTCAAACTAAAGCATTTTTCTTTTTGGAAGTGCCAAATTTGTAAAATTGCTGGTCAAAACTTTTTATTTTAAATGTCTAAAATTCACATTTTTGTTAAAGTTCCTAATATATTTCAGTCATTGAACTCCTTTATACTTGAGCTTTACTTCCCAAAAATATTACCACTTTCTGAACCCTGTAATTAATGCAAAGATTAGTTATTAACCACAATAGTGTGTGTGTGTGTGTGTGTGTGTGTGTGTGTGTGTGTGTGTGTGTGTGTGTGTGTGTGTGTGTGTGTATATGACAGACAAAAAGAGAAAGAGATGCTTCTGGGTTATTAAAATGACCAAAGAGTTTTTAGATACAAGGTTAGATTCAACATATATTCCTATATCTTGGATCCCCCTCCCCCCCAATCAATGGAGCCTTGCCCACCGCCTGACTACCCTGGTATAAAAGTGTAGCTCTGCCACTGTGTACAACTGGTCAAAGGTGTTCACAATTTGATGGAAATGGTGAAGGGAGGAATTCTTAAATTGGTTGCATTTGCAGAGAGAAGCTTAATATAATTTACTGGAATGCATGGCACTGTACTCCACATAGAGAATATACATATTAAGGGTCATTCACAATCCTCTGTTCCTGCCCAAGGACAGACTGCTCAGAAATTGTCTGGAGGTACTGATATTCCCTCATCCCTCTCACATTCATAGTTTTCTGCACCACAAAAGCCAATTTATATTAATATAGTTAGCTATGGGATGTCAGCTTGGCAGGGTGACCTCACAGACAGACTCTGGAGAACAGCCTAGTGGAATGAAAACGTTATTCTCTGAGCCACATGGAGACATGGCGTCTACCTAAAACCTATGATCTCTGCTGTAAATGAGCACAGGCCATCGACAGCAACGTTCCAATTTAAGGCATTATCCAGCTGGATAATGTATTCGTATGCATGTTAGATGAAACACCTGCACACTGCTCCCCCAGAGTTATCATTTAAACATTACCATTTAAACTCAGGTCGTTTTCATCACCAAAGGGAGTCAAAACTCCATTTCATCAAAATAGGTGGATTGGTTTGTGTGTTTTGTGCAGATTATATTAGAAAGTCTAAAAGAGAAATTCCCGGGGTGTCTGTGGTGCATTTGCTTGTGAACAGAGTAAAAAGAACTGGGCAGATGACACGACCCTGAGGAGCACCTATCCTAATGAAACTGAGTTCCGATAGGCTGTTGTTGACGAACCTGTTGCTGATCAGTTAAAAAGGCGGACAAAAAACAGTGGATAATAAAGAAGTGACGCCTGCTTGAATCTGCGAAGTAAGCAGAGGAAACAGGAGAGGGTCCGTACCTGTGCAGACGACTTGAAGGGGTTGACTTTCTGCATGACTCCTTTGAACATACCAGGGTTCTGCAACACAAACGTGTCAGTCAACGACAAACTAGTCCCACTTGTGACCATCTACAAGGGATCCGTTTATCAGGAAGGCATCACCTGATTGAAGAGCTCTTATTAGCTCAACACAACTGACTCTTTGGTTGGACGACATCAAGTTCAAAAATATCTCAGTCAGCTGCTTTCAATTTTCAGGAATTTATGTAGACTGGCGCAGAGCTTTACAGAATCTTTCAGCCGACCCTTCAGCCCATTTCATGCATCAAGTACTCTGGTCTCGTGTTCCACATAAGTTCCAAGAAATCTGATTACTAGAAGTTGCCAATTACAGTGGAAACACTGGTCATTAAAATGCACCATGATGAGGGCACGGCATGTTCACTGACACCATTCCTGCACGCAATAGTTCTTGACCTTGAACAAAGTGTGCAAGAGTATTTATATCCCTCAATTGTTTTGCAGCTTGCAATGTTACAACCGGAAACCTGTTAGAGCCACAAAAATATATATATATATATATCCATGTTATCTCATTCAGATTGGATGATAAATATGTTCTGGCTTTTCCCTTTCAGGAGTAGCTCCGGTGAGTCGACGGTCTCCATCTGATCCCATCTTCTGCATCTTTCTTCTCTCACACCAACTACCTTTTACTGCATCCAACGATGCTGATCCTACCCATTCTCATCACTGCCAAAGAGAACCTCAACAGCTTCATCTCTGCCTCCTGTCTCTTCCTCAGTGCCACTGTCAACACCTCCTTTCATTCTTGCTGATACGCCTCTATCACACAACACACCGGACACTTTCCCCCACAGGTTCCAACCAGCTCTGGACACGTTTCTTCACCTCTTTTCCAACACTCACCGCTCTGGACCATTAACCCCAAAGACTTCCTCCACCTTCTTTAACTCTGCTCCCTGTGACCTCGAGGCTCCACCTGGGTCCCTCTCATTCACTTTAAAAATGTAATGTTTAACGTTTCGTAGTTATAGACAAACCTCAGTTAACCATACATGACATTCAAATAGATTCATTTGATCCAAGTTTAAATCATAAATATTTTCAAAGATGCAGGCTTTTTCCAGTCTGCACTGAAACATGTGCTGGCTGAAGCCTTTAATGAAAGAAAATAAAAAAAAAGTTAAACAAAAACAAAAACAGACCTCATAAAAGTTGCAGTCCAATTCCAAATATTCAAACCCCTTCAGAGCTTTCCATCATGTTATAGTTTGATTCCTTTTAAACTTTCAAACATATATCAGCTATGCAGAGTATGCATCAAACGACGTATCACACCCCTAACACATGTTGCATCCAAGCAGTATTTAGCGATTGCAGTTAGATACATCATGAAGTTAGGGGGTTCTGTCAAATGTAGCTTTTGGCATGGTGGAGAATATGGCATGGCTGGTTTTCAGGATCTGGGCCTGAACCCCAAATGAAAAAAAAACGCTTAACGTTTCCGAAATCCAAGACATTTTGGACAATTTCCCAATTCCAACCTTGTGGGACCAGTTTGATAGAGACATTGTTCTTACATGACTGCAAATTAATGACAGTTTGGTCTGGAAAAACTTGACTAGCCTGCCCAGAGTCCTAATCTCAGCCCGATGGAACACCTTTTAGTTAATTAGAGCAGAGACTGTGAGGCAGTCCTTCTAGTCCAACTTCAGTGTCTGACCTCAGAAATATGATTCGGAAAGAAGGGGAGAAAGCACCTTAAATATACTCCTAAACCCTACAGAAAGCCTTCCCAGAAAAGTTGAACCAGTTATAGCTGCAGAGGTTGGGACTACATCTTCAACCTTATAAAGATTTGTCTATCATTTGAGGGTGAAGTTGGGAAAGCAAACATTTAGGGGAGGTGAGGGGATCAGGCAGGCTTTCCGTGGGCACCCCCCTACACTCGCCCCTGCTCCTCTTTATGACTCCCTTTCATGTGTGTAGTGCCTTGCAAATGGATTCACTTCCTTGGTTCTGTAATGTTTTGTTGCCTCGAAACCTGGAATTAAAATGGATTGAGGATTGGTACCATTTCATTTACGAAGTCTGCCGACAATTTTGAAGATGCATTTTTTTTTATTGCTAGTCAGTACTTTGACTTTGGTGATGAAGTCCTTTGAGCGCCTTGAGCTGGCTCACCTGAAATCCATCACAGACCCTCTCCTAGACCCCCTGCAATCTGCTCACAGATCCAATAGGTCTATAGACGACACCGTCAACATGACGCCGTCCTCCACTCCATCCTCCTGCACCTGGACTCCACTGGATCCTATGCCAGGATCCTGCTCATGGACCTCATCCCTGCCTTCAACACCATCATCCTGACTCTGCTACAGGACCTTCCGAACATGAACATGGCCGGAGGGTCACAGACTTCCTGTTGGACCGTAGGCATGTGTAGCTGGGAAAGCATTTCTCAGACTCCCAGAACATCAGCAAAAAAACCCCGGGAGGTTTTCGGGGTGCTGTCAGGGTGCCGGATGTGTCAGTGCGTTTATGCTGACAAATCATCTGACACTTGGATAGCACACGGGTGCACTTTATTTCACTCTTGTGATTTTAGGGGCATCATAGCAAAGGAGTGGATACATACGCACGTGCCGGTTTTCAAGTTAAAAAAAGTTAAATACAAATCCTCCTTTCACTGGACCAGCTTAGACTATTTTGTGCAGATAAATCACATAGAATATGATTAAAAACATTTAAATTAAGGTTGGGATGTAACAAAACAGGTACAAATCCAAGGGGGGGAGGGTTGAATACTTTTGCAAGGCGCCTTAATTCAGGTGCTACATTATCAGGAAACCTCTGAGTTGTTCCTGTTAGGGTTCAGAAGGTTTCAGCTGCCACGTAGGACACAAAACAAATGATTGTACTTTGAGCACGTTGGCTGTACTTGACAGTACTCCTTTCTGTAGACTTCCATCTGCTGTGACGTCTCTCCGTCACATGCACCCTGAACACAGATGTTCTGTTCTAAGGATGGACTTTATCCAGTTACATCACCAACAAAACAGCAACAGACTTTTGGAAACCAGTTTGGTTTTAGTAAAAGGTGAGCTACATGTTACTCAAGTCTTATTCCGGTGAGATAGTTTAAGGAAAAGGATACCACAGAGGTGTCACTTCCCCCTTAATAAAACTGCCAGTATGTTAGGGGAAAGTGGGGCAGGATACATCTCATTTCAAAAGGACAAAACTAGAGTTCAAAAGGAACAAAAGAGGAGTTCTGGCACCCAGCCTGAGTTAGACTTGGGTGTGATGCTAAAGAGGATATGGGAATAGGAACAAAGAGCTGAAATAAAGAAGAGGTTGCTTTTAAAGGACAATGGGTCAACGTTTCAGTCACCACCTACCTGAGATGAGTCTGGGCCTCTTTCTGCTTCCAGGGAGTCTGAGGACGGAGCTTTGGACACCTGTGTGAGAGAACAAGACGGTGGAACCTCTGCGGTCCTGTCTGGCTGATCTGTGTCAGACGGCAGGTACCTGGGAGGTGGACTTGAACGGGTTCACTTTCTGCATGACTCCTTTCAGCATCCCGGGGTTCTGAAGCAGAAGTGACACGGTTAGATTCACTGAGCTTGACTGATATGGTCTAAAGTTCCTGCACCGACCTCAGAGGGCCAGATAACAGCCCTCTGATCTGCTTCACATGCTGTTGGCCCATCTACCCTCAATCTTTCTACACAACGTTGTCAAGCGGAACAATGGTTTGACAGTTGCATCACGATTAAAATACAGGCTGATAGTGTGCAGAAAGGGGAGACTTTCAGCTGCTTCCATTCAGCTGGAAAAAAATTGCTTAGAGCAGGTTGTTACAAATTTGGGCAGTTTTTTGCAAAATTAGGCGGGTTTTAGGAAGCCTAATAGGAAAATTCTATCAAAGATAGTCATTGTGTGGCAGATGAGCAAAAAACTTTGCACATTTTAATAGAATATAGTTTCCTTGCACTAATTGTATAACTTTACTTATTTTGAAATGTCTAGAATCTGTCGAACCTGACAACATCAACTACCACACAACTACTTTGAATTAAGAAGTACAGGGAATCTAACACTTCAGGCCAGTGTGCAGTGATTAATCTTACATCACACCTTTCCCCATGAGTGTTTGTCATCTCACCTGTGTGGAGTCTGTTGTCTGGTCTAGTGATTCAGAGGAAGGAGCTTTGCTGATGTCCGAAGAAGAAGAAGAAGAGGAGGACGAGGTCTGAGGAACAGAAGCAAATCTAAGTTGTTTGGACTGAAGAGCAACTGGTGACAAACATGCAACTTCTGTGTTTCTACCTTTGGGGCGGATTTGAAGGGGTTGACCTTCTGCACAACCCCCATCACCCCCGCTCTCTGCTGATCACCAGGAAAACACAGCAACAGATCCATAAATCAAAGGAGACGTGGCTTAGCGGTTCCCAAGCACAGGCTCAAAGGCTAGCGATATCTCACCTTTGTCTTTGGGCACAGATCGTTTGTGTTCTCTCTGTTTTCCTACAAGAAATGTTGACACTAACTGTCACTGGCTTGTCCTGTTTCATCTTCACAATCCAGTTTGAACATTTACCTGTAGGGCCACACGTGGTTCTGGCTCCTGTGTTTTCAGGCTGTATTTGATGGGATTGTCCATCTCCTGGTAATACAGACAATTAATAGAAAAGACCATAGAACCGACAATGTTAATACATCTGAACAGGCATAGCATTATGCCTGGTTCAACCAGTGGGTTGAACCAGCTACCGGATCAAAGGTGGCTGGACCTCATTTTGCTGATCCAACACGAGCTATTGTTGCTCAAATTGCAGAAGTTAAACGCTGATGAAAAGGTGTCAAAATACACAGCAGATTGCAGTTTGTAGTGTATGGGGCTGCAGACCAAACCCCTGTCCACTCCCTAAAATCCAAACAATGGGGCTGGGAGCACTAGAACTGGGTCACGGAGCAATGGAGGAATGTAGGCTGATCTGATGAGTCATGTTTTGTTTTTAAGCAAGTGGATGGTGTGGTGCATGTGTGTCTCTGGCGAACACGTAGGACCAGGATTATTGAAGAAAGGCAAGCCAGCGGAGGCTGTGTGATGATCTGGGCAAACAAGCATGTCCTGCATTTCCTCACCTCTTTGGTGGGTCTGGGTGGAACCACAGGAGTCTGGGAAGGTGACCCCTTATCTCTTCTGAACATGTTCATGGTGCTGGAACAGAGCATTGGCATGATGAGGTCATCACAGCAAATCAGCATAAGCAAATAACACACACAGAGTTGTTTCTTCCGCCTAGATCGTCACAGACCTGGACGCATTTCAAAGCAGTGACAGAACAGCTGAAGATAAATGCACAAGAGGCCTGGATGACCGCTGCTGTTAACGTGGTCAGCGACATCATAGAAGCACTAGATGGTCGTGAATAATGTGGTCCACGCCATCCTGCTAGATAGACTTGACAAAATTGGTCTCTTTAACCAAGCAGTAAACTGGTTCTCTATTTATCAGGTAGAACATGGTGTGTCCATGGTGATGGGTCCTATTCTTCCTTCCTCCCAATTGTAAAGGATGTGACTCAAGGATCCATACTAGAGCCACTGTTGATTAAAATGTATGTAGATGATCTTTGTGACAACTTATCTGATGACACAGTTCTTCTTTCTCAGCTTCATAAATCACTGGAGCTGTTACAGTCAGCATTCGTTAGTTCTGTCCTAACCTTCCCGGGCTATCAACAGAGCATGGTGTCGAAATTCAAAGGGTCACATCTTATAAATATCCTGGTATTTAAATTGATGAGAATCTGTCTTTAAACTGCACATCCATTAATGCACTTCAAAGTTGAACTTGAAATTGGGTTTCTTTTTTTTTAGAAATAAATCATTTATCTCTTTGCAAGTTTGAAAACATTTGATCACTTCTACTTTTTTCTTTTTTACCTCCGTTGAACTATGGAGACCTGTTTTTTATGCATGCTCCAGCTCAGTTTTTAAATAAATTGGATGCTGTGTATCACTGTGCATTGTGTTTTGTCACTGGTTGTAGCTATAGTGTACATCACTGCACATTCTCCACATCTGTATGCTCGCAGGCTCTCCCACTGACCTTTATCTACAAATCTACTCGTGGACTTCTACCTACATATTTACGTCTACATATGTGTAGCAAATTTAACCGAAACGGCCTGCATTCTCAGGACTTCATCCCGAGAGTCAGAACTGAACTGGGAAAAAAAGTTTTCAATACCAATGACATACAAAAGGACTTAAAATTGAGAACTCTTATCTGTGGCGGAATTCAAAACCTTTATCAATGACAAAGCACAAAGCATGATTGAATGTTGTGACAGCACTTTGTAAACTGGTCATTTTACTGTGTGATGAATTCAAATAAGCTGCCGAGTTGGCCGGTTCAAACAGGTTTTAATCCCAATTAATTTTTTTTACCTAGTTAAATTAAAGGAATCCGTTCTATGTGACGTAGAGGTCAACAGCTACTACCGAATAGAATACGGAGTATATAGCTCCGTGGTGACGTCATGATGCAACTTTCTGCTAAGGAAAACCCAAAAAGGAAGCGACTCTTTGAACTGGAGGAAATCAGAGCAACGTGGCTGCCTGGATCTACATTTATCTCCGATCTGCTTTGCGTAGCGAACTTGCGTTATTCTGTCCAACGGAATGCGGAGCGACACAGAAACAAAAGTCAGCGAAAAGAGCCTACCTCAGCCGTGCTGTCAGACAAAAGTCGGCTTACAGCAGCAACAACAACACGGTCGGGTTGTTGCCCTTCACTTCCTCCTCCCTCCCCGAGAGGAAGACAAACCGGTTTAGCCTTAAAAAAAAACAAAAAAAAAACTGAGGCGGACCCAAACAGGAGTCACATTACCGGCTGGAACAGCCCTAAGGTCAAGTTTTAGCTGCATAAAGCCCAACAATGAGCAGGCAGTGAGCAGGTAACACGCCCACTCAACTGTGCAGTCTCCGAAGGTAGCGATCACCTGGAGGGGGCGTGGCTTATCTTCTACCATGTGTGTCCAAACTTAATGTTTTGGTTTTTTTCCAGTCAAAAGAAATCCTGTCATGTCGACACGTTTAGCACACAGAGCTGAAAGTGGGCCCAACATTTTTCAGCTTTTCACTGACGAAGCTGAGCTACAGGGCCTTTTCTTTATCACAACTCCCTCCCTGAGGTTTAACGAGATGACTTGGACCATCACCGAGTTGCGTGTGTGAAAAAAAAATAGTGTGACTTAAAACGAAAGTCTGCATTCGCCACTGTGCCAATGTTTGTAGAAGCATTAAGGGTATGTCTGCCATCTCTGCACATCTAGAGGTTTTTGCTCATTCTTTATTGGGGAAAAAAAACCTTGCTAAAGACTGGATGATTTTTAGACATCGCTGGAAATTAGACATTAGATTAGGACTTTGACTGGTCCGTTTGAACATGATGCTTTGTTCCAACGGAACTTTGATCTGAAACCAATCCTATAGTAGCTCTGGTTTACATAAATCCTAATAGACCTCAATGAGGTTAAAGGGCCAGGAATCCTTTAAGACACTATATATAAAACAGACATGATGCTTGAAGGTTTTAGCACTGCGTTTGAGATAACTGACTGAAAACTATTAAACAATAAATAATCCTGAAAACTCAATTTTAGAGGTCATGTCAAAATTGCACTTCCTGACCGACCCTCAGAGGGTGCTTACCCTAAATTTAAGCATCACTGTATTTGAACGGTACATGTTCTGGCAATGGGCAGCAATCAGTGGGGCCACGAAAGCAACTTATTGTAAACTGACACTTGTTCTATAGATAATTTGACTACATTATCTTGAAGCTAAGCTACAAGTAGCTTAGCTTCAGCATCTGACAATTCTTAATTTCTAAAGCAAATATTACTGAAGTGAATAAAGTTTATCCAAAAAAAAAAAGAAGAAGAAATCAAGCCTCCCAGGTCATTTTTACATTTTATTTTTTGGGTTAACCAATACATGATCAGTTTAATAAAACAGCAGAATTTATCACCTGTACAGATACATTTAATTGATAAAAATAATAAGATTTGAGCACAGCCTTCAGCATTACACAGTGAACGTGGCCTTTAAAAGCTAAATACGTCAAAGTGGCTACATTAGGGGTGATAAGGTTCTGTGGAAAATACGCGAATAGTTAAATGGATTCAGTATGAACAATAAAATAACAATGTCTCCAATCAAGCACGTAAACTTTGATATGATTGTCATGAATCATGCTTAGCTTTCATTCAAGAGAGCACTTATAATAAAAAGGAGAAAGCAGCATTAAAATCTTTAAAGCTTTTGCCAGAACAGCTTAAGAGACACAGGGATAAGAAACCGACTCAGCCACTCCCTGTACTGCATTATAAGACGAAAATAAGGTTAGATTTCAAACAGATTTAGGTTCTACTAATAGATTAACCTAACATCTGATTATGGAAGTCATCCAATTCCTTTTTACAGTTTAAGATTGAAACTGCAATTCTCATTTCCAGTATGAGGTCCTTTAACCTGCATCAGGAATATTCTGTGCTAAACTGACACTGAACAACCCCTTTGGTTCTCAGGAATTAACACTAGATTCGTCACATTTCCCAGTTAAACATGTTTGGAAATTTTTTGAGGACTGTTTCAATGATTCTTTCATAATCTTTCAGTTTAAAGTGTTGGTGAATAAATTCATTTTCAACGGACTCAATTCTAACAAAGTAAACCCACTGTGGCATGCATTATATATATATATATATATATATATATACACACATACATACATATATATATATATATACATATATATATATATATATATATATATATATATATATATATATATATATATATATATATATATATATATATATATATATATATATATAAAAACTTGAACAAACTGGTGCATGTACAGAGAACCTCACCCTCCAGTGTTTAAAGTGTTACGAAATACAAAAAACAGTAGCCTTGAAAACGGGCCAAAATAATAAAGTTATCACTTCTCTGTCACAATCCCTAAAAAAAAGTAATAATAATTTAACAGATATGGAATAGTGTTCAAGAGTCATGCAATGTGGAAGAGAACTCCAGCTGCTGCGTTTCAATCCAAGAATCCAGATGTCTGCAGCTAAACTGTAGTTCTCCATTTCAGCCAGCAGATGTCAGCGGTGATCTTTGCTCAGAGGGATCAGGGGTTGCTCACACGTGTCCAGTAGCATCTTGAAGCTCCTCTCTGATGGTGTTCAGCTCCACGATTGCGTCATTCAGTACACTTGCCACTTGTCTTATTTCCCCCACAATCTCCTTCCTGCAGCTTTTCTTCAGCTCCCTGGTTTCCTTGACAAAATACTTGTCCATACCTTTGAAGAGTCCTTGCAGGGAGCCCACGGCATTATCAGCTATCTCTGTTGCTCGCATCACAGGTGAATCCACCATGCTGATCATCTGGACTGCCTTGCGAACTTCCCAGTCCTGTGAATAATGCTGGGTCCCAGATCTGAGGAACGGGTGGCCGCGCAGTCTGTACAAGCCTTGATTGACGAAGTGGAGGATCTTTGAGAGTTCCAGCAGTCGCTCCTCATACTCCTGCAGTAGTGCCTCGATCTACGTAAAGACAAGGAATACGCACAAAGTTATGTTACACAGAAGCAAATGTCCAGAGTCCAATAAAGCAGAAAAAGTAACATGCGGGCAGTGAAATCAAAGACCACCACATCCGGCAGCCCGTTTTACCTTTTTGCGCTCGTTCTTGTCGTGGACGTTATCAGAGATGGCTGCAGACGCAGACGTGATTCCACCAGCTGTTGCTACCCCCACGCCTACAGCTGCAACTACCAGAGAGGCTCCAAAGGTGAAGGGAGCCAGAGCCAAGCCCGTGATGGCTGTCACGGTGCCCACTGCAGTGGTGGTGCCGCCGCTGATGCCAGCGATCTTAGCTTTGTGATGGAACTCGCTGATGTCGTCGGCGAGGGCGTGGAGCAGGATGACGTGCTCCCACAGGCTCTCTGCTTGCTCCGTGAACACCTTGTTGAACAGACGGAGGCCATGTTCAACCTTGTCTGCCAAGACGGTGAATGACCTGCGATCACAGCCAGATTTTAAAATGTTTAGGTTCCTCTTCATACTCTTCTACATCTTTTATATTAGATAATTGACTAAGGACAAGTTAAATCTGCCACCAGTAAATGCACTGAAACATTAGTTTTTCCAAAAATGAGATGGTAGTTCTAAAGACTGAATCCACACTTGCTGGACTTTCTCCAGGAAGAGTTTAGGGCCCGTATTCACAAGGAATCGTAAGACTAAAAGTAGCTTCATTTTAGCGTCATTTTAGGAAAAATCTTAGTTTCTCAAATTCTTAGATTTTTCTTAGAATTTTATCTTAGTGAGATAAAAGCATCTTAAGCATTAAAAGAGCTCCTAAAGTGGACAAACATTAGGAGTAGTGAGGACTTTCAGCAAACCTATAAGTGTCTGAAGCAGGAAGATGGTGGAAACAGGGTGGCTGATTGGATTAAGAAATGTGACATAAATTGTCACACAGCATCAAAAAGCCAGTCTAATCGGTTCATCTTTCTCTTTTGGTCACTAGGAGCACGTTTGTATTTTTTTTCCCTGTACCATCAACCAATCACAGCTGTTAAAAGACAGCGTCACACAGCAACGGGGTGTACCACACCTCCTCACTGATAAAAACATTCTGTTGTCTCCTTCCTCAGAGTCACTCTCAGTAACTTAAACTCCTAAGTAGAAAATTCAGGTAAAGAACTGAGCTCTCTGAGAGGACTCAGTGGAACCTGTGTTTGTATTCACAAAGGTTCTCAGAGCGATGGATCCTTTTTTGGCAACAGTTGCCATTGCAGATTCAATAAGCGTTCCACCAGCTGTTGTGGCCCTCAAAAACTTGTGTACCACCCTTTTTTAAATTGTTCACTGTACCCATTTGTTCATTAAGAGATTAGCAGGTTTATATTGCAAACTTAACCTATCCTAACGATTGCTGCTAAACACAAAGGGCCGCACTTTGACTCATCCTCTTTGAGGGCTGCATCCTCTTCATCAGATGGCAGTTCGTCCCATTCTGAAACACAAAGGCAGCAGGTGAATACACATCCAATAAGACCCATTTGTCCCCTTGATTTTAAACTGAACTGGATTTGGACTCACTTTCTACCGTGTACCACCACTCCATCAAACTGTCAGTGTCCTACGGACAAAAAGATAAAAAGCGCTGTGAAGCAGTACTGGACCTCTCGCATATTTCCTCTGTTTTAGTCCCCCAACTTGTTTTGTTTCATATCAAAAAAAATTCAATAGACACACACAGAGACCCTGAGTAAATACAACACCCAGTTTTCAAATGATGGCTTCCAATAGGAGAAAGGAATTGTTCCTTAAACGTGATTGCTTTCGCACCCTTAACTGCAGCTGAGCCTTTGGGAAGCAGTTGTCATTACATTACGCTAGATTTTAGGCAACAGAGACAGTGGAAGGTTATGAAGATGAATGACCAGTTTATAGTCATGCAGTTAGAAGCTTAGGCAACAGTGGTGCTATAGTTAGGGGGTTCTTCCTGTAGCTGGTGGGTTGCTGGTTCGATCCCCTGCTCTTCAGGCAGGTCACTTCACCCGCACAGTGAGCCAGGTGGCATTGATGTATGTCAGTCTACCCCAGCTGTAGCTATGAACATAGCTCACCACCGTCAGGGTGTGAATCTGAGCATAAATGACTGTCTATGTACATGAACAGGTTAGTTTGTAATGTACAAACTAACCTGTTCCTGCGTGATTAACCAATGTCTGAAAACTGATTTTTATATTTACTCAGGTTAATGTTATCTGGTATTAAAGATATATAGCCACGTTATATTCTTATAAAAGAACAAAAAAACGCTTCATCATGATAAAGTTATGTAACCCAAGCCTCCATCTGGATAGTGTTTTGATGCTCCTTTTTTTTTTTTTTCCCACTGGATCTTGGACCATTCTGCATCATCTCGCTGGGAGATGCTAAAAGCCGTTAGCTGCTTCCTGGTTTTATGCCACACGTTTGTTGTTAGTAAATAAAGCTCTTTGTGATTATTTATAGTATCATAGCATAAATTACCGAAACAACAACCTGTACTCCAGCAGGACGTGATAATCTTTCATAAAAACTTTGTATGCAACCAGAGTGAGCTACTGACGTATAAATGAAAAAAAGTCAAATAATGTGGCTATGCACCTTTAAAATTTGTTTCATAATCTGAAATACTTAACTGTTCTTAACAACAAAAGCAAAAACGAGAAATCTGTCATGAGAAAAAACTTTTTCCACACAGCTGTACTTTAAGCATGATGTTCTGAAAAGCACAGACTAAAATAAATGCATCCATGATTATTTTTATTAGCAAATAAAAAAAAAAAAAACTGACCCCAACTTCATTTTCCTCTTCCTCCTCCTCCTCCTCCTCTTCTTCGTCTTCCATACCGGCCATAGCCTGCTCGTCCATCTGAGCAGCCGCCCAGGCAGCCTGAATAAGGGGTGAGGATAAACATTTCAGTGAGTGTTTCACAAGCTTTAGTGTGTTCTTACAGCTCAGTCCTTGATGTCAGCACGTTTGAGGCCTTTATACACATGAAAGCATTAGGGCCGCAGTTTGTGCGTCAGCAAAGATGCTATGCAGCTAAACCAGTCCGGTAACATGTTACAGGGATGTGTCAAGGAGCAATGGAGAAAATGAAGCAAGCAGGCAAAAATAAAAGCTTGTGATGGTTTCAGGGATTAGTCAGCAAACAGAGAACTTTTGGTATTTTTAGATAACTAATTCTTCCAACACTCTTCTGCGATAATAAACATGTATTCTGGGTAAAGTCTGATATATTGTAATTGGTGTACAAAGGTATTCAAATAATCCTATTCCTGTTAATTGTCACGTCATGTACATTTCCAATTTAATACATTAGATTTTTTTTTTAATACTTCTGGCAGATAAAGGCCAGGATTCCCAATCATAGCAATCAGGTCAGAGCTGGTGGATAATCTGCTTTCATCAATCAGCAGGTAAAGATGATCAACACTGCTACTGAACAGCTATCACATGACAGTGACTGCTGGAAAAAACAGGAAGTAAAGATAAGAGTACAGTGTTGAAAAAGTATTTATACATCTGGAACTTTCCATGTTGTTATTTTGCAACCAAAAACAAATTACAGTATGTTCTATTCTAGACCAGGAATTTGCAACCTTTCCAATCCAAAGAGCCATTTTAGCCCCAAATCCATCAGATTAAAAATCATTTAGAGCCACAATTGAAACATGAACTTCTGAAAATAAATAAATATATACATAAATAAAAATATGATTTTTTGACATCTACTATAGGAAATTTGTTGTCATTTTTAAAGAGCCACCCTTCTACTTCTATTTTTAGGTGTTGAAGGAAAGAAAAACAAAACATTTACAAAAACAGGATGGATACATTTTCTTCGATGGGACGTTGATAGTTGGTTTCTAATAGTTTTTCACAAACTGTTTTCAATATAAAAAGGGTTAATAAAGTTCTAAGCAAATAACCCACAAAAAACAGCTAAAACCTGAATTTTCTGTTAAATCTATATATAAAAAACAGTTGGTTCTTTAAAAGGAAGAATCTGTTGAGACAACTACTAATCGTGCTCTTCACAGAGCTGCTCTATGGAAAACAGGCCAAAAAAAAAAGCCTCTGTCAAGAGAGACCATCCATCACCACCCATGTATGGGTCACAGCAACATGTGGCAAATGCATCTTTTTTTCTCTATAAAAGTAAAATGGAGCTTTTTGTCCCACATGCAAAATATATGTTGTTGAAGTTACTGAGCACACCATCCCTCCTATGAAACATGAAGGTGACAGCATCATGCTGCGGGGATGAATTTCTTCAGCCAGAACTGGTAAGCTGCTCAGAGTTCCTAGAAAAAATAATGCCACTAAATACAATCCAGTCTGAGAAGAAAACCCGTTAGAGGCTACAAGGGATTTCAAAGACATCAAAGCTCTGACCTCCCTCCAACTGAGAATCTTTGGCAACATGCCCCCAAAAGTCTTTAGCACTTTTCCATAATCAAGTGAGAATGCTATACAGCATTCTCACCTATTAAGTTCCTTCAGGTCTTGATTATTATTCCGTACGTTTTTCGGCATCTAACTACTCCTGCATACTTCAACCGATTTAAAACAATTTTCGTATCAAAATGTTCAGCTCGTTCACGACATTACTGCTATGTCTTTTGGTAATTATAACTTTTATAATATTTAAAATATTTAACTTTATGAGTTTTTTGCTCTCATTGAAATTGAATGGAGAATCCTTAACATTCTTTAAATATTTCAGCTTTTTGGCAGCTTACTGCTTCAGCCTACTTTCAGCTAGAAACGCCATTCAACTTTTAAAATGATCAAATAACCTTCAGCTATCTTCAGCTTTTTCATATCTTTCACCATTTTCATATAGTACCTCCTTAAAATAATTTAGCATTTTCATAAAATTCAGAAAAATGAATGCGTTGCTATGATTGCTAGGGAGTTCATTTAGAGTGGCCACTCTGCCGTTCCTATTTTCCTTCTCTGAACAACTTATTCTCACTCGCTTAATTTTTACTCTATTCAAATGAATTATACATCAAAATGTAGGAATTTTTGTCTGGATTCTGGAAATGTAACCATCATTGGTGTGGGATTTATAAATTTTTCGCAAATCACCCCAGAGCACCACAAAGCCTAAAAGCTCTCCATTGATTTTCTATGGAGGTGTGGTGAAAAATCACACCTGACATTCCCAAGCAACACATGTTTTCACATTGTCACAACTCCTAAACCGTTTTATGTACAGGCATGATACTTTCACACATGAATGTCCCTACCCTTCTGGCACTCACAAAAAAAAAAGGATTTTGTCAATAACTGTTACGGTTTTGCCGAAGAAACAATTTGTTCGGAAGTAGAGAATGTGCAAAATCCTGAAAACGCTTTGGACCTGCTTCCTACTAAATGATGCACTTTTTTACATCGTCACCATGCCTACACCAATTTTTGTACAAACATGAAAATGAGCACCACAGTCCTCAAACGCTCGCTGATACTCATGCTGAAAGAATTATTTTGATATCTTATATACTTTTTCAGCTAGAGCGATTTTTTCGGGACCCTTTTTACAGGATTTTGGAATTTTCGTCAATATTCCCCTTTATTTCATGTTTTTTTTTTTTGCGCCTACATTAAAATATTTCAAGAAAAAAAAAAACGATAGTTTGTCTTGTTCCCCTATCCGTTCCGAAATAAACGCAGAAAAAAATTACGTCTCTAGCCCTTACGGTTGACGAAAAATCCAGAGTTGATCGAGGCAAAGTGATGCCATTTTATTCCAATTAGAGCTCTTCTGTGCCAAAGTCTCTGCCTGCAGTAGAATGACACCAGCAGGTGTGAGTGAGTTTCCATGACAACAGAACTCTGCTGGCCAGAGGTTACTGCAAGTCAGGGACAGGCTCCCTTTGGTTAAAATGGCACCTTATGACGCCCACTGCAGGGGCTGTGATGAAGGTAGGAAGCTGAGATTCGCAGAGTCACTTCCTCTTAACATTTTTAAATTTCCCAGTGATTATCAGGCATGTGTCAATTTTCACTTTGTCACTTTTTGGATTTCACATAGTAGTAGTGGTGGTAGTAGTAGTAGTAGTAACTACTACTACTACCACTACTACTACTACTACTACTGATACTAACTTTCAACTATCTTCAACTAGTTCAGTTTTTTCATAACACTCTTCTAATCTTTCAGCTGTTTTTCATGTTAAAATTGGTTCTTTTATTTCATTTCAGCTAGTTTTTTTCTCTTCTTCAAAGATCTTATGCATCTTTTCCTCAATCATTCTGCAGGAAAGCATTCTCACTGCTGTTTCGCAGGAACAGCTTTTTCTAGTTCTTTTTTGGAAACTCTTCAAACCGAAGTAATTTCTCTCTACTTCATAATTCCACACTAATCACATACAACCCTTGTAAAAATCTGTACAATGTGTGTTTGTAATGTGACAAAATGTATCCAGTTCACAGGATGTGAATATAAAAACACCCAGTAGAAGTACTTTATCCAAGAAACTAGGAGATTTTCAGTTTAAAGTCAGTTCAAACATGACATCAGTAAAAATAGCTTCTCATCATAATTAGAAGAGTCAGAAACTGCAACTTTTCTACTGCTCAGGTTCTGATGTTAAACAGACATACCTTAGCTGCCTCTGAGAGGTGCTCATCAGGCGCCTCCCCCGGCTGGTTCTTGGCCTTTTTGCTCTGTTAAGAGACAGTTAAGCCTGAGGATCTGACACCAGCCGATGTGGAAAGCAATGAGGAAACATTCCTCTGACGGACTTACCTTGCGCTTGTGTTTTTTGGGAACTTTAAATTTGAAGGACTTTTTCTAGTGGAAGAGAGAAAGTGTTTGAAAGGTATAAATTAGCTTAAACCTTGAGATTAGGATAAAGTACAGACTGCAGAGAACAAAGAATACCGGTTTGATGTTTTCAATCTCATCTGGATCATCATACTCCTCTCCATGACACACATCTTTCTCTGTTGTTTCATCATCAGAGCCCCCCTGAAAATATAACCAGTAATCGAGCCAGATGGATAAACAATCCAGCATGTTCGTGTGTTAATCATGGAAAATAACTCAGGCATGCTGAGCGGGAGACCAATGCCCTTACCTCACTCTGTCCGTGTGATGCCTTAGATTTGCGAGGCAAAGAAACCTTACGTTTGGATTTTTTCTGCCAGAAACAAAACAAAGATAACTTGGTGTTTGTACTTTTTAGTGTTTAAAGTTAAAGTCAGTTACTAGTAAAAAACATATGTAGTGATTTCCGTTAAAGCATTAATATTCAATGCTTAATTTGCTTTATTTCCCAAACTGCTGATTCATTTATTGTGATAAATCTTGATTTAGTTTGCAGTTGTCCATCTGATTCATAATGAAAAAGGCAGAAAGTTACATGTTTGTGTTTTTTGGCTCCTTCAACATCGTCGTCTCCATTTAGACTCGGTGAGTAACGGTCCTGCTGCTCGTCATCCAAGATAGAAGCCTGAACGACACATTTAAGTTGGCTTATTTTAGTCTGTGTGGCAATCACAACACTCCATGACATCTCGCTGGTAAAGCGAAATTACCTTAGCCGAGTTAAGACTGAGGCCTTCCATCTCTTCAAGATCTAACTCCTTCTTTAAAAAAAAAAAAAAAAAAAAAAAACACAACATAATATAGCATATAAAGGTGTTATTAGAAAAAATTGAGGTGCTATGTGGAAGAAAAAGGCTGATGCTTTCTTTGCAAAGCAACCAGAAACCAGGATGCTCCCTGACCATGCTTCTTGGCAGGAAGGAGGTTTGGCCACAGTGATCAGTTGTAGGTCACCTAGTTAAGCAACCATCCTGGTATCGTACACATAAGGTTAAGAAAGGTTCCAGCCATTTTTAAAAACTTTTCACGTTTACATAGGTACTACCAGCTTCTACATTTAAAAAACTGGCACCTTTGAACAGTCTTAGAAAATTATCTCAGTCTCTGTGGAACAATCTGCCTCCACATGTGAGGGTTCTACAGACCCTGACACATTTTAAAACAGGCCTTAAAACCTGCCTTTTTACCCACTGCTTTTAATGGTCTCCTTTAAATGCTTTGTTTCTTTTAGGGCCCTTGCAGTAATTGTTTCAAAACCTTTACTTGTGCATTTTAATTGCATTGTAATGTCCTTGTTCTCACTATTTGTTGTTTTCCCATCGACTGTAGCACTTTGAGATTTGTTAGAAATGTAAAGTGCATCACAAATAAAATTATTTTCAGATGACGGGTTGAAGAGTGCTCAGAGAACTATTCATAGCTTGGAAAATAGCTTTTAAACTCAACTCTAAACCTTTCCACCACGATGTTCTTCCTGACCCACCTCTTGTGTTGCTTGGTCTATATAATGCAGCTACTCTAATAAACCTCTAAAGCCTTAATGGAAAAGCTGGAATTGTTCTAAGTTTGCACTAAACAGAGATACGCTCTATTGTCCAAGTAGCATTCGCTAATTGAAATTAGCGAATGCCTCAAGAAGGACTGTGAAGGAGTTCAAGAGGGATGAATGATTTTGCAAAGCACTGCAAATACTGTAAACTCTGATCTTTCTGGTCAGTTTCCTTAGCTATGCCATCGACATACTGTATCTAGCCTCTTATCAGACACAAGTTGCACAAAGTGGAACAGGTTGTTACCTGCAACTTGTCACAAGGTGTGTAGCCGTGCGCTCCACAATCTTCATCAAGTGATTTGTCCTGTGGGAGGGGAACATCCCAAACATGTGGCAACGGTTCAGACATCCTCATACCACAAACACAAAGAGCAAACAGCTCATGGCCAATCACTTGATCGACATACCTTTGAGCCCTTGCGAGGAGTATATCCATGAGCTCCTTGTGGTTCATCATGTGGCTGTTGAAAAGAAAGAAGTTGAATGAGATGGGGTATTTCATTATTCTTTTAAAAGCAGGCCGATCAGAGTCTTAGCAGATGTGTTATACCTTTTCTAAAGATATGGCAAATCCTCTTTGTGGCACAAACTTCACTTTTACCTTGCTATTCCTCCTCTGGGGGAACGAAAAAGTAAGATTTAACATAAAAGCACATGTGATCATTCACAGTCTGCTTCCATATGTTCAGAAAAGGGTTTATAATTGTCCCATTTTTCTAAATAAAAAGAAACATCTGACAACCTGCCCACGGCCACCCTTCTCCGTCTCTTCATAATCTTTTCCATCCAACGTTGAGCCCTGAAAAATAGTTGGTTCAGTTTAAACATTAATGGTTGTTTTTGAAAGATCAATTTGGACTTTAATTCTAAATCCATGTGTTAAAAACTAGATCGTCTCCTGCTTTTCTACATTCAAAGATGTTTTACCTCAGACTGTCGACGCAAAATGCTGTTCTTCTTTCTGCTTTTATTAGAGTCACTGTCCTGTTGCAGAGAGGACATTAGGATTTACTCAAATGTTTACGCATTCGTTTACATTTTAACATTAGAGGGGTAAGGAACGTTAGAATTAAAATCCCTTAGCCAATCTCCAAAGAGCTTCCTAAACCTACCTTAGGTAAATGCCCATTCATGTGCTTCTCCTCACAGGTAGCCGTAGCAAGAGACGCTCTTCGAAACAGATGATTGACTTTGGTCTTTGGAGTTTTTTTCTGCAGGCATTAAATACGTTATAAAGCCCATCTATTGACAGTCTTTATGACCAGACTTGGTACTGGATGTAAAACTAAACATACTTTATAGTCCAAACTATAATGATCTTCATCGCCTGTAGAAATGTGTCCATTTGAACCAAACTCCTGCAAAAAGGAAGCCATGTTAAACTAAAATTAGGGTGTTAATCTTGCATGTTGAATAACAGGCATCCCTACAACAGCATGGTACTTAATAAACATCTGTTGTGTGGATATGTTGTTACCCATGTGAAACTTGTCAGCATAAAAAAGGGGGAGTGCAACCGCTACGTCGGCTGTTTTCCTCACAGCCATGAGAGCCTTTACCTTGGATGACTTCCGTAGAGCTGGCAGCGTGTTACCCTTTCCCTCCATCATATCATTAGGATACTTGTCCTACAATGTCCAAGTCATCGCCATTTTATTAAAGGCAAAAGGTGGAAAAAAAACATGAAATGTTCTTTTGGATAAGATTTACCTTTGAGCTTCTTCTGGACAGCAGCGACATTCGTAGTTTCTTGTCCTTTTTCTGTAAAGGAATGTTTGGTGTCTGTGAAGCTTCAGCTAGTATAACAGAAACAGGCAGCGAGGAGTTTAGATTTTACCTTTTGACCAAAGGTGCCGTCAGGGTCTTCACTGCTTCCTCCGTCTGATTCCATCTTTACCTAAAAGCAGAGTTTTCAGTCCTGAGCTTCTTTTCTCTACTCAGAAATGAGTACAGCTTAAGAGGCTGAACAGACTGACCTTCATCGACTCTCTCCGTAGTTTAAACTTTCCAAGCTTGGAGAATTCAAACAGAAAACAAATACTGAATTACATTTTTAAGGAATGATACGTTTAAACTATAAATATAGATTAATTTCTCTTACTGGCTGATAATCTGGATCCAGCTCAGGACTATCCTCAGGCCAGTCTTCAACACAGCATTCCTGAGTTTTAGGAGGGAAAAACATTTCAATATTCACACTTTTGCTTTTACATCCTACAGATAGAGCAGCACATAACATGTCTTGCAAAATAACTTCTTCCTTCACTGCGATCAGAGTTTGTTCTTGTAAGACACCTCATGGTCCCATTCACACAGCCCAGCCCAGGTAAAATCTGTGGTGAAGGATCCTCAGATTACATGGGAGTGTAGAAGAACATGTTGCCAGCAGACATGGCAGAGATGTCCAAGGCCGGGTCAAGCAATCACACGATGATCATGTCATTCAGAAGAGAACATCTCTTTATGTGACTTCTTGTTGAAATTCAGAAAAGGCTTTAATCACATTAAACTCTGCTGATTCAGAATAAAAAGGAAAAACAATCTGGGAGAAGAATGGGGGAAAAACTGCAATTTTGGATTGGCAAAGGACAATCTGAGTATAAAGCTCACCCTCTCCTTTACTACACACAGAGGTGAGACTTCATAAGAACAATGACCATGGACAAACACTGGGGTACAGACAGGAGGTTTTTTTTTTGTTTTTTGTTTTTTTTTTGTCTTTTTTAAAAACACATTTAGTAATTTCACATCCATAGACATTTAGTTCTGTGCCGCCTGATTCTGCATTATGTTAAGGCTAAATTAAGACAAACCACTGGTTTCTATTTTAGATTTGACGAAACCTTTTGTTCGATTAGAGGGCATTCCTCAAATGACGTCAGATTATTAAATTCAGACGCATGTGTCGCGGCCATCTTGTGGTCGTACAAGCAGAGCAGTAACGCTTGACTAGTTTTCTTGTTTGAGTCAAATAGTGACCAGATCTGTCCTGAATATCTCCTCACCAGACAATAATATGTCAACCACTGCTGCGTTGGTATCTGCTGCAGTGACTACCGACGTGGTGATCATGATCCTATGAAGGGAGGTTTTTTTCATTTGATTTCCTAATCCTGATGGATTGCAGAGAAATGTCAGTGTTGCATATGAGCTTGTAACCGAGAGGAATTTACTGTAGAATCTGACCAAAGACACCTAAATGTGGTCTCTACATTTCCTCGGTGATAGGAGCCAAAATTTGAACATCCAGAGCTAAAACCACCAGCTGCAGCATCTGGACAGGTAGGCTGCATTTATGAGGCTTTTTCTCAGCGGATTTAAAACTTCATACAATCCAGAGCGGGGCTCAACCCCCCCTCCTCCGTGACTATTTTACAAGCAGTAAAAATCCTGGTGTGTATAAACACCAGCTAAATTCGTGTATTTGTGATAATTAGAAGCGGCGTGTGGTGGTTTTCTTGCTGGTCTTCCACTTCTTTTCATGGATCAAGTCAATGTTTCTCTCTGAGTGATTGTGTGTGTGTGTGTGTGTGTGTGTGTGTGTGTGTGTGTGTGTGTGTGTGTGTGTGTAGAGGAGATGGTATCTGAGTGTCTGATTACAGTGGGATGATTGACTGTTTTTAAGTCTATTTTCTGCAATGAGCTGTATTATAATTTAAAACCTGGAAAATATACATGTATTATTACAGGCCTATTAGCTGTAATTCTACACGGATTTAGCGGGTTTTTTCCTGGAGTTTGATCCTATTAGCTGTTCTATGCTGGGTTTCTCGATCGAAGCAGGTTGAAATGAAGCTCCTGGGCCTTCTACATCTTCCAAAAGTGATGTATTACAGTTGTTGCCATCATAATTTGCATTCTTCCTCTTCGACCAGCTGGGAAACCGGCTGTCTCAGGAAAAATGTGACGTCATTTGAGAACTGCCCCATTGGTCAGTTGGCCACTGCTTATTTTAGAGTTGAGTATTTCTTGCATATTTTGAATGTTAGAGTATTTTCCTTCTCAAAATAATGAATAAATAAACTTTTTTTAGCGTTTCTTTTCTTGCATGAAGAGTACCTTCCACCCCTGATATCGCAGCCTTGCATTTAGAACATGCATCCTATCCTTCATTCTGTCCCAGCTGTGATTGTGCAGCATGTGAGAAACTGAAATTCTGAAATTTATAACTGAATATTTTGTTTTGTCCTTGGCAACATTATCCTAGCTGCAACAAACCTGTCCAATGAGGAGGACGTTCTCAAAGACGACCTCGTTCTCAGGTTCCAATAATTTGCTCTCCTGTAAAACAAAAACATACAGAAAACATCCATAGTGAGACAATTTCTATCCGGTGTGCAAACCTGAGCAAATACTATAAAAATCAGCATTCTTAGACGATATTAGGGAAGCTAATTAAATTCCGAACAGAAAAGCACATGGCATATTCAACTTTCTATTATTAAAGGATTATTAAAGGATTTACAAATCTGCTGCTAGTTTAGTAAACGAGTAACAATATACAGTTGAAACTACATCCCTGTATTAAAAAGACAAACTTTGCCTGAATTCATTACAGTAAGAGGGGAAAAACTTTTTGATTTTGTGTATATCAAAATCTGATTTCCATAGTACATTAGAAGTGAAGCCCATTTCTACTTTAATGGATGAGGAACCAAGATGAACATATCAGGTCGAGGCCCAGCTTTAGGCCGTCATTCGTCCTGCACTAGATGCTGAGGTGGATATTTCTTATGTTCAAGCCAAGCTGCATAAAAGCTGCATCTAATACCCAAAAATGACAATTTGAACATTACATCTAAGTCACAGCACATACCGGCTTCTTTGGTTTAAGGGGAGGGACTGGTTTGGGGGGAGGTTTGATGACTGGTTTGGGGGGAGGTTTTGGTACTTCTGGCCCAGCACCATGCACCCCAGGCACTTCTGGTTCCAGTTTAGTCTACACGTTTAAAGGAGAGACAAAGAGTTTATGGGGCGAGAACATGGAAACCAACATCAGCCGTTCTCCTGATTAAGTTAAACAACCAAAAGCATCTGAGTCACTGTGGCTTACAGAGGGTATCGAGGGTAGAGGCCTCTCTGGTTTTCGGGGTCTCGCTGGTTTTGGGGGTGTCTCAGGTAATGGGGGCCTCTCTGCCCTGGGGCGTCGGGTCCGGGGAAGGGGTCTTGGTGGACGCTTAAAGGTCTGCACCTGCAAAACATGAAATGTGTTCATAGAAGGCTCTAAGGCTTTAGAGCAGTCATTTAAAATGAGAGTTACATACATGATCCATATCAGCTGGAGAAAAGCTGGGTGATGAGGACAGACTGTTGGCCTGACTGAAGGGGGTTGCACAAAGAATATTCTGCTTGCTTCCCTGAGGAGTGGTCAACAGATCTCTTGGCTTGTTCGGAGGCTTTGGCGGAATGACTGGAGGGAGTCTTGAAGGGACTTTTGGTGGCGTTTTCTTGACTGGATCACTTGATGCCGGTGTGTCAAAGTTAAACTTAGATGGACCGTTGATTGAAGGCGTAGAGAAAGTTGCGTTGGAGGGGGTCGTCTCAAATATATCCTTGCCCTCTCTTGGGCTACTGAAAACTTCCTGGAAGTCATATTGCTTAGAGGGAGTTGGCCCAAAAGGATCCTCCAAACTGGAGACGTTGAATGGGCTCCTTAGAAGCGGACTTGGGAATGGATCTACTGTACTGGTGGACAATGATGAAAATAGGTCAAATTTTTCCTTAACGGACTTGCCAGACAAGTCATCGTCATCTGCACTGGGGGCCTCTTTTCGGGTTCCATTTACATGGAACAGCTCATTACCTTCATTTGAAAATAAATCTGCTTCTGGGGCTGCACTTGGGGAAAACGGGTTTGGCGTTACAGTTTGTGCAAAGCTGCTCAAATCCTTCTCTTTGCTTGGCAATCTGAATATAGCATCTACATCATCCGTTAAGATGCCCGAGCCAGTTGTCTGTCGGACTTCAGAGAAATTGTGTGATTGAGCAGAGTTTGTATTCTTCAGGGCCGTGTCATGAAAATCCCCATTGGTGGTGGGCCTGAAGCTCAGAGAGGAGGGTCGGAAGAGCTCATCTTTAGGGTCATACGTCTGAGGGCTGTCTAGATGTTCAGAAAGTTTAGCTCCATTTTCTGTTTTCCTAATTCCATAACCAAGGTCCTGAAGTGAGTTTAGGTATTTAAGAGGGGATGAAGTCATGGGCTCAACATCTGCTTCCTCTGAAGTTTCTGTTCCGCCACTCTCCAGGACATTGTTATTGGTCGATTCCTAGTCACAGAACAAAACTTTACTTAGGATGTGTTCAGTAAAAGCTGATCATTTTGGCTAGTTTAGGCAAAGATCTATGGAGTACATACCTTGCAATATGCATGAAATGGGTTTGTTGCGATCAAATCTAGAGAACCTCCATTCTATTTAAATAAACGAGAATGCATGATGAGGTGAAACTGTGTCAAACTTGCACAACTAGCAATCAATCCAAAACAAACCTGAGGGCTTGAAGGGAATTCTTCTGGAGCTCCATTCTGAAAAATGACAGAAAAAAAATGTTAAACGCCACTACAAGCTGTTATAACAGTGTTTTGCATAGAAACAACAACAACAATGTAAAGCAATCAGTCATTTTAACAAGACTGGAACCACTGTAATAGATACTGCTCCCGTGGCTTTGCCCTCAATTACAAGGAGAATGAAATTACTGAAGAGAAAATTCAAGTCAGACAGCAATGGCGCAGAGACACACCTACAACTGAAGCTCTAACAGACAACAGACTTTCAGGTGGAACCCAAAACAAAACCAAAGTGCCAATCAACCAGCTCCATACATGACCATTATCCTGAGCTGTTATGTTGCTCTAATGAGAGCAATATATGGAGTTTAAACAGCAGAATCAGTGCTAAATGTATAGATTGTCCCAGAAAAAGCAGGAAACTCCTGGGATCAACATTTTGCTGTTTCCTCTCACCTGTCCAAAGGGCTGGCTGTCCATGTCTGCAGCCGCTGACCACGGACCTCCCTAAGAAGCAAAATCAGATAAAGGTGCACACATTGAGACATCACAGACCTTAAACCACTGATAACCCCTCCTTAGTCCAACAGAGACAGTATTCACATTTTCCAAGGAAGATTTTTTTACTTGCCACACAGGTTTGTCTTAAATGACTTCAGGCACAGGAGGCACTTTATGGATCCAGTTCTGAGCTCTTTAATGTCAAACCTAAGCGGAAAACTGTTCGTTTTTGGTGAAATGCTGCCTCAGCATCTCAGGATCACAGCAGATGCAATAACCTGTTCAACCCTGTGCGTAGCCAGCAGGCATTTTAACCCACGTGTCGATAGTTTCACAGTCAGAAACCTTTCTAGTTAAGCTGCTTGAGCACACAGACCATTACAAGAAGGAGAAACCCAAATTCTCAACAACACTGTCCATATTTAGCAATGACTGGGGGAAGACGCAGAGGTAGTTTGTAACTATAAATCCCAAGGTTATTTAAAAGTCTGTCCAGCAACAATCACTTATTAATCTGTTCTGTCCAACATTATTCAGAACAGAAGACGTTTATTTAAAAAACTGTTTCTAGGACTTCAATTGTTAGAGCCGTACCACCTCCTTCTACAGAAACAAACCGTGGCCACATCATCAGCTCTCCACCGCCGTGCTTCAGGGTGGGTTGTCTTGACATCCCTAGGTTGTGTTTCACTAACACGTTGCTGTGCTGCATTACTGCCAAACATCGACTCTTCAGTCTTGTTTGTCCAAAAGAACGGGTTCCAAAAAATCTGTCTGTTCCATTTTCTACTAACCCAAGCAAGGCCCATTTAACCTGGGGCCTGTATTTCCTCAGTTCTTCCCATTCTCAGAGCACATTGCTAACATGCAAGGCAGAAACTTCTGAGAACATGAACGACTAGTTGAAGTGGTTTTCCAAGGTTTCTCAATGCATAATAAAAAGACCCCAAAGTGGTTAGGACATGAACTTTATTATTATTCCCAAAAGAAACCACAACAGCTGGTTCTAGTCTCACTGGAGACATTTATCATCTTGTCTACATGGTTAAAAAAACAAAACACTAAGTCTACCTGGCTGCTAATTATTCTCCAAAAACATTTAAAGCAGACAAAAATGTGCTTTTGTAATAGTTCTGTTTCCATCTTTTTTTATAAATTTATTTTTGGTTCATTTCAAAATAAAAAAAGAACGCACTCTAATTTGATTGGATTGTGATGATGATGAAAGGGCTCACCTAAAACCTTTTCCAGTATATCCTGTGGAGTCTCAGCACTATGCAGAGACAAATCTTTGCAATACATTTTTATTTTTAATTATGGTAAGCTTGTTATTATCGCTTTGTTTTAGGGTTCAACTTAGTTGGCAACATAAAATCTCCATGTCTCTCACACCAAAAGAGGCATAGGGTGTCTGAAATAACTGGCTTGCCTCTTGAGGTAAATCTGCTTTGGAAGCAATTGCTGAGTCTAACAAGATCCACTAGAACCTGAAAAACTAAAGACCTGAAACTGTAATATGCAAGCAGTGAAACGTTTAGCAAAAAGCATAAAGTACAGCAGACCACGTGTCAGTATTGGACTTCATAAACTTCACTTTAGTTTCAATGATGTATATCCAGGGGATCCTGCACATTTTTGTCAGAATTCCATACTTTACTCGACAGTCCATTTTAGCCAAATCTTTATAGTATAACCCCAAAAAATGTTTTGCAAAGTTTTTAAGGTTTTAAGTGCAGAATCTCTCTGACGAACAGATAAACAATCACAAAATTGGACAATCAGATGGAAGGGAAATAGGACCAATCCCTAAATAAATAGATCAATGGATGGATTTAGACAGTGGAATAAAAAAAAATAAAGTTTGGATAAACAAACAGATCAATGTTTTTAGTCTGCTCATTCAGACCAGCAAAATGTTTGAAACTGAAGAAAACAGCATAGAAGCCAGTAAGATAAGATAAGATGGTCTTTATTGATCTCACAATGGAGAAATTCACTAGTATTTATCCTCAGATGTGTAATTGTGAGCTCAGCTCGAGAACATAAAACTCTAAAGACAGACAAAATATCTGTAGTTGCCACCTCTACAGTCATGCTGCAATTTCAATAACTCAGCTATAGCCTTTTATTATTGAATACACCTTTTATTTTAAATTTATTTTGCTTGAGGTGGTGATGTCATAGACCAGAAAAGAAAACAAAGCAGAAGGAATTCACAAACAGCTGCCATGGCAGGGTAGCTTGTTTGACAACAAACTTTTAAAAATCACTAAAGTAAGTGCAGAAAACCCGCACGGGTCAACTATATACCTGAAAATTAATTATTAATTAAGGATTATCAGGATTTGGAGAACGGTGACAAATTAATTCATGTCTTGGAACCAAAAACTCCACACAGGGACCATATAGCTACATATAACTCTTTTGTACAAGAAAAGCCTGAAGGACTCACAGGTTGCCTTTTCAGTAAAGTTGCTCCTCCACGTTCTTTCACTTCCACGCCATTTGCCTTTTTTAATTAAAAAAAGAACACAATAGTTACACATTAAACACCACAGGAGTTTCTGCTTTCCTTAACAACACTTTGATATATTTTTTTTATCAAAGTGTTGTTAAGGAAAGACTTAACAACACTTGACTTAGCTTTATATATATATATATATATATATATATATATATATATATATATATATATATATATATATATATATATATATATATATATATAAAGTATTTATTTTTCCGAAGACTTACCAGCGCTGTTTCTGCTCTCATGTCCCTCCACCACTTAATTTAACTAAATTTATCTCTAGCATACAGGGCAGGATATTTTCCCAGAACTGCGCGGTATTCCACAGAAAATCAAAGTTTTCTCCTCTTAAGACACACCACCTCCTTCCCTGGGATCTCACGGCTTTGTTCTGTTAATGATGTTCTGCTGGATGCACCTGCGACACACGGCCGAGCGCAAAAACTTCACTTCCTGTTGAAAGATTTTCAAAATTAGATTCTTCTCGAACTCACTCTCCCACTTTATTTTTTTTATTTTATTTTTCATTGTTTTTACTTCGAGATAAATTTAGGATAAATGCTAGATGTAAACCCTTTTTGGCTCAATAGCACAATATGCCTAGAATAGGTTTCCAGCACGAAATATAAAGAAATATGCAAAATAATAGTTAATAGAGCAGATTATCTTAATCTATGTAGTATTTATACCCCAGATCACATTTGTTGCATTAATAAATACACTAATGTAGTTAGTGTGGTTGAGAAGATATTTGTTAAAAAGCAATAAGGTTCTACAATAAACTGTCATGGCTAAAGTTCATTAAATGTGGAGGGTAACAGGGTTCACTGTTGGGGTTAGCCCACTGCTATTTGTAAGGTTGAATTTGAATTAAAACAAAGTGTCGAATTTTTCAATGGAAATAAAGAGGATTCGATTAAAACAGTAATAAGGTTTAACCAGGAAGTTAATTTCAGTACATAAAACAAAACAATATATAAGGAAACACATTGGTTAAGTTACTGTAGATAGTTTAGGGTACCATGTACACTCTATAATATCACATACACTGAAATGGAAATATTCAGTAAAATTCAATATATCGTTGAAAGAAAGAAAGAAAGAAAGAAAGAAAGAAAGAAAGAAAGAAAGAAAGAAAGAAAGAAAGAAAGAAAGAAAGATAGCTTCATCTTTTTCATAATGCCTCATCACTACGTGAGAAAATATACAACCGAAATCGTTTTTACGTTGTTTGAGTACCTTATTTTGAAAGGTAAACCTAGACTATTTCCAGTTTCGCCGTGATTGCAGGCTAATGACAGTTCATTAGAGTTCACCTTTGAGTCGTCGGCTCAATGCGGACAGACCGGTTGTCTGTCTCCCCGCCGAACCGGATGGAGTGGTCCAAGTGTGTTATCTTGACGCTCAGTGCTGACTGATGATGAAGCTGTTGGCTTTTTTTTTTTTTTTTTTTTTTTTTTTTTTTTTTTTTTTGCTTTTTTTAAGTTTCTACAGCTCCTTTCAGACTCTCAGAGGCTGTTGTAGACGTGTTAAAAAATAAATCATGCACTAGACTTGCCAAGTGAAACGTTTCAATTTGTATCTAGACCAGCTATGCATGGTAAAACTCTTACAACGAAAACGATATATCAGTTGATATAGTGAAATGTCTCAAAATTATTTGCCTAAACATTTGATTCTAGTAAAATACCAAGTTTTCCAAACACAGCCCTATTGACATTTTTTTCAAACAGTAATAATACAGCAGAAAAATCGGACAAAATTACCAGCAAGGTCAACAGACAATTTGAAGGGAATACTAAAGATACCAAGTGGTTGAGATACTAAAGATTCTCACCCACTTTGACCTCAAAATCCAATATGGCTTCCTCTGCGGATGACACTTTGTATTGGCCGCAATAAACAGACATCAGAATCAGCTTTAATTGCCATGTATGTGTACATGTACGAGGAATTTGACTCTGGATTGTACAACGCTTACGATGTGCTTACCTATGCAATATTACGGTAACATAATAATGCAGTAACGTAAATCAAACACAGTCGGCAGTATAGAGGACACATGAACACACTATAAACAAGCGGACAGATTGAGGCCATAATGCAATGGTGCAATGAGCATTTTCATCTGCATTTCTGAATTTTTTTTTTAAATTTTTTTTTGTAATAATAGCTCTGTAAAGCCTGTCAGTGAACGTGTTTCTACACATGTTTGGAAGCATAAGTGAGCATTATTATCAGCCTGAATTGCAAGTAATGTATCCTGGTTACTATAGTTATATAAACAGGCAAATCCCACTGGATTTCAAACTTTTAGCTAGAACACAGATGGGTTGTATTTTCTCTTGAAAATGCCGGTTCCATCAGAGGTAAATGGAAGAAGTTAGTGGCTTACTGGTGTTTACTTGGGTTCGTACTGGAAGTTCTTGAAATTAGCAGTTTCTCTGGTATTTCATTACTAGTAATAAATAATTCCAGTATTTTTCTTGAGTACTACTTTAGGCAGTCCAAGTACCACATGTGGTACTTCGACAAAGTACCTCGGAACCATAGCTGTAATTCTTCATTGAGCTACACTCAGGGCCTGATCTTCACAAGGTTTATACTTATTGAAACATGTGCAAACTAATTTGTGTGTACAAAGCTGATCTTCATGCCAGGAGCAAAGCAATATGTGTGTATAAAATGAGCAGGACAGTGGATGTAGACTTTTTGTCATGTGTGCCTTCATGAATATCCAAATTACATGCTCATGGAAATTTATGGGAGGGGGTGTACAAATGCAATTACTTACTACCCGCAAAGCAATTTATCAAAGGTGAAACTGATAGTGGCCGTAGTTTATTTAGTACGCTTTAAAGTCAGGTGCAAACTCGTGCTAAAATCCATGCAGTCCTGGCAGAGTATGTCTGCATGTGAACATATTTGAACTGTCAGAAATAATGATATTAGAATGACATTAGTGAGAAGGACATAAGCTTTAGATAGATTAATGTGTGTGTGTGTGTGTGTGTGTGTGTGTGTGTGTGTGTGTGTGTGTGTGTGTGTGTGTGTGTGTGTGTGTGTGTGTGTGTGGGGAGGGGGGGGGGGGTTACGTGGTAATGTGGTAATAAGCTTCACGCAATTAAGTCAAGGTGAAAAATACCGTACCAGATATTAAACATTGTGGCATGCTTGTAAACAAACAAAACTGAATATTAGGCACCACCTGAGAACAGCCATCAGGCTTTAAAGACTGTTAACTTCTAGGACAAAACAGTTTTACTGGAGCGGAGCTGCTGCTCCAAGAGTTGGGAAAGAGGGGGGTGAGGAGGGGAGGGTGCTGTGAAGGTCTGACACTGCGGACATGTGTGTGTGTGTGTGTGTGTGTGTGTGTGTGTGTGTGTGTGTGTGTGTGTGTGTGTGTGTGTGTGTGAGGGGTAGGGGGCATTGAACACTGTCTCTCTTTCTCTGGTTGGCTGTCTGTAACACTGAAAGCAGTGCGACAAGCTCCCATTGCAGCTGTTGTTATGCAACTTCAGTTCACATTCAGCTCTAGTTTTCGTTCACAAAATGGTGAAATTGCAGGAGAAATATGGGTAAATATCGTCCAAAACAGGGACTGTCCCTGTTGTACGGATGACTTTGCAGCCCTCATACTGAGCATGCATGAAGCGACAGTGGAGAGGAAAACTTCCCTTTAACAGGGAGGAAAACCTCCAGCAGAACCAGGCTCAGTGCGAGCGGCCATCTGCCGCGATTGACTGGGGGTTTGAGAAAACAGAGCAGAGACACAAAAACCACAGAAGCACACATTGATCCAGTAATCCTTTCTATGTTATATGGTAATAGCAGATAATCTGCCCCCTTGGGCAGCTAACAGAACACGAGACCGGTTCTACCTACTATGAAGAGGAAAAAAGACAGAGAAATGGTTACAAGTTGAAATAAGATAAGATAAGATAAGATAGTCTTTATTGATCTCACAATGGAGAAATTCACTCGTCACATCGGCTCATACAAGAAGGTGCAGAGTAGGGAAGGTGCATTCAGTTATATACAGTGAATCTTCATATATACAATGGATCAGAAAGAATACCAAAAAATACAAAAAAGGAAATAGGAATGGGCATATGATGTCTCATTTACATTCTTAGTGGTCTATATATATATATATAAACATATCTATATACTTAAATATATACATATATCTATGCGCCTACTTACATACGCACCTACGCGTATGTATGTGCATATACATTGTATACATTTGTACATACATACATACATACATACATACATACATGTGGGCTGACTTATGTTCAGGTGGTGATAGCAGCAGAAGTCACTACATCAGGATTATTGCACGGGTTGTAGGACAGTGTATTAAATAGATTATTGCACCTTGGTTATTGCACATTAATTATTACAGTTATGGTCACAGTTGCAGTTACAGTGCAGCATTGTAAAATCTGATAGCAGCAGGAATAAATGACCTGCGGTAGCGCTCCTTTTTACAGACAGGATGTCTAAGTCTTGCACTGAAGGAGCTGCTCAGCTCCTCTACAGTCTGGTGCAGGGGGTGGAAGGTGTTGTCCATGATGGATGTGAACTTGGACAACATTCTCCTCTCAGCTACTTCCTCCACTGAGTCCAGAGGGCAGCCTAGGACAGAAGTGGCCTTCCTCACCAGCTTGTTCAGTCTCTTTCTGTCCCGCTCTGCACTGCCAGGAGCCCAGCAGACGACAGCGTAGAGGAGGGCTGAGGCCACCACAGAGTCATAAAAAGTTTTTAGCAGAGGACGGCTCACTCCAAAGGACCTCAGCCTCCTCAGGAGGTGGAGCCGGCTCTGGCCCTTCTTATACAGGGCGTCGGTGTTATGTGTCCAGTCCAGCTTATTGTTGACGTGAACACCCAGGTATTTGAAACTCTCCACAGTTTCTATGTCCTCCCCCTGGATGTTCACAGGTGAGTGAGGTGGGGGTCTTCTCCTGAAGTCGATCACCATCTCCTTGGTCTTACTGGTGTTTAAGCACAGATGGTTCTTCTCACACCAGTCCACAAAGTCCATGATGACCGACCGGTACTCCACCTCGTTCCCCTCAGACACACAGCCCACAATGGCCGAGTCATCAGAGAACTTCTGAAGGTGGCAGCTGTCCGTGTTGTAGGTGAAGTCCGAGGTGTAAAGGGTGAAGAGAAACGGAGACAGGACGGTGCCCTGGGGGGCCCCGGTGCTGCAGAGTGCCACCTCTGACTGACAGCCGTGCAGCCACACGTACTGAGGGCGGTTAGTGAGGTAGTCCATGGTCCAGTGAGCCAGATGTTTGTCCACCCCAGCGTCCTCCAGCTTCCCCCTCAGTAGCACCGGTCTGATGGTGTTGAAAGCGCTGGAGAAGTCAAAGAACATGACTCTCACAGCGCTCCCGGTGGTCTCCAGATGGGTTAGCACCCGCTGCAGCAGGTAGATGATGGCATCCTCTACTCCGATGTTGGGCTGGTAGGCGAACTGCAGCGGGTCCAGGGTGGGGCTCACCACAGTGCGCAGGTGAGCTAGGATGAGGCGCTCCATGGTCTTCATCAGGTGGGAGGTCAGAGTAACTGGTCTGAAGTCGGCCGGTTCCCTGGCGTGCGGCGTTTTGGGAACCGGTACCACACAGGAGGTCTTCCACAGGGTGGGCACCACCCCCAGGCTGAGGCTCAGGTTGTAGATGTAGCTGAGGACCTCACAGAGCTCATCTGCACAGGTCCTCAGTAGCCTGGGGGGGATGCCGTCCGGTCCTGAGGCTTTCCTTTGTTTCAGCCTCGTCAGCTGTCCTCTCACCTGCATTGGTGTGACTGTGAGGGGGGAGGAAGGTAGGGCTGAAGGTGTGGATGGGTCAGTCGTTGATCGGAGTGGCGGTGGGGGGGATGGTAGGTCTCTGGAGCGCTGGTGGTTGGAGACATGTGGAGAGTTGAGGGCAAGGAGGGGGCCAGTGTGGGGGGAGTCGAACCGAGTGAAGAATGAGTTCAACTCATCTGCAGACTTGGTGTCTCCGTCTGCAGCCCTGCTGGTCCTCTGCCCAAAGCCGGAGATGTTCTTCAGACCTCTCCACACATCCCTGACGTTGTTCTGTGCCAGCTGCTCCTCCATCTTCTTCCCATAATCCTTCTTTGCTGCCCTGATCTTCCACTGGAGCTCTAGCCATGCAAACTGAAGAACAATAGGAGAACTCAGCAGAGTGAGGCAAATAGATCTTACTGTCCTCCTGCAGCCTAAACCTATAGCAGCATAACTACAGAGATAGCTCATAACACGGGAGCCTTTTGGGATCCCATATTATGAGTTTACTGAAATGGTTCCTTCATATTTTGTTCAAATATTCATGTGATGGGTCGTCTTGTTTTGTGAGTGATCACATAGATAAAACACTATCTCTGTGATCAAAAGGCTGGAATGTTACAAGAATATTATTCTGAAGTCACTATGGCCTCACGCCACTCAGACATGTGAGCACGGCCTGCTGATCGCAAGGCCAAATGCTGCGTAGCTACTGTGCGGGATGATGATTGTCTAGGATAAACTGTCTCTGTTTTGTCTCACGCCAAGGCCACTGTCAAGTATTAGGGAGAGCCGAAAGTGAGGAGGGGCAGAAACAGGCAGATGCAGACTGCAGCGGGACCGTGAGGTGCGATTAATTTCCATCTATATGATCTCTGCTCTGTTTCTCAATAAAAGTGTTGGAACTTCGTCACCCCACCGTTTCCTTATTCAATAACTCTAGAAAGTCAGCTATTGTTTAGAATTCTGACCTAGTCTTAAAAGTAGACAGGGTGTCTGCCTCACTGACTAAAACTGAGAGCTGGTTCCACAGGAGAGGAACCTGATAACTAAATGATCTGCCTCCCTTTCTACTTTAGAGACTCTAGAAACCACCAATAGACCTGCACGTAGTCTGAGAGTGAAATGATGTGTTAGGAACGTACCGCGTAATCAGATCTCTGACGTATAAAGGAACTTTATTATTAAGAAATATGATCTCTTTTGTTAATCTTCATCAGAACTCTTGCTGCAGCATTTTGGATCAGCTGAATGATTTGAACTGCATTTTGTGGACTTCCTGATAGTAACGAATTACAATAGTCCAGCCTTGAAGTAACAAATCCATGGACTAGTCTTTCAGCACCTCTCCTGGAAAGAATATTTTTAATTTTGGCAATATTCCACAGGGGAAAAAGGGAAACCTGTTTTAATATGGGATTTAAATGGCTTACCTAACACCAAATAACACCAAGATTTTTTTACTTTATTAACAATAAATTCCTTATTGCCTTTTAGTAGTTTTGCACATGACAAGGATCGGTGCCATTATTGGTACCATGAAAAGACACCTGGAGCCTACAGAGGTTGCACAGGCAGTCCAAATCCTCCAGAATAGGACAATATGTGCCATTGCCAGAAGGTTTACTGTGTGTCTCAGCACAGTCTCAAGAGCATAGAGGAGTTTCTAGGAAGCAGACAGTTACTCTAGGAGAGCTGGAGAGGGCCGTCAGTGGTCATTAACCCAACAACAGCACATGTATTTGCTCTGTTATGTATTGAGGAACAGGATGACTACTGCCAGAGCCCTACAAACTGTCAAGCAGAACAGTGGGCCACTGGTGTGAATGTCTCTGCCAGAATCCTGAGAAACAGACTTCAAGAGGGTGACCAGGCATCCTCTAGTAGTCCTTTGCTCACTGCCCGCACCATGGAGCACGACTGGTATTTGCCAGAGATTATTGGAATTGGCAGGTTCGACACTATGGCCCTGTTCTTTTCCCAGATGAGAGCAGGTTCTCTCTGAGCTCATGGGACAGATGTAAAAGGGTCTGGAGAAGGGCCTGGCATTTTCAAAAAAATTGCAGACAATTAGGTTATTGTTTGGCATTTACCTTTGGTGGTATCTGGGAACATCCCTCCAGCAAACGCTGCATGATCGTAAAGGCTCCCCTGTTTGTCATGCTGTTGAGGAATTTCCAATGCAATGCAGATTGTTTGTTTTGCTGGCAGTTCTGCTCCAGAATAATTACTAGGTGATTTGTCAAAGAGCATTGTTCTGTGGTATTTGCATAACTCATTGTTTGTTTGTATCTTTCAAAGATGGACTTGCTTTTACTGATTCTCATTATCCAGCAGGTGGCAGTAGCTGTTTAAAAATGCCAGACCAGATGACAACAACCTGTACAACCCAGAGCTTATTTTCCCAAATACTACTTCCAACAATGTCATATCTAATCTCAAGATGTAAGCGTTGAAACAAAAGTTCTAGATTTATGGAAAATTAACAATAAAAACAGGTAGTTTGCTGCCAGGGGAACAGAAACGATTTAACAAGAAAACTAGTCCTTGTATCATAACATTCTGTTGAGGAAATCTTACCCAAATATGGTATGAAAACTGAAAAACCATTCCTAGAAGTGAGTTGTTGTTGGGTTTTTTTTTTGCTACTATTCTATCTAAAAACACTTAGTTCATTATCACTTTGGGACATGGTTATGAGAAGCTGCAGTAGAGGGCCTAAAGCTGCTCTAGAGTATCTATTTGTATTCATACTCAGCAGCATCCATCTTTGTATGGTTGTACAATGGTTCACGGTTGTAGCCATGAAAAATGGTATTCTGTTTGGACTCTCTGGGTCCAGATTGTCTAAATCTTTAAGCTTGGACTGCTTCCCATCACGCCCTGCGACAGACTGGCGACCTGTCCAGGGTGTACCCCGCCTCTAACTCAGTGAACGCTGGAGATAGGCACCAGCAACCCCCGCGACCCCATGAGGGATTAAGCGGGTTAGAAAATGGATGGTGGATGCTTCCCATCACCCTGCTCTTTAGATCCCTGAATAGATTTTCTATCAGATTGGCTGGGTTACCTATATTTCTTCCAGTCTGAAGTAACAAACAGATTACTTTCAGCCTAAATCTGGCTAATTCTAAAGAAGAGAAGTGTTTTTCTTTTATATTTTTTCTGTATCGATAAACGTAAATTCCCTAATTTCTGAGAAAATAATCAAACAAAACATAATTTGCTTGTCAATGAGCAAATTGCCAAGAAAGCAGAACTAACTGTGTTTTGAAACCTCTGAAAGCTGTCTGGGAAAACCAAACTTGCCATGACCTGGTTTACTTGCATTCTGGACCTGTGGCTTGTATGTCATGTGAAAAACCCCTGCGGTAGCAGAACCTAAATTCCCAACAGGCTGATGGGGAACAGCTGTATTCAATGTTCCCCAGGGAATAGTATTGCAGTTATCAAGTCATTTATGTTTTCTATATTGTTTTAGTGTCCTGGTTGTCACCGATGAAAACCTAAAACTGGATTCTGGCTATAGGCTAAGATAGTGTACTGATGATTAGATAGGTTCTAGTTTCAAACAGTATGTACAAATTCATATGAAAAATCTTTGATATTATTGATAGTAATAATTATGTTGAAATATTACCAAAATTCCATCAATTATGACTTGAAATGCTTGAACTCTGACCTTAGTTTACACAAACTAGGCTTGGTCAGGCTGTGCAGAGTGCTTTTATGGCACACTGATCATGCACAATATAATTACCACTGAGCCAACAGTTTATTGGTTTGATTTTTTAGGTTAAAACATCCCGGACCGATCCAGCCTGCCTCAGCAAGTCCCCTGAAGCTGTGTTGTGTTGACATCGATATTGATGGAATTGAGATGTGGTGAATTTGGTCTCCAAGATAACACCTTAAACCTGTTGCTGTGCTCATTAACCCATTGCTAAACATACTCGCTTTTTAGCTTGGATCATTGTCCTGCTGAAAGAGTTTGGAGCCAGCAGGAAACGTAGTTTAGTACATGATAAGTAATATTCATTTGGACAGCAGGACCCAAAGTCTCCTAGCAGAATATTGCTTGTGTCTAATCATCCATCCATCCATCCATCCATCCATCCATCCATCCATCCATCCATCCATCCATCCATCCATTCATCCATCCATCCTCTTCCGCTTATTCGGGGTTGGGTCGCGGGGGTAGCAGCTTCAGTAGGAAGGCCCAGACGTCCCTTTCACCAGCCACATGGGCCAGCTCCTCCGGGGGAATCCCAAGGCATTCCCAGGCCAAAGTGTCCTGGGTCTCCCTCTGGGTCTCCTCCCGGTGGGATGTGCCCAGAACACCTCACCAGGGAGGCGTCCAGGAGGCATCCTAACCAGATGCCCGAGCCACCTCACCTGGCTCCTCTCAACGTGGAAGAGCAGTGGATCTACTCTGAGTCCTCCCTGGATGACTGAGCTCCACACCCTATCTCTAAAGGAGAGCCCAGACACACTACGGAAAAAAATAATTTTGGCCGTTTGTATCCGGAAAGTCGTTCATTCGGTCATGACCCAAAGCTTATGACCATAGACGAGGGTAGGAACGTGGATCAACCTGTAAATCGAGAGCTTTGCCTTTTGGCTCAGCTCTCTCTTTACCACAATGGACCGGTGCAGCGCCCGCTTCACAGCAGACGCTGCACAAATCCGCCTGTCGATCTCCCGCTCCATCTTCCCCTCATTCATGAACAAGACCCCAAGATACCTAAACTCTTATACTAGGGTCAGTACATCCTCCCCAACTCGCAGAAGGCACTCTACCCTTTTCCGGCCTAAAACCATTTGGAAGCACTGATCCTCATCCCAGCCGCTTCACACACCCTGATGATGTCACGATTTGGGTTTGGTGTTAGTTCAGTTTTGCACTTTTCTATATTTTACTTGGTTATCAGTCAGGGTTCTGTGAGCTTTTAGTTCAGTTGTTTACCTGCCAGCCCACTTATCTGTCTCAGTCACCACCCTATTTCTCTGCCTGTCACTCCCCTGTCACCTGTCAACCAATCAGTTTGTCCCTCCTCTAGCCATCACCCTTCCTCTGATCCTTCTCACCTGCCTGCTGTAATTAGCCTTCACTACGGTTCACCTGTTCACCTCACTATTTATACCTGCTTCTGTTACCTGCTCAGCACCACATCATTTACGAGTTTTTGGTGAGTTATGTCCAGTGTTCTCTTGTTTAATTGACCTGTTGATGTTATCCAATTGCCTTTGGATTCTGAGCCAGCCTGACCCCTGGACCTGTTTTTCCTGCCTGATCTAACTGCCTGCCTCTTTTGCCTGACCTGGAATAGAATCGGTGACAAAGGGCAACCTTGGCAGAGTCCAGCTCTCCCTGGAAACAAGTCTGACTTTTAGTAGTTTTGCAATGCGGACAAAGCTCGTACAGAAACCTAACAGCCCTTAGTAGAGGGCCCGGTACTCTATACTCCCGGAGTACCCCCCACAGGACCACCCAAAGGACACAGTCGAATGCCTTCTCCAGATCCACAAAACACATGTAGACTGGTTGGGCAAACTCCTATGCACCCTCCAGGATCCTGCTGAGGGTGTAGAGCTGATCCAGTGTTCCACGGCCAGGACCACACTAAACCACACTGCTCTTCCTGAGTCCGAGATTTGACTATCCAACTGACCCTCCTTTCCAGAACCCCGGAATAGACCTTACCGGGGAGGCTTAAGAGAGTGATTCCTCTATAGTTGGAACACACCCTCTGGTCCCCCTTTTTAAATAGGGACTCCAGATTGGGAGGACCTAACCTGGAGTCCCCAGGCTCTGCTTCCTCAATGAAAGGCGTGTTGGCGGGATTAAGGAGGTCTTTGAAGTATTCGCCCCCTGACACACAACATCCAGAGTCGAGGTCAGCAGCACGCCACCCCCACTGAAAACAGTGTTTCTGCGCTGCTTCCCCCTCCTGAGATGCCAGATAGTGGACCAGAATCATCTCGAAGCCATTTGGAAGTCTTTCTTTATGGCCTCTCCGAACTCTTCCCAAGCGATTTGTGCCTCAGCAACCAGTCGAGCTGCCTGCCGCATTGACTGCCGGTACACATCAACTGCTTTTGGAGTCCCACAGGCCAATAAAGCCTGATAGGACTCCTTATGCTTGACAGCTTCTCTCCCCGCTGGTGTCCACCAGCATGTTCGAGGGTTGCCATCGCGAGATGCACCAACAACCTTATGGCCACAGCTCCAACTAGCCGCCTCAACAATAGATTCACGGAACATGGTCCACTCACACTCAATGTTCCCCACCTCCCTTGGGACGTGTTCAAAGCTCTCCCGGAGGTGGGAGTTAAAGCTTTGTCTAACGGGGGACTCTGCCAGACGTTCCCAGCAGACCCTAACAATACGTTTGGGCTTGCCAGGTCTGACCGGCCTCCTCTACCACCATGGAAGCCAGCTCACCACCAGGTAGAGGTCGGTGGAGGGCTTCACCCCCTCTTCACCCGAGTGCCCAAGACATGTGGCCGCAGGTCAGATGAAACAACAACAAAGTCAATCATTGAACTACGGTCTAGGGTGTCCTGGTGCTAAGAGCACATATGGACACCCTTATGCTTGAACATGGTGTTTATTATGGACAATCCATGACGAGCACAGAAGTCCAACAACAGGACACCACTCGAGTTCCAACCAGGTCTCCCTGTCATTGCCCACGTGAGAGTTGAACTCCCCCAGAAGAACAAGGGAGTCACCAGTAGGGGCACTCTCCAGTACCCTCTCTAAAGACTCCAAAAAGGGTGAGTAATCTGAAATACTGTTTGACACATAAGCACAAACAGCAGTCAGAACCCATCCCCCACACATATGCTGAGGGAGGCCACCATCTTGTTCACCAGGGTAAACCCCAACTTACAGGCACCAAGATGAGGGGCAATACGTATGCCCACTCCTGCTCGGCTCAAGAGTGAAAGAATGTCCAGTCCCTCTCAAGGAGATTTGTTCCAGCGCCAGAGCCATGTGTGCAGGTAAGTCCATCTATCTCTAGCCGGAACCTCTCAAACTCGCACACTAGCTCAGGCTCCATCCCCACCAGAGAGGTGACATTCCACGTCCCAAGAGCCAGCTTCTTCAGCCGAGGATCAGAATGCCCCGTCCTCGACTGCCACCCATTACACCCATGCCGCCCAACCTCTTTGGCCCGTCCGACAGGTGGTGAGCCCATTGGAGGGGGGACCCGTGTCTCCTCTTGGGCTATCCCGGCCGGGCTCTATGGGTAAAAGCTTGGTCACCAGGCACCAGAGTGGGGCCCCGGTGACGCGCATTCGGGCGACGGAACACCACGGCAGAACATTGCCTAAATCATAATTCTACCTCTGCCAATTTGCCTTCTTCCCATAGTGCATCTTGCTGTGATGTGTTCTCCAGGTAAGCACTGTACTTGCATTTGAAAATCCACATGGCGTTAAAGAAAGAAAGTTCTGATGCTCACATACCCATTGTTGGTACTTTAGGCCATGGACAGGGGTCAGCATGGACACCCCAACTAGTCTGGAACTGCCGTCATATACAGGAGAAACAGCATTGCACCTTGTATCCTAACACCTTTCGGTCAGAAACAGGATTGAACCTCTTCAGTAATTTGAGGGACTCCTGGATCAGACCACACGGCCCAGCCTTTGTTCCTCATGTGACCATCAGTGTCCCAGGTGCTGGTGCACCACTGTTGCTTCTAAGGACTACTTTTGACAAATATGAACCACTAGAGCCGGATCCTCCCACAAAAGCTACAGTTTTGGAGATGGTCTGGTCCAGTAATGCAGTCAGCACAATTTATTTCCTGCTCATAGACATCCTTACATCTCCCTCAATTTTACTGTCCTTGCACAACAGTTTTGAGGACATGTTCAATTGCTGCATACTATACCTACCTATACGACCCATTAAACAATCATGCAGAGATAATAGCAGTTACCTTGTTAACCTGTCAGTGGTCATAATGTTATCCCTGATTAATGCATGTAGCAGAGCTGGAACAAAATGAAATAAACACTAAGTAAAACTGAACATCGAGACTTCAGCTGTACTTCCTCAATGACTGTCACATTTGGTCGCTCATGTGACGTGAGGAAACTTTTTTACATCTTTTCTCAAACAGAATCTGTTGTTGCTGTTCCTGTTTTAGTTGGGCTGGTGGTCAGTGACCACCCAAAGGCAAAACCATATGACTGTCAAGTGCTTCATCTGATTTTTCCAATTGTAACGGGGACAGGTTTTTCTTGTTAAATTTGATTGAAGCATTTTGCATATTAATGTTAAATTAAGATGAACATGAATCAATACTTTAAATGAAGGTATAGAGAATGGATGCATGAATAACAAATATACATGATGTTTTTCTAAGTTACTCCGACTGGGTGACCAGGAGTTAAAACAACTTGTTGACAGATATTGGCATTTTATATGATAAAAAATTAAATATTTGTAAGTCTGGAATTGTTGTATATTTATTGAAACATAGCTATCAAGATAGTACCCGGTTCTTTTTACTCTTATTCAGCAGTCATTGAGTGTTAGGTGGAATACACCCTGCCTCACAGTCACCAGAGAGCAACACAGGACAAACAATCATGCACACACACATACCTTAGGGTAATTTAGAGGGACCAGTTAACCTAACAGTCATGTTTTTGGACTGTGGGAGGGAGCTGATGTACTCGGAGAGAACCCACACATGCACAGATGGAATATGCAAACTTCATGGAGGAAGAAGTCCAGGGTTCAAACCCAGCACCTTCTTGCTGCAAGGCAAAAGTACTACCAACTGCACCACTGCAGTTTATACAACTGGTATTTGAATTTTAAGATGCTATTTTTTAACACCTCTCCTCTGACTGGAAGTAATATTGACGTTTGGGACTGGCCTAGCCAGAATGCAGATTTGAAACTGTGCTGGGAGCTAAAGACTGGGGGGAGGGCGAAGAGGTCTTTCAACCTCAAAGACTGGAAGCTCATCACCAACGAATAAAAATAATCAAAATATTGGTAGAAACAAAGCTGTTCAGTACTTATAAAAATAGTTAATTGCTGCCAATAAAATCTGTTTTATTGATTATTGAAAAAGGATGGAAGTGAAATGGTGCTACTTTTACATTACTTTTTTTACAAGATGTCCCTCTCATGCCAATGTTGAAAAACAAATAAGTTTATGCATGGAAACATTAAATCTCAATCTGCTGGGAGTATGGATAATTTTGGTCTTAACTACATATTAAAAAGAACATCATAACGGGAACTCTAACATGTTGTTGATGTGATTGAAATGAATTAAACAGAGTGGAAAATATACCTCCTTTCAAGGAGTCTGTGAACGCAACACACCACTTACAGTAAGCTAACCTACAACACCGGAAATCCCCAAGGGCAACCCTTTGACGCACAAAGCAAAAGTGAAACAAAATCAACGAAAATAAAAAAGGAGAAGACATCTCTCTGGATCCAGATTGTCTAAGCAGACCTAAAAGAACCCTCGCCAGTCAGCTTCTACAGCATAATAACAAGTGAGTATTTTTATGTTACTGTATTTCATGTTGTAAATGACTAAAAAAGATGGCTACACAGCAGTGGGGCAGTGTATGTCTTATTGTTTGAGTGATTGTTCTGTGAAGTACAAAGAGTAAATTATGCATTTTCCCTAATTATGTTGCTCATTTTACCATTTTATTTAATGCATTGATGGACATTTTTCCAAATAATTTCCAAACTATTTCTTCCTTATGTTTTATCCAGACTCTAGACATCTGCAGGATGGATGAAAGGAACCCAGATCCCAGAGTCTTTGGCCGGGTTATAAATCTTTTTATCGCTCATCATTTATCTTCTCCAAATGAAAATGAAAAGATTCTCCTCAAGCTGCTGCAAGGACTGGTCAGAAATATTAAATGGAGCCCTGAAGACGTCTCAGTCCTGTTTGATGCCCTCCTACAGCGATTTGAGTTGGTGTATAGAAATGACAGATCCTGTCTCCTCACATGGTTGCATCAAATGCTGCACTGCATCCAGGTTAACTACATTACACCCACATGGAGATCGAAATCAGGAAAAACACTTCTGGAGTTGGTCAGAGATACAGCAGTGACCAATGAAGCACTCAAGGCATGTTTAGCAGACGATGAAGATAAAACACTGGATGAGATTATTGGAGAAATCCGAGATGGACAACTGAACCAAGTTAATGAAGAGCTGTTGGCCGAAGTCCGAGATGTTGTGTCATCAGTCCAAGCAGCTCTTACATCACGCAGTTCAGGATCACAGCTGACTGGCCTGAAAAAAGATTTGATGATTCTTTGTCAAGCAGCAGAAAAAATTCACGTCAGACCCCGGGTGACTCAGATGGTGAGCTGGTGTCTCATGGCTCTTTCTAAAACAGGGCGCCTTATTCAGGTTGGCACTGGAGAGGGGAAGTCCTGCATCGTGGCCATGTTTGCAGCCTTTCGGGCCATGAGGGGAGAAAAAGTCGACATTATGTCAAGTTCATCTGTTCTAGCAGAGAGAGATATGAAAGAATGGAGAACATTTTACGACGTTTTAAAGATCAGCGTGGACTGTAACATCAACAAGGAAGACAAAGACTTAAAAAAGTGCTATGAGAGCCAGATTGTTTATGGTACTGTGGAACAGTTTGCAGGAGACTGGCTGAAACACCATGTTCTCAGGATGGACATATTCGGCCAGAGGACATTCCAGTGTGCAATTGTTGATGAGGTGGATTCTTTGATGTTGGACAAAGGCCATCATGTTGTCTACTTAAGCAGTGACACGCCTGCTCTGCAGCATCTCAATCCTCTCCTGGCATTAATATGGGCCACTGCTAACCAGTACAGCAAGGTAGGGACAGGTCACACTGTTGGGCCAAAATACCCCTTTCATCAAGTTGTATTGGAACAGATCAAGCAGGAGGGATTTGATCAGTTGACTGTTCTTCAAATAGCCGAGGACACAGGTGTACTGGCTGAGGGCACAGTCAGGGAAATACAGAGGAAACCAAGTCTTTTAAATGAGAAAACTGAAAATGTAGCAGCTGACAAGCTGGTTGACTTCTTTAGGACAGTGGAGATGAGGTTCCCATCATGCCAGTTTGCTCTGCACAGCAAAAACCCAGACGGATCCGTAGAACCACTGAACAGAAGACCCCCAGGAGAAAGTGGTCAGAGACGAGTGTCTTTGCTTTTAAATGGTGGCTTCTGCCAGTACATGTATCCTGATGAAGACAGTGTCCTGAGAGCTGCGGAGGGAGAAATAAGGCGTGCTCTGCATTTTACACCACGTGAGCTGAACAAGGATGAAGGCAGCTGCTGCATCCCAGGTTTCCTTTCAGAGCTAGTAGAATCTAAACTAAAAGTCTGGATTGAAAATGCATTCCGTGCACAAACGATGGAAATTGATCATGAGTATGTTTTAGAAGGCCATGTAATTGTGCCTGTGGACTACAGCTGCACAGAGGTAGTTGAAAATTGCATGAAATGGGGTGACAGTCTACAGCAGTTTCTGGAGATGAAACATCAGTTAAAGTTGAGCGATATGACCGTCATCACTAACTACATGTCAAATGTTGGTTTGCTTCAAAAGTACAAAAGTCAGATTTACGGACTGTCTGGGACTCTTGGGCAACAAGCAGAAATTGGGGCTTTAAGAAGAATATATGAAAGTATCAAAACCTGCCAAATCCCTTTGTTCAAGCGCAGAAAGCTGTTTGAGGTTCAAGGAGTTATCGTGAAGGATGAAAGAAAGTGGATCGAGAAAATATGTGAAGTTGTTTCTGACCAAATTAAGCCCACACCATACAGGTCTTCAAGAGCCGTGCTGGTGATTTGTGAAAGCATCAAACTCGCAAAGGTACTTTATCAAATATTTGGTGGCAGAGTCCCAAACACAATGCTTTACATCAAAAAAGTCCGGGGCAACAGTGCAATCTTTTCCAAGAAGCTGGGAGCGGGAGACGTCATCATAGCTACAAACCTGGCTGGTCGTGGAACAGACCTTCAGATTTCGGACTCAGTAAAGGCAGCTGGAGGTTTGTTTGTTGTGCAGACCTTCCTGTCTGATAATGCTCGCGTGGAGGCGCAGGGCTTTGGCCATGCTGCTAGACAAGGATCCCCAGGGTCTGCTCAGATAATTGTCTGTTTTAGCCACTTGCCACAGCCTCTACAATTTCTAATTATAACACGAAACCTTCTGTCTTTCATGGACAATATTGCTGATTTCTCTGCATCTTTTCTAATGTTGTTTCTTCAACACTTAAGGCGTTATCAGGGAAGCACAGCCAGTGAAGATAGTCAGGAGATTTCTTCACTGTTGTCCCGTATTTTGACTGAAAACTCCCCCTCAGATATTATGATGGTTAAAGAGATCAGAGACGCCACAGTGGCTGAACAGGTGTCTAGCTATGTTGAGTCTGAGATTAAAAACATAAAGAAGAAAGAAGAACTCTTCAATCAGTATCTAGAAACATTGGATCTTCTCTACAAAAGCAACAACAACAGGCCAGCTGAATCAGACGTGTCTGCACTCCATGAGTTCTGGGGAATCTGGCTCCTTACAAAATTTACTGAGGAAGGTTCTGCTGTTAGGTTGAAAGAAATCCTGAAAGAGGACCTGACTAAGGCCATAACAAAACTGAGGCAGACAGAACCCCCTTCTTCCAACCCATACTACTACACTGCCCGTGGTAGTGAACTCCAAAAAATGGGGAAACTTTCAGAGAGTATTAGCATGTACACTAAAGCTATAAACCAGGACCCTTGTTGGGCAGCGGTTGCATATTATAATCGAGCTTTTGCCTCTTTAACCCAGAAAAACAGGAGTCAGGACAGCGAATTTCTCAGTCAAGCTCTGGAAGATTTGCAAAAGGCTCTCATGTCTGTTGAGCTGTATTGCACTCAGCTTGATGTCACTTATAGAAGCGTCACACAGCAAACCCCAGCCCCCGCTGACAACTCCACAACCAGATTCGACAAACACATCATGGCCAGACACAGCGTTTTGGTGTCGTTCAAATCAAACATTTACGAAGCGATGCAGAAAGTAGACAGGGCCAGGGACTCAGGTGGATCTGTTAGAATGAAGAAGAGCCCCGTCTACTTCCTGGTTTCTTTTGAGCATCTTCTTCCCTTGCCAGTTATCTTGATGGAATCAGCCTGGGAGATTTATTCCAGAAACCCTCTTTTGAGGCACCAACTGCTCAGCCAACCGTCTTTAGACATTTTTAATGAACTTATGGGTCTTGAATCAATGGGTCTTACTCACATTTATGTCTTAGATATACCCTTTTCTTTGGTTGCGTTCTTTTCAAAGGTTGCTCAGGCCTTACACTGATTAAGCTGATATTGTTGACGTGACACCAGATCCACAGAGTCTTTTAATAGTTGTACTGTTGAAGGTTCAGGTAGGTGGTATATAAAAAATATAAGCATTAAGAAAATGTGAAAACATTATTTTGTTTCAGCAGAACTTTCTTTTAGTTAAAAGAGCAGGGCCATTCTCTTTTAGTCAGTGGTGGAAATATTCTTTAAATCCCTCAACTGTACTGGCAAAAAGTTATTTTTTCTGTCACATATATAGTAATTTGAACTTTGAGATTTCCTATAAAAAGTGATAGGAACTTACTAACTTTGTTTACTATAAAAGGCTGTTTTCTGTAATGAGTTTATGAACTGATATCTCCCCCATGTTGATAAATCTACAGAGATAAATAATATATGCTTCATTTAATTCTGTCCACATTGTGAATCTTGTTGTTACTGTATAAATAAGTGCTGTATAAATAAACTGTGCTTGCCTTACAAAAAATATCCAGCTTTTTCAGTCCAAAATAGACTTTCTGAAATCCAGTCTCCTAATAAGCGTTAGTATCTCTGCCAGCTTGATATGTATTTAATCATTTGTAACTTCATGTGATAAAGAGACAAAGTTATAAGAAAATGTGTAGCATTCAGTTCATTGTGATTATTAGATAATATCTTTTTTTTTTTGACAATGATGATGGTATATTTGATCCTTTCATGTGAGAATGCATTTTAAGCTTACAGTAACCACTTTTTTATATAAAAATGAACATTCATTTGAAATTACAAAATGAAATATTTGCTTTGACCTTTTATTAAAAAATAAATAAATAAATGGATGGCTGTGTTTTTTTCTTTTAAACTGATCTTTTGGATTTACATGTACAGAGAATAATTACTTTGCAACTTTGAAATCTAACTGTGTAATAATAACTACAAGATAAGCCTACACACAGACCAAACTGTTTCAGAGGCTGTTCTTTTGTGATGAAACCATTTCCAGTACCTTCACAATAGCACTGAGATCAAGTAATATCAACCATGGAGAGCTGCCTGATGTAAAAAAAAAATATTATTAATGTCTCTGTGTGGCTTGATATCAAACTGACAATTACTGTCTCATTTGTATATTGTGCTTTTATTATTTTGGTACGCTTGATAGGAAAACATGTTTATTACAAGCAAAAATAATCATTACAATGATTTATATGGCTAACTGAGAACACGGGAACACTAGATGAAGAAAGAGAACTAGAGTATTGTTCAGCTGTAGATTTCAGTAACTGAGTTGACAGACAAGAATGTTTTTATAAGGCTTCTGATTTATTATAATTACTGTTTTTGTTAATAATAATAATAATAATAATAATAATAATAATAATAATAATAATAATAATAATAATAATAATCACCACATTATGATCCTTATGATTATTTCTTAAAGACCAGCCAACAGTGCGCCATCTTTATGCCCCGCATGCCGGGCTCACTTTTGAACCTTTACTTATAGTATGTTATCCTTGCACTTTATATTTTTTGTTACTGAGTGCAGTTTTATTAAATTACGTTAAATATGCATAACGCTGGATGGAATTTAAGACTTCAGCCTACTGATACACATTCCTGCAATATATGCAGCTGTGTTCACATTGTGAAGAAGAACGATTCTGGATAAAGACAGAAGGCAATTTTCTGTGTCCAGTAGGTTGCAGAAACTCTTCAAGGACATCATGAAAATACTGAGTTTCGGGTTTGACCTTCACAAAAAGTGAACTAATTTACAGAAAACACTAAATTGATCTAGTAACTTTAACGATTTAAATTTTTCTATCAATTGGCAGAAAACCAGGAGGAAACCTACATGGACGTATGGTTTATGCAATCTGGAAACTGATAAAACATGACTTTAAGAAAGGGAAATGTAGGGAAATAAAAGTGAGTGAAGAACAAACATCTATTTTTTTTAAAAAGTTAAACAATTTATGATTAAAAAACAACTTACAATTGGATGAAGATTGGCTTCATAGACAGAGGCCTATAATGATCCTAACATTTCCAGAAATGTTTGACTTTTTTACCTCGGGAACCAAATAGCTCTTTGGAAATTCAAAACTTTGGTTTGTTTAATTTAGGTGGGATAGTGAAACCGATAACCAATAGAAATCCATGTTCTGAAGGTGTTAAATAGTATGAAAAGAAAGGAGGAATTTAGAGGAAAAGATGTTTGAGTAGTAAAACTTAGGTCAAATATTAAACAGTGATGTCTTTCTGTCATAGAGGTAAACATGTTGGATAACTGTGATGGGGAATTAAGATTGTGTTTATCAGCATGTAGAGTTTAAAAACTACTAAAATGAATGGGAAACAAACATCAAAACTTAGGTTTGATTTTTCTGTTAGACATGATCTGCAAAAAATATTGCCAATTTTGGGAGTTATATCACTGTTAATCCTGGCTGATTTTTCTTTGTTGTATTATCTTGTCTGAACGCACTGCCTAAACTTTCTGTTAACTAATTTTTACGGTTACATTTACTCTTTGTTTACATTTGTTCTTTCAATGCATCCATGTATCTAAATCAATGGCAAATGCAATAACCCATTCAACAGTGAAACCAAAAGAATAAATTACAGTATCATTGTGTAAAATCTTTTAATACACCTTCAGAGGATGCCACTTTATCTATCTCAACCTGCATGTCAGGACAGGGTGAAGACAAACAGACGGCACAGGGGATTTTCTATCCGTGACTAAATCCGTCTTACCAAAGCAAAACCGAAAGCATACTTAAAGGTTAAGTAAGGACAATAATAAGCTGTGCGTGACATTTTTTTATTTACTTTATGGCCTGATTAACGCCAATGAACAGAATAAGTCACTCATACTTACATAACCTTACCCTCCGCTCTCAGATAGTTCTTGTCGCCTCTGACAACTCTACTTCCATTGTCTGATGAATGTTCAAGGGATTTAATTATTTTAAATATTTACAGTTTTTCTTAACATTTGACTACTAAATAAATCATAGATAAAAATAGAGGTGAATTAAAAACTTAATTTATGAACAGACTAAATTATGTGAGTGACAATTCAAGATTAAATGAAAGTGACTGGCCAACATTTTAAAAATACAGAGAATAACTAAAAAGACAATTCAGTGGCTCTCAAAGGTGTACACGTCCTTGTGCAAATGTCATTTTTTTGTGATGGGAAACAGATGGGAATGGGATATATTTAAAAATCTTTTTCCACTAACAACGTGACATTTGTTGCTTCATGCTTGCTCGGTATGAGGGATTGCTGCAAAGCCATGGACAATGCAGACGACTCTCCCTGTAGCTCTACGCTTCATCAGGAGGGGTGAATGCTGCTTGTCAAGACTTTGATACAATCAACTGGGTTCCCTTATAAAGTCAGGGAGACTATATAAGGTCTCCCTGACTATATAAGGGAGACCTTATATAGTGCAAATTGCAAACATGCAAATTGTCCTTTCTTCGGTTCAATTTGCATGTTATCTACCCCATTACAAGGCCTCTATTGGGCAGTACTATAAAGCTTGGAGCTTCACACTACTCCAGACATTTTGAATTGAGAAAGCTTTCTGGATAGGAAGTGAACGTCTTCAAACTTCGGAAAAAAGTCCAGTTGTTTTGTTTTTTAACTTTTTTGGAATGACCATGACCTGGATGACTGAGAATCTTCACCAGTTATAATTCTCAGGTTTTGGGCAGCCATAATGTAGCCTCAGTGTACACGTGTGACGTTGCTCACAGAGGTCCAGTGAATGCTCAGACATGAAAAATTAGGGGGAACATTGGCTTCAGTTGATCGAGAATGCTGCTGCCCGCGTCCTCACTAAGACTAAGAAAGTAGAGCACTTCACCCCATTTCTAAGGTCTTAACACTGACACCCTGTATCTCAGAGAATAGACTTTAGAGAATACTTATTTTAGTCTATAAATCACTTAATGGCTTGGCACCCAAATCCATCACAGACTTGTTATCAGTGTATCAACCCCCCAGACCACTACGATCTTCTGGCTCCATCCTACTCTGCATACCCAGAACCAGACAAGGAAAATCAGCATTTAGTTTTAATGCACCACTTATCTGTAACAAGCTGCCAGAGGACTGTAAAAGTGCTGAAACCCTGAGTTCATTTAAATCAAGGTTTAAAAACTATTTGTTTAGTGTTGGCTTTGAATGTTTTTTTTGTTTTTTAGTCCAACTTGTTTTATACCTTAACCTGCTGCTACTATTCCAGTACATGTTTTCCCTTTGTCTCTCTTATGTTTTTGTTTTCATGTACAGCATGTTCAATTGTCTTGTTGCTGAAATGTGCTTTATAAATAAACTTGCCTTTCCCAGAGGTGGGTATTAACTAGTTAAAAATTTTTAACAAAATTGACTTTTATAAGTAAATTTACTGTGGATTATACTTTTACTTTATTTATAATATTACTCAAGTATTGTTACCTGACATTGCACTCTGTCCTAAGACATTTAGTGACTGACACAGGTTCAACTCTGTCCTTTCCCCCAGGCCCCCCCCCCCCCCCCCATGCCCCCTTACCTGTCAGCCTACTGTAAAAAAAACAACATGGCACTAGTGATGTAAAAACCTCAAAATAAAAAATAAAAAAATTAAACCTCTAACAAACAGAACATCCCACCAACAGTGAAACACCAAAAAAGGAACCATCATGATGTGGTGCTTGCTAAATCAGGGGATGGATACATTTTTCTCTACTTTAATGGCATAAGACTATCTTTTCAATTGTTTACATAAATCCCTGCTGCATCTGGATACCGTGAATAGCACACTGTCTATTTCCCCTGCATTGTTTACATTGTTACATTGTTTACATTTCAATTGTTTCCATAAATCGCTGCTGCATCTTTATCCTGAAAATTAATTAGTGCAATTTACTGTGATTTTTCAAGCTGTATGCAAACGAAATTTCGTTCTGTACGCACTTTGTGAATACAAAATGACAAATAAAGCTGTCTAAGTCTAAGTCTAAGTGAAACAAACTGCAAAAGTTTAACAAGGAAAAAAATTGAACGATTAGACCAAAACTGACTAGAGAACGTAATTAAGACAACTTTGACTTACATTGTTTGCCCATTGTAGAGAGAAGCAAAAAATAACACTGGTGAGATTGTGCAACTAAAGATTTGCATATTTACATGAACTTGTTTGGTTATTTAAGGCTGGAATCTTCTCACATATTGACACTCTACTGCTTAGAAACTGCAGGAATGTTAAGAAAACGAAAAGAAAGGAAAACCAAGTCACATTACCTAACTTCTGCTTAGAAATGTCTTCTCTGGAATAACCAGTTTTGCCAGGGCATGGTGAACATTACTGCCAAACAGACCAATGGGGGATTTTTGTCAGTGATTGTCATGTAAACCAATACTGAAGGTGAAAGGAGGACAGTAATGCATTGTGTTTGAATAGCACTAGAGTTTTAACTTTCTGAATATTAGGTCTGATTACTTTGGCACAAATAAAATAATAAAATATTCAAAAACACCGGCCACTGCTGTAAAATGGCTGACATCGCCATGGTATTGTGACAAGATGCCATGTGGCTACAAAACAATGAGTAACAAGACAACTCATCAGATTGAAAGGAAATTGGATTAAATATTTTGTGGTCTTTAACTGTTGGTGTTCCATTTCATCTTTTCTGAAAAGATGCTTCCCCTTAAGTTTAATTCCAAAATTACCCCTTTCAGTATTTTGTTGTAATTGCAGAAGGTGTGTTGCTTTTTTCTTGGACGGGGTGTGGCTGTGTCCTTTCTTGGTTGTTTGCCAGTATGTGAGCTATTTTTCAGTACATAACTAACAAGGTAATGCTACTTTTACTTGGGTACAATTTCTGCCGACTCTACCCAGTTTAGGCTGCAATCCTTCCACACCTAGACCCGTCACTGATTATAAATTGGCCCGATGTTAAGTAAACGAAAGTAAAAACCAGTTAATTTTAAGGATAACAGGCTTGCCAGCACAAGGTGAAGATATTTGCCAAACAGACTGCAGAGGGGAATTTCTGTCTGTCATATGAACCAGGCTTACTAAGCCTAAACAGAAATTTAAATGAAGGTTGAGGGAGAACAGTAATCTGGTGTGTGTTTCAGGTTTTAGTTCAATGAATATCTGGCCCCATCATTTCATCACCAATGAAAGGTATTAAGGATAGAATTACACCTAACATTATATTCTTCCTACAGTAATTTCAGATTCATGACATAACCTAATTTAAATTGCTACTACAAATGTAGTGGTATTATACTTGCATTTGCTGATTTTATCTATGATAAAGGCCTTCTGCAACAATCTTGATAATTTCTGATGGTATTTGACATCAAAAGGATAAATACATATTTATGTTTTAAATATAATTTCCCAAACTTCAGGCTATCATGATTAAACCAGAAATAATATCTCAGTAACTGCACAGACACAGACAGAGACCCAGCCCCTGTTTCTGTTGACATCTAGTTTCTGCATAAAGGGATCCAAATCCAAGAAAAGAAGGAAGCACCCTGGGGCGGTGCCAGCTGTGAAAAGTAAAAGTGAAACAAACACTAACATAATAAAAGGACATGTAAACTCATTTGGATCATAAGGAGACCTATCACCTGCTCGATTTCTCATCTCTGTACCAAGTAAGTCCAACACTCTTAACTTTAATTTTGAATAATGGCACTATTAAAATGAAGCTGTAGAAATACGGCTGAGGGCATTTCCTTAACATGCAGTGACAAACTATGGGTCTGTCCCAATTCAAGAGCTGCATCCTTCGAAGGACCCGGTCTACGTGGGCCGGGTCCTTTGTGGGCTGGGTCCTTTGTGGATCGTAAAGAAGAGAAGACCGGAAGAAACTGGCTTGTGGATTGGGACAGTCTGACCTTCATCGGCTGTCCCTGCCATTAACTTAGCGTTACTCCTGTTGCCGAGCAACTGAGACAGCGTGAAGCAGCTGTGAAGCCAAACAAATGGAACCTGAACATTAATCCCGTTGTCTCTTCTGCTTTGTAAATAACTGTAGACCTACACGTTTTTTATTTTCCCTTTCACGTATTCATTATGGCCCACAATATTTCAACTGAAATTTTGCTTTATCATCTTTCATTATATTCTAATTCATTAAACAGCCAAATGTATAACTTTGTGTTGAAATATACCACTTAACAAAATTCAGTGATGTCAAATACCATTTGTGTAATTTTGTAAAACATTTTCAAATTTAAACACTAACCACTGGCGCTCGAATGATGGAGGGGGTTGGGCATTGGGCCCTGTCCAATCAGCACGTGTGCTTCAACGATGCAGTGCCGGGTAATATTTAAATAATACATGCAGTGTTATTCACAAAAAAACTTTAAGTAAGTGGGCTTATTATTAGTCAGTCCTTATCGTGTGCATCCCAAAGGCGCAGTGCGCACTGATGGTTGGGCGCTATGTTGAGAAAATGCAGGCAGATGAAAACAATAGCAATGAGCTTCTCTGTTCGTGTGAACCTCTTTAAAATAATAGAAGAAAAATGTAACCAAGACCTGTGGCAGCCTGGCAAGGTTATAATTTCATTTTCCTGAATGCAATCTCAGTGAGAAACCCAGGACACGCAAAACTGTTTTAATGGATAACTTCTGCTATTTGACATCTTTTTTATTAAAGGCATACTATGCAACATTTTTCAGTTAATTAATGTGTTCCATACCGTTTTGGATGATTAAATGAGTCATTTCAGGTCGAACAAAGGTTTTCTCGGCCGCCCTGGGGGTCTGTGGGGGAAATACCGCACTTGCAATTGCAAGAGCTCACGGCCCGCACACACAGAAGTCTCGCTTTACAGCGAGAACTCCATGTGTTTTTGCCCTGCCATTCACTATATGCACGCGCGAAAGCAACAGCAAAGAACCGCGTGTTAACGTCAAATAAACATGCAAGCATATCGAGTTTTATTATGATTATTATTTTATTTTATTTTTTTTTATGTTGGCGAGACGCTACCGCGGCGGCTGTGGCGAGGCGGCGGCGGTAGCGTCTCGGCAACATAAAAAAAAATAATAAAAATAATAATTATAATAAAACTGGCGAGGCGGCGGCGGCCGCGGCTTGGCGAGGCGGCCGCGGCCGCGGCTTGGGGAGGCAGCCGCCTCGCCAAGATAGGGCTGCGGGAAGCTTGATGTTCATACCTTCACTGTGTTAGTCATTGTTTGTACTGCCGTTTTTTCCACTTTTCGTTGCGTTCGCCTGTCTGCTAAGCTCAAAACAACCGCGCCTGGCTTGACGAGAAACCAGAACAGCTGAGCATCTTTACGACAGTGCACTTTTACTTTCGCCCTCTGGGGGGAGCCTCGCTGGAAAATCAACCCCGGTTGCATAGTAAACCTTTAAAGACATTATATTTTATTATAAAAATAAAAGAAAACGATTGTTTAGTCAACATAAGTTTAGCAAAAACTTATCAACAACATTACAACACAGCAGAAAAAAAACGTTTGATTTTATTTTTCATTTTCATTTTTCTGAGTTTCATAAGAAAATATTTCAGCTGCCAAATCCGATCAGCAATGAAAACACCCTTTTTTATCATTATTCTACCGTTTTGTGTGTCAGTGACGGTACCCATGTCAAACGTAACATACTCCGTCAACTTCTGGTTACCAACGTCTAAACAGCATCTTAATCAGCTTTTTGCATGCACAAATCTCTGACTGACAGTCTGCAGCTGAACAAAGTGCACTGCAGCAGCTTTGACAGAGACGGAAAGAATATTCTGAGGAGGTTAGAACTTGGTGATAGTTCACAACTTCATTTAATTCACTTCCCACATCAATGAAACATCAATGAAATGCAAATAACATGTTACTTTTGCACAGATATTTTCTCGCTATTTTGTAAGCTTGACCACGTATCAGCTACATGGACCCTGTGTGCCGGGGTGACGTCAGCGACGCGGTGCTTGTTAACCACGCGTTGATTAATATGAAATTAGTTATTGAAATGAATAAATGCTTACAAAATTAAAATAAAATTTTTTAAAGTGTTTAATCAAAGCAAAATGCGGGAGTAGGCTAGGAATTATCTGTAACAGCTGTCCAGCTGCAGGCACCACTAAATAATTTCTTTACTCATCATCTTCCATGTTAGAAGACTGGACCACACTGCAAGTTTGTTTCTACACTGCAGCAGCAAAATGTGTCCTTGCACCCAGTGTAGAATTTTTACTTTTGATGTGGTGAGTATTTATATATCACTTGCTTTTATTAATGATCATCATTCTTAATAAATGACCTGGATAACAATGACAGGTGACTGCATTTTCAGCACAGCAGATGTGTGAACAGTGAGGACGAGAGAGCGACACATAAAGAAGTCATTTATTTCACTAAAACCCACTTTACCACTGATGAACACAGAAAAAAACCTTTCCACTCCTTTCTGGGGAAGAAGAGCACCTGATATTCCTGTGCGCCGCAGTGTGTTACATAATTCCCATTTCAAAAAAGATGATTTTCGTGAGTTACTTTTCTAATTCTTTTGATGATTATAAGGTTACACATGAAAATTACTGTGTGACAACAATAAGAATGTGCACCCTTACAGTAAAGGTGCCTTCTAATCGAGCGCAGGTTGACAAAACATCCCCACCCCCGACCTTTTAAAAGGAATCTGGCATGAACCCTATAACTTTCTGAGGAAAGCTTGATGCTATTTGTAGAGAATAAACTAACCAAACACTGACATTAGATATCTGAACTATTTTTCACGGCGGAAAGCTATGGAGCTAAAACAGTGACAGCTTGCAGTGACATTCAAAAGAGATTTGGCATTGTAAAATCAAACATTGAAAAATTAAACATTGAAAAATCACTTGAAATCAGAATCAGAAATACTTCAATAATCCCAGAGGGAAATTACAGTTCCAGTACAACCGTCCATCACATACATCACAAACATTTCGGGGGAACGATTTGACTGAGGCCTTGTTGCCAAGGACCCCGCCTGACGCGGTTTCCATAGGGCGCTGCCTTTAACTCTGTGCAAAGATAGGAGCCACATTTGAGGAGGGAGAGGAAAAAAAGACATATTTCACACTTTATCCTATTCCAGGATACAGTTTGAAATCCCCACACAAGAAAAGCACATATGACAAGACAACAATTATGCAGGGGGTTTACATTGGAGACTTGTCGCATGTAGTTTTGTGGGCGTCAGTTGTGTGTGTGTCTGTGTGTGTGTGTGTGTGTGTGTGTGTGTGTGTGTGTGTGTGTGTGAGTGAATGTTGTGTGTGTGTGAGTGAATGTTGTGTTTGTCCATGACAATGTCCAGAGAGCCATTGTCCATGATATGATGGAAAGTTTATCAACCGGTGCCACAGTTTTGAACGCATTCACAGATGTCCGCGGGGGAGGAGGGAGCGAGGGGAGTAGTTCTGGGCCCTCTCGCCATAACATTCAGGGGAGTTTTTGATAAGGGGAAGCCTAATCCAAATACACTATTTGTTATGAGAACAAGCTGCACCAACTTTTCCGTCAGCTTTAAAGTCATTCGTCGCTGGCTCCACATCACAAATCCAATATTCCAAATTTGTTGTACTTTGTTCCGCATTTCACATCCAGATTTTTCCCATCTATCCTCTGAGTTCAGCCACCGAAGCCAGTCTCCATTCCGACGCATCCAGCTTGAGGCTCTGCTCCTCCAACTTACGGGTCTGCTCGTTCACAGCCTTAGTGACCACATCATATGCTGCCGGCAGCCTGATCATGGCCATATTTGCCACCGACATTCTCTGAAGTTGCTAATACATCAGTAATCCTCCAAATCCAAATAGAAGAAATCCAAGTATCATGAATCCTAACATTTATACGTCTTCCATGTCCTCGACTGACAAAATCGAAAAACGCACCATTTTCCACCTGTTCCAAGAATCATGGGTGTATCCCACGAAATGTGTCCCATCAGGACAGGACGGGTCCAATGACATCAAAAAAGAGATTTCGTATTGAAAAGTTAGGCATTGAAAAGTCAAACATTGAAAAGTCAAACATTGTTAGAAAGTAAAAATGTATGAAATTTTATGTTGCAGTTTTTATTCAATGAGAGATGTTTTCATTGTCACTGCAGAGTTCCTTCAGCTATGACGTCACTGCAACCTGGCACTGTTTTGCTGTCGGGGGGGGGGCTAAATTGAAGGCCCCTTCAAGGCCCATCCGTTTTTCCGATACTCCTTATCATCTACCTGCTGTCACTGGTTTAGCGCCATGTCACCTCAATCATTAGCTGTATAAGCTATTGAAGATAATATTTATAAAAATAATACCCTTTCTTGTGGTTGAGCAGCGGTACTTGACGGACGCTTTCCATATTTTTTTTGCGTGTAGCTGTTGAGTACTGGAAAGACGGAAGGCCACCAATCCCATCTGGAAGGCCAGATGGGATTGGTGATCCCATCTGATCAGGGTGATCAAATGGGAGAGAGGCGTCTCTCTCGGCGTGGTGAGCCTCAGCCATCTGGTGAGCTGGAAGCCGATAACACGAGCCAGCTGTGGTCGGAGCACGTCCGAGCATTTTTAAAATAAAGCGATATGTCAGCAAACCGAGCAGATATTTCAGCTTAACATATCACACATTTGTCGGTCGCATTTGAAATCTTAGAAGGATTTGTGAAATGGGACAGCCTTCGTCGTTGCACTGTGATATAATCAGACTACAAATACGCCCTTAGAAGGATGCAGCCCCTGAATTAAAACAGACACCATGAGTGATTGCATTTTTAGTTAATTACAGCTGTAGTTAATTATTTCATGTTGTTAATGCTGATACACACCTATCTGTTAAAACAAACCAGTCTCATTGAAAAACATGTAATAGCCATGTTGCTCCACAGGGGGGAAAGCTTGAGACTTTCAAAAGTCCTCAGCATATTTCCATATGGTGGAAATCACATTTCCCGGGCTTTACTTTCACATTAAAAAGGCCGAGGTCTGAGGATAGGCCTTTACAACAAGCCTGGGGCTTTGTTGAATAGGCAAGGTTGTGTGAGGCAAGAAAAACTGTCTGCCACAAGAGGAATTAAGTAGCATTAAAGAGATGACGAGTTTACCCACCTATCGAATTTATACCGTTAATGATGTAGTTGGTAATCCTGTTCAGAAACACTTTTTGTAAAACTGGGTGAAATGTTCATTCCATCCTGAGAGTAGTCAATACATGATGTATTTAGAAAAAGGAACAAAAGACATCAGACCTGTGTCAGAGCTTCAAGCCAGTAAAAACTCCTGGTTCTTTCCATTCAAACAGAATGGTATGGATTGGTCAATCAGATGCCTTATTTTCAGCTTCCAGTTCCAGTGGGATCACTTTATCTATTGGTTGTCCCAAATGCTTAATTATTATGACACGCTCACATAACACCAATGTGAGAGCACGCTCCTTGCTAGTTTTCTCTTGCCGACTGTGTATGCGCACTTCTACAGTAGTGTTTATAGTAAGGTGACCAGATTTCTGAAATCAAATCTGGGGACATTTCTTGCTCGTACATAAAAAACAATACATCTCATCAAGATGAAATTAGGAAACGGGGACAGTAATGGTTTCATTTATTTTTACATATTTATTAATATTTAAACAACAAAAATCAAGTGTAAAAGCCAGGAATGTGCCTCTCCACATTTTTAGTATATCCTAAGATTAATAAAATTAATAAATAGTGTTAATAGAAAACTAGAACTGTGTCTTTGGGTTGGGGCAAAGTGATGGGGGTGGGAGTGGAGGGGTCTAAGGTGGTTAGCAGGGTTTTTCAATTTTGTGTAGCCCAAAGAGCTCTGCCACCTCCTAAGGGGAGAGTGACATGAGGAAAAGAAAAACCAGTAAATACAAACATTTAGACTGTGGCTCTCTGTGAAGACAGAGTTCCCCCACCTTTTAAAAAAGTGCAACAAATACTTATTCTGTTCACGTCTACATACCTATGAGCAATAGGTTTTCTGCATTAACATCAAAAAGAAGTAGAGGTCAAGGTAAAGGGTGATACATGTTTCTTATTGTCACCTGGCCACATCAGGGGCCTGTGCATCTCAAATAAGCAGATTAATTTCTTTCCATAATGGGCTATAAGCACAGCTCCACTACTTCCAGAACCTCAGCATCTCTTTTGTTTCCTTTCTTTCTTTACTGGACAAGCTGATTAATCCAGGTGTGTCTGGCTGGTTACTGAAGTCAGACACACCTGGATTAATCAGGAGCTGCTGAGCTTCAGGAAGAAGTGGAGCTGTGCATGGAGCCTGTTTGGGACAAGAAAATGGGTTTTGGTGTTGTGAGGTGAAACAAAGGCACAGACTTGGAGACCCCTTGGATCAGTGTGCAGCATGAGCATGTATAAACTTACACAAAGTGTGTATGGTAGTAGTTGATGTGCCAGTATAAGGTGAGTTAACTCTGGCCAGTGAGTCAGCTAACATGAGATCATCTCTGGTTTCTTCAAGGCCTTCTGTGTCTGAAGAGCCATCAGCCCCGGTATCCAGAGGTCTGGATAAAATAAGAGGAGAAGAGAATGTATTATGTGCAGAACTGACATTTTTAAGACACAAGAAAAAGATACAACTAATCTGCCTCTTCTTTCTGCCACAGCCAGGGAGTGAAACTCATGTTCAGTGCAGAGACTCAGAAAGAGGTTATATTATCAGACATTGGGCTTCTCAACTCAAACCTGAGTCACTCTGTTTTACATAGCAAACTTCACACACTACATTACTCAATACATTACTTTATCACTTAAATCATGTCAACGCTTTATCACTTGAACTTTAATAATACTCTAAGTAAAATTTCATCTCTTCTCATCAAGTGTTCTTTCCATCAGTGTTCCTATTTTCCTCCACCCATTTAATCTCCTTTCTGACTTCCTATCCTCTTCCTCTCTCCTCTTGTATCAATTTTACATTATTCTTAAACAGACATTATATAATTAAAATCAGTTCCAAAAACATTAGAATGTACAACATGAAAACTTCCATTTATTGTTATTTTTATTATTATATCATCTAATTAAATACTACAAATCTAATTACCACAATATTTGGAGCTACAAGCAAAAACAACATAAATGGACATTAAACAGGTGGTTATCTCTTCCTCCATCGTTCTCAGATCATGTAGATCTTTTCTCATTCAGTTCTCCTGTTACTGACTCCTATTTTTATGAGGAGCTTTCATATATCCAAAGTGAGCAGTAGAAAAGGTAAACCTAAGCCTGGAAGTCTATGCTCATAAATCAGCAAAAAAAACTAGTAATAACTCTACTTCCAACTATCTGAAATATAAACTAAAGGTCACCAATCAGTTCTAAAACATCTTTAGAGGAACTCTTGTTGATCCCTGGAGAACCAGCGAACCATAGCGCCTTACAAGGAGTTTTCAATTATTCTGTTACATTTTATCCGAGTGTCTTTTACTGATGTGAGCAGCAACTCGTGGTCTTGTCTTACTTTTTATTGATAATTTCTAACCTGGACAAAAACCAAACATTTATCACAGGATCAGCCCGATTCAAATACTTACCATGACACAGGACAGCTCCCCCTGTGACAACGAATTTCCACTTCTTCTTCTTCTTCTTCTGTTTTAAAAGTGGTGCGCTCTTCTTCTTCTTCTTTTTCTTCTTCTTCGTGTTTTAATGGCATCTGACATCCAAAAGGATCATTACCGCCATCTAGTGGTGCGCGCAGCGCACCCAGCTACCGCAACACTTAGTCCCCATCGGGGACATTTCCGGGGACAGCTTTAGCCGGGGACAGGTGGTCCAAAACGGGGACAGTCCCCGGAAATCGGGGACGTCTGGTCACCCTAGTTTATAGATCTAGCTAGCTTTAGTGTTAGCCATTCATTGCAGCTCTGCTGCTCTCACCGTATACTAAGAAAATGGCTGACAGATGAAAGAAGCAAACTGTCTTATAGATCGATGAGAAGACGAATGCCTTAGAAGAAATAAATAAAACTAGATTGTATTTCAGGGAGAATTTTTGCATGCTGTTGTCAGAATCAGTCAGTCAGAGTATTTTATCTGTTACTGTGGCAAAATGTCTCTTTGGGCACTTCGGTTCACATTACACATAATGAATGCAAAAACTAACTAACAAACAGGCAATGAACAAGGGTTACATCTTTTTATTTTTTAGTGTTCAGGAGAGTCACAGGTAGCAGATAATGAGGTAGTAGGGTGCTTATTGAGCAATGATGATTTGAGGCTTCATTTACAGCAATGTGCATTTAGATTTTCTGAGATTATAGTGTGCAAGTAGACATTAACATTAAGGTGATCGTAACGTATGATGGACTAGTAACAGTGGGGTTAAAGCGTTGCCCATCAGGGGGCAATGCGATACCGCGCGCGAGCTATTTTTAGAAACACAACGTCACAATGACGTCACATCACGTGGTACGCAGTGGGGCAAACTTCTGAACCCCGCCGCTGCTTTGCTTTAAAAGAGACATGCGTTAGCCTAGGTTTTACTCGGTAAACGACTGCTTTTTCCAAATCTAAGACCATGGTTTTTAAACATTGTTGCTATGGAACGTGCAACAGCGACTCGAGGTACGCTGATCGGCCGCATATGAAGGATGTTTTCTTCAAGACTGCCAAGGAGAAATGTGTACGCTTGGAACACCGGGGCGGTCGGCCTACACAACAGTTCAACCTGGAAAAAGTTACCAAATTCAAGTACATATGTAGCAAGCATTTTGTCGGAGGAAAGGGCCCAACCGAAGAACATCCTGACCCAATTCCAGCGACATCAAGTCAAGGTAAGAGTATTTTGGTGGCCGACATGTTAATAAAGTAGCGCCTGCTACCATGACAGCATATAGGCTATCATGGTAGCAGGCGCTAACATGATAGCCTGCTACCAGGATAGCTTACTCAAAAACATTTCAAATGAGACAAACATTAAACATATACCCATTCCTGGACGGTGATTGCAAACAACAACAAAAAAAAACGGCCGACGCTGCCATGACCGCCGTGCAGGAAAAAAAAACAAAGCTTACCGTTCATCAACTCGGCCAGTTTTCCAGTCTTTTTAAGCCCTCGAACCTCAAGCCATCGTTTGAGCTGAAGGTTGGTGTGTTCTTCGACAGTTCGGCCAGTAATCCGTGCGCCTGGGACATCGTCTTGGGAAAGTTTAACGGCTGTAAAGTCGGTCAGATCGCTGGTTCTGTTGCGCTTGTAATAGCTGGGTTATCCGTGCTTTCTCTCCTGTATGCCCTACCTAAGCGGCAAAAGGGGCGTTGCTCTTGAGACGGTGACGTCACGTGCGCGGTACCGCATTGCCCTCACAGCTCTTGGGAAGAAGCTGTTTCTGAGTTTATTTGTTTTGGCTTTGAGGCTTCTGAGTTGTTTACATAATGGGAGAGGGGCAAACAGTGGATTGCCTGGGTGGGTGGGATCAGTGGAGATGCATCTGGCCCTTCTTTGGACTCGTTCTACAAAGAAAGGGTCTAGATCCTGCAAACGGCATCCCACAATCTCCTGTGCTGTTCTCAGCACCCATGCAAGGAGCTAGACCTTTTCGGTTTCCTGAGAAAGAAGAGAATGGAGCCAGAAGGGTCTCGATATTCACAAATACACATATGTGATTCATACATGCACAGTACAAGATCCACACATCCACAGCTCGATTCATGCAAGCACAAACAAATGCACAAAAAATCCATGCACACACAGGACAAGATCCACACATGCACAACTCTGGTCTTAAAACTTCACTGCATTTGTGTGTGGATTTTTGAGACTCTCCTGCTGTTCCCCATTTCACAAATGCATTTTTTTAAACAGAGAATGGTTTGCAACCAATCAGAAGCCTCCCTAGTATAAGCCAATCACAGGAAACTTACTCATAAGTAGATATTGAAGAGGAGGGGACCCAGGATAGACCCTTGGGGAACCCCACTTGTAATTTTTGTTGTCTGGGATGTAAAGTTACCTATTGATACAAAAAAGTCCCTGACCTTTAAGTAGGAATTAAACCAGTTGAGAGCTGTATCAGACAGGCCGACCCAGTTCTCCAGGTGTTCCAACAGAATAGAGTGATCAACAGTATCGAATGCTGCACTGAGGTCAAATGGTACCAGCACTGTGGTTCTTCCACAGTCTGTATTTATATGGATGTCATTAAACACCTTGATAAGGGTGGTCTCTGTACTGTGGTGAGCACAGAAGCCAGACCTGAATACGTCAAAGCGGCTGGTCGTTGTTAAGAAGGTGTTTAATTGTTGAAATACAACTTTTTCAATAATCTTACTGAATGTCAGACTGGCAGGCACCGTGGAGAGCTGCAGGGAGAGGTTGAAGATGTCTAGAAAGACCCCTGCTAGCTGGTCAGCACACAATTTAAGCGTCCGATCTGACACCATGTCTGGACCTGCAGCCTGGTTTGTGTTGACCTTTTTCAGGGAAGAGGTCACTTGGTGGAGTTGCAGGACGAGAGGCGGATGGTTCTCTCCTGGCTGGGGAAGATTTTCAGGCTCGCTGCTGTTTGGAGAATCAAACTGTACGAAGAAGCTGTTTAAGGTATCAGGGAGAGCCGGGTCATTGCTCAGCTGCTGCTCACTGTGCTTGTAGTCCGTGATGTTTCTGATGCCTTTTGTTGCTACTGAAGTGGTTCTCAATGCGCTGTTTGTACCTTTGCTTGGCCTTCTGGATGCCTTTTTTAAGTTCGCTTCTAGCCCTGCTTTAGGCCAGTCTGTTTCCAGATCGGAAGGCTGCATCCCAGGCCTTCAGCAGGAACATCACTGAGCTGTACACCCATGGTTTCTGGTTGTTTCTGATTGTTTCCATGGGTAGGACAGCATCAGTGCAGAAGTGAATATAAGAAAGCATAGATGATGTGTAGCTTTCTAATTCAGCACCCTCTTTAAATACATCACCGTCAGTAATTTCAAAACAGTCCTGTAGAGCTTCGCAGGCCTCTTCTGTCCAAAAAACATATTTTGGTTATGGACACTTCTGCTAAAGGAGAAGCGGTCGCCATGATAAGTTGTATCCAAACAGTTCAGTAAGTAGAGAAGGAGGTAGGAAAAGGAGCCAGTATTATTCCTCTCATAACTCCTGTAGCATAGGAAACAGAGTGCAACAATGCATCAATCCACATTGATATATTGATTAAATAACTAACAATCCAATTACATAGATGCAAAATTAAAATATCAATCCATATCTTAATTTTCAAGATATGCCTTTACTTTGAAATTTAGGCAACTAGAGACTATAGTGAACAGGTGATCTGATATTTTAAAATTGGAAGAATGCTGTTTTTGATTTAAATCAGTTTGCTTGCTGGGTAACTTGGATGATAGCACTTTGGGGAAGAAATCAGTTTGCATGGCTTCCACTGCCCTATGTATCGCTAAAAACAATCCTCATAAATTGGAAAAGCAAAAGAATTCCCTGTATCAATCAGTATAGAGATCTTTTGTTGGGTTATATTAGTCTTGTGACAGTATCTGTATCCACTTCAGATCAATCTCTCTGGGCTCCTTTGATTGGCTCCATTACCTAATGGGGGGTGGAGGTCCATTGGATATGTCCTGTGGGTTGTTGTGGCTGATGTGGGGGGAGCTTTGGTCTTAGGGGTCTGGTGGGTCCCCAGAGTGGGGTATCTGGTTGGTGTGGCGCTGGGCTCTGTGGTCCCTGCTGGGGTGGGGCTTTGGGGACCTTGGGGCTGCCTCTGGTGGATACTTGTGATGCTGTGGGGGAAGAGGGGGTTGTCTGTGCCAGCGGACATGGGTTACTGGTATGGTAGCTGTGTGGGTCTGGGATGGGTCTGGTGCTCGGGGTTCCTGAGGTGTGCCGCCCTTTGACGGGTGTCCTGGCAGGGCCTTGGGTCTTGTGGAGTATGTTTCTGGGGGTTTGGGCTGATGTATGCCTGGGTGTCTGGCTCTACCCAGCCTCTGGTGCACTGGGGGGCGTTGGGGCCTCTCAAGCTGGTGGGGATACTTGGGGGTCAGGATGGTCCGGGAGTGGCCATCCCCAGTCCTATTCTTGAGGGTAATTAGTGGCAGCAGGTGGATCTGATAATAGTGTTGAGTGGTGGCTGAGAGGTGACTGAAGAGAGTGGGGAATGAAAGAAAAGTCCAAAAACAAAACCCAAAGCATGACAATGTCAGCACAAGGTCCAAAGTGTGAAGACAAGAATGCATTGCTTAATGCACATTTTGAGCCAAACCAATTGAATCTAGGATAGTTTTAAAGGCTACATTAAGGTCATCATATTCAGTGTCTACATGAATGTTAAAATCCTCCACAATAAACACAAGTTTAGCTAGAAATGTCATCAAAATGTATATAAATACACATGCTTCCTTAAATGTGGAGTTTTCAAAATAAAGTAAGGGGAATTCCAGCCATTTCCTTTTTTCTTCACTGAGAGAAACCTGACAGTGATGTGATTGTGTTGCAAGGAAATATAAATGAGTAGGCCAAATAAAACATAGGACTAAAACATATTAAGGAGCCAAATTTTAACAATATGTTTTCGTTTGTGGACAAACGTGGCTATTTCATGTTTTTTACATGAGACTGGGTTGATTGAAACAGTTTTCATAAAACACTCTCCAAACTAATTGCCCTCTTCTGTTTTAGCCATACTACAGTAAAATGGATGAAATGGACCCAGATCCCAGAGTCTTTTGCCAGATTATAAATATTTTCATCGCTCATACTTTATCCTCTCCAAATGAAAATGAAAAGATTCTCCTCAAGCTGCTGCAAGGACTGGTCAGAAATATTAAATGGAGCCCTGAAGACGTCTCAGTCCTGTTTGATGCCCTCCTAAAGCGATTTGAGTCAGTGTATAGAAATGACAGATCACGTCTTCTCACATGGTTGCATCAAATGTTGCACTTCATCCAGGTTAACTACATTACACCCACATGGAGATCTAAATCAGGAAAAACACTTCTGGAGTTGGTCAGAGATACAGCAGTGACCAATGAAGCACTCAAGGTATGTTTAGCAGCTGATGAAGATAAAACACTGAATGAGATTATTGGAGAAATCCGAGATGGACAACTGAACCAAGTTAATGAAGAGCTGTTGGCCGAAGTCCGAGATGTCGTGTCATCAGTTGAAGCAGCTCTTATGTCACGCAGTTCAGGATCACAGCTGACTGGCCTGAAAAAAGATTTGATGATTCTTTGTCAAGCAGCAGAAAAAACTCACTTCAGACCCCGGTTAACTCAGATGGTGAGCTGGTGTCTCATGGCTCTTTCTAAAACAGGGCGCCTTATTCAGGTTGGCACTGGAGAGGGGAAGTCCTGCATCGTGGGCATGTTTGCAGCCTTTCGGGCCATGAGGGGAGAAAAAGTCGACATTATGTCAAGTTCATCTGTTCTAGCAGAGAGAGATATGAAAGAATGGAGGAAATTTTACCACATTTTAAAGATCAGTGTGGACTGTAACATCAACAAGGAAGACAAAGACTTAAAAAAGTGCTATGAGAGCCAGATTGTTTATGGTACTGTTGGACAGTTTGCAGGAGACTGGCTGAAGCACCATGTTCTCAGGATGGACATATTTGGCCAGAGGACATTCCAGTGTGCAATTGTTGATGAGGTGGATTCTTTGATGTTGGACAAAGGCCATCATGTTGTCTACTTAAGCAGTGACACGACTGCTCTGCAGCATCTCAATCCTCTCCTGGCATTAATATGGGCCACCGCTAACCAGTACAGCAAGGTAGGGACAGGTCACACTGTTGGGCCAAAATACCCCTTTCATCAAGTTGTATTGGAACAGATCAAGCAGGAGGGATTTGATCAGTTGGTTGTTCTGCAAATAGCCGAAGACACGGGTGTACTGGCTGAAGGCACTGTCAGGGCGATACAGAGGAAACCAAGTCTTTTAAATGAGAAAACTGAAAATGTAGCAGCTGACAAGCTGGTTGACTTCTTTAGGACAGTGGAGATGAGGTTCCCGTCATGCCAGTTTGCTCTGCACAGCAAAAACCCAGACGGATCCGTAGAACCACTGACCAGAAGATCCCCAGGAGAAAGTGGTCAGAGACGAGTGTCTTTGCTTTTAAATGGTGGCTTCTGCCACTACATGTATCCTGATGAAAACAGCGTACTGAGAGCTGTGGAGGGAGAAATAAGGCGTGCTCTGCATTTTACACCACGTGAGTTGAACAAGGATGAAGGCAGCTGCTGCATCCCAGGTTTCCTTTCAGAGCTAGTAGAATCTAAACTAAAAGTTTGGATTGAAAATGCATTCCGTGCACAAATGATGGAAATAGATCATGAGTATGTTTTAGAAGGCCATGTAATTGTGCCTGTGGACTACAGCTGCACAGGTGTTGTGGAAAACTTCAGGACATGGGGTGACGGTCTACATCAGTTTCTGGAGATGAAACATCAGTTAAAGTTGAGCGATATGACCGTCATCACTAACTACATGTCAAATGTTGGTTTGCTTCAAAAGTACAAAAGTCAGATTTATGGACTGTCTGGGACTCTTGGGCAACAAGCAGAACTTGACACTTTGAGGAACATATATGAGGGCATCAAAAGCTGCCAAATCCCTTCATTCAAGCGCAGAAAGCTGTTTGAGGTTCAAGGAGTTATTGTGAAGGATGAAAGAAAGTGGATCGAGAAAATCTGTAAGGTTGTTTCTGAACATATCAAGCCCACACCATACAGGTCTTCAAGAGCCGTGCTGGTGATTTGTGAAAGCATCAAACGTGCAAAAACTCTTTCCCAAGCTTTTGGAGACATCACAAACAAAATTCTTTATATCAGCAACAACATGGACAACAGTGCAATCTTTTCCAAGAAGCTGGGAGCAGGAGACGTCATCATAGCTACAAACCTGGCTGGTCGTGGAACAGACCTTCAGATTTCTGACTCAGTAAAGGCAGCTGGAGGTTTGTTTGTTGTGCAGACCTTCCTGCCTAAAAATGCTCGCGTGGAGGCTCAGGCCTTTGGTCGTGCTGGTAGACAAGGATCCCCAGGGTCTGCTCAAATGATTGTCTGTTCCAACCATCTGTCAGAGACTCAACAATTGCTAATTCTAACACGAAGCCTTGTGTCCTTAATCAAAAATCTTGTTGAGTTCTCTTCTTGTTTTCTAAGGTTGTTTCTTCAACACTTAAGGCGTTATCAGGGAAGCACAGCCAGTGAAGATAGTCAGGAGATTTCTTCACTGTTGTCCCGTATTTTGACTGAAAACTCCCCCTCAGATATTATGATGGTTAAAGAGATCAGAGACGCTTCAGTGGCTGAACAGCTGTCTAGCTATGTTGAGTCTGAGATTAAAAACATAAAGAAGAAAGAAGAACTCTTCAATCAGTATCTGGAAACACTGAATCCTCTCTACAAAAGACTGTTCAACAGGCCAACTGAATCAGACGTGTCTGCACTCCATGAGTTCTGGGGAATCTGGCTCCTTACAAAATTTACTGAGGAAGGCTCTGCTGTTAGGCTGAAAGAAATCCTGAAAGAGGACCTGACTAAGGCCATAACAAAACTGAGGCAGGGAGAACCCCCTTTTTCCAACCCACACTACTACACTGCCCGTGGTAGTGAACTCCAAAAAATGGGGAAGCTTTCAGAGAGTATTAGCATGTACACTAAAGCTATAAACCAGGACCCTTGTTGGGCAGTGGTTGCATATTACAATCGAGCTTTTGCCTCTTTAACCCAGCAGAACAGGAGACAGAACCCTGAATGCCTGACTCGGGCTCTGGAAGATTTGCATAAAGCTCTCATGTCTGTTGAGCTCTACTGTAAACAACTTCAAGTGACTTACAGTTACGCCATTAAAGAAACCACAGACTCTGCCAGGGAATTAAACAGATTTAACAAACAAAACCAAGCCAAACACAAAGTTTTGCTTTATTTCAAATTAAACATTTCTAAAGCAATAGAAGTGCTAAAGAGGGCCAAGGATATTGGAGGTCATGTTAAAGTGGAGGAGAATCGAGTTTACTTTCTGGTTCCAGTGTATATTCTCTCACTGGCAGTAGACTTGATACCAGCAATGATATTTCCTTCCACTGACCCCTTAAAGAGCCACCAACTCATCAGCCAACCCTGCTTTGATATTTTTCTTGAACTCAGGAGCTTTGAGAATATAGGCCTAGCTCATATCTATGGCTTAGAGACAGTCTCACCTCCAAGTGGATTATTTTCAAAGATTAGTTCCTTATTTGGAGTCAAATAAAAAAAAACTGCTGCAATGAATTACCAAGTTAAGCACAGATTGTCACAATTTCTTTTTTGTAAATGGTTTAATCTTTGGAAACGTTTTTCTATGAGGGACTTGCTGCTGCAATGGCTGTATCTGAAACCCAGGGTCATGATTTTAACTTTTGCAGATATTACTGTTAAAATTGTACTAAAAGGTTACAATATGTCTTAACTTTATATCTTAAATATATATTTTTTATTTATACTTAATTTTATCTTTTAATTTTTGTTGTTTGTTACTATTACATTTATTAGTGTTTTGTGGTTGATGCTGTTGCACTGTACATCACTTTCTTCCTTTTTGAGGTTTTTCTTAAAGGGCTTTATAAAATAAAATTGGATTGAATTGTAAGTCTGTTATGTAATACATTAATTTGCTAGGCTGTGTCGATAAGCCTTATGAGTCATGTTTTGTATTGTATCTCCTGTCTTGCTGCTTACTTGTTCAACTCTGTAACTTAGAATATTGACAGTCCCTAATATTTCTTTTGTTATTGCACTGAAGAGACTAAATAATGAATACATATTTAAAAAAAAATTTTCATGATCAAGTTGTTTTAGTAATGCACAAAATCTGTCTCAGCACAATGGTGTATTATCCATCCATCCATCCATTTTCTGACCTGCTTAATCCCTCATGGGGGTGCTGGTGCCTATCTCCAGCAGTCAATGGGCGAGGCGGGGTACACCCTGGACAACCATTCATGCAAACTCACACCTAAGTACAATTTAGAAAAGCCAATTAACCTAACAGTCATGTTTTTGGACTGTGGGAGGAAGCTAGAGTACCCGGAGAGAACCCACGCATGCACAGGGAGAACATGGAAACTGCAGAAAGGCCCAGGGTTGGATTTGAACCCAGAACCTTCTTGCTGCCAGGCACCAGCACTACCCACTACTCCACTGTCCAGTCCCATGGTGGATTATATTAAATTAGAACTTTTTTTTACAACTTAAATCTTACAGAAATTGTTAACACCACAATACACACAAGCATACATTAGATGTCACTGAGACAAGTGTGAGCCCGCTAAAAAGATTTTCAATAAAGTATATATCCACACAAGCATTTTACTGTGGTTTCACATGTATTATCATATATAACTAGAGGATAGATTTAGGCCCTTTTATCTATGAAAAAGAGCTTAAAGTTTAAGTATTAATATCCTTAGTTCTAGTTGACAAATTCTGACACTTTAAAAAACAGTGACAACGCATTTTGTCATGTGTTGTCTTCATGAACCCAGACACAACCACACACACTGAGCACTGTTAGAGAGTTTATTAAAGAAGGAGAGTTGTGGAGGATGAGAACCTGAGTCTTTACTGGGCTGGAGCAGGTGGAGAGCTGTAGAGCTGCAGGTGCTGTGCTGCAGGAACCAGGAAGCCTCCAGAGCAGGTGAGAAAATGCAGGGGTAGCAGGAGAACCAGCGGCTCAAAAGAGAGGTCACTTCGAGCACTGGAAAGCTTGAGATCGCAGGAGAACCAGCAACATAGCAGAAAGCTTACATGGAACACTGGGGCAGCAGGAAATCCAGAAGTGCAGCTGCGAAAGTTCTTGGTTGACAGACCTGCATCAGAAAAGACTGATGACAGACCAGCCCTGAGGAGCTGACTAAGTAGGCTTTTATAGAGGAGCTTGCAGGTGGAAAGAGTCCGGGCTGATTGAAGGCTGAACAGGTGAGGATGATTAGTGGAGTGGAGACAGAGCTGGGTGGAAGATGGAAGGTTCTGGAAGGTTCAGGGTGCAGTAGGCAGGATTGCACCCTGACACATTTCATATTTAGTAGTATTTATTACAAAACATTTTGTAATGTATATTTGAAAACCTTACGTGTAATGTAAAATATAAATAAAAAATATTTGACAAAAATTATAAAATAAAAAGATTTACATAAAAGATTTGTTGTCATCAAAAATAAAAACTATAAAATATGTCTGTTGATTTCTTTATTTGTTCCATTTTGTTTTGCTTTTAGACGTGGTCACAAGTAGAACTCAAGGTTGCTTGTAATGAAATACTAAAGGATATAATACTGCAATTCTTTCTTTATTTCACACAGCTGTACTGTAACACAATTCTAAAAAAGGAAAGGAATCAGAGATTACTTTAGAGAACAATGGCTTTAGTTGCTTCATTAAAATTATTATTTCCAAACACCCAATGGCAGGAATACATTTCAGTTTTAGTCTTATCATCCAACACAAGGGAGGAATATTCACAAGTGAAAATTAGTTTTCAGTCTCAAAGTTTTCAGTTTTTTCAGGACTCAAAGTCACAAATTCACCCCAAGGTCAGATTGGTCAAAGCTATGAGAAACTGAAAAACACCAAATAGCTCCATTATAGACTCTAAATGTATTGACCTTCTTTGGCATTTTTCATGTTTTGTTGCCTCACAACCTGGAATTAAAATGGATTGTTTGGAAGATTTTATTGTGAAACAAAAAAAAAAAAACAAAAAAAAAAAACAAAACAATTGGACAGAATAACAGAAAACTTCCTGCATAATGGGCTTGACACATGGGGAGTGACAATCGAGAGCAACTGCCACCGCAGGGAAGACCAACACTGGATCGTTTCAAATCTCTGTTCAATCGCTTGTATTGCAGACATTTTTTTTATATTTTCAAAGCAGTCTTTGAACGACAAGGTTGAAGAGTCAGAACATATAGCTGGAATTGACTGAAATTTTGCTTTTATGTCTAATCTCCCAAAGAAAAATACAGCCAGGTCCATCCTATATTACAGAAAAGTAAACAGCCTGGAGAATATCATCATTTTAAGGGTGCGCCTCACAGCTGCACCTTGGCGTTCCGATCCTCGGCTGCAGAAGCTGGCTCTTGGGACGTGGAATGTCACCTCTCTGGTGGGGAAGGAGCCTGAGCTTGTCGCGAGGTTGAGAGGTTCCGACTAGAGATAGTCGGACTCACCTCAACGCACTGCTCTGGCTCTGGAACCAGTCTCCTCGAGAGGGGTTGGACATTCTTCCACTCTGGAGTTGCCCCTGGTGAGAGGCGCCGAGCCGGGGTGGGCATACTTGTTGCCCTTCATCTCGGTGCCTGCACGTTGGGGTTCTCCCCGGTGAACGAGAGGGTGGCCTCCCTCCGCATTCGTGTGGGGGGACGGGTTCTGACTGTTGTTTGTGCTTATGCACCAAACGGCAGTTCAGATTACCCACCCTTTTTGGAGTCCTTGGAAGGGGTACTGGAGAGTGCCCCTGCTGGGGACTCCCTCGTTTTGCTGGGGGACTTCAACGCTCACGTGGGCAATGTCAGTGGGACCTGGAGGGGCGTGGTTGGGAGGAATGGCCCACCTAATCTGAACTCGAGTGGTGTTTTGTTGTTGGACTTCTGTGCTCGTCATGGATTGTCCATCACAAACACCATATTCAAGCATAAGGGTGTCCACATGTGCTCTTGGCACCAGGACACCCTAGGCCGGAGTTCAATGATCGACTTTGTTGTCGTTTCATCTGATGTGTGGCCGCATGTCTTGGACACTCGGGTGAGTAGAGGGGCGGAGCTCTCCACCGATGACTACCTGGTGGTGAGTTGGCTCCGATGGTGGGGGAGGAAGCCGGTCAGACCTGGCAGGCCCAAACGTATTGTGAGGGTTTGATGGGAACGTCTGGCAGAGTCCCCCATGAGGCGGAGCTTTAACTCCCACCTCCGGGAGAACTTTGAACATATCCCGAAGGAGGTGCAGGACATCGAGTCTGAATGGACCATGTTCCACGCCTCTATTGTTGAGGCGGCTAGTCGGAGCTGTGGCCACTAGGTTGTTGGTGCATGTCGCGGCGGCAACCCTCGAACACGCTGGTGGACACCAGCGGTGAGGGAAGCTGTCAAGCTGAAAATGGAGTCCTATCGGGCTTTTTTGGCCTGTGGGACTCCGGAAGCAGCTGATGTGTACCGGCAGTCGAAGCGGCATGCGGCTCGGCTGGTCACCGAGGCAAAAACTCGGGCATGGGAAGAGTTTGGAGAGGCCATGGAGAAAGACTTCCGTACGGCTTTGAAGCGATTGTGGTCCACTATCCGGTGTCTCAGGAGTGGGAAGCAGTGCGGTACCAACACTGTTTATAGTGGGGGTGGTGTGCTGCTGACCTCGACTCGGGACGTCATGCGTCGGTGGGCAGAATACTTCGAAGACCTCCTTAATCCCACCAACACGTCTTCCATTGTGGAAGCAGAGCCTGAGGACTATGGGTCGGGTTCTCCCATCTCTGGTGCTGAGGTTGCCGAGGTTGTTAAAAAGCTCCTTGGTGGCAAGGCTCCGGGGGTGGATGAGATTCACCCTGAGTACCTTAAGGCTCTGGATGTTGTGGGGCTGTGTTGGTTAACGCGGCTCTGCAGCATTGCGTGGACATCGGGGGCAGTTCCCCTGGATTGGCAGACTGGGATGGTGGTCCCCCAATTTAAAAAGGGGGACCGGAGGGTGTGTTCCAACTATAGAGGAATCACACTCTTAAGCCTCCCTGGTAAGGTCTATTCAGGGGTTCTGGAAAGGAGGGTCCGTCGGATAGTCGAATCTTGGATTCAGGAAGAGCAGTGTGGTTTTCGTCCTGGTCGTGGAACACTGGACCAGCTCTACACCCTCAGCAGGATCCTGGAGGGGGCATGAGAGTTTGCCCAACCAGTCTACATGTGCTTTGTGGATCTGGAGAAGGCATTCGACCGTGTCCCCCGAGGGATCCTGTGGGGGTTATTCCAGGAGTATGGAGTACCTGGCCCTTCAATAAGGGCTGTCAGGTCTCTGTACGACCGGTGTCAGAGTCTGAGGGGATCCGTTTTGGTGGCCTTAGGATTGCGTCTCTGCTATTCGCGGATGACGTGGTCCTATTGGCTTCATCATGGCGTGACCTACAGCTCTCACTAGAGCGGTTCGCAGCCGAGTGCGAAGCGGCCGGGATGAAAATCAGTGCCTCCAAATCCGAGACCATGGTCTTGAACCGGAAAAGGGTAGAGTGCCTTCTCCGGGTTGGGGAGGATGTGCTGCCCCTAGTGGAGGAGTTCAAATATCTTGAGGTCTTGTTCACGACGAGATCGACAGGCGGATTGGTGCGGCGTCTGCTGTGAAGCGGGCGCTGTACCGATCCGTTGTGGTGAAGAGAGAGCTGAGCCAAAAGGTGAAGCTCTCGATTTACCGGTCGATCTACGTTCCTACCCTCATCTATGGTCACGAACTTTGGGTCGTGACCGAAAGAACGAGATCCCGGATACAAGCGGCTGAAATGAGTTTTCTCCGTAGTGTGTCTGGGCTCTCCCTTAGAGATAGGGTGAGGAGCTCAGTCATCTGGGGAGGACTCAGAGTAGAGCCGCTGCTCCTCCACGTCGAGAGGAGCCAGTTGAGGTGGCTCGGGCATCTGGTTAGGATGCCTCCTGGACGCCTCCCTGGTGAGGTGTTCCTGGCACGTCCCACCGGGAGGAGGCCCAGGGGAAGACCCAGGACACGCTGGAGGGACTATGTCTCCTGGCTGGCCTGGGAACGCCTTGGGATTCCCCCGGAGGAGCTTAATGTGATGGGGTTCCGGGGAACATCAAAGATTTAGATTTTTTTTCTAAGCACACCCTGACTTGTACCTCTTAACAACTGTGTCCCTAACTTTCTTGGAGAGCACCTTGGTCTTTATGGTATGATGTCTCTTGCTGAGAGGTGCTGCAGCCTCTGGGGCCTTTCAGAAAAGGTCTGTCTATATGGACAGATTAAGTCAGTACAAAGAAGGACTTCATGGCATTAATTATGAAATTTTTTAAGATAATTGGTTGGTAATGAAGGTAATCAACTGAATTGCAAAATTAATAGAAAATGTAGTCAAGACATTAACAGTTAGAAATAATGATTTGTACCTGATATAATAATTTTGTCCATTAAACTTTGCTTTGATCAAAGAATCATCCATTCACAGCAATTAAAGTCTTGCAGACATTTGGCATTTTAGCTGTCAGTTTGTGAACGTAATCTGAGGAAATTTCACTCCATGCTTGTTGAAGCACCTCCCACAAGATGGATTGGCTTGATGTGCTTCTTAGGCGCTGTACGGTTAATCTGCTCCAACAACAGCTCCATAGATTTAAGATCTGGAGGCTGTGTGGGCCCCTCCATTATATCTAGACTGTATTTCTGATTAGTTTAATGTTTCAATGTTATTTTAACTAAATATATGTATATCTATATCTATCTATATAGATAGATATAGTTATATTCAATAAATTAGAATGCACCTTTCTAAGAGGCTATTTTTTATTAGATTAAGAATACGTTATGAAAAACAAACAAACAAAACAACAACCTTTAAGCTGGTTTTAAACATACTTTTGATTAAACTCCCATTTCTGCATGAAGGATTTTGCTTTTAATTGGTCTGATGCAATATTCTAATCTTAACACTAGCATTACCAGGGTTTTCGACCTCTCCCCTGAAGTCCCGAAAGAGGGTCAAAAGACCCTGAGTCCAAACTGACGACTCTGGTGGCTCAAATTAGCATCCCTTGTTCAATTGTAAATAGGGCCATTGCCTGAGGAATCAGCAGGGGGGGAGGAGAGCCGAACTCACAAAAGCATTCCTCACGTCTGTACTGTCAGGCCAGAAGGTACGTGTGAATAGTCCATGTTGGGGGTGGGTGAGATCTATGATGGAGGCAGCTCTTCAGTAGAAAACTAACCAAATTAGCAACACGGGTTGGCGTTCAAAGTTACTGCAGGGCTATCATTGGATGGGGTTAAATAATAATAATAAAAAAAGACACATTTTACTGTAGGCAACCCGTGTTTTCCTTACAAGTTTTTCTTGAAAATTAAGGAGCTGTTTGCTGATTTCATACATCAGAACACCCAAGAAAACAACTTTTATTTCATTAGATTATAATTGCACTGCATTTAACAAGGTCCCCTTTTTTTACTCTGACCAGTTTCCCTGTATCTAGTGAATATAGCATCCCCCAAAGAATAAAAACAACCAACACTATCACTTTACAACTATTACCCTGCAGTGTGGCTAAAACTAAATACTATAATAATAAACAATTGTTTGTTATTAGCAAAGTGCAGCATTTTTGGGATACAAAATCTCTAAAACCATCGTGTATGGTTTATTATGTATGTATGTTATATTATAAATCAACTAGCTGCTTTGGAGTCAGGGTAGAAAAATAAGCCTACTCTGTGCTTCCATCACAAACAAGGTAGTTCTGAAAATTATTTTAAAGAAGGAGATGTTTGTCTGAGTGATACCCTGTCAGTTTAGGCTGATGACCATGTCCTGGTCATGTCTAATTAGGCCCCTCTCGTTCCGATTTCAATCGAACAATAACAAGCTTATTGTTTCAATCGAACAGTAAGTTTTGTGTTGACTAGAATTTAGTAATTAAGCATTTTTTTAAATCTAGGAATATCAGGCCCTGAATACAAATGCAGTCCACACTTTTTCAGATTTGCCTTTGAAAACCACTTTTTAAACCACAGATCCTTTTCTATTCACATTACGATTATGCACTAATTTGTACGAGTAAATGTCATAAAATACCAATGAAATACACTGATGTTTGTAATCATAATTTAACAAAATGCAAAACAGTTCAAGTAGTACGAATACCAAATTGTCCAAATTGCCATTGCCTCTTATACGTTTGTATATTTCTCATGCTGGAATTTCAGTCCTCTTGACTTAGACACAAATACTTCTGGTCATTGCTCACAGCTGTACCTGGCAGTTAGTAGGGAGTTAAGCTTCCCCCTTCCTTTGGTGCACCAGTAATGGCCTTATTTACAGAACAAAAGCGCCGGTTCACAACTGCTTATAGGATGCTAATTAAAATCCTTCAGGTCAGTCGACCCGTCTCTGGGCTCCAAAGGTAGAAATGTTAAATGACCCTTCTCTGGTAATTCTAGTGTTAAATCCTGTGTTCTTACTAGCTAAAGGTGGGGGCAATAAAGCTATAGGGTAGTTCACGCGTGACGTCAGCGCTACATCCGGGCACGGTGGTTGGCAAAAAACAGAGCTGCTCTCGTCTACTACATGACAAAATGGGTGATTTAGAGCGTACTTTTACTTTGTTTATTTTTGGAATCTAAGCAATGCCTACGACTTGTTGTGCTCCCGGTTGCACAGAGAGGCATTCCAAATCGTTGGATGTACGTTTCTGTCGTTTACCGAAGGAGGAAGGACGAAGAAAGAAATGGATATTTTCAATGAAAAGAGCGCAGGCGGACACTCCCAATGGACTGGGGGAGACATCATACTACGAGAGAATTTGCAGTCTACACTTCATCTCCGGTAAATACAAGCTAATTCTGCACTAGTCATTGTTCTACTTAAATAGCAGCGGCGGCTGCTGTAGCGATCGCTACACGGGCCGGAGCGGCCCGTGTAGCGATCGCTACACCATCTGATACCATCAACCATCAACTTACTCTTAAAACGATCTTGTGAGACGTTATCTAAAGAAGAAAAATACGTGGAGAACTCGTCAGTTTCACTGTTTGCGTCCGCCATTGTGTTCGTCTTGTGCCAACCAGTCCGGCACGCATGCGCGAAAAACCCGGATCAAAACAATAACAATGAACTGGTCTATAGATGGTATCCTTGTTCAGCAACACTTTTTGTTATACTGGGTGAAATGGTCCGCCCATCCTGACAGTAGTCAATACATTATGTATTCAAAAAAGGGAACAAAAAGTTGGATCTCTGTGAGAGTTGCAGGCCTGCAAAAACTCTGACCAATTCTTGCCATTCGGTCAAGAAGACAAAGGCCTCAGTAGCAAGAAATAAAACCAGAGTGGATTTGGGAGATTTTTTCACACGATCCCCCTGAGGAGCCGAAGAGTAGGTAAGACGGTCTTGAAAATGCACATTTCTTACCAACATTTCTGGAAAAATTGCTGACTCTACCTTTAACAGAAATAAAGACTTTAAAATATCATCAGTCCATGTTAATCTGTGTTTCCCTTATTTAGTTACTGAATTAAATTAACTTTTCAAAAACTTCCTAATTTCTTTTATATTCAATTCAATTGAAAAAGTTTCCCAGAGAATAAATTTCCCAAAGGGAAATTAAATGTTGATGTAACTCATTTTGTCAAGGAGTTATTATAGATGGTAATGGCTATGGGGAGGAAAGATCTCTTGTGGCGGTCAGTTTTACAACCAATCTAAAGAAGCCTCTGACTGAAGAGACTCTGTATTCCAATGACAATGTCATGAAGAGGATGTTTGAGATTGTCCATAATTTTCTCGGTGTTTAATCCTTCTTTGGATCATCCTCTCCAGAGGTTCCACACTCGTCCCCTGAACAGAGCCCGTCTTCTTTATCAGGTTGGTGAGTCTTTTTAGGTCCCTGGTGCTGCTGCCCCAACAGATGATGGCAGAGGAGATGATGCTCTCGACAACTTTCTTATAGAAAATATGCAGCATCTTGCTGCAAATCTTGAAGGACTTTAGCATCCTCAAAAAGTACAGTGTTATGCCATAATAATGCCATAATACATATTTGATCTCAGATTGAATTCTGAACAGTAGTATGGAGGAGAATGACAAAGGAATTCGACTCCTGCTGCAAACATGAGACCCTCACAGGCACGACAGCCCCTCCTTCTCTCCCCAGGGGTCCCTTGCTGCTATAACACCTTCCTCCCACAGACAAAGAGCCTCTCTCTCCTGCAGCTTCAGACTTCTTCAGACACCTCGTCCTGGACCAGACCAGGAAACCATTTCGGACCATGGGCCCTGCACGGGCTTGACCGCTACACAAGCCAGCACCTGGGGAGTCTCGTCGTCCGGGGAACATGTCTGGGCAAATACAGAGCTAAGTTTGCTGTCTTAACCTCAGCATGAGGAGCGGGAGGAAGGGATCCTGCCTGCCAAAAACAGCTTTGTTTATTCTTTTCAGCCTTTACAGGGAAGCGAACCCCAGATGGAGGTGAAAAGGCAGCAGCAGAACCCACTTTGAATGCTCAGGAGAGCCTGCTCTAATCGTGACTGCAACCGAGTCAGAGACTGTCTGCAGGACATCAGGCCTCCGACCCCGACCACATGGTGCTGCAGAGCTAAGCTCCTTGCCCGCTGCTGGACAAACCAACAACGCTCCTGCTTTCAACGCTCCTTACTTGGAATGGCTCCTGCTAACATCCGGTTCCAGACATTTTAAAAGGAGCTTGTTTAAAGTGTAAAGCTTAATCGTTCTGCTCGGTCATCCTTCGATGGTGCTATGAGCCTTATTCCCACATTAATATTGAATATTAATGTCGGTTTAAAGGCAATTTTGATAAAGATTGGCCATATGGGTTAAATGATTTTACTGAGCAAATCGGTCTTTTAGAATATTATTTACTCAAAATAATGTTTTGTTTAACTTAGGCTTTGCATTGTGAATGGATTGAAACACATGCCAAATGTTTTTAACTCCATTCCATGCTTTTGGAATCAGATCTGCAGTGAACCAGGATTCATTAAAGTATTCTGATGATGATCAACCACTTTGTTTTGTCTTTTGTTTGTTTTGCATGTAAATAGTTCCTTAGCTTAGCTTCTTTTTATCTTCATTTTGCTTAGTAGTTTGGTTAAGTTTCACTAGCCTAGTAGAGAGGATTTGTAAATTGAAATATTGTGTTAATTCAGATAAACAGCATTACATAGTGATGTTCTCTGGATGTTCATTTTATTTCTGTTATTAAATTCTTGAACTTGAAAAGAAGCTGTCACTCCTTTATTCTATGTGTGTGCAGGTTTTGCTGTTAAAAGATCGCTAGTGCTCGAATTCATTCCTTTCAACCGTTGTCTTGATATCAGCTTAAGAGCTGATCATCACCAGACAATACTTAACAGACAGAGAGTTATTTAATAAACATTAAATAACTTTAAACAGTGTAAAATTGCACAACAGTCTGTTGTTTCTTGTACATGGCTTCACTGTTGACTCTCAAGTCCAGTCTGTTGTCTAGATGAACACCGGTGTATTTATATTCCTCAACCACCTCCACTTCTTCTCCATGATGAAAATTGGGTTTGATCTAATGTTGTTTCTCCTGAAATCTACAATCATCTCCATTGTTTTGTTCACATTCAAGATAAGATAATATGACTGTATATATGCTTAAAACTCTTTTCAAAAGCAGGAAGATGAATGTTATACAAATGACAGGAGACAAGCTGTTCCTCTTTAAGCTTTTATTGATATTTAAGTCTGCTTTTTTAAGGATGTTTACTGTATTACACAGGGAAATTAGCCACACAAGTAAATTTCAGTTTACTTTTAATCTTTTAATTGTTCATTATATTAATCTCCCTTATAAGCGCTAATGCTAAAAAAGTTACACAAGAACTAGCACACGGTTAACTAACTTGTGAGCACATCGGGACATTAAACTAACACTTCACAAAGATTTGAAAAAAAAAGAAAAGACAATGTATAAGAGGAAAAAAACTTAAATAAAAATGAAGAGACAAACAGAAGACAATGCGGACAAGCATTTACAATCACGCAACCCTGCTCAACTCTAGAGAAACGAAGCACCCCTCGACTTTCCGTAGGGATCTTTTCCTTCACGATTCCTTCTGGTCCATTTCCTCCCTGTCTGACTGAAATCTGAACCTGCCTCAAAACTAAACATACCCTCAATGAAGGTTACCTTCTCTCTTCTGTTACAAATCATCCACTGAAAAGGACGCGTTGTTTGTGGATCAAATGAAACCCGTTCCTTCCGCTGTAACCCCCGTCTATACGGACTTCCCCTGCCATGCTCATCCATCCAGGCTCGGCCTCTTTTAACAGAACCGGATCCCACAAACAGGAGACCGGCTGCCACCACCTGACTCACTCCAATCCCCTTTTTTTTAAAAACAGAAATAGATATAGGTTATTTCACAAATACAGCCAGGCTTTTGGCAACACATCGCAGGGCAGTGGACAGCTTTTTGTAACGTTTAGAGGGACATGTGTGTCACTGAGACCCGTTAAATGAGGTGAAGAGGTTGCACATTTATTTAGAAAATTTGGCCTCCATTTGTTTTTAGGCGCTGGAATTTGGCAGTATGCAGTTACTAGCTGTAACGGGATGGCTCAAGGTTCAGGTGTTTTTTTTTGTTTGGCTTTTTTGGCTTGTTTTGGCAGTGGAGGGGCTGGGTTTTTTTCTCCCATTAGTCTAAAAAAAATAAAAGCTCACCTACTCAGCTAAGTCTGCTAACTGGACACTCCCACTCCCTTCCCGTCTACTTCCACTCTACAAGCACACACACAAGCAGCTGTCCAGCTAAAATAAAGCTGCTGCTTTATTTGGGAGCGTTTGTTTTCCCCACCTCAAGTATGCTGGCTGGGTCTATTTGGAGGTATCCACACACAGGTAAGGTCGATGAAAGCAAAGAAACAAAAACAAAAACAAGAACCACAACCCAGGCGGTGAACACAGTGATCCCTTCTGGCCCCGTCAGACGCCACGGATGTTCCAACGCGCGGCCACAAAAAGTTGGAAGCACTACTTAGAATGTGCGACTAGTGTTAACGACAACGCCCGAGCTGAGCCGAAGCAAACAAACGTCCGTCCGACTCTCGTTCTAAAGTCAAAACGACACACATACGAGCACGCACATATAATGTTAGCAGAACATGAAAGAAACATATCCAGTCAGTATTCACACGGGCGGATACCAGGCATGCAGATTCAGGAGAATAAATTACAAAAAAAAAAAACCTACTGCCATCCTCTTTACAGCCAATAAAAAAATAAAACGGAAACTAAAAACGTAGAGGACGGGAACGGGGCGAATGGAAGACAAAAAAAAAACAAACTAGCAACACTAAGGAGGAAAGACACATCCATCTCAATAAAACTAGAATATCATTAAAGAATTATTTTAGTCATTCAACTCAAAAACTATAATATATTATACAGACTCATTACACACAGAGCAATATATTTCAAGGATTTACTTCTGTTATCTTTGGTAACCGGGGCTTACAGCTAATGAAAACCTAAAATTATTTTTCTTAATTAGCATACTAAATAAGACCAATATAAAAGGATCAGTTCAGTATCCAAATGTAACAATGGAAAGTTGTATGGAAGGAAAAACTGTGTCAGAAACAGACAAGCACAACCAAGAGACCCAACTGCAGCGGTGAGAGGACTGGAAGCTAAAACTCATTTAGGAGTTTGGAGGAGAGTCACACCAGGCTGACTGCCTGAGAGCCCCGCACTCAGGACACGGGTAGAACCAGAAACAGTATCAGGGGCGTCCTGTCTAGCCTAGGGGGGGAAAGGATTGGACAGCTGTTCATTAGTCCTATTTTGATATCTATGACCCAGAGCGGAAAAGCATAGACTCGTTGTTTATGCTTCAGTATGACGTTCCCACAGTCAGGCAAGGCTGTACCTTTAACCCAGGAGATGCTGATTTCATTTCCCAGCAGGACCTGCCACCTGCCACCTGCCTGCTTTAATGACCAGGACGTCTTTGTGCTTGATTGACCTGAACCTCATAGAGGAACATTGTGAAGAGGAAGATGAGAGACAGCAGACCCAACAGTACGGAGGCCGCTGTCAAAGCAACCCAGGCTTCCTGAACACCTCAGCAGAGCCACAGGCCTCCGTGCCACGCCGCACTGATGCAGTAATTCATGCAAAAGGAGCCCGGAACAAGTTCTGAGTGCATAAGCTGATATTTATGCGTTTAAAACCTGCGCGTCTCTGACCCACGGGGAAATAAAAATCTTTGGGTCTCCATGAACTGTAAGCCCCGATCGTCCAAACAAGCAGATATTTTGCCTGAAACATAGAACTGTGTTTAATGAGCCCATACAACGTAATCAGACAACTGAAACGTCATTTTTCCATAGACGTTCTACTGTTCTGAGATGGACGCGTCGCTGCTAGAACGGCTCTCGCTTGCCGGCACCGCCATCTGTAGCTTCAGCCGTCCGTGGAGACAGGTTACAAATCAGAGAAGAACAAAAAAAAACAAAAACAAAAAAAACACTAAAACTAGCTTTAAAAGTAGTGGGCACACACATTGTAATAAGTATCTCTGCTATAGTATGTCTTTTTTTAATTCTATGTTATATTAAAATCATTATGTAATAAAGAGAAAAGTGTTACAGTTTTATTTTACCATTACATCATCATCATCATCATCATCATCATCAGCAACATAATCATCAGCATCGTCATCCTCAACTTTGCATCCTGAAGTGTTTCTACTGGTGAATGTGAAGAGTGCAGCTTCTACATGCCGCACTCTGGATCTAGGTTAAAGGGATCTACAGGCTGACAGAGGGAGAGAGGTCTGCTTCCTGGTCTGCGCCTCTCCCTCTCTCTCGCCTCCCTGTCTGCTCTGCTCTTGCTGGGTGGGGGGGGGGGGGGGGGGGGGGATGATGGGAGCCGTTTAGTGACAAATAAGAGAAAGCCGTTCGTCTCGTTCCTTGCGTCGATGCTTCACCTTTCGCCTCCACTCCTCTCGCTCGCTCGCTCGCCGCTCTCTCTCTCTCTCTCTCTCCCTCTGGCCCTGCGCCGTGCCCCGCGCGGGTCTTCTTCAGCAGGACACCTCCATGGTTTGGGAGGGGCTGGGCGGCATCTGGCCCCCCTGCGAGCCCTGGGACAGGGTGCGCGAGCGGGAGCGGGAGCCGTCCATGGAGTAGGAGGAGGAGAGCGAGGTGGTGCGGGAGCGGGACAGGCGGGTCATGCAGGAGGACGCCACTGTGGAGAGAGATCACACGGTTCACACGTTTAAAGAGGCGGGAGGTGATAGAAGCAGCATCAGGTATTTAAAGGATATTACTCAGCCTCTTCTGTTACGGAAATAAATGCGATTATCACGTCACGTTGCAGAACATTGCCATGATTATAGCCTTTATTTTTAATCCGCCCTCTTCCGTAGTTTTAAACCTCTTCGTGTGGGCCACTTTTATTTTATGAAAGTGAAATCTTTTCAGGGCTTTTCCGAAATGAACAGAACATCGTCTTGCTTGTCAAACATGCGGGGACACTGGTCTCTTGAACCGTTCTACATTTTGGCACGTTACAACCACAAACAAACGCATCTCTGTGGGACTTCCTGCGAGAATTTGCGGGTTTGATGAATAAAATCTGTGGCCTGCATTTATTTTCAGTCCCATTTGCTCATAAAATCCCTACATAAAATCTCATGGGGGCATTTGGCTCCAGTCGGTTAATCAGTCCATCTGTGTGTAATTTAATCTCAGGGTAAATGCAGCGGTTCTGCGAGGGTCTCAGAGGTTTGTTAATAATATTCCTCAAAAAAGGATGTTTAATAAAGAGGAAAATTAACATGGTTAAACCTGGTCAAAAACTGCGTTGCTTCCAGCACATCTGATTCCTAAATTTTCTTACGTACGTACAAAAAAAGAAGCTACGTATGGAATAACAGTGTGTAGGAAGTCCAAAAATCCAAAATATGCATTATAAATCTGCATTTCAATACAATAATGTGTCTATTTTTAACCTTTTTACTAATATCAACGGACTAGCCACTAATTGACTCTTACAAAGAACACAGCAGACCGGTTGGGGACAAAGTTGTGCAGAAGTCTTAATGCAGGGCCACGTTCTAAAACAAGTTTGAGGGAAGCTTTCCATGTTCAGCGAAGAAGAAGGGACAAAACTTAGACGGCCAAAGCTGGTAGAGACATGCCACAGCCTGATTGCAGCTGTGATTGCAGAACATGGTGGTTCTACAAAGTGTTGACCCAGGCAAATACCAAATGTAATATTTTCTTTTAACTTCACAATTACACACAACCTTCTGTTGGTCTATCACCACAAATCTCCACTAAATGCATTAAAGTTTGGTTGTAAGGTGAAAAATGTTGCAGATTTGAATTGTTTTTGAAGGAATTGTGTATAAAAGATGGAAAACCAGCCTTAAAATAAATCAGATAGGATGCCCCATGTATTTGTGAAATAAATGCACAGTGATAATAACTTCACTGGTGAACTATAAGTGTATTAGACTTTCACTCAAAGTATCAGGCCGTTCAACCTTAAAAACATGTTAAATAAGCTGTTAATTACTGACAATTACTTGTTGTTTTGATCAACCTTTCCTTTGTCATGATTCAACAATGAAAAGATTACCTTCCAAGCTGAAACCAAATTCATATCAAGAACTATGCACACCGTGCAGCAACATGTACCTGATACTCTGTTAACCAAAAAGCATCCCAGCAATCTTAATCTTGGATTAGAATGCCTATGTTAGAAACGATCGACGTTCAGAAAGGTGAACTTACTGTAGCCCATGCCTTGGATGAAATATTTGAAAGCCTCAGTGAGCTTAGCGGGCTGCAGGCACAAAAACACAGAAAATAAAAAAAAAACAGTTAAAAACGTTTCAGCAGAGATATTTTTAACACTATAAAAGCATCTACTATACAGAAATCCCACATATATTAACCTGTCTTGGATAAACCCTACACAAAAAACAGTTAGCTGAGGATTATCCTGATGGCTGTTTCTGTGTCAGCAGCGCTTACAGCACAGGACCAGCCTTTTAGCTCCAGCTCCTAAAGCCAGGATTCCAGCTGAAGTGGAACAGAAGATCATTGGGATCACAGCAGCGCATCTTCCCTGTTGGGGGTTTCACTAGATTATGGTAGATCCAGGTTCTGAGAATTAAGATCCCAGCTATAACCTAAGTTTCGTCAAAATGACTTGTTCATGGTTCTCATGTTCTCTGCAACCAGAGAAAAAACACACCCACTGCTTCTCTCTCTCTCTCTGGCCACTGCCTATGGAAGGCCGGAAGAAACAACAATCCCAGAATGCAATGCAGTGTGACATCTGGGCTCAATCCCTATTAGTGTTTGGATGTGGACACAATGCCTTTCAGGACGATTTGATAGAAAAGCAGCAACTCTAAACCTCACTACGGGGAAAAAGCAGGAGAAACAGGCGCAGGTCTTAACGTCTAAATTGTGGACGTGTGCAATAAATAAACAAATTCTAGGCTGTAAGTTTAAAGGGTCACATTATCGCACTAAGGTGAACCGTTTGCGGTTAAAGCTTATAAATATCTCCAAACGTAAACAGTGGTTGTGTAAAAACTCTTAAACGCATTAAAATGAATTTTAAAGTTCTGCTGAAACTCAGGTGCCGTTTCTGCTGTGAAGTGAGGCTGAGTTATGGAATTCCAAAAAGGCTTTAGTTTCCTTCCTTCTTTCATTAAAACCAATTTGGATTTTTTTTTTGACGTGCAGGAGAGTAGAAAAATATTCCTTAGCACTACTGCAAACAATGTTTTGTACCCAAACAGTTAAGAACCACACAGGTAATTTCTGACAATCCCTTTGCAAAAATCTGTATACTTGAAGTTCACTTTATTAAGTATACTTAAGTATAAGCTTAAATCTTAGTATTAATGTACATAGATTTCTGTTTATACTTGTCAGTATAAGTCAAGTATAATTCACTATACTATTGTCAATTATATGAAATATAGTTTATAAAATGTAAACTTCAAGTACACTGCCTCATTTTAAGCATGAAACTAAAGAATGAAAGAATACTCATAGTACACTTGAATAAACTACTTTGTGCTAAGGGATAACCTAAAAGGTGTTCCTCTGGGATGTGTTTTAGTGTTGTTGTTTTTTTCTTAAACCAGATCAACTATAAATCCACTCTGTAATGGAGCTTTTCACAGTTCTTCACTATTTCAGCACAACTTTAACTTATAGACAAATAGTTGCTGCTCTGCTTCCCTAGCCATGCTGAACACCAGCAGTGGGATGTTTGTAAAGCTTCCGGGTGTTCCTGTTACCTGAGTGAGCTGAGGGAGGCCGCCTGCGTCAGCCATCTGTGTGGGGGGGGAGGTAGTAACAGGAGTTAGAACTGAATCAAAGACGAGAGGTTAAACGAAGAGACAAGATGATCATTTCACCTTCAGGAAGGAAGTTGATGTTGGGTCCAGCTTGCTGTTGCACTCCACCTGGTGGACACAGGAGGAACAGCATAAACATCTGTCTGCGTGAATGACGGAGCAGAGCGGCAGCCTCGTGAGTCAAGAAACTTACGGCGGCGTCTTCGTACGGAGCATGGTCGCCCACCACCAGCATCACTGGACACCTGGGAAAGACGAGACGAGAAGTTGCAGTAAAATGTTTAAGAGATTCACGTCAGGAGAAAAAAAAGAAAAAAAGGAAGGGCGTCGTTACTTGAAGGTGTAGCTGCGGTCCAGGTTGAGATCTCTGCGGCTGCGGTGGACAGAGAGACGGGGTTAGTCGTGCTTTGATCCTGGTTTGCATACTGCCCCCTGCTGGACGGCCTTACCTGTTGTACATCTTCCAGAAGAGCTCGATGTTGGCCAGGTTAGGCGCTTTGGAGATGCGCTCTCTGTGAGACTGCACCAAGTCTGTGTTGGAGGACAGCTCCTCCTACAAAAAGGGAGGAAAAGTTTTGGTTTCTTCACATCCGAAGGATTTTCTTCCCGACGTTGGCGTTTGCTTTGTGCCGTACCTGACTGAAAAGGTGACACATGATCTGCTCTGTGAGGGAGGAAGTCACGGAACTCAGCTGCGGAGGAGACAAAACAACGCAGATCGATCAAACCGGTCCTGATCTGCAAACGTGCGCACCATCAATAACGCGGCACGGCACGGGACATGCCTAACTTCATATCCTGAGACTGATGAACGACCCTCATCGGCCCAAACGTCATTACAGTATCACGTTTCTGGGGCTCTGTCTCAGCAGGAAGGCACCGAGTCAGACGATGAGCGGTACCAACCTTGTGAGCGGCCCAGTCCATCCATCCTTTAGCGTTAGTGTCGATGTTAATCAGAACCAGACCCTCCACCGCATCGGGATTTGCCAGCTGCGGACAGAAATTGAGATTAAAGCAAATCGAGCTTCGACTTCCAACACAGCGGACCGGCTGGGCCCACGTTGCTCATGTTAGGTCTCCTATGTTTGCTCTTCACCACCTCCTAATGCTCTCTCTCTTCTCCCAAATGCATTTTTTCCAGCCTGCCGAACACCCATCCAGTTTGAAGGCTCGTTTTTATTTGACGGCTTGGCTACTAAAGCCCGACGTCACGCCCTCTGCACACGCTCTACAGCAGCAGTTCTCTTCCACAACCACTGAAAGTGTCTTTTTGTCCATTAACGCTGCCGTCACCACCGCTTTGCCAAGATCACTGATTAAAACTGTTGCTCTCTGAAGCAAATGATCTCCTGACGCTGTAACACTGCTGAATGCTAATTGTAATTCATTGAACCTCTGCTCCTTAATCGTTATAATCACGCAGGTTGCCAAAGTGGGATTTACAGCGTTTAACTCCAGGACATTCATTCATGCAATCAGATGGCCATGCTAATGCAGAGGAGAGGAAGAGTTGATGCTCCTTGTTTCAGATTTGACTCATTTCTGAACTGTTCCTGTTCGGATTATCTTTGAGGCTTTAATTGCAGCACCTGACGTGGACTGCAGGACTTTTGTGTTTTCTGTGTTAAGCGTCGGTTCATTCTTAGGTTTCCCTCATGTTGAGTTACTGTTTCCGTGTTTCTTCCGTGTGTGACCAGAAAAGTGCTGCATAAATTCAGTTAATTTACTATTTAGTCTGATTTCAGTCTTTCGTTCAGCGACTCCTCTGGTGCGTTCCCTGTTCTCTGTGTTCTCATTAGCCCACCTACTCAGTCTACTGTATCTCTCTGCTGTCTTCTTCTGCAGCCTGTTCCTCATCAAGCGATTCTGCTCCTTGTAGCAGAATCGCTGCTTCAGCTGAAATACATTTCAGTTTAGTCAGCTCTTTTGCTGGATCCACTGGTTTTGCACTAAATGTGTTGCTGGTTTTCTCCTTGTTTGATTTTATGCTCTATCGTCTCCTGGTACCATAAGTGTTCTTATTAAATATCCTGGACACTTCACAGCGAGGCGTTGCAGGACGGTCTACTGGCTCTTACACCAGCTGCATCAGTTGTTGCTTTCTTGCTTTTGGTAGTTCTGGGATACTGCCAGCAGATGGCGCACAACAACGTCTGTGTCTGCTGTGGCTTTCAGGCTCAAAAAGGCCAAGTAAAACCTATCAGGACGAACGTTTGGTGTATATCGTTTTATTTGAAGAAGAATATATGGTTGTTTGTGTTTTCTTTGTATGGCCAAAATACACAATGAGGGCCCTTAGAATTGTAAATGATGGGTGAGCCAATCGTATAATATATCTAACATGCAGAAATTTTAACTAAACTGAGAAGCAAGACCCTGAAATTGTCATGTGAGCCAAACTGTGGATTTATTTAAAGCAGTCTAGTTTATATTCTCTGTAATACAAAAGATGTCAAGGTAGGGTGCCTTGCAAAAGACTGTGCGCCCCTTTAACATCTTCTGATTTTGTCATGTTATGAAATTCAACCTTTTGGCCTACATGTAAAATGCTTTATGTGGCAAAAAGCCCTCAACATTAACCTGAACACGCCATCTTGATGATAAAACATGGTGGTGACAGCATCATGCTGTGCCAATGACATAGAAAGTGGTCTTAGCTGATGGCATGGAGCTAAAAGCAGGACGATGATAGGGTGAAAAATACACGTTGAAGACTAGAGGTGCAAAGCTAGTAAAGATCAGCCTGCAGCTGTATCTGCAGCAAAATGTACTTCAGCAAAGTGCCGACACTGTGGGGCTGAATAGAAATGCACCACTATATATATCTCTTCCACATCACAGCTATTAATTAAAAAAAATAATTTGTTTGTGTCTATAAAATAAAATTTCTTTAAAAAAAGTTTGTCCCTGTAAAAAGACAAAATGTGTAAAGTTGGGGTTAAAGGGCATAAAAAGGCAGGAATATTTACTTCCTTTTACAGCATTTCCATTTAGCTCTCTGGTTAGAGGCTGCACCACTACTGTCATATTTATCCTCCCTCCTAAAGCACCAGCTGAACAGCGTCTGCAACATTGCCCCTAAAACGGGCGCAAAGCAGGCCTGAAAACAGCTGAAACCGCTTCACACTGTTACACAGTCAACTTGCCTGTTAAAAAAAAAAAAATCGATCATTTCCCTTTTTTCAACCGGGCTTCATCTTATTCCCCGTCTGCTTGACTGCTGAGACGGCACCAGATTCTGACAGCTGCTTTCGACTTCCACGGATAAAAAAACACACGCTGGCGGTAAAAAAAAAACAAAAAAAAAACGACAGCTCCAACAATAGAAGCCACTCACCGTGAACTTGGAGAGGATGTAAGCTCCCGCTCCCACCCCCACGCCGATGACGGTCCGGAAGCTGGCAGACGGAGACAGCGGGTTACCGCAGCGCTCAGGCGCTCCGAACGCAACACAAACGGTTTAACCGACATTTACGCGCGGAAGCTCGGCATATGAAGGCGAACGCTCGCCCGGATACTCACTTGAAAAACTGCAGCACAGCGGGGATCATCTCTGCGATGGTCTCCATGGAGGGGTACTGGTAGCTGCAACAGCAACAATCAGTGCAATGAAGGGATCGGACGTGTGTGGGATCTTCCTAAACTATGAGACAACAGTGGATGGTTCTGACAGCTAGCCATGAGGAGGCCCTTATTTTCAGATTTCCCAAAAGGGGCTGACGCTTCTGTTGGCAGGGGCTCAAAATGAAATAAGAAATAAGGGGAACGAGCTTCCGCTTGTTGAGTAATCTGCCCTCACAGCTTACATCCCGAGGCACGCAACCGAATCCTCCACAGAGACTAAAACGATCGCAGAAGGAGGAGAAGGAACGGAGAGGTGCAGGCAGGGTGGGTGGGGGTGGGGTGGGGGGGGGGGGGGGGTAAGAAGTATGGAGTGAGGAAGGCGCAGATTTGGTTTTAACCTCTGACAAAAGCGCATTACGGAGCATACAGAGGGGCGAGATAGGAGAGATGGGAGTATTTTTAGAGGGGATTATTTTAAAGCCTGCACAGAAGATTGTTCCCAGAACTGTACTCTGAGCAAAAAAACCAGGGTTAGATCAGGACACCGAGAGAGAGCGAGCGCCGCGTTACGGCCGTTAGAGGAGGTCGTACCCCGGAGGGTAGGCGGAGGCCCCCTCCTCCTGGCCCGGAGCGTCGATGTGGATCAGCGTGAAGTTCTTGACGATCTCCTGCATCTCCTCGAATTTAAACAGAGGCGAGAAGCAGCTCTTACCTGCCGGAGAAACACAGACAGAGAGATGAGGGGGGAGCCGTGGCGACGGAGACGGCCGAGGCGGAGGGAGCTGTACTCACTGTCCAGACCCGCGTCGTGGAAGGTCAGGATGGCGGGCCTGCGGGTGGTCCGCGTTCCGTGGAGGGTGACGCGCAGGACGCCTTGCGGGGTCTCCACGACATGCTCCTGAGGGGAGAAGGGGGTCGCACAGAAACCTGATCACTTCACATCTGCACAAACACCCATTCCTCTTCAGAGTTTTCCATATTCAGTTGTTTCATTATGAAGATTATACATAGTTGTCAATTTCCTTTACGAAAAAATAGAGAGTTTTGCGTGCATTTGTGCTTCTGGACTTTGAGACTTTTTTCTAGAACCACTTCTCACTGCGTTTACAGCTGCGGGTCCTCTAGGTCTCTTGTAGAGCCCCGTTTCGGGGCATTACTCTTTGGAAAACCGCTCCAGCTCGGTCAGACCTGATGGCCTCTGACAGGTTTATCCCAGGATTGCCCCGTATTTAGCGTAGACCAGTTTCAATCGTCCCTGCTGAAGAACAGCCGGCTTACAACGCGATGCTGCCACCTAGGGCTGGACGACGTCGTTATTGAATTATCGTCCAGCCCTACTGCCACCACCACCTTTTGACTAAAAACTCCCTGTGAGTTTCCTTCTGGCTTTGCCTTCATAAAGAGCAGATTTGTGGCATGACAGCTAAAGGTTGCCCCAGGCTGCGCTGCTCCTACCGCGGGTCTCTTGCACTGCAAAAACGGATCTAAAAACAAGTAACATGTTCTTAAAGTTAGTCTATTCGTCCTTGATTTGAGCCAGTAAATAAGATTATCTGCCAATGGAATGAGTATCTTTGCCCCTAAAATAAGATAATTAGACATCCTGCTCTTGAAATAAGATGATGGAGATGAACTGTTCCTTTTTTAAGTGGAAAAATCTTATTCCATTGGCAAATAGTCTTATTTACCTGCTCAAATCAAGGACAAATGTAGTCATTTCAAGAAGTATTGACTTATTTTTAGTTCTGCTCCGCGGCCACGTCCTGGCAGGCGGCCGTGGGATTTTCGCACGTCGGATTGAACAGATCGCTGCGAGATGTTCAAAGCTCGGGTCTGATTCTGCTTTAACCCTCCCCACAACATTCCCGCTGACCTGTCTGCTGCGTTCCTCGGCCTTCACGATGCAGATTGTTCACTAATCTGCTCGAACTAACCACCGACGCCTTCACAGAACAGCTGGGTTTATACCGAAATGAAACCCACAGAGGGACCGTGCTCACCAATCAAACTGCTGCTGGAGCCGCATTTGATTTTATTCGGGGCTGTTTTCCTTCCACTTCTAAATGATCCGCCGCTTTGCTCAAGCAGCGTAAATTTCCCAGGTGGGAATATCTTTACAAGGCTTTTTTTTTTTAAGCTTAACGTCAGGAGAGGCCAGCTGCCACTCCACCATACAACCTGAGCAAGTCAGGTAAAAAAAGACAACTCCTTCTGAATGGGCTAGCCAGGGCACTGAGCTGTCTAAGGAAACTGAAACACACACCTCTCCCTACATGCCGCTGACGTACACCATCTTGGTGCGCTACCCAGGCTACAACGCAGAGGATAGTGAGAGGAGCCCAAAGGGGTCTCTGCACTGCAAAAATGGAACTAAGAAAATAAGTCAAATATTCTTGAAATGAGCGTATTTGTGCTGGATTTGAGCAGGTAAATAATCTTATCTGCCAATGGATTGAGTATTTTTACCCCTAGAATAAGATAATTAGATATACTGCACTTGAAATAAGACAATGGAAAGGAGTTGTTCCTGTTTTAAGTGCAAAAATCTCATTCCATTGGCAGATAATGTTCTTTGCCTGCTCAGATCAAGGACACTCATTTCAAGAAAATGTTCCATTTTTGCAGTGTGGTGCGTCTCTGCACTCTGTCTAAGGTCCGTTTCAGACCCGATGCAGGAAGAGCGCTGGACGCGGCCCGAGACTCCTCTACAAGAACCTTTATATGTGCTGCCATGCCAGGCCGGCCGGTAGAACAGCATCCCAAGCAGAGCTGGCACCTTTCTGCTCAGACTGGAAAAAAATTTCAAGTGCAGCTAACATGATGGAATTCATAGTACTGCACTTGCTTTATGTTTTTATCCAGTTTGGTTTTATCTGTTGCATATATTTTGGCTTGAATAGTGGTACCAGAAAAAGATTGGCTTGTTGTTTTTTTTTTTGTTACATGCCACGTAAATGAATTAAAATGTCAATATATTGATTTGCTTTGAAAAGGCAGCTGGAAAGTTTGCTTCTTTTCGATCACTGGCCGCTAAACTTAGATAATCAGCGGACACTGAGAAGGAAATAAACCGCATTGTTGCATAATTAATTCTCCGCCTGCTCCACCGAGTCAATCCCATTCACCAAAATGAAGCAAAACCTTCTTTTTTTTATTTGAATCCAAGCAACCTCATGATGACACATTGTATTCTGCCCCTGTTTCACAGCATTGAAGCAGAACAACAAGTGAATTTATTTAACTTCAGTCAATGAAACTATTCAGACATTAAATTGAATCTAGTCCCGCAGAAATGTAGCGGCTCGTGCCCGACTCCAATCATTCCTCCCTGCTGCATGGACCTCACTGCTGAAAGAATGCAAAGCTCTGACTCAAGCTAATATGTTTCTGTAACAATGGAAATAGGATTTGCTTCTTCCTCAAAAGAATCCAGAGGGGTCTTAAGCTTTCTGGCTGCGCTCAGCCAGCTGTAGGAGTCGGGGAGAGCAGCTGATAAAATTAGCTGTTCAAATTTATGACGGTTAAAATCAAAGTGGTAAGGTTAAGTTTCTTTAAAGGAGTTTTGTCTTCACACAATTAAATGGAACAGCATTGAAATATCTAACAAGCTGAATTTTCAATAACTAAGTCATATCAAAGAAGGACACAAACATGCTAGCTTTAGCAGAGCTCTAGGGCTGTACTGTATTTTTCAGACTATGAGGCACACTTAAAATCCTTCAAATTTCTCAAAAATCGATGGTGTGCACTCTATATAAGATAAAAGTTGTGCTTACTGACCAATTTTATGTGGTACTACACACTCAGAAATCTGTTAAAATGTGTAAGTATGACGGTCAATGGATATTGGGAGCATTACGGTACCCTGCCTGACTGTAAAGTCTAGACTAGAAGTGAATGGGATCCCCACATATTTGGCCGTATGTGGGGATCCCATTCAGTTACCATCAGTCCAATTTATTCTAATACAGTCCGGTCAAATATGGGACCAGCTCCATCAAAATAGATACCAGCCTTTGCTAACTCTGCCACACCTCTGATCAGCACACACTTTGCACTTTGGGACATTTTAGAACCTGGTGCCACTAGAGAATAACGAGCGTCTTCTTGGAAACCTTTTATTTTTAGAGTGTTTTGCAGCTAATTTTCAAGTTTTATCCTATGGTGAGTTCTTCTCAACCTCAACGACTCTTCCCCAGAAAAATGTTTAAGCTGGATGTCACACCGCAGTTATTTTCTTCCGTTTGCTGCTTTGTTGTCAAGGTTATTTCTCAAGGTTTTTACTTTTAAAGTGGGTTTATGCATGTTTAGGCAGGTTTATGCAGTCTTACCTGGCCTTGGTCCAGAAGTATCCTGGCAGCCAATTCAGCAGTGTCCTGTAGGAAAGGAAACACGTTCATATTAGAAAATGATAACTATAGTTTTCTATTTATTTTACATAATGTTTGTTTAGGGATAGAAGACTTTTTTTTTTTTAGGCACAAAGACAAACAACTAAAATTAAATATTCAGCAACATAAAAAATAACGAAGTAAAAAGCTTAATATATAAACAGATGAATCACTATTTGTGTTACTTCTAAGACAGAAAACAGTTTTACTTCTTTTTTTTCATCGTAACCGACAAAACGGGGAATCTATAATAAAAACATCAGATTTATTTTCTCTTTCCGTTCTCTTTTCTTGTAAATGAGGCCTTTCTTCCTTTAAGATGGTGCTCTTTAACCTCTTCAGGAGAACCAGTGGTTGTGACATCAGAGGGATAATTATGGCGGAAGCATGGAAGTGGTTTTTAAATGATTTGGTCTTTGGCGTCTTTGGATGCATTCACTCTAGCAATTAGCAGTGAAGCTGAAGAAGAGGTTGATGAGTTAGGAAAAAATAGAGCGACAGGTCTAGAGGGTTAACGATTGGAAAGGTGGGCTGCAAGTAGAGACACTGATGTAATTCTCATTTTGTTGTTACGTTAAATGTACCAAACGCGCTCCTCTTATGCTTTTTTTATGTGATAGTTATTATAAAGAGATCAAAGTCAGGAAGTATAATTGTTAAATCAATTAATGTTCAGATATAATGCATTTTATAAACTTTACAATAGTCAAAATATTGTCATAATTAAATCCTGCAACTTTGAAGATGTACAAGTCCCTGTTTTCTTGATTGTAATGCTTTGATATGTAGCAGAAACAGACACTCTCCTAATCAATATCTTAAGGTCAGGAAAGAAGTCTCAAATTATCATAACAAGGTAAAAAGTAAAAAGAAGCAACAGAAGCAAGAGAAAAAACAGAGAAGGCAAACGACTGTAAACGGCATCTAAACTTAAACGAGTTCAGCAGCTGATCAAAAGCTTAGGAACATAAATCAAGAAAACCCCAAATCAGTTCTTGGAGTGTGAAAAAAGGTCTCATAGTAGAACACCCCACCATTCTCATGGATCACTTCAAAAATGTGTTTAGACTGGCTTGATGTGTGATTTCAGAAGACTGGGAAGAAGAACACTGATCCACCTGGAGAAGATGGCTTCATGAAGAGCATCCATGGTCTAGAACTGACATCTGTTTTTGTAAAGCATCCTTGCCACCCATCCCCAAATCTTCTCAATGTGATTTAGATCAGAGGACTATGCAAGATGGTCTAAAAGAGGGATGTCCTATTTTAGCTCTATTTTAAATTGTAGAATTGTCCCGCTGAAGGTAACTATTCATCAAAGGACAGCTGAGGGCCAGCCCTGCTGCTGTTTACACTCCTGCACAACCTCCATTGTCTTTTTGAAGAAATAAATACATCCCCGAATGATGCTGCATGAACAAAAAAAAAAAAAAAACATCTCCAGTGGGATCCGGTTGCTATACCAGAAACACTAAAAGCCATCATCACCAACAAGATTAAATCTATTTTCTTCACAGAACAAGACTTTCTTCCACCTTTTAACGCTCCATTTTGGTGCAGCAATGCAATGTGGGGTGGGAGGAGACATGGTCTGAAGATGTTTTCTGGTCTTTCTCCCCTTCTCCTGCTGATTCTGTCCTCTGATTAGTATGCTGCAGTCAGGGTCAGCATGGGGCCTTAATCAGGTCAAGGATGTCTTCATGGCCACTCCGCCACATCCTCTAGATCAGCGCAGGTGAAATGTTTCAGGGCTGCCTTTTTTTCTTTGGTCCCAAACCTCCGTGTCTTTTAACATTTTGAAATGATTGTCTTATCGTAGTCAATCATTGCAAGAGGCCTTATGTGTGCACCTCAATAATCTTTCCATGCGCTATGACAGTAAAACTTTTTTGTTGAACATCAGGGGGTCAGAACAGTGTTAAAAGCCTAGCAATGAAATTAAATATGCAAATGAGAGCCAGCCAATGAGCAGCCAGTTAGTGTTTAAGTGCTATTTTTAATTATTTGCCTGCTCTGTTTAGTTTCTTCTTTCTATACTGTAAAGCTCTCACTAGATATTATGAGGAGTATTAGTTTTCTTTATTGATGTTATCCCCTCCTTGACCACCAGGTGTCATTAACACCCGACACTGGACGCAGAGCAGAGCAGAGCAGGATCCGCTCCTGCTCCCTCAGGCTTTGACGTCAGCGCAGCAGATATGAGCCAGGGCTGCAGCTCTTCTCACTCACTTATACCCAAACACTCACTTATGTACATGCTCAAAGACTTTTCACATACGTGCTTGGCAGACAAGCTGTCTGATGGCAGGATTTGTTCAGATTCAAGAGCGCAAACACGGACTCTGGGATGCACACAAGTTCTGGCTGCAGTTTAATGTTTCTGTTTTTAGTAGTGTTGCACCGATACCGATACCAGTATGGGACGGGGCTCCGATACCGTGCTAAAATGGTGGTATCGGTATCGGCGAGTACCAACAAATAGGGCACCGATACCATTTTGATGTTTGTATTTCACTTGAACGCAGCCTTCTCTCTCCCGACTAGTATTATACATGTTATATAAGTTAATGAAAGTTGCACTGTTTTGGCATTAGAGAGCCAAAACTCAGGGTTTAAAAGAGATTATTAAATTATTAATGTAATTTTACTGTCTTACTGTTGCACTACTAATATACATGTTATAATTTCACGAATGTAGCACTATTTTGGCCTTTGAGAGCCAAAAGTTTATTCAACTATTGTCACCCATTCCAGATAGGTAATAAAAAGTTCTACTACCCTAAGTAGTATGCAGTTCTTCATATATATACATATCAGTTTCAAACAGATGGTATCGGTATCGCCCAATACTGCATGGCCAGGTATCGGGTATCGGTATCGGGGCCAAAAAATGGCTTTGGCGCAACACTAGTTTTTATTCAAGCTCGGTTTGGACTGAATATGATCACTACGCAGCCTATTTAATGATAATGATAATAAAAATACAATGTATAAGTCTCCATCATGCGTTGTAGAATGTCTCACCTTGGCAGCATCAGCCTGGCCCGTGAGTAAAGGCTTCTCCTCTGTGATGGCAATTTCCTGCATTTCTGATGTCATGGTGGCTCCTCCTGTGGGTAAAAAGGGGAAACAAAACATTGAAAACGTCTCATTCCCTCTGCCTTTTCAAATTATTGACACTGTGGTTTAGACTTTGATTTATCCATTGACGTATCTGTTACGCATTGATGCAGCCAAACACAGATTGAGCTTCCTGTGTATATTTGCACATACACAGGAAGTGATTAAATACTGCATGTAGCTTTTGTCCTCGGGGAAATGAAATGGGCTGTGGGGCCTTTTTAAAGTTAATTAGTAATTAGTGCCAGCAGAGATGAGCAGAAACGGATAGTGGGGGAGAAAAAGCTGAGGGGGAAAAAAACACAAAGGAAGGGCCTAAAGAGAAGATGGACACATCAAAATATAGGTAAGATCCCATTACCAATGTATAAAACGTGCCTCTGGTAGGGATTTACTGTAAATATGCAACAAGATGAGCAAACAGATTCACGGGGGAGAGGGGTGTTGCTGCAGAATAAATGAAAACGTTGTGTGAAATGACAGCTACCTCAGGGGATGGTTGATGGTGGGAAACCAGCGCCTCTGACAGGGATGAGAAAAACCCTTTACAGCCACAGCGTGATCCTGTGAGTTACCGTTAACAGCCATGGGTGAAATGCTAGACCCGAAGGCAATGCTAGGAGCTCGGTTTATTTTCATTTACAGACACTAAAACACTTTAACTGTTTTGAAATTATGGGAAGATAAACACTTAATATTAACAAGGAACCGTTCCCAGAGCCAGCATTAGGATTAGCTGCTCACATAGTCTCCCTTGCTTCAAAGTGACCTTATTACACAGGTCAAAAATAAAAAAATAAATAAATACATGGTGACAGACAAATGGTATAAATGTTTAGCTTATAAACCTGCAGACAGTGGCATTGCAGTTACCCAGCTCATACTAGTAATAAGATAAGGAGATAACAAAACCCCCAGGTAATGACAAAGTTCACAGTATTTAAGAACATTTTGCAACAATAGAGCTACATTTAGCATTAGCTTCCAAACTAGCACTCATCCTTTGCCAGAAAGTCTACCCCATTTTCTTGCCCAGAAGAGAAAACTATATAAAAAAAATGGTGGCATACAATTAGTACAAAGGTTAAGACAGCAAACTAGGATCGCAATGTCCAACAGCTACCAGTGTTAAAATGTCCCTGGTTTTTAAAAAAAAAACATCCTTATTTACCTTCACTATTTTCATGGGAAACACAAATTAACAATATTCTCCATTATTGATGGTAGACCAGGGATTAGCTTCTAATGTGGTTCTTCTTCTTTGCCTGAAAGTGGTGGCAAAAGAGTCCAATATTTATCTAACATAGTCATTAGCTATGTTTGCCTGCACAAAAATTTCACAATTGGATTAAAATGTATTCAGATTAAAAAAATCGTGGCTTGATGGAGGAGCGCATTGTGGACGTACTGTGAGTCGAGCTAATACCAGCTAGCGTGTTAGCTATTTAGACCGGGAGGTTTTCTCCCGAACTTTACTCACCGTTTTATGTCGCTCTCAAACGTTGACACATTTAAAATAAACAGACGACGCTAATACGCTGGGGGAAACCCTGAAATAAACCATATTCCCTGATAAAGAAGTCAGTGCTGGCACTAGCGTCTTCTTTAGTACCTCTCCCCATCCTCAGTGCTTGATGTTTTCATCCAGAAAATAAAAATAAGACAAGACAGAATAAACAACTTGTAACCAACAAAAATGGTAGCATTACAGAATAATCATTAGTATCACATGAGAAGCAAAGCTAATCAGAAAGCAGGACACTACTAAGTTACAACTTTATCCACATTCCTTTGCTCCGTTGTGTATTTATCTTTTCCCTGTTTGGACCTTTCCAGGAGTTTTATTTTCTAAAAGTCGATAGCAGCTTTTGCAGTTCATGAAAAAAATAAATCCTCACTGAGATTTAACGCTATACAAATTAATTGCTGTTGCTATTTGACCTGTACTTTAGCTTTCAATGTTTTGGAAATTGTTAATGCTTAAAGTAAATATTAAAAATTAAGAAAGCGTCGTTAGTCTTTATGAAGAAGCATTATTGTTTATATGACATTTACTGTGCATGTGCGTGGTTAAGAAACCAGTGACTGTATTCTGTAGTCTGCAGGTTTGGCATTACATCAGAGGGGCGAGGAAGACGAGTCAGTGTGAGTATGCGTGCACGTGAGCGTTCACGCATCACAAAACGAACAGCTTCCCCCCCTGGGGGAAAACTGGGTCTCAAGCGGAAACGATTAGTCACCAAAGAAAGCCAGCATAGGCAGCTCTCCTGCTCCCTCGTTCTGTTCTGTTTTATAGGCTTCCAATGCCTTTGTCTGTCTTTTTCACCTGTTTATTACCTTTACTTTCTCGATGATTTTGTCAATTGTTTTATTGCCGCCAATCCTGTCACCTGTGTAAGTTCTTGTTTTTAATGCTGTTGCTTTAAAACATTGGGATGAAGCACAGTAAGAGCTATCAGTAAGGTAGGAAACCATGCAAACAGATTTGAAGAAACAGATACATGAGCCATTTTATGTTATTTTAAAGGCTACTTTGTTCAGCATTTAGACAGCCAAGCATGAGAAATGTTTTTCAATGTCACATGTTCTCTATACCATATGCTCAACAGTGTCCCCTTGCATGTAATACGGTATATACTGTACACGACCCATATAGACATTTGGCACAAAGTCATACTGCAAATGCCAAGCTCTGCCTCCCTGCTACATCAATGCTATCTCTAAAAAGCCGCAACAATTTAACATTAACATAAAAACGCACGGCAGAAATTCTTGAAGGTAAATGTTTATCTCTTTTCCACAGATGGAACAAACAAATAGACTCATTTAACATGGAGACTGACTATCTGGTCACTTCAGTTGAAGACTCATCTAATGTGCTGTCGTTCTTAATTGGCTGAACACCACTGGCTTTATCTGACCAAACTAGAGATTCTGATTAGGTATCAATCACTCAAGAAAATAACCGGTCTCCAGCTGCATTTCCACCAGTTCTGAACAGTATATAGTTAATCCATTGTCCCATGAGACGGTTGCTAATTACAAAAACAGCAGCAGAGCTACTAAACAACACAACAGGCTGATTAATGGGAAAGGTCTATCAAAACAGAAGGAGATTAAAACACTAGAACTAACAGAGCGTGAACGGAGGATTAATACGTCCGGGTTGGAGTTTGGCTTTGTTCTGCCCAACAGCGCATAAGCAGCTGTGCAGATTTGTCCGGAGACGACCCTTTTCTCAGGACTACAGCAGTTACGGTGCACGTTGACGGACATTTCTGCCTTAAATGACGCTGCCATTCATTTGCTTTGGAAGCCACAAGTCAGATATGGTTATGATGTAAGAGTTGACATAGCTGTGTAACAAAACTAGAAGACTACCAGGCTAGCTGTTGCTAGCTGATGCATACATCAACATCGCCCGTTGATGTATGGGCCATTTAAAAAATGCTGTGACATGCTCACTACCAGAGATCGGACTTTACTTTACCATGTATTGGATCCCTTTAATGTGATAAATGCATGCAGACTTGCAAATAAACAGTTCAACACTACAGCTATCATTCCTTTTTACGTGGGGCAGCCATGTTGGGTTGAGGTCCTGATGGTGAGAAATCTGTTTTAAAGGTGGGAAATTCGGAAATCCCAGTTAGACCACAGCATACAACAGATCTGCTTCCTTCAGCTAATTGCTCATCTCTTATCCTCTTAATTTACAAAACAATGTCTTTACTATTAAATGTCCTCCCATATATCTTAAAAATAGACTTATGTTTAAAGACCCTGCGCAGCTTAAACGTCTCAGATCAGTGAGCAATATTTGTTAATCAAAGATAACCCGAGTTAATACAAATTGCAGATTTCAAAAACAGGTATCCAAAAAACAAACAAATACTGCATGTGGTGCAACTAACACTGAATTTCAGAAAAAGAACATCATACCAGCAGTGAAACATAGTGGTGCTGGTGTGATGTTCTGAGACTGCTTTGCTCCTTCAGAACACCAGACGACTTGCCATGACTGTTGAGACCGTGAATTCTCACCACCAGAAAATCCCGCAACAGAGATTCTTTCCATCAGTTTATATCCTTCAGCTAAAGAGCATTTTTGTTGTGCAGCAGCACCGTGATCCAAAACTCACCAGCAAGTCTAGCTCTGAGTGGTTTAGCAGCTATGCTTTGACAGTTATTAAGGTCATGGTATCAATAACACGGTTTGGTGAGGAAGTATTACTGCAGGAAGAAGACTCAAGAACAGCTGTTTTCAGTATAAGGTGCTTAAAATGAAGCTGAGAAGCACATAGATGTAAAAAGCTATTTAAAAAGAAGGCATTCACCATTCCTTTGGTTTAAATCTGTCTCAGCAGGTCAAAGTTTTAAAAACTGGTGATCAGAAATCTGCCGCAAAATGTGGATCTGTGCATCTGTGCTGGTTCTGATACAATCTGCTTCACATAGGATCCTGTCCACATCTACAAAACTATGAACAAAGTAGTTCAAAATTAAGTAATTAATAGAGTATGCAGGCAACCTCTGTCTGAATTGTTGCTTTGAGATTTTCATTTTGTAATGGACCTGCAACCTGTCCAGACTGTGAGTCCCCCCCCCCGTCCCCCCCAGGATAAGTAGGTATAGACAATGGATGGATGGATGGATGGCTGTTTTGTGAAATATTTTTTGGATTTAAAAGAAATGGTTGATCTTTAGTTATTTGGTCTAACAAATTCTTAAAATTAAAAAATACGAAAAATAAAGGTTGAACTTCATGATATGCAGATACTTTGCCAATAATGTTGGTCTTACTGTATGTACAAAGGTGCAGAATTCTGCTCATCTGACATATAATAAATAACCTGGTCAAGATTATCGTAGAAATAGATAACCAGCACTGTCTGGATTGGCTGCAAAACACGGTAGGTAAAGTACCTCGGATTAGATTTTTATCAACAAAAAAAATTATATAATATTATGCTGTGAAGAAAATACCACTGCTGGAATGTAAATGTAAATGTGCAGTATCCATATCCATTGACCATTTTCACACCCTGTCATATAAAAACCTCTAAGTTCCATATATTTTACTGGGATTTTCTGAAATACATCCACGCCAGAGCACATAAATGTGAAGTGGGAGCAAAATAAGGATTTCCCAGGTGACACAATTAAACCTAAAACCTTTACTCTGCATATGTATTCAATCTCCCTGAGTGAATACTTTACAGGACTACCCTTTAGACATTGACTGGGCCACGCTAACACATAGATATGTTTTGATCTAAACCATTCCATCCTCGCTCTGTCTCTCTGTTTAGGGTCACTGCCTTGCCGGAAGGTGAAGCTCCACCCCAGGTTTAGCTCCATGCTTCTGGGTTCCTGCAGGTGAAAAGCATCACCACAACATGGCGCCCCCACCACCATCTTTCATAGGGCAGATTATGTGTTAGTTTTCCACCACAAATAACATTTTGCCAATAGATAAAAAATAAAAGACTTACATCTTTATCTGACCACAGCACCTTCTTCTTCCAAATGTTTGCTGTGACTCTGCATGATTTGTGGCAAACTGCAAACTGAACTTCGTATTTGTTTCTTTCCACAGACTACGCTACCATAAAAGCCAGAAGGATGGAGTGCATCAGCGATAGTTATCCTGAGAACAGATCGTGTCCCCTGAGCTACGAATCTGTGCAACTTCTATATTTACCATTGTCCTCTCTCCGTAACGCTATCCTTGTCAGGCCTTGGCCGCTTAAACAGACAGCCGTGTGTTGGTATGTTTAAAGTTATCACATATTCATTACAGTTTAGGTTGGTAGTGGGGCTGGGGAATATATTGAGATTTTAACACTATCGAGATTTAAAAATAAATGTTAGATGTAAGATGAGACTATATCATTTATATCGAGATCAGTGTTGTAGTCAAGTCACTATGCCTCGAGTCCGAGTCCAGGTTCGAGTCTCCAGTGTTCAAGTCCGAGTCAAGTCCAAGTCATTAAAAAGAAAATCCGAGTCGAGTCCGAGTCGAGTCACTATTGATCCAAATCGAGTCCTTATTGATCAAGTCGAGTCCAAGTTCTGCACTAACGTAAGCATAGCCTACATGTTTTTAAACTAAAAAAAAAAATCCACACTCCACCACATTGCACTAATAATTTAGATATTAAAATCATACACCAAATAATATTCTAATGACATATTAAAATTATAGCCTAATGATACAAAAAAAGTCGAGTCTTTTTCTCAATTTCCGAGTCAGAATGATCTGAATGTAGGAGTCCGAGTCCAAGTTCGAGTCATCAGTGCTCAAGTCCAAGTCAAGTCGCGAGTCTCTAAATTTAGCTAATGACTCGGACTTGAGTTCGAGTCTCGGACTCGAGTACTACAACACTGATCGAGATTGTCTATGTTGCGTTATAATCACACTTTTATGTATTCCAGTAGGTGACTTCTCAGCTGTTTCTCATATTCATCTAAGTCTGTTTGTTTAAAAAAATGTGCCTGAGAGACAATTGGGATAGAGCTTTGATTCAGAGATGCCTTTTCATTATTACGTTTTTAAAAGAAAAACATATCGAGCTAAATATCGTATATCAACATTCAGCCTATAAAAATTTCAAGCTGTTTATTTTTTGGTCAGCCCTAGATGGTAGATTTGTACCTGTGGTTTCACAATGCTGTTGGCTCTGAGGCTTTCACAGAACAGCTGATAGTGAGATTCAATGACACACAATGAACTTTATTTGCTAACTCGATGTCTTCATAAATTGATTGGACTGGATGTTATTTAGAGGTACCACGGTAAGGGGGTCTGAACACACACGCACGCTCCATATTTCTGAAAAACATGCATCATTCTTCCTTCCACTTTACTGTTATACTCGACTTTGTATTGGTCCCAACAAAACACACTGAAGTTGGTGATTGTGACATGACAAAGTGTAGCCAATTTCAAGGTGCAGTGTTACTTTTGTGACAAGTCAGCAGAGAATTGGAGTGACATGACAACAGCCGATGATCCAGCACTGAGCCGGGGCTCATGTAGCCCAGCCCTTGTATTTACTCGGCTCTTCCACGAAAACTCACTTTCCCCATACGGTTTGCCGATGTTGTAACATGTAATCAGGCCCGCTCCCTCCATCAACCATCAATTCGTTATCTCGGCTGCCTTTCTGAGTCCGTGTGTTTCAGAGCGTGTAATAACTGCTAAACTGCACAGGAGGCGCCGTCTGTCACCGTGGAAAGAGAAACGCAGAGATGCTGTGATTTTCATAGAGAGCACGAGAGGAGGGACGCGAGAACATGTTGCTGGCCGAGACAGAGACGGAAGTCTGGCGTCTCGCCGGACTGTGCCGGCAGGTTTCAGCTGTCAGACGGCAGTCGCTCGGTTCATCTGCCGCACGGAGCAGGTTTGCCGTCTCAGCTGTCAGGCTGGGGACGATAATTCCTCCGAATTAGTTTTACGCGCATTCATAATTCATAATCCAGAGATTTTAGTCCGTTCCATGGTGTTAGCGGGCCGCCCCGATCCAGCATGTCACAATGTGTTTTTGTCAATCCCGGCTGTCAGGCCATGTCTACCGCTGTGCCACGCTGACTCCATGTTCCCGTCTTCTAGGCCAATGCCACCATGCAGGAACTCTGAACCGGGCTTCTAGATGCTGCAGTGAAGGCAGCACAACCAGACTTTTATTCATTTATTTAACACACTAACCAAAAATTAATAATAATCTCACGATTTCAGTCTTTTCAGTTTTACCAGAAAGAATCCAACCACTACAACACAATTAAAAAGAAATGTAATACAAGAAAAAATATAAAAATGTTTTATAAATGTTTCTACAATATAAGTTGTCTTATCTTGTGTGTTATAATGTCAAATTTTTATTTTTTTATATGCAAAGCGACCTTCTGTCGGCACAAAACCATACGAGGATTCAGATCCCAGACCTTTACGTGCTTTCACTGCCATGTTGTAAAGCCACCCTGTAACTCTTGCAGCTTTCCTTCTGTCACTAATCAGCCCTGACACTGGCCTTCATCTTCTCCTTCCTGTCTGCACCGCGTCCTTCACTTCTCTCGCGCACTGCTTTGGCTTTGAACGGCTGAGCCCAGGTAAATGTAAACGGCGAATGGACCCAGAGATGCAAGAATCCCCTTCTTGCATCTCTCCCTCTAATGTATTCTTGCTTCTACTGAATTGCCTTCCTCTTCTCTTGGGAAACCTCAGGCTCTCGTCCGCATGCTCCTGACTCTCACTACAGACTCCAGTGTCGTCTTCAAACATAGTCCATGATGAGTGCTGCCGGACGTCCTCTGTCAACATCTTCATTATCGCTGGACAAGGGGCTCAGAGCTGGTCCCTCATAATAATCCCACCCAAGCTTTAGCGTCTGCCACACACCTCGCCACTCTCTTGCCCCACCCTCGCACCATGCCACACACTGAATTCCACATACAGTTCATCACGGGATGTCTCTATATCCACACAGCCTGAGAGCAAATGATAGTAGCGGGGCTCTTTCCCATCACCGTTCTTCTGAGCATTTCTTTAACAACTCCTTCCCTGTATTGTACAGGCGTGGCTAATCAACTTCGTCCCCACTCAATAGACCAAATGTTTCTAGTACGATTGCCTATGTTAAACCTTCTAAAGCATGGGTCTTTAACGTTTTCCAGGCCAAGGACCCCCAAACTGATGGCGAGATAGAGCGGGGACCCCCTAATTATATATATTGTATAAAATTGTGTTATATTTAACTGGTCCTATAGTGCCATGTGTAAATGTACCTTGTTATTGTGCATTCAATACTAAGATACTCAAATAATAAACAGGTTCATATATTCATGTTTTTATTTTAAACATGTGAGAGGCACAGTGAGTAGGGTGGCCATGCCACTGCCATTTATAAACAGAAACACAGACTAAATATCTTGGGTTCATGTTGAACTCCAGCATCACATTGGAAAAAAAAATCATCAAAAAGGTTACAAATACAGATAAATTTAACTAGGAACATTTTAAATAAATTGATCATTTTATCACAACAGAGGCAGAAAAGTTCTACCCCCATTGTATGATAAAAAATGTCTAATCAACCAAAACTTTCGCGACCCCCATGCAGTACCTCCGCGGACCCCCTAGGGGTCGCGGACCCCCTGTTGAAGACCCTGGTTCTAAAGGAATAGTTAGCCCAGGGATGGAATTGTACACCTGTCACTGGCCAAATGCAGGTGAATTTATAAAGAGGTGCGCACATTTGATAAACCCACAACAACATATAGAGTTGGCCTTTTAATATGAATTTGCCACGGCATTTCTCCTTCTGACTGTCGGGGCTCAGAAATGTGGCTGAGCTGCTGTCAGACTGCTCCAAACGCCTCCATTAGAAGAAGAGAAACGATAATTGTCGAAGTGTCTCGAGAGGACTAAAGGGATGAACGTTAAGTCAAAAAGTGTTTTTTTTATGTCAATAGAAAAGAAGTGCCATCAGTGTGTTAGTGACTGGATGAAGAGGAACCAGTCAGTGTTATGTTGATAGCGTCGGCAGCAGATGCTGCTCATATTATCTCTCCTCCGTTCCGTTTTCTTGCAGCTTTGCTTCTGCATCTCTTTGGGCTGTTTTGTACCAGCTGTGACAGCTGACGATTTAAAGTTATTTTCTCTCATCAAAATGCCACCCGGTCCATTTTCTGTGTGTAAAAGGCCGTTGAAGTAACATACAAGCAAGGTTTAAACGTTCTAGCCTGAGAACTGCAAACATCGTTGTCATATGTTGTTGAAATGTGAACTGTGAAATCAGACTAATATAGTTTAACTGTATTCTGACATACAGAATTATACATGGTCTGGTCCCACTAAGCCAACAGGTCAAGAGGAGCGAGCTGAAGAGCACGTTCCATCATCTCATTTATGAAAAGTGCTTTTGAATTAAATCCATTCCAATATCAAGCCTCTACTACTTGGAAACTTTACAACAAACAAAAATATGTGAGCTCCCAACTCTCTGTTAATGAACTAAACACTTTACTTGAAAAAGCTCCAATCAGAATAATGCCTAATTATGCAACGTCATTGTATTTTATCTTTATTTGTTCGGTTTTGCTTTTGTTTATCAGGGATTAACCTGCCCAAGACTCTAAGAAAACAAAATTCATCTGAGGGTACCATATATCTGTCTATTTGAACTAAGTAAACTATCATGACTTTTAATGATAGTGGTGGGTGGATGCAGAATAGAAGTTTCACCACATTTAGCTCACTTAATTACAGCAAGAATATTTATAAAATAAGATCCAGGTTACCTATAAAGTTTAAGCAAAATACGCACAAAACTTAAATCTTGAGACCAACAAAAATGCATTTTTTCTGGCAGTCTGTTTGCAAAATGACTAACTGGGTATTTAGGATGAGTACAGAAAGGACCACGGCTACAATTTATGGAAGCTGGAAACAGAACTGCCACAGATAACCTGAAGAGAAGAAGATGACAAAAACATTTTCACAAATCCAAATGTAAAAAGGAATGTTGACAAACTAACAATAGGAGCAAATGTGACCACCTCAACTCCATAGCTGCTGCATAACCTGCTGCCTATGTTCTCAACTTGTCAGCATTAGACCTGCTCCCAGGCCAACTTAACAACCGTATTAGTTATCTGCGCTAAACTCGGTTTACACTGACCCTGTACACGTGTCACACGAGGAAATGAAGATAGGTGGAAAATCTCATAAAATCAAATCTAATAGGACTTTTATTTGGAGGAGGGGAGCCAGGGGCAGTGTCTGTGTAACGTCCATAACTGTGTGAGGAAAATGTTTCTTTAATTTCAGCAATGTGCCACCGGACACTGAAAAGCTGGAGCTTAAAGAGCGAGTATCTCTGCCAGGAGAAGACGGCTGCATTAAACAGAAGGTCTGGCTGTACAGATCTTCTGGCTCTTTGTAAAACTTTAGCAACTTCGGAGAAGAAGCGGTCGCAGCTACAGAAGAAAACACTTTCTTTCTCCAGAGCCCCAGGCTTTTACAAGATCACCTTCTGTTATTCCTCCACCTCCCTTTTTCTTCCAATCCACTCCTTAGGTTGTCTTACAGCTTTGAAATAGTTTTTCTCCATTTCAGACTTTTTATTTTTATTTGTCCTTCTTCCCGGGTCGCTCACTATTACTTTTCAGCACGTGACGACAAGTGAAGACAGAAAACGGGGAAACACTTTGCCTGGGAGACTCGCCTCATTTATCAGGCATTTCCCTGCGGCCAGCTCTAAGTTAAAAAGCCTCCGTTGGACCTGGGATACCGTTGGTGAACCCATCTAGAACTACAGTTGTCTGAAGTCAGAATCATGCATTAAGGTCACCTATATTGAGAAAGTAGGCTGAAGGTTAAAATGTTAAACCTGTGGCATTCAGCTGACATGCAAGGCTGTTTCAGCAAGTGGAGCCATTGCTTTGACGGCCTTTAAGACTGAAGATGACGATGGGTGGCAAAATGCTTGAGGTCAAGAAGAAGAAGGCAGCTTAATAGTTCATTCCATTTTGGCTTTTTGGACCCTCTTCAAAGTCCCTGACATTTTAGAAAGGCAGTTGTTTCGGGACCATTCCCGGTGCCAGGCAAATGGCACAGCTTGCTGTATAATATGACACTTCAGTCATATTATCAGATCAGTTCAGCGACACCTGTCTAAAATACTCCATTGGTCTCTAAAGTTTACCACTGGGTTAAACTTCGGTACAGTTTTACTTTGCTTGCATCGTCCCTGTGGTTCCTCCTCCGTGCGTTTTTGGTGGATTGTGTTTCCTTGTTTTACGTTGTTAAATTGAGACAGTTCTGAAGCTAGAACATTAAACTAGCTCTAAAGCCAAACTGGACCTAGTGTTTGATTAGTAACAGTTCTTTATGTTTCCATGGGCTGCAAGGCCGGGCTCCACTGTACAGTGCAATCTCAGCACCAGCTCCCACGCTGGACCAATGAACTGCAATTGACAGAACTGCTTTCATCAATCTGACACCAAGGGCTTAATATTTAATTGTCTTAATTTAATACAAAAAACATGATCTCCAAAAGTCTTTTATGCCAGCTGTTTATTTTGCTATCACTCGGTTATTTCATTGCACCGAGCTGTGTTTACAGTCCGTATTCCACTTAGAATCAATTAATATGCTTGCATTAATATTCAAAGGCTGATTTGGTCCAAGTTAATTCTAAATACGTCTTCAGTTTTTTGCTAAATATCAACTCCAAAACCTGGGTGTTAGTTCAATCTAGACCTTCATGTTTTAATGCCATTTTTAGAGGTTAAGACTTGTTTGTTCATATTAATTATAAGAGTTTGTTTTTGCTGTTATGTACAACTCTCCACATCGGGCCAGTATTAGGTCGCTTTCAGGTCAGCTGCACCTCAGCAATAACCCCCCCCCCCCCCCCCCACACCTGCATGGTTTCTTCCTCTTCTCGCAGATTGACTCCCAGTCTGCCTTGCTGTGTGTTCAGCGCCACCTTCACAATAGGACTCTAGCCATCATGTACCAGCTGCTCCTAAAAATCTGGGCCTGAGTGATTCTATTCATGGAGGGGCCTGGGGGCCTCCTCGTGGCAGATGAAAACATGGATGTCCCATGAACGGGATACAGCAGCAGGTTTTCTGGTCAGAGTAAAGTATTCATTCATGCAAGGCCTGGGAAGCTTTCTAATATCAATTGGAATTATTTCTAGTTGCAGACGGAAACAAGAAGCATCTATTATTCTTGTTTAGTAACAGTGTGCCGAAACATCCATAGAGTTTGGATGTGCGTGCTTTTGTTTTTAAAGGTAAAAAGGCTGTAAAGTGTCACAGGGCACCAGAGGGAAACAACAGAAAGCAGTTGGTCATAGTTGGAAAAGAAAAAAATGAGTAACGCTTTCAGGAAGGGCAATATGTTGGTAAAACAGAGCAAGAAATTAGGGGATGCACAACATAACAGTGTTAACTTTGGTGTGGGCCATGTTCATTTTTTATTTATTTATTGGCATTGGTCCCATGAGTAAAACTGAGCCGGATATTAACAATGATGTTTGTATCCACCGTTTTTCTGTTTATGCATGTGTTTTTCAGACGGTGGGGGGGGGGGGGGGGGGGCTGACCATGTGATATTTAATTGAGCAGGTGATAGTTAACGGTAAAATATTGGACCTCATTTTCATATCGGTGCCTCCCTTCAGGAAATCTTACTGTGTTAAAGTATGAAATTTAGACATAATGTTTGTATAATACTGCAAAAAGAAAAATCAAAGATTAATTACTGATGGCAGTTCTTTGCCAAACCCCCGGTAAAACCTCAGAGGAGCTCCCATCACAAACGTTCAGAAGAGATTTACCCCGGTGCCGACACCAACACTCACACACTCAGTGCAGAGCCCCAGGTGTTGAGCACACAGCCACTTTTAGGACTTTATCTGTCCTCTCTCCTGAAGCGAATCCTGTTAAGTCTGCTGGGCCTCGGCGCTGTCACATCTGGACACCGCCGTGTCAGTTTTAGATGTGCACAGGGCACGGCGACGTGTAGTCATGCACACAGATCATCTGCTGAGGTCATACTTTCTTTTCATCCATTCAGCACAGTCGTATACGGCTGGAACGCAAACAGAAGAATATGAACATTTGAAAAAAAATCTCCAGCTTCTCCCTGTGTGCTCACTAAGGCTCTGCCGGCTATGTGCAAAGATAAATGTCACACTGACGATACACGATAATCCGGCTAAAAATGACTGTAACATTTGTGAATACTGAACTAAACGTCAAACCTTTGCACAAGATTCCAGCCAGCAAACACCGGTGTAACACGGACTTCTAGTTTGTGTCCTTGTTTGACTCGGCTTTTTTATCAACGTAATGCATCACTATGCAAATCCCACTGTGACGGCAGAACGGGACATTTTCTGCTCATTTCAATACACAAACCAATCGCTTGCAACCAGTTTACTGCATCGAAGGTGAAAGACACAAAAACATGACAGTAGCCTCCATGGAGACCCTGAGAGAAGCAGAAGCTTCTCTATCCCCCTGCTCAGGTCAAGCTTTCTCTCCCTCTGTCCCCTAAATATTCTCTGGGGTCCATCACTCAGCGGCTCAGTGCATCTTTTCTTTCCTTTTCCAGGATGACTATTGTTCCATCCATCCTGACCTCACCTCTAAGCAGACTTCCTGGCTCTCCCTCTCTCTCTTGTGACAAAGGTTCCAAAGCAGATCATGATTCACTTGGTCCTCAACAGGGTCGATGTGAAAGAA